>NC_134206.1:296297031-296940781 GCF_965140235.1 Caretta caretta | reverse complement strand
AATTCGCGGTTTTCCTTTTCGGCCTGTTGGCAGCCCCATGAGTGTTTACAAAGTGCATGGTGGCAGGGGGTTCAGGTTTACCCTTACCTCGATGACTGGCTGGTCAAAGGCCAGACCAGGGCCGAAGTGATGTCCAGCATATTTTTAATTCAGTTGACTTAACGGGACCTAGGCCTATTAATAAATGTGCAGAAATCTGCTCTCTTCCCAATACAGAAGATAGAGTTCACTGGAGTGGTGCTTGACTCTGTCCAAGCCAGAACCTTCCTCCCAGAAGGATGGTTCCAGGCAATCATGATGATTACAGAGCACCTCAGAGATCAGTACAACAGTGCGGCGCATCACCCAAACCTAGGGTGACCAGAAAGCAACTATGAAAAAATGGGACACGGGATGGGGGGTGATAGGCACTTACATAAGAAAAAGTCCCAAAAAACAGGTCACCCTACCCAAATCTCATGTCCCTCCACCTGACAGCCTGGAAGCTCCATGGCTAGACCCCACAGAACTAGCCTGCTCGGAGCAGGTCCGCAAAGTTCTACTAGGAAGCAGGAAGCCATCCACCAGGACTAATTACCTCACAAAGTGGAAACGGTTCTCTATCTGGTCTTCCCAGAAGGGTCTTCCTATGCGATCATCACTGTCATTCGTTCTGTAATACTTACTGCACTTAAAACAGCAAGGTCTAACTGTGGCATCTATTAGAGTCCACCTGGCAGCGAACTCAGCCTTTCATCTTGGGTGAATGGCCAATCCGTTTTTTCGAATGACATCTTTAATCGTTTCCTTAAGGGCCATGAGAGGTTGTACCCTCATGTGAGGCAACCAGTCCCCCCCCGGGACCTCAACCTGGTTTTATCAAACCTCCCCCATTTGACCCATTGGCAACTTGTTCCCTGCTCTACCCATCATGGAAGATGACCTTCTTAGTGGCCATCACTTCGGCCTGAAAAGTTTCAGAGATCCGTGCCCTCATGTCAGAGCTGCCTTACATGGTGTTCTTTAAGGACAAAGTTCAATTGTATCCTCACCTGGCTTTTCTTCCAAAGGTCGTTTTCCAGTTCCATAGCAATCAATCTGTCTTCCTACCAGACTTCTGTCCAAAGCTATATGCGAACAGAAAAGAACGGAGTCTCCACTCGCTAGTTGTTAGGCATGGTCTGGCTTTCTACATAGAAAGGACAAAACTGTTTCAAAAATCTACCCAACTGTTTGTAGCCATTGCACACAGGATGAAAGGTCTGCCTCTCAGCCCAGAGAATTTCATCATGGATCACATCATGAATCCGCACATTTTACAACCTGGCAGGGGTTCCTACCCTGCCTGTCCTAATGACTCATTCTGCAAGAGCACAAGCATCTCCAGCACTGTTTCTAGCACAGGTACCTATCCAGGACTTTTGTAGAGCAGCAACCTGGTCGTTGTGCACACATTTGCTTCTCATTACGCCATCACTCAGCAGGCTGGAGACGATGCTGAGTTTGGCCAAACTGTTGAAGTCAGCATGTCACTAAACTTTTGAATCCTCCACCTCTACCTATACAACTGCTTGGGAGTCACCTATAATGGAATGGACATGTGCAATCACTCAAAGAAAAAAGTTACTAACCTTTCCGTAACTGTTGCTCTTCAAAATGTTTTGCACATTCCAAGACTTGCTCTCTTACCCCAATTCGGAGTTGACTGGAAAGAAGGAACTGAAGGGCACAGGGTTGGCCAGGCCCTTTATACTGGTGCTAAGAGCATGGAGCACCAGAGGGCGCCAAAGCTGATGCAACAGGTACCACTGAGGAGAAAATTGCTGGTAGCTGTGCTCAGGGTACGCACACACCTACATTGGAATGGACTTGTGCAACACATCTGGAAGAACAGTTACAGAAAGGGTAGTGACAGTTTTTTATTAATTGGTGGATTTGTGAATTGTTTAACAAAAATAATTAAGGAGCTGGTGGGATATACTTTTTCTTCACAAATCAAACTTAAATATATATAGCTTTACCAAATGATTATGGAACATGTGGTATAGTCCACAAACAACTCAGAGAGACTAATTGTTTGGGTGGTCCAAGGAGATATAGCAAGGAACAATGCGATGAAAGTAAGTAATGTTAAAAACAGACTATTGGAATGCCCTTTAAAGGGAGGTGCTTGACCCATTTTAAAAATAGACTGGACAAAGCTTTTGTGTATACTACAGAAAACACTGCTGCATTATGACTGCTATAGACACAATAAACTAAATGGAGCTTTTCTATCTGTCATTCCTTAGCTTCTATTAAATGTCTTTCCCAATGACTGGAATGATTTACATTGCAATTGATTACTTGACAGTCTCCCATTTTCAAGGTGATTTGACCTTTGGCCATTATGTTTGGCAATACACGTAGTGAGTATTAAGTGAAATATATGTTGTACGGTTGTGTATTATTCTGAACTGTGATGCTAAGGTTTTTGTATTATGTTTGTGTTGTCATGAAATATGTGGTGACCACTTGTTCAAGAGAATAATCAGCATCAAATGTATATACCGAAAAATAAAAAAAATTATAGTTCCCTTAGTAGTGTAAATATACATGCTGCTGTATAGTGTGATCAAATCCTTAACTATTATTTATTTTAGTACTTGTTATGGAGGTTGCCAGAGGTTTGGGGAATATAAAAATAGGATTTTGGGGCAGATCTGGTGGCATGGAGTTGTCATTTAGCCACATCAGCTCCAAGATCGCAGGAGTAAGCCTACTTTCACAAAGTGCAACTTGGTGGATAATCTGTTTGTTTCTGTATTTCATGTTATACTTTCAAACAGAAAATAACATGAATCAAATGTTTATCTTTTGAAAAATCATATGTATTTTCTTTGTTGGAAGTTACTTCAGATTTGATCTAATGTTCATCAAAGTCAGTGGAAAGACTCCTATTGACTTCAGTGAGCTTTGGATCAGGCCCTTAGTCTTTAAGAATTTCTCTTTCCTGCAATGTTTTCATTCATGGCTTTGGTTCCACTTCAGCTTACTTTTAGAGCAGCTCTGACTTGTCTTAGGTCTTTGACAGCTAATAAAAAACACTTTGATAAGAGTAGAATAAAAACTGATAGAATAATTTTAATTTTATTTTAATAAAAATGCTTTTATTTTAATTGAAGCATAAGTACTTCTGTAATATTGTTTAATTGTCGCTGCCTACTTTCTGAACAAAAACATTCTAATTTTTAAAAATAAAAAAAGTCCTTGATATTTACCAGAGTTAGTTCAGATTTCTCTCATTGTTTGCCATAAGTGTTTCTAATTATATTAAGTAGGTTAATAGAATCTCTTTCAGTTATGTAAGTATTTTTCCTTTTAAATTACCCTTTTATTTTTTTCTAGGGCTTGTACGTGATCCGCTGTGTGGTAAAGACCCGCCTGCTTTTACTGATCTATGTTCTACTAAGGCCAGCTCAACAGTAATGCAGCATCTTCTCCTGCGAGGAGGAAGAAAGTCACAACTGATAAGCTTAGAGTCAGCATTTGCTTCTTTCATTTGTACTAAGATCTTCTTTCTGATGCATTGTCCATTGCTTCCTTCTGAAATGTATAATGCCAGAACTGTGAAGGCACAGCAGTGAACAACTTGCTCTCAATTTCGGACAAAATCAGTATTTGGACCCAAACTATTTTATGTTGCCAACATGACTTCGTTTTCCTCTGGTTTTTTTTCAATTGCTTTTTTAATTATTATGAACTTGTTTTTGTCAGTGCATGATTCTGCCTTTTAGCATGAGAGGAAGAAGAATGGCCTTGGAATTAAGGAACTGGACAAGGGCTCAGAACTTGGCTTACTTCCTGGTGCTGCCAAAGACTTCCTGTGTGACTTTGGAGAAGTTGCTTAATGTCAGTGTGCCTCACTGTAAAATAGTGACGATAGAATTGCACTGTCTCATAGGGGTATCATGAGGATAAATCAATAAATGGTGTTCAGAGGCTATAGCAATGTGGGGTCAAAATGGTACCCACATACCATCAAAGTGTCTTGGTTCATTCCATCTATGTTTGGTCCTGTGCACAGGGAGGGCCTTGAGCAGAGGCGCCACATTGGGGAGAGGGGGCACGGAGGGTCATGTGCCCCGCACCTCCCCACAAGAGTTGCTACTTGGCTTGTACTGAGCATGCTCAGTAACATCGGCTGAAGCAGCTGCCCTCATTCCATCCCCCCCACCTTCCACTGTCAGCAGGTACAGGTGGTCTCTGGCCTTAAGTATTAACCAGTCACACTGGGGGAACACAGTTCTTTTCACTCCTGGGCCCTTTTCCACCTACATTGTCATGGTGGCAAACAGTTTTATCTGTCTGGATGGTTCTGAACAGCCTTTTCCAGTCTCAATGCTGGTGTAATTTCATTTGGTGGGTAGTCACAAATGCATGTGCAGTGGCCATCTGTCTTCCTGTGCTGCCTACAGCAAGGCCAATAATCAGCTCAACATGGCTAGTGATCACCAGTCCAGGGAACTGAAAGCTTAAGGTTGTTCCCTATGGCCCAGCATAGCAACTTGCCCGCCTTTAATCACTCAAGTTTTAAAATTTGGTTTATAGAAATAACGAACGATGTAAGGTTAATAAGAAGAAGGGGTTTTAAGTGGGATATTTTGAACTAATCAATTCTTTTTAAGTGGGTATGTGGTGAGAACTCGAAGCTGATCTTGATGGATTATCATTACTATCAAACATTTCAAGAATGCAAGAAACATAAATGATTATCATTATTGTCATAGCTTTTCTCCCAAAATCTTTAAAAATGGACTATGACATCAAAAATACATGTTGAGTCTGGTAATCTGCTGTCTTTTTCATTGTCATGTTACAGTTTATTTCTTTAAAGATATTATCTTGCAAGTTTATCACTTTATGTATGTAGGGCTCCAAGCCACCCTGTATACTGGCATAAGGGGACCAGACACTGAGAATTCCATAAAGTGATATCTTCAAAGAAACAAAATTACAGGTAACTCATTTTCCCGTCTCTAAAGATACAAGTTACACAGTTCCTCATTCTTGGCTTTTGGTGGTGACTGTAAAGAGATGCAGAAGCTGAATAATGAAAGTAAAGATTTCAGCACTCTAGAGATAGTGGCAGTCATGTAGAATGCAGGGGGAAAGAATGCCTCTGTCCTGGTGTGGCCTGCTGTTATTGCTGCGTATAGAGAAAGGAGCTGGCTGTGCAGCTCTGACATTAGCTCAGAAGTAACTTGTAATCATGTTTTAATTGTGTACTATAAACTGTTTTCTTCATCAGGTTTCTCCCTCCTTTGCTCAGAGGGTAACTGTTGGAGTCTGGGGTCCTGGACACCCTGTTCTCCTGATATGCCTTGGCCAGTGCCCTAACTAACAAGGCATTTGTGGGCTCAAAACTTTTAGGGGACCAGTAGGGAGCTGGCAGTGCTGTGGGGAGGCCAGAGGAAAGCTCCAAGGGTTGCCCATCCTCCAGCCTTGGAGGGTATGTGTACACTGCAAGTAGATCCCCATGGCTGGCACAGTCCACCTGACCTGGGCTCACGGGGCTTGGGCTGACAACCTTGCAGGGTCCTAGAGTGGTGGGGCTCCAGCTGTCAGCCCCACCTGACCAGCCCAGGATGGTGGGGCTTGGGCTGATCAGCCCGGGATGGGTAGGCTTGAGCTATTAGCCCCACAGCGGTGGAGCTTGGACTGTCAAAGACAGCAACAGGCGATGAAAGCAATGCAGCTTATACATGGAGACTCCATCGACCTAAGTGTTATGCCTTTCACAGAGGGTGGAGGTATTAGGTCGGTGTAGTGGGCGACTTACATCGGCGGGAGCAACATTATAATGAAGATGCTTACAAAGTTAGGTCAACATAAACTGCATTACATCGACCAAACTCTGTAGTGTAGACCAGGCCTCAGGTCGGCTCCCTATGGGAGTTGGCATATTTCCCTAAACTGAGAGCTCTATGCCACCATCCAGATATCATATCTGGACGCTGGTATATCATTGGTGCTGACATGCCTGTCTTATCTTGACTAATGGTAGTGAGAAAAGGGAAGTTCAGGCAGCAATATCTGAGGGTGCTGGTTCTTGAAAGGAGGTATGTAGTGTTTGTCAGCTGTTTTGTGTTCCTCAGTCCAATAGTCTTGTGCCTGTGCCATTAGTGCAGTGATGTGGCTGGAATTAGGGGCCTTGATTCATCAGTCTTGGCTGTTTAGGACAGGACAGCTGATTTTAAGAAGCCATATATACCACATGTGTATGCCAAGAAGCAAGTTGCAGGTAGTGCTAGGAATTAATATAGAGGTGAATTGTGACACGAGAAAGCACCTCAAACTTCAGAGCATTTTTCCATTCTCCCCACTGCCCAGTATATGAGGGTCTAAGCATAAGGAGACACTGGTAGCCACTATCGTCCTAGTACAGGGAGAGTTTGGGACTCTCTTGCATATAGCACTTCTGCAAAGGGCATCAATATCTCCTCAGTGCATTGGAGCACACTTCAGACAAAGGGAGGAGAGAAAGGATGGTCAGTGGTTGGGACATAGGCCTGGGAATACTGTTCCCAGCTCTGCCATAAATTTCCTGTGACCGTGGTCATATCACTTAGTCTCTATGTCACAATTCCCCAACTGTAAAATGCAGATAATAGCACATCCCTTTCTCACAGGGGTGTTGTGAGGATGAATACATTAGAAATTCTGAGGTGCTCAGATACAATAGCAATGGCAGGATAAGGAGCTAAGATAGCTAGATGGGGCGTGGTGAATGGAAGTGCTCCCATGGCAACATTGAAGTGATGGTCTATTGTATTCCACTGAGGGTTTACACGTGTGCCATGTGTCCGGAGCCAGAGAATTTGAAAGTAGGAACGTCCATTGGTCCATGCATGCTCTCTTTCTTCGCCTCACAGTTTTGTCTGAGGCTATAAAGGGCTGGGTGCACCAACAGCATCTCCAGTCCCTTCTCATCACTGCATGCTCTCAGTCAGAGCTGCTAGTATTCTCTCCTCTTTAATGCACTTTAAAAAAAAGTTTTAAAATTGTATATATAGTTTTTCTTCTCCTGTTTTATTATTTCTTACATAAATAAGTAGTAGTTTTAGAAAGACTGGGACTTCAGGGGAATCTGTTTACTGGTTTCCTCCCCACCTCCCACTGCACCCGAACACACATACGCGGGTATTGGATTATTCCAAAGATGTCAGGATTCAAGATCTGCACCTCTTGCCTGTGTTTGTTCTCAGTCAGCGACAAGCACCAATGCTGCCTTTACTGCTTGGGAGAAGCAGGGCTGGATTACCCAATAGGCAGACTAAGCATGTGCTTAGGGCACCAGCAAAGCAGGGGGCATCAAAAAAAAAAAAGAGATTTTTTTAGCAGGCCATATCTCAAAATATGGGAATGCTGGCAAAAGTAACCCATCATACTTATCCAAGACCATATGTGATGAACTCATTGGTATAATGAGTGACAAAGTTCATTCAGCTATTGTGGATGAAATAAGTATTGTTGGGTACTTCCGTTTATCTGTCAACTCTACATCTGATCTTTCACATATTGATCAGTTGAGTATTGTACAAAGATATGTGTCTCCCACAGATGGAAAACCTGTTGAACGATTTATAACATTCCTCAATTTGAAGAGCCACACTGGTGAAGAAATGGCAAATCAAGTACTGCATTATCTGTGCCAAGTTTGCAAAATAAATTTTTCAAAGTGCAGAGGTCAATCTTATGACAACGCTACCAAGATGTCAGGGCGTTATCAAGGAATGCAGAAGAAGCTCTTAGAACAGAACAAATATGCCATATTCATACCATGAGCTGCACACACTCTCAATCTTGTTGGCCGTGGTTCTGTTGATTGTTGTCCAGTGGCAGTAAGTTTTTTCTCAACAGTCCAGTTACTTTATACATTTTTCTCTGCCTCAACACACTGATGGGCAGTTCTTAAAACATATTTGGGCAATGATCAAAATCTGTTTCTGTTGAAATCTCTTGTGTTGAAATCTCTTTCTAATACTCGCTGGGAGGCACGTGCAGTGACAACAAGTGCAATTCTGGAGTTCTACTCAAAGATTGTGGATGCATTAGAAAGTGTAGCTGAAGAACAATCGTAAAAGGGAGAAACTATACAAGAGGCAGAAAACGTTGCAAACAAGATGCAAGAACTAGAGTTTGTATTCATGTTGACCATGTGGAATGAAATTTTACAACACTTTTACCACACAAGTCAAGCTCTCCAAGAAAAAGAATTGGATCTGAAAACATGTACAGACCTCTGTCAATCATTAGCAGACCACTTACACACATTGAGGAATGATTTCGAAAGATTTGAAGACATATCAAAAGATATGTTGCTTGATACTAACTACAAAGAAGCCCAGTCCTGAAGCAAATCAGGAAAAACCAAGCAAATGATAACAGTGCAACAGAAACAGCATTGAATCCTAGAGACAAATTTCCCATATCTACTTACTACACTATAATTGATACACTTGAAGCTCATATGAAGAGGAGAGGTGAACTTATCCAGAATTTTGTAATCAGAAAATCTAGAAAGAATTTTAATTTCAGCATACACGTCAGTTTTGTGTCATTTCGGAAAATAAAATTTTATTTTACGGTATAGTATTGTTTTTATTTTGAATTACATATGGGGGCGGGTGGGCACCATAATCTTTTCAGTGCTTAGGGCCTCTAAAGGTCTTAATCTGGCCCTGAAGAGAAGCCCACATTTCATCCAGCTACAGTATCTGCCAGTCCTTCCCAAGCCGTACCCGAGAAGGCTGGGCTCTTCACTTCAAGAAGTGCCTCATGGAAGTCACCATCAGGCCTCAGTCAGAAACAGACTGGGGAACCACCACAGCACATTGGCCTGAGAAAGTCAAGAGTGTGCCTCCTGCTACAGAAATTGAGTCTGGCTCTGGCACTACCACCGCTACGAACCCTGTGCCACAGCCTACTCGGTAGGCAAGGAAGCATGTGCATAAGCATGACAGTTAGTCTTCCTCCAAACTGAAGAAGAATGATGCACCTTCCACAAGTTTTTGGCCACAGAGATGCAGTGTGTTCCAAGGTGCACAAGGATGACAAGAAGTCACGTAGACTGCTGGATCTGCCGGTACCGAGCCCTGAGCCCCACATGCCCTTAATGTCAGCCTCCCTTATGACAAAGGATCTGCGGACAGTCCTCTGCTCCAGTTCTGGCTCTGGCTATGGAGTGGGTGCCATTAATGCCAGGACAATTGGAGAAAGCACCAGAGCCACATGAGCAGTTAACCCTAAGGGAACTGAGATATCCACGCCTTCCTCTGCCATCCACACCTAGGGAGGTCCGATCTCCTATCAAGGACTTGCCACAGTCAGGCTGCGCTTCAACTCCTCCTCCTGTGGTTTACATGCTTCTGCCGGTTCCAACAGTACCACCATTGGACCCAGGATCTGAGCTTTCCTCATCAGAGGATTCCAGTGCAGCACAAGAGCTGCCCATTCCCTACCACTGGTACGAGTATTCAAAAGGACCACCATCGGCATGGCATTATCCTCCTCTCCAGCAGCAGGGAAGTCGCTAGTTGCTCTCTCCATGGGGCCAGCCACAATATCTGCGGGATCAGTCTTGCTGGTCCTATTGGGGATCCTGGCCCCAGTACCACTCTTGGAATCCACCCGCTCAGCAAGGGAGTCTTCACCCTGTCCCTGCTAAGGGCACCCTCGAGCAGGCACTCTGAACTGGTTATCGAGGACAAACCACTCAGTCTGGTTCCGTCGGTATTGCCAGAGCAAAAGCATTTCCCATCATCCTCTCCACATGCTGCAGTAACATCAGCCTCCCCTTTGCCTCCAGATGACTCGGCAATTCCAAGAACTCCTACAAAAGGTGGCAGTGAGCTTCATGTTCCACTGCAGGAGGTACAAGACAAGCAGCATAAGATCCTGAACATGCTTCATTCCTCAATACTGAGCAGGGTTGCTCTAACAATCAACGATGCCATACTCCAACCAGCTCTACCAGTTTGGCATACCACATACTTGCATGCCTACCCCCAAGGGGAGAGATACTACATACCAGCTAAGGGGTCGGAGTTTATTTTCTTACACCCTCCACCCAATTCCCTGGTAGTATAAGCAGCAACGGAACAGTCCAGGCAGCAACACTCACACTCCACCCCGACAGATAAGGAAGACAAATGCTTAGACCTTCTGGGACACAAGGTCTTCACTTCAGCAAGCCTCCAATTTTGTATTTCAAACTACCAGGCCTTGTTGGCCAAATATGACTTCCCTAACTACGAAAGATTGGAGGACTTGCATAAAACATATCTTAGTCATGCCATATTCATATCATAACAATATTTCTATGAAGAATACGGGGTGTAACGTCACAGGTTCTATTCAACTTACTTCCTGGCACCCAAGAAGAAGGGCAGGTGGAAATGAATCCTGGATTTGTCACCTCAAGCTCTTCATCTGCAAGCCCAAGTTTTGGATGGTCACCCTAGCAGCCATTATATTGTTACTAGAAAAAGGCATGTGGTTTATGGCTCTCGATATGCAGGTTGCCTGTTTTCACACAGACATCCATCCAGCCCACAGAAGATTCCTGAGGTTCCTGGTAGGCCCTTAGCATTTTCAGTACAGGGTTCTACAATTTGGACTCACCATTACTCCCTGGGTCTTTACCAAAATCTTCTATATTATAGTAGCCCACCGGAGGCGCTCTGGGGGTCCTTATTTTTCCCTATCTCAATAACTAGCTTCTAGCAGAACAATCCAGAGATGAAGCTTGAATCTCAACTTCCATGTTGCTCAGACTCCTTTCATCCTTGGGAGTCAGCATCAATGTCAAAAAATTAACTCTGATTCCCACATAGTTCCTAGACTTCATAGGGGCCCCCATGAATTCAATCACAGCCTGAGCTTACATACCAAGAAACAGGTTCCAGACTCTGCAGAAACTCATCATCCAGGTAGTCAACAGTCCATCTGTCCTGGTCAGGACTTCTTTATCCATCCTGGGCCACATGGCAGACTACATGTACGTCACTGCTTTCACTTGCCTCCACCTTTGCTGATTACAGATATGTCCATTGGTGCTGGAACTAAGGGTGTTGGGGATGCTGCTGCACCCGTGTCTTGAAGTGGTTTCCATCATATACAGGGTTTACAGTTTGGCTCAATGGCTCTGAGCATCCCCACTCTAAAAATTGTTCCATCACCACTGGATGTGGCTCCAGAGAGCATACTCACCCATGCTACATGCATGGACTTTATGTTGAAAGTTCCCCCCATAATGCTCTCTTCCTTTTAGTGGTGGATGGACCCGTGGTAGGTATGTACAGGTATCCCTTTTCTCCCATTCTCTCCAGGCAGGACGATTATCACAGACACATTGCTCACAGGATGGGGAGTGCATATGGGAGACCTCATGGTGCAAGGGACATGGACCTCAGAATCCAGGATGCACATCAATATTCTGGAACTCTGGGTAGTACAATGAGAATGTCAAGCATTTCTACCTTCTATTTGCTCCCATCATGTTCTTATCATGTTGGACAATACTCCCACCGTTTATTACATCAACAAACAAGGGGGCATAATGCTCTCAGTGAGCGTATACAGTGAAGCTTGTCAGCTTTTTCAAAGCAAGGTAACAATTTATTAGTCACCTGGCATACAGAATCTGAAAATCTTTGGGTTAGCACAGGGGGGAAAGGTTAAGACACAGTCCATCTTGACCAAGCCTGTGCAAATGTCGGCCAACCTGTTGTATCCTATCTCTGTTCCTGTGTCTCTCCCTTTTTTGGTCTCAGATGACAGCAGTCAGCCTCTTCCAGAGGCCAAGCCTTTGTCCCCTGCTGGTCCTCTCAGTCCTTTGTTCTCCAGGGTCCATGATGAGTTCACAACCCTGCTGCTGAAGCCTCCAGCCGTTGAGTGTGGCTGGGTCAGTGAGGGCTTCCTTTGTTGAACTGGGTCAGTTTCAACCAGTTCTTTAATGACTCATTCATTCCACCAGGCAGTGAGGTGACACACACACCTCATATCTCCTGCATTGTTCCAGGAGAAGACTTGACCCTTTTACCCGCACTAGTGGCAAAGCAAAGTACAGAGGGGAACTTTGATTCCTATGTGTACCTCAAATATTACAAAAAAATTTCCACTTTGTCATGGCTTCTAAACTCTGAACGGTGCTGCTTCTCTCAGTTTGTGTCTTGCAACAGTGTGTAAGAAATCTCTGTGTTAGCAGCCTCTGGTTTGCCTTGCCAGCGATGTTTAGCTTTTTGGGGGCAGGGATTCTCTTTTTGTTCTGTGTTTGTACAGCCCCTAGCACAAGAGGGGGTCCATGCCTGGGGTTATAGGCCCTATGGCAATACAAATAAATAATACTAATGTTTAAGGGAGTAAATTGAGTTTCAGTTGCACTTTTATTCCCAGGTTCATGTCTCTCTAACCTTGGTATAGGGTGACCATATTTCACAATGGAAAATGCTAGCCCTTTTCCCTCCACACACACACTGGGCTGGGGCTGGGGCTGACAGTTGCTGCTCGCCTGAGCCCTGCCTCTCCCCCCTGCCCACCAACCCACCCTGGCAAGGCTGGGGCTGGTGTCATCACTCACCCAAGCCCTGCCTCCCCCTCCCCCTGCATGTGAGGCTGGGGCTGGTGTTGCTGCTCACCTGAGCCCCACCTGCCCCCCGGGCCCTGCCTCCCCCCATGCTCAGGATTGGCATCGCTGCCCCCCACACACACACATACACATTCCTCTGCACTCCAGTTTTTGACAAAAGTGGGCATTTGTCCCATTTGCTCTTGGAAACCTAATCAGTTAGCAAGGACAAATGTCCACTTTTGCCAAAAAAAAGTCGGGATGGCCAGGACAGGGCTTATAAAAGGCACTGTTCTGGCCAAAACAGGATGTATGGTCACCCTACCTAGGTAAGACATGGCTTTTCTATTGGCATGAATTTATTCTATGGTAAATAGGCCCAATGGCCTGTGATGGATGTTAGATGGGGTGGGATCTGAGTTACTACAGAGAATTCTTTCCTGGGTATCTGGCTGGTGAATCTTGCCCACATGCTCAGGGTTCAGCTGATCGCCATATTTGAAGTCGGGAAGGAATTTTCCTCCAGGGCAGATTCGCCTTCCTCTGTAGCATGGGGCATGGGTCACTTGCTGGCAGATTCTCTGCACCTTGAAGTCTTTAAACCATGATTTGACATAGGTGAGAGGTTTATGGCAGTAGTGGTGGGTGAGATTCTGTGGCCTGCATTGCGCAGGAGGTCAGACTAGATGATCATAATGGTCTCTTCTGACCTTAATATCTATGAGTCTATGAGCAGCTGTCAGATTTCATTTTCTAATGCTAGGGAAGGCGTTTATACTGGTATGAGGATCATAAAGTCACTTTCTAGAACAAGGACAGTTGAAATATTTTTCTTCCTGGTTTTCAGAAATAAAGTGGGTTTCTTGGCATGGCTCAATGTGAATCCATTTTCAGCAGCTGGCCTAATTGCTTAGCCATTGTCCGGTTTGGGAAGCAGGGGCTTAGTCACACCAGGTGTGTGTGAGGAGTTAGTAACAAGTGCTTTCCTGTTGTCTCCCCAGTCTTTCTTTAGGAGCCACCATCATGAAAAGGCATTAGAGAGGAAGCTGGGGAGTGAGCATATGGCTGTGTGTCAAGACTCCTGCATTCCAATCCTCGCTCTGTCACAACTTGCTCTCCGGTCTTGGGGAAATTAACCTGTGTCTGTTCTCCCAGCTGTAAATAGGGGTAAAACTTAGATAACTCACACGGTTAAGGTTGCATTTGCTGATGTTGGCAGCACAGCATTTTGAAAGGGTAAATCTTCATGAATGTTTAGTAGATTTCTCCCTATATTGCCAGAGTACACTGTGGGGCATTCCCCAACTGCCTGCAGCAAGGAGGTAACACTAGTTTCCGTGTGGGCTGACAGAATTGGTTTATATTCATTTCTAACAATGAAAACTTCAGTTTGAATCCCTTCCTGAGCAGGGCATCATAGTCTGACCTTTATTTCTCCATGGTCACCTTCATTCAGTTTCCTAGGATCATGTTAAATTTCTATTTACCACTCAAGTAGTTTGGCTCCTGTGTGTCCATCTTTTATATCATATTCTGTTGGGAGGGGGTGTTGCCTTTTCCGCCATTATTTTATGCTGGTTGTCATATTCTGGGCTTCCTGGCTCAACATCACTTTAGACAATGCAGGTGCAATGATAGAGACATCCTTCCAGATTGTAATGACCCAGAATGAGATCTATCATGACTAGTTCCTCTGAAGAAATAAAATTACTTGCTTGTAAATCTTGGTCTCCAAAGGCATTATAGCTAGATTCTTAGTTATCACAGATCATACCTCCTACCCAGGACAGCTGATTATGTTAATAACTTTTAGATTTCATTAAGGCCAACATCTTAGTAGGATTCAGGACAGGATTAGACTTTTATAGGGAGAATGAGCACATCCAGGGTCTCAGGTTAGAAATATTATCATGAAAGTAAGGACTATAAATCCTCATGATTGAGAGCGGATGCCAACCACTAGGAACTAATTTTCTTTATGGTCAGTTTTTTCATTGCATGGTGTCTTGTACTTTCCGCTGAAGCATCTGGTACTCAGTATTGTTGGACGCAGAATAGTGGACTAGATGGACCACTGGTCTGGGGTGAGCTGGTTGAACTATTACTGCATACTGAGGCTTGGAGACTTGTTACAGGATCCCTGCTGATATTAAAAACTATTTAACTGTGAACATACATTGTATCTAAGCTATAAACTGGATGCACTAGATGTATTATGCTAATTATAGATAAAGCTTAATTCTTGTTATAAGGCTCTAGCATTTAGACACCTCTCTGTTTTGTTGTGCCCCTAAAGTATGTTATTTGTGCATTGTCACCTGAGAATCACTAGCTGTTTTGATTGCTATTTCCCACAGTAAGTCAGTTCCTTCATTTCTGTAACACTTCAGGACTGCTTTGTTATATGACACTCTGTTGCCAAAACTTTAGTCCATGTTCTCAGCTACAGCAGTAAACTTTCCCTTTGCTGGCTCTTGGTCCTGTACTGACTGCTTACAATCCACTGAGACTGACTGTATGTTGTTTATTCATAGTCCTATTTACTCTTGTATGATCCCATTCTTTGCATACTTGCATTGATAACCCATTAAAGTGAAGAGTGGGTTGAAATATTATTGTTGTCATTTAAGGCTGTGGGAGCTGTGGCTCAGTACAATTTGCAAAATCTGAATCAAGTTTACGTTCCACTGTAGCCTATGGTTACTCTGCAATTGAGCTGTTTTTTGTTTTTTATCATTAGTTCTAGTTTAAATGTTTAACCCCAGGATAGTCACATAGTAAATTCCATTTCTGATGTTAAAACATTTTTCCTCCAGTAAATATGTTTTATTTATTGAAATCAGCTGTCCAATTTACTGCATCTTATTCATATGCATGTTGTTAAGCTCTCTGATTTATGTCAGCATTGCAATGTATATTAACAACTCATACCACCTACCATCAGCTATAGCATAACTATAGATGCTCACCCATTGACACAAACCAACAAAGATTTACATAGCTCTGCAGTCAACATTTGTTTGCTTTACAGTTGATGTGATGTGTCATTAAGCCCAAGATTTAGCTTTTGAAATAAATCAGCAACATTTTTAGAAGTAGGCTTTGCTCACATTGGTCTCATCCTTTAAGAATTTATGGAGTGGGGCCTGAATTTAATAGAGGTTGTTCATACTTACCACTTGTAAGTCGCTGAGGCCCTGATCCTGCATAGATTTACACATATGCTTAACATTCTGAGTAGTCCCAGTGAAGAGAATGGGATCTCTCAGCATGTGTAAAATTAGACACACGAGTAAGTCTTTGCATCATCATGGGTGTATGTTTTGGGGCCAAGCAATTCCCGTATGCAGCCCACAGTACAGGTCCTCCTGTTCGTGGGGTATTTTCCTCCTGTAATTTCTAATGTGTTTCTGTACTTTCAGGAGGCTCCTTTGCTCCTTGATTACATCTCCTAAAAGAAAAAAACCACAAAGTCACGAAGGGAGCAACTATAGAAAAGTTCGTATCAACTGTCCTTACTGTAACACCAAAGGGGATGAGTGATGTAACAGGTAAGATTCACTTTTGGGTCCCTACTGGCCATTATTGGTTTTGAAGCAGTTAAACTAACCACAGACCTAACTACTCAATACATTTCCAATAGTGGCCATGTCAAAAGTTTCATTAGAAACAACTCCAGCAACTGTTCAAAAGCCAGCAACTAAATTCTACCAGGTTTTATCACTCTAACTACCTAATAAATACATTTCATTGGTTTGATTCCAGTTCTGTCTGATGTCATCAAAGATGTTAGATCTGTAGCAAAGAATTTCAGCTGCTGAAACAATGTGCAGTAACTATGAGACAAGCTTAATGAAGCATAGAAGTACTAGCAAGGTGTTTAACGATGCTTTTCTACTAAATAAAAGCTGCTAAGGATAAGATTCAGGGCTGCATCTCTGCGCCATAGCATAGATTTCACAGCCCAGGCTGAGGGGTGTGCTAAATTGGTTTAAAATCACATTTGCACCCTCCTGATCCTGGGCTGGAGAGAATTTGGGTAAAATCTGGCAAATAGTTTCAGCCCCAAAAAACCAACAAAACAAACAACCTGGAAAGTTTTGGAAATGTTTTGTTTTAACAAGTAAGCCACAATCTTAAATGCACAATTTATGGAGCCTGGAATAGTGATGATAAAGTATAGAGCATTTCACCTTTAGGCAACCATTCAAATGTAGCCCCGACAGATAGTGACTGAAAGATGTTTACAGTTCTATGGCTGCTCAGTGAGCGAATAAGATAACAGTCTCAATCCAATTCAGTGCATTGCCCTATTGAAGCTCTGGTGGGGGAGCCATATCCTCTTTGCCCCAGGTTTGGGGGATGTTATGCAGCAGGAATGTAAACTGATCCTGTGATTGATTGGTGCAACAGTCCCTTGAAGTCTGTAATCCATTGGCATCTCATAGTTGCTCTAACTTTAAGCGCTGGGCCTGGTTTGGCCTCTAGGCTCAGGAGAGCACTGAAGTGTCAAAGCTTTGGTCTAGTTCATCTGAGGATTTAGCTTCAGGTGTCTACTTCACAAAATTGCCACTGCAGCTAATGCTAATTAGCGGTCATGGCAGAGAGATAAAGGGGCAAATGGGGAGCAAACATAAGCTTTCACTTAGGTCTTGCTCTACACTGTATTTGCAGAGCCCCTCCTGTGTAGATGCAGCATATGCCAAGAAAACAAATTATTTTAAGGCCTGTGTTATACAGGAAGTCAGATTAGATGGGATGGTCCCTTCTGACCTTAGAATCTATGAAGGAGCTCTTCTGCTGGCATAGTAACACCACCTCCACGAATGGCACTAGGGCTGGCAGTCTGTATTGCAGGAACTACGCCAGCATCTCCTTGTAGTGTAGACACAGCCTATGATGACTGACAGTACTTTTCTGTGGGTGTAGATACCACCCACCTAAACAAAGATAGTTACCTTGCCAGAAGTCCTCCTCTGTCACCATGCTAGCAGCTGGGGGTTGAGTTGGTATTGCTAGGACACTCAAGGGTGTGGTTTTTTCACACCCCTGGCTGACATAGTTATGTTGAATCAGTTCTAACTGTAGATCAAGCCTAGCTATGCCAACAGAATCACTTGTTCGTTGGCATAATTGTATTTATAATTGCGGGGTCTGCTGGCACCGCTATGTCAGCTAGCAGGGGTGATTTTTTTCCCCACGCTCCTAACCAGCATAGCTATGCTTCCAAAACTTTGTAGTATAGATCAGGAGTAAGGGCTGCCCTGCACACAGAAGTTGCACCAGTTTACCTATAGGTGTGATGTTAAATCAGTGTTGCTCTGTACTCAGACACTTACAGCATTTTAGCTTGCACTTGCAAAACCAGATGGACTGTTATCAGCCAGGTTTAATTTGCTGTTAGTGTCCACACATAAAATTAGACCTATTTAACATCACACCAATGTAACTTGTGCGCATAAGCCAGGCCTAAAGCTAGTTCTTTCACTGTCAGGGTGGAGGAACAATGATAAAGTGGTGGTATTATCACAGCCCTGGCTGGACCTGCTTTAGAAACAAATGGAACATTTCCTTCTCACCTATCATACCAAAATAGATCAAATTGAATAAAAACATTGTGTGTGCACACGGGCAACAGGCTTTTGAGGACCCTTTTGTGTAGCATTACAGCTAAGGAGTTTTGTTAATTTTCCTCGTTAAAACTAAATCTCCTTTGAGTGATGGCCCCTATTTGTATTCCATACTGGGGTACACATGCGCGCCATGCGTCGGAACCGGAAGTGTTTCTTAGCCGTGGCTATTGACCCACACATGGGTAATGCATCCCTCATGCTTGCAGCCGAGGGTATAATAGGTCGTGTGGGTCGTCGCTTCTCCTGTTCCTGCCTCTTCACACACTTAGTTTTCATTAAGAGAGTGACTACTGTCCGTTTGTTGTAGATAGTTTAGGTAGTGAAGTTCTTTCCCCAATTAAGGACCATTTCCTATTCCTTCCGCCCCCGCACACACACCACCTGACTATGTCCTGGATTCCAGGTTTTAAAAACTGTCTCCTGTCTGCGCTCATTCTCTGTGAGCGACGAGCACCAGAGTGCCTGTACTGCCTCGGCGAGGCACATACTGCGGCTCACTGCTCCCTCTGTAAGTCCTTCCTGCCCCAAACCTGGGAAGCTCAGGAGCTCCACCTCCATACGTAAGTGATGGAACTAGGAATGCAGGGGGTGCTGCCGCCCACCGCTCTTGAAGTGGTTTCCATCACACGCAGGGTTTACAATTTGGTTCAATGGCCCTCAGCACCCCCACGATACAAATTATTCCAGTGCCCCTGCCTCCAAAAGTTCCCACTAGAGGAAGCTATGCGACTGTATGCACACTCGGTTCTGGGACCATTGGACCTCCAACACAGTGGCCGTCCCCAGTGGTGAGCGCCCCTCCAAGCACCGCGTGTGCCCCAGCTCCGGCTGTACAAAAGATGAAGAAACACGCTCATGGCACAAGAGCAGAGCCCCTCAGTGGACTGCTCCCAAGGGCAGCATTTTGGATCAGGCTGGGTGACATGTCATGCGTGAATCTGGCCAGACCAGTGCCCAAGCTTCCCTGGATGGAGGGTAAAGCTTGGAGCAAACAGGATCTGCAAATGGTATCCATGTGTCTGGAGCACTCACTAGCATACATACCGCCCATGCCACGGCTCCCACCTCCCACCCCCCCATGCCTCCTGGACAAGCTAGCCCTGCTCATGCTGCTGGGGCCCTCTGGTATCTCCATGGGCACACCAAAGACTGGTGACTGCTCAGAGCCTCTCATCAGCAGTGGAGCTGATACTCCTGTACTGCCATCTCCTCTCCTCTCAGAACCCTTGCTCAGCCAAGATGTCCCTGCTTCAGAAGACAAACTTCTGCTGTTGCCAGGTAGGCCCCCTGCAGCGCTGACCCACAGCCCTCCCACACTGACAGTTCCCTCAGTGGCAGAACTGTCTTCGGAATCGGAGGAAGTTTTGGAGCCAGAACCGTGGTTCTCCCTGATGTCACATCACAGTTTGGACTTGTGTCCCCACCGGCCTATGATCCAGCAGTGAGGGTCTGGTACCATTACTTATGGGGCCCACTGCATCCATGGATCCCTTCCCCTTGTCTGAACTGGGCAGCCTGGGACCTTTACTATCAATGCCATGCATCTGATCGTGCATCCCCTGCTTTTCCAGCAGCACCTTCGAGAAAAAGCCGGATAGTGAACTGGTACCACTAGCTCCACTGGTCCCTAGGGCCTCTTTCTCTCTGCCAGATGAGGCACTTATTCCCCTCTCACTTTCTCTACTGGACAATCATGGGCAACATCAGGACTTGCTTCAGAGGGCAGCAGCAGATCTAGGGATTCCCTTGGAGGAGGTTCAGGACCAGCACCATCAGCTTTTGGACATTCTCCAATCTCAGGGACCCTCCAGGGTGGCTGTACCTGTTAATGAAGCCATCCTCCAACCAGTGCGGGTGGTGTGGCATACCCCTGCCTCCTGTGCCCCCACACTTAAACTCTCTTGTCATCCACACAGCAGAAGAGCAGACATGCCAGCACCTGCAGAAGTCAACCCCTCCAGATCGGGCAGCATAGCATGTGGATGAAGCCATCCTCCACCGCTCGGGAGGAAAGTATATTCCTCGGTGGCATTACAGTTCCAGATTGTGAACTATCAGGCTCTGCTAGGCAAGTATGATTTTAATAACTATGGTAGGCTAGCAGAGTTCTGGGACAAGCTGCCACCAACAGCAGCAATTTCAGGCACTGGTAGACAAGGGGTGCTCGGTTGCCAAGAGGGGCATCCAGGCAGCTGTGGATATGGCTGACACGTACTCTTGCTCTCTCATGAGCAGGGTTGTCATGCACTAGGACTTGTGGCTCCAATCCAGCTTCCCCAAAGAGATCCAAGATACACTCAAGGACCTCCCCTTTGATGAGAACAAGCTGTTCCGTGACAACACCAACTAATCCCTTCACTCATTGAAGGACTGCACATTATGGGCCCTTAGTATATACAACCCGCCACCATGTGATGCAGACAAGAGGCAGCAGTTCCATCCACACCCGTACGCGCCTTACCCAGCATACTACCATCAGGAGGCAGTCCCACGTAAATGGCACTGCTCTCAGTGCCCACACTTCTCTGCTTCTGCCACAACCACCTTCTCAACCCCCTACCACCAGCAGCCAAAACCTGTTTTGACACGCCAGTCGGGACCTGCGAACTTCCCCCAATGCCACCTTCAATGCCCCATGTCATCTTTGGGGGCTGTCTTGCCTATTTGCATGCAATTGGGGCAAGATCATCCACCATGGATATTCCATAGAATTTCTCTCATTCTCCCTGCATCAGCATCCCCCTAGCAGAAACACTCCGTGAGTCTTCATTAAGATCTTTGCCATGGTAGCAGCACAAATGAGCCATCACAGCTACTTAGTATACCCCTATCTAGATGACTGAACTCTGCCATCCTCACCCTTTGCGCTCTCCTGGCATCTGTAGGTATTTATGTCAATAAGGAAAAAATTTATGTTGATACCTATAGAGACTATCCACTTTATTGGAGCACAGCTCAACTTCATTGTGGCATGGGCTATTCTTCAGGTGGACCAATTCACAACATTGACAACCATTATCATGGACTTGTGTCACAGGCTATGTACCACAGTCCACCATTCTCTCATGTAGTACCACAGAGGCCCAGGTTGCTATATGTCCAAGGAGAGAATGTCTACGCATGTGTTGCCTCCACTTTTGACTCTTTTCCATCTACAGCCCCAACACACACCATGTGGAGGCCACGGTCATTGGCTGGACAGTGCTAGCCTCCTTTAGAGGGAGGACAGATCTGTCCACGGTTGTGGACAACACCCCCTTCTTCCCTTCTACCCCACAGGCCACCATTACAATGAAGGCCTCCCTCAGGAGCCCATCTAGATCATCACATGGCCAGGGTGTCTGGACACCCCAGGAATCCAGGCTACATATAAACATGCTAGAACTGTGGGCAGTCTGTTTCACATGCCAGGCAATTTTTCCTCTGATCCAGTCCCACTGTGTTCCATTGCTCTCCAACAAAACTGCAGCAGTTGTGTACATCAACAAGCATGGTAGCACTAAGTCACTTTCCCTCTGCTCCGAGTCTGTCTGCCTTTGGAAAAAACGGTTACTGACCTTCCATAACTGTTGTTCAAGATGTGTTGCTCATGTCCATTCAATGCTAGGTGTGTGTGTGTGCTGGTAACACACTCCCAAGAACCAAAAACTGCCACTTTATTGTTCCAGGGGAGCCATAGCGGAGAACTCACAGGGCAACATTTTCCTCTTCCCCTGGATGAGTAACATCTGCTTTGCCTTTCCCCACAAGATCCACTGGGATCAAGTCACCGTGGTACTCATAGCCCCATTCTGGCCCTGTCAATTCTGGTTCATGGATCTCCTCAGGTTCTGCACCTGCACACTGCTCCTCCTCTGAACACTGCCAGATCTCACACAAGATCAGGGCAAGATCCAGCATCCCAATCTGGGCCCTTTTCACCCCTAGCCTGGTATTTGGATGGGGCTCAAGGGTAGATGGCTTGCTCCACCCAGTGTGACATATCCTTAACCAGAGCAGGAGGGCGTCGACCAGGGCCTGCTACCATGATAAATGAAGATGCTTCATGCCACGGGCTCACCACCATCACCACCCACTGAGTATAATATCTGTACCTATCTCCTCTACTCCCTTCTCAAATCTCAAAACGTCAGGCCTTGCCCTCAGCTCTTCATGGATCTACTTGGCAGTGTTCAGTGCCTTTCTCACCCCTGTGGATGGCACACACTATCATCATTCATTTCATGAAGGGTTTACTCAATGCCTTCCTGCCAATACTGAGACCCACATGCCTCTTGGACCTTAATCTCCTTCGCTTTCGCGCTCTGAGCCACTGGCAACATGTTCCCTCTCCATGAAGGTGACATTCTTGGTAGCCAAGAATTATCTATTACCTCAGCTAGATGGGTCAGTGAACTGGCAGCCATGACAGACATGCCCTTCCGCCCCCCTTCCCCCAAAACATTGTATTCCACAAGGACAAAGTGTCATTGCCAGTACCCCCTAAAAGTAGTTTCTCCTAACTCAGTGCATCCACCTAGCTGTTTTCTGCCCCAAACCACGTCTCCCACGCAGGCAGGGTCCTGCACTTCCTCACTGATGGCCGTCCACTGGCATTCTACCTCCACAGGACTCGCTCCTTTTGCGCATCACAGAAACTAATTTGTCCATTGCCGACCAATCTGAGGGCCGAGCCCTTTTCCTGCAGTGAATCTCCAAATGGGTCACTGGGTGCATCCCTGAATGCCACACACAATTCAAAATACTGATGGAATGATGGAATGCCTGATGGAATGCCAGTGCACTCTGCCTGCCTCCCGAATGTCTCGTGGCAAGACATCTGTCCTGCAGCAACCTGGTGTTCCATCCACATGTTCATGACCCCCTACACCCTCGCACAAGTAGCAGCTATGGACACTGCTGTAAGCTAAACTGTACCACAGACCTCACTTCCTATTGCATTCTCTCACTAACCCTTGCTTGCTAATCACCCACATATGGAATACATATACAGACCATCACTCGACAATGAAGAGGGGGTTACTTACCAGTAACTGGCGGTTCTTCAAAATGCCTAGTCCCTATTTGTATTCCAATACCTGCCCTCCATCCCCTTTTCTGTGCAGTCCTGGATGCAGCAGTAAGAACAGGACACTAGAGAGGCATGGCCCTGCCTGACCTATTACACCCTCTGCTGTGAGTGCAAAGGGCCACACTGGGCACGTTGGGGTCAACAGACACAGCTAAGAAACACTTCTGGACTCAGGTGCAGGGCAGACATGCGCACCCCCCCATGGAATACAAATAGGGACCACAGGTGTCCAAGTACTTCCAGTTACAGATAAGTAGCCTCTTCAGCCTGTGTATTTGTTCCTGCTTTGTTCTCCCTGAACCTTGACATCGTTCACTCCAATGAGGTGAAAAGAGAAAAGGAGGATTTGTGGCACCTTAGGGCCTAACCAATTTATTTGAGCATAAGCTTTCGTGAGCTACAGCTCACTTGGGTTCTCTACCCCTTATTGCCAGGTGTCAGACGCATAATGCTAGGGTGAAACAAACTTTGTTTCTCCTATTCGTGCACATACTTGCATGCATATTTGCTTATACAAAAAGGCTTTTGTACAGACAAATGTAGTAACAAGGCACCTTATTACTGCACTTATGTATACATAACTAAAATATGCATGCATAAAATAAGCAAGTATAAAACTAGAGCTGAGGCTGGCTGAAAAATTTTGCCTTACACTATTAGGGGCAGGAAATATGAAGAGGTCAATCTTTAAAAATATTCATGTTCTTATAGAGAAACTAGACAACATTGCCTTACATTGCCTTTCTTTTCAACATTGCTTTTCTTATAGAGAAACTAGACAACAAAGCGCATGTAAGCTTTTCTCTGCGAGCAGAAATCCTTTGCATAAGTCTCCAGAGTGTTGTGACATGAACCCTGAAACAAAGAGGCAAGAAAACGCTTCAGGAGTTGCTGAGTTGTAATAAAGGCTATTGTGCCAGACCAGAATCCCTTGGACTACGGGTAAAGCAGCTTCTAGGGCAGGCTTAAGGAATGTTTTCATCCCTTAAATCTGTAAAGATGCCACTTGAAGTTCAGGTCACATGTTGCTCCACTCTGCCCTTGCTTGGGGAGCCAAGTTGGGATACCCGTTTCAGGAGAGCAGTTGACCAGGCTTCAAGCACTTGGCTTTCCTCTCTGGGGTTGTTCTTGTTGGTCCATCTCAAACATGGGCTCTATAAAGATGGCTCTGGATGAGGGAAAAGTGTTTACTCACCTGTCATTGGAGTTTGCCCAGGTATGTTGCCTGTGCAGAGTCACACTCATCCAGGCTTCTTTCCTCCCTTTTTAAAGGCCTTAGCTGGTATTTCAGCAGCAGAAAGGAACTAAAGGTAGCTGTGGAAAGGGTCTATCACTGCACTGAACAGTTGGATTCCCAAGAGAGGATGCATGACCCTGCTGCTTATTGCGTTACATAAGAAAGTTAGACTGGTTTAACTAAGGGCTTTAAATGCTACAGCAGCATAGTTGTTCCAATGTAGCACTTCATTGTAGACACTACCAACGGCAACAGGTGGGGTTTCCCTAACAATGTAGCTAACCTACCTCCTCGAGAGGCGATAGCTAGAGTGATGGAAGAATTCTTGTTGACCTAGCACTGTCTACACTGGGGGTTGGATTGTCTTAACTACAGATTTCGGGTGGTGTGGATTTTTCACTCCTGAGCCACAGTGTTATGCCAACTTAATTTTATAGTTTAGACCAGGCTCTCAGATGCAATTTGAAACAAAGCTTATTACTGAATTAAGAGCCATTTGCCTGATTTAACTAGATTTTAAAGACGTGATTTAAAACCAATGAAATCTTCTGAGTAGGCATTTATTTTAGTTTCAATGCTGTCGTTAAAACCTGTTTCTACTCAATGTTAACCAGGGCAAACCCTGCGAAAAAACAGACTCACATTAAACCAACTTTATGTAGACAAGGCCTTTGTCTTAATTTTCTTGGAACTACAGTTGGAGAATCTAAGCTAGATATTATTTAGAGATTGACTGGCATTGGGGAGGAATAATGGTTATAATTAAGGCACAAAACTAGGAATCAGAAAGTCAGGCTGTTTCCAGTTTTGCTACAGGCTTTCTTGTGTGCTCTTGGGCTAGTAAACTGTATATTTAATCTGTACAACAGCTTCCTGTAAAACAGAATACTGAGGTTAAATTCATTAGTTTAAATAGAAGACTAAGGTTCTTTTTTTTCTTTTACAGGAGTGCATATTTCTCCTAGTTACCTCAGGGCGTTATTCATCCTGGATCCTCTACTTCCCAGCTAGATCATCGTGAATGGCCACCCCTTTTCCTAACGTTACAGCTCCAGTGTGACTCACTGCATTTACAACAGTCGCCTGTCAAAGTCTAATGGACTGTAACTTCATATCCTGGAGCAGTAGCTTACACAGCTTTTCTAGTAGTTTTTCAGATAGAATCAGTGGCTCTTAACCTGTGGTCCATGGAGTCCTTCAGGAGAGGCCACAGAATAAAGCCTGAATAGGAAACAGAGGGCTTGAGGTTCCTTCAACAGTAAAGCCTTGGTCACATAGTCAAGGCAACTGCATGCCCTCCTACAGTGCCCTCATTTGAAAGTACCTCACCACTGCTAAACTGCCCCCTACCAAGGCCACTTTTACACTAGAAAAAGTTATCAACAATTACTAAAGTAGTAGAGTGAAACCTGGCCTTGCTAAAGTAAATGTAAAAACTCCTGAGTCAAGATTTCACCTCCTATACAGACAAGGCAGGTTTGTAGTTTTAATGGGTCAGGTGCCCCTTGCTGGCCACCTACCAGACCGCTGTGAGGGGAAATCAAGCCTCTGGTTCCCTAAGGGAGTCTACCCACTACCTCAATCTTGGAGGTCGTAGGCACACAACTCAGCGTGCAGACCTGCAGTCTAACACACCATTCTAAGAGCTGGAACCTACTATCCAGCTGCGGGCCCCTCTGGGCACAAAGATGAACCTTTAGACTCCTCTGTACTTAAACACACCCTTTCCCAGAACATCACCTGAAAGGTGTGAAACCTTCTTGTTACAGTTAGACACTGGGCAAAAACACTTCATCACTTGTGCATGTCTCCCAAAAGTTAAATACAACAGCTTGTTTACCTAATCATTATAAAGCACAATTAAGTACAGCTGTACAGAAAACAACCATCCTAACTAGAGAGAGTTAGGGATTAGAGAAGGCAAATACAGCAGCATAATTTCCATTTAGTTTTATATGCCTACAAAACAGCAATTCATTTCAGAACTCTCCTGTGACAGACTGTGGTGGGAGATTTAGCCATTTAAATGAAACCTTCTGAGCCAGTATAGTTTAAGACCAAAGACACATTACTTGAAGTTTAGTCAAAAGAATTTATTAGAAAAGATTATGCACTACATAAAACTATTTTTAGAATATTATTTCAGTAGACAGCACTCGAGCCTTAAACACCACAGCATAGACTTTACCCAGCCACTGTGCTCCTGAAGATACATCTTTAGGATGAGACATTCAAGCAGCATGCACAGTGAAACTATTTGAAGGAGTGCGGGGAAACTCCTTGTGATTTGCCTAAATTCACAAAATGTGTAACATTTTCTCGAGGCAATTTAGATAAGATGAATTTGTCTTCTCAACCTTCTCAGCATCAACTGGGCCCAGAGCTCCTGCTGCCACTTTGTATTTTGCATTAGTGCATGTTGGGAAATCCCAACAACTAGGGGTTAACACAGAGTTTCAATAAATATCAACAGGAACACAGCTTTAATACTAGTCGTTTAACAAAAAGATGTTCACAAAGTTAAAGCACATGCCTTCTCATGCAGTCATATTAAAGTAGATCTTGCTGATTTTTCTGGAAAAATATAGGATAGTCTATGTATTAAGGCAATGCATTTTTAATTTAAACACATCCATTTTAATGGACTGCATATTTTCTGATAAATTCTTAAATATTTCAGTTGTAAAAAATAAGGTTTACTGATCACATTCTAATCTACCAGATACTCTTCATTAGGATTTGAAATACAGTGGAGCATCACTATAATAATCACTGCCCCAATTAGAATGTGGTAGTAAGTGGCATCTTGTCTTCCAGACAGGAGCTGTGGAAACAAAAATTAACAAATCCTCCCTTCCCGCCCGCAACATGTTGAAAGCAACCATCCCTACAGCTCTTCACCTCCTACTTCCCTTCAAAAGGACAATTACCTATTTCCTAAAAGGAGCATTATAGTGAGGCTCAACTGTATAGAGTAAAAAGATATAAAAATCATTAAACTCCAAAAATTCACCAGAGGAGGAAAATGCAATAAAAGTAAGTACGCATGGCGTGATTAACCAGGATAGACATAGCAATTTGCTACAAGATTTGTCAAAAAATGCTAACCAATTTTAGCTTAAAATAGATTGAGAGTTCATACAAATTGCTACAACTGTCTAAAACTGAATCACTTTTGAAAGATCTAAAACATGGCTTGACTGTAGAAAATGTATTATACCATCAGTCTCCAATTTACATAAGATTTTGATTTAGGCACACAAAAATAAATATAGCAAGTCAAATGCTTCAGTAAGTCTGCAGAAAGTTAAAATCAAGTGATCAACTGTTTTGTGACAGCATTTAGTTACACACATCTATATCCCTTATTTTATCTTTCATCTCATGGAAGGGAATGGACAAGCATTTGAAAGTCCCCTATCAAAGACGGCTATGTGGATGGTAACATGCCAGAAGGTAAAACGAAGTATATTACACCACATTGCAGGGACTAAGTGTCAGCATGGCACCTTCACACTGTTGAGACCTTTAGTTGGAGCACAAAGGTCCTGGGCTCACAAACAGTATCACCAGAGTGCAGTACTGAGGGACTCACACTGCATTTGTTAATGCTGCCCTTCAAAAGGAAAAGGAAAGCAAGGTCCTGTCTACCGCACCCCTAGTCACTGTCCCGATGAAAGTTAAAAGGAGCTGAATAGGTGCTCTTTCCATAGAGCTGGTAAAAATCTCAAGGTCCTGACAAACATACCCTCTCAGTTTAAAGCAGGTTCTACTCAACATTGCAAGCATTCCGGCAACACACTTAATGGCTCCCACATTTACCTTTAGAATGACTGCAATAAAGAGTTAGGTACAGATAGTCCAAAGTGTTTTGGGAAATATGAAAGCTACCATATGTGACTACATTTTGTATGTCACCTAGGATACCTGTGTGCAGTTTTAGTGACAAGTTTGGTGGTCTATGCTGTATTCCCTTGAAAACTATAGTTCATGTTAATAAAATACCTCAACTAAAATTGGCACAACTGGCAACCTCTGGTCATTAGAGACCCTATAAGACTTAATACAGAAGTCCGTCTTGTTCACTATTGTTAAAGAGCTATAGAAACCCAGTGCTTATATTCCTGAATATCCAACCCTACAGAGTGATAATTTCCTAGGTCCTTTTACCAGATGAGGGAAGAATTAGATATGTACTGTGGTTGCTTAAACCATACCTCTTGGAACTGAATGAAGCCTTCAGTTAATTTCCATAAGAATTAAGCAGATTCGTCCCAACATCTTAAAACAAAAGTCACAAAACAAAAACAAGCAGCATAACCTTTATTTGGTGTTACAATAGAATTACAGCGCCCATGATATTGGGCACTGAATCTTACTGTTTATGTTTAATTTTTTTTTTGTGTGTATCTAAACAGTTCTTCTGTTCAGACATAGCCATGTGTTTTTTTTTGTTTTTTTTTAATATATACACACACTGACCCCTGCAATCAATCTGTCCAGTTAACACTAGAAATATTTGTCAGGGGAATACATTATCTTTATTATAATTAGGGGAAAATCAAAGAGAAAAATCTTACTTTAATATCTTTAACCTGACTGATTACATGTACTGTACATACCTGTTCCAAAACCAATGTACTTAGAAGTTTCTAATTTTACGCACTTCATTATTCAAGTCAAAATGCTGTACATCTGCTAGTATCCACACAATCGTACATTCCTAATAAAAATGCACCCTCCTTTACACCTTTTACTTTCTTTTAAGCATCTTTTTTTGAAAAGGGATAAAGAAGTTGCAGTTAGATCTATAATTATTTAGAACAAAACATATACTACATTGAAAAATAATTTTATCAAAACCAGATTCCAATCAATTGTATAATCTTCAGTTAATGGTTCATGTTGAAATTGCACTTTGCAGATTAATCTGGACCATGTTTTCAGTTCTTTTTCATTTTATTCTCTCTTTCTTTCAGCAGAGACTGCTTCCTCCGGATTTTTCTTCCGTGAATGTTTGTATTTGTCTACATATGCTTTCACTAGATTCGCCACTTTTGCAGAATTGACTTCTCCACTCTTGCTATGACAAACCTACAACAGGAAATATATGTATCACACACACCATTGTCAATGCTTCACAGCTGTCAGTAAAGAGTCACTCACAGATAAATAATGCTTACTTTCACCAAGATGGGCAAAACTTAAATCAGGAAGGCTGTTTTATTAATTTAATAAGGCAATATCTACCTACTCGCCACTGTTATAATTTTGTCTATGGAATGAACAAATGTACCTGATGTTGCAGGGTGCTGAGCACCCTCAACTCATCACCCTTTTTCCAATATTGCTGGGAGGTGGGAGGAGGGCGGAATCAATTAAAATATTAATGTATGTATATTTTTAGACTATTAAAAAGTCATTCCTCAATACAACTTACTTTATCTACTGCTTTCCGCACAATCTCTTTATACTCCTCCTTGGTAATATCTTTATTCTGGTAGAAAGGTTTAATAGCCAGTTTTACCTCTTGTGCTGCTTTTTCTTGAATTAATAATTTCTGTCAAAAGAAAAAGACCTGATTTTTAGGTAAGTATGTGTGCAATTTTTTTTTTTAAACATAAAAAGATTATTTCAAGTTAATTCTAACAATCAAAGTAAGAAAGGCTTTGCAGACTGAAAGTTTCTCTTAAACTAATGCTGTCAGAACCAGGGCCAAAGTTCTGCCCTAATATTTGAACACACAACCAGCTTCGACAGGTGTCAATGAGAACCACACATACCTATCTGGAGCAGAACGTGGCCCTACTAATTAATTACACTTTAAAATATTTTAAAGTACTTACAGAAGTGCAGCTCTAAAAGTATTAATATTTTATTAGATAAAAATTAAGTTAATTTGCTTGTAGTTATAGAGTTTCCATGGAAGTTTAAGGATGACAGCAATAAGTATCCCATACATTAAAAAGGAGGTCGACACATTTGTTCTCTAATTTTTAACACTGTAGATTTATATATATTGCTCTCAACTCTGAACTTGCCTGGTCTTTCTTCGAGCTATCTGCGCTGGCTTCCACCGTAACACTTACTTTGCCTTCTGCAAATTTTACAGCAGCATTAGAGGTTTTGATGTGACTTGATGATGTTGCATTACCAGAACTTGGTCCCTGAACTGTTCCCACATTTCCCAGGACTGCTGTTGGAGCAGGCAAGAGTGGTGCACTCATGTTATTACTTACATGAGGAGCACTAGGAATACCCTGTTTTAAAAAGTTACCAGCAGTTAATACATTATTCTTCAGATATTCAATAACTGTTACTTTCTAGAACTCTCAGCAAGTGTAATAAATGCACGAATACCACAGGTACTTGGGTTTAGCAGCTAATTTCTACATCAGCTGTTGCTATAGCAGTCAGCCACTTTTATATAAAGATTAACACACATAAGAACAAAAACAGTTAATGAAATCCTGAACAAAATAAATGCACCTTACATCATATCATTAAAGTTGCTAGACCCTGGCTCTGGTGGACTTCTACCTACTGGGAAAGAATTCCCAAGAACGGTGCTACAAATGGAAATGGACATGTTCAAATTTAAGTTCTGAAGGCAAGTACTTCCCAGACACTTTTGGCTCTCATAGCCATGTACAGGAATGTGTCTGTTAGGTAAATCAGTTCCTAGACCCCAACACTTTGAAATGCCTACACAAAAATGAGAGCTTAAGCAAGTGCTTGAGCTTAGGTGACAGAATGTTTGTCCATATGTCTGAGAAGGTTTGCTTCTGTGTTTCGCAAGAGATGGAGCTTCTTGTGAACTTCAAGGGTAGCCATAGCTAGTGCTCAGTCAAGACGAGAAGAGATCAAATGACCACTGAAGTCTACACCCGGGGAAAAGCCATTCTGAGATATCAGCAAAAGGCACAATGGACCATTGCTGCTTCCTTGGAATCAGGGAATAACAATGGTGCCAACAGCTCCTATTGGTGCAAATGCTGCCTCTTGCCTGCTGCTCCAAACACTTCTCCCTACAAGCATCACTTATGTACTAGGCAGGTTGAGTCACAGCCAGTTTATATTTATCCAGATTGGGCAGTAGTGAAACTAGAATTTGAGTTCAAATGAAAAGGAGATACAGAGCTGGATATCAACATTACAATGACAAGAATTCAGTTAAAACAATCCTTAACCTTCCTTAGCGGTTTCCAGTTTTTCCTTCCTATTCAGTGTTTATAAGAATGTTGCAGGACTCACACAAGGCAAGTAACTGTGTGACACTACCCTCAAACCCCTCTTTAAAGAAGGAGCAAATCTATTAGAGAGGTATTCCCAAAAGACCCTTCAGGCAACTCAGGGCATGTCTACGCTACAGCATAGACACTTCCTACATTGACAGAAGAGGTTTTTCCATCAACATATTTAATCCATTTCTCCAAAGGGCAATAGCTAGGCTGATGGAAGAATTCAGTCAACACTGTTACACCTACACTGGGGGTTAAATCAACCTAACTGTGATGATTGGGGTGCAACATTTTCACAACCCTAAGCCACATAGCTAGGCTGATCTAATTTAAATGTAGACCAGGCCTCAGTCTCTCATAGTCAATGGCATTACAAGGTGCTAACAGATTCAGGACTCAGCACAGACACCATTCCATAGTGATAGAGAGGGGCAGCACGCAGACATCAGTAGAGTCTCAGTTCCTCAGCATACTTTGGAGCAACACATTTTACTAAATATGTTGGCTTTACAGTCATATTTATTGAGTCACTGGACAATTCCATTAGTGAAGGGTTCACAGAAACACTTCAGCTCTCTCATGCTTCTGGGATTAGAATATTTAATTTCCCAATGTAAAAATCTAGTTTTAAATTGTTTCAGACAGCAGACCTAAACCAAATTAAAATGCAGGCTGATTGTCTGTTATACTAGTATTTTACCATTGTGTCTGCAAAACATTTGAAATGTGTCATGTTCATTCATATAAGTCAGTATTTCCTATGGTTGTTCCCATTTGTTTATGTGATGTTGAGGTTGTGAATATTAATGACTGACAGCAATGGAAAAGGAACATCTTCTAGAACAGTTTCCCAACCTAGGATGCAGAGGAAAGGATGCCAGATTAGTTTGGGGTCACAGGCCAAGGCTGAGGATCAGCACAGACGAGAAAATCTGCAGAACCCCAGATCCACTTCCACACACTGCAAACGTGCTGCTGTGTGTTCTAGTAATGTGTTAGGTAACCTCTTGAAAGCCACCCATTGTTCCTCAGCATTCCTGTGTGGCTCCTAATGTCATGACTGACTGTGGGAGAAGCTCACATGTACAGAGCTGAAGGCTAAGGCAACAGGCCACCAGCCCAAAGGTCACTTCTCTGGAGCACCACAGGAACTACCAACTTTGTGAGGCACAAAGAGATACCCCACTATCTCCAGCAGAACTGAGACTTCTGATGACTGGAGAAATGGGGTAGGGACTACAGCATCAAAGGGGAGGGACAGAGACTAGACAAAATAGGTAAAAAAGCCAAAATAAAAAAAGTAAAAATGATTAGAAGGAAACAAGGATGAAGACATGGAAAAAAAAGGCGAGTGGAAAAGAAAAACAGACACAAGCAACGGCATAAGGAAATGGTGCAAGGGGACATTATAGGGCTGATCCACCCCAAGAGAGGGCTACAACAGAAAGGTTGGGAACCACTGATTTAGAGGACTGTTAAATGAGACAACAAAAGCTTCCTCATACTACAAAATATATAAGCTTTCCTAGAGGATAAAGCCATCACTCTGCTGAAATGGGAAGAATATTCAAAATAATTTAGTATCCAATTTCTAAAAACTACTAGAATTGAAATCTCATGTGTGTATACACAATTTGATAGTGGACAAACTATGAGAAAACTATGCAACATTCCATTCTTGGTTGACATCTCTGGGTGCTACAGAACTATAAATAAAGAGTAAAAATTGTGTATTCTGACGTTTTTAAGTGGTTTCAGAGCCAATCCATTTCGCCATAAATACTTCACTATCACCTTTTTTCAGGGGAAGGAAGAACTGTTACTATATATTTGACAAGTTTTATAGTATGTTAATACAAGATACTCTTGATAGATGTAACACTGCTTAACTATGTTTTGTTTTATGGCTATATTGCTTAGACCTTGATTTCTGAAAAAACATACCTGCAATTGTTTTCCATCTGTTTGTGAAGCAATGTAGCTGACTTGCTGAGATGGTGGGGGAGGAGGTGGAGGTGGAGGTAATCCCTGAGACACATTGGTAGGAGCAGCTACCTGTATGAGAGGTACTCCTGTATGGAGATGCAAGGGCAGCGGGGGATGTATGTTAAATGGATTGTGTTGGATGTTCATAATAGGAGCATGAACACCCACTGGATATGGGAAGATATTCATAGGCTGGTGTTGTGCGTTCACTTGTGGCATTACATTCATTTGTTGCTGCATCATATTTATTGGTAGCTGAGAGCCATCACCTGGTTGGTTTGTTTGGTCTTTGAGGTTTGGATCTATTAAAAGAACAGAATATTTAAAGTACAAAATACATATTTCTATAGAGAACAGAGACGCCCCAAGAAACACCAATTTAGAGGTTTAAGGAGTCACAAAGTTTAGGTTGCTCCGAGAGCCTTTGCTTTGAATTCCCCCACTACTCATTTATACCACAGCTTAAAATTTGTTACATTCAAAGTGCAGGAATGCAACACACATCACCCAAACTGTCACTACTGAAACATAAGCATACATTTGCCCATGTATGCAATTCTGGGCGTCTGATTTGCACAACCATGCTATAGTTATTTCTAATAACTGTTCTATAGTATAAGGATATTTATACTCGGATTGGCTAAGAGTGCTTATTATCCAGACTTCAGGAATATTAACTGTATAGGATAGTGATATGCTCCCTTACTCACAATGGTCACACTTCGTGCCAGAAATAAATAAGTGTTAACTTCAACTTTACTTCCCCCCTTCAACAGAAGGCAATAAATACATTAAAAAAAAATGAAACTGACATATAAGTAGTAAACCCCCAAAAGCTAAGAAGCTGGGACTGTGAAACTGCAGCACTGTTTAAAAATCCATTGGCTCACTTTCCTTCTTTGTACGTAATTGAAATCAGTGGGAACTGCGTCATTGAATTCAAGATCAAGATTTGACCTTTCCTCTTATGCCTCACCCTCCCTACACATGCCTCCTTTTCTATAGGCCAACATGGCTCCGTCTTACTGAGTTTATAATGGAAGAATTTAATCCTCTACCTCCAAATTCAGTTAACAACAAAAATACACTGGGCTATTTTGAAGAGGATTTTATGGACATGTAGGAAATAGGGATTAGGAATAGAGATGGAGAAAGAAAAAAATGGGTGAAGAAACAGGGACGAGAGCAAAGGTAGGAATTTTTTTGTAAGTTTTATGTAACATCCCATTTGTGTTCTGTAGCTTACATTTTTAATTCACATATTTCATAACAATTTCAGAGTATCAGTAACTTGAGGGAGCTTTCCACTAATTCAGAATTAACCTCATCCTGAGCTAATAACTCCTCAGCCTTCTACTTCATAGTTTATTCAGCCCAGAATATTTTTATGAACTTAACAAGAAACAGTGAAAATGATATTACAGTCCCATTGGGTGGGGATGTTCACTGTAACAAATATGGAAAAGAGTAATACTTATATAAAATGTTTTATTTACTCCTAGTTCTCTGAATGCCCTTTGATATTACTGTAGTTGTGTATATCTGAAAAAATTATCTTCTGTACAAATGAGGACTTCTTTGTCTGTTTGCTCTTGTAATTAAATAATAATCCTATGTTTATTGCAACAGTCTGTGCACAGTGATAATTGTGATGTCAAAATCTAAAGGATCAAGATGGGGTAAACAAGGACTCCCTTTAGGTCAGTCAAGAGCCATCTGCTAATTAGTAAGAGCATGAGACATTTTTGGATTTATAAATACTTTATAACATGAAAGCCAGTTTCACTCTAAAAATGCTGACTGCTACATTATAGTTAGCGCAATCAAGTTAACACATGATCAAATCTATAATTTGTATACGTTTTCATTGGTAACTATTAAGTCTTCCTTGAAGAAATCACCCTTTAAAAAAAAGGCAGTAAGTAGTTCATTACATTTCTCTCCTGTTCATTCTGTACCAACAATACCACAGTGTGTGTAAACTCAAATGAGCAAAACATATACATGGATGTTTTTTCTTTTTCTTGAGGAACATATTTGGTTGGTTGCACCCTAGTCCCGAAGACTCAAAGTCCAGTTCTTAATTTATTGAACATCCAGCCCAAGAGTGTTTGTAGCATACAAACAGGGGTGAAGAAAAAAAGGCCTCCCTTCATAGTAGGCTTTGCCAATTTTGTTTGTTGTGTGACTACTAGTTAGCCTTTGCTGCACAGAACAGTAAAGTGACAGTGTCAAATTCATACAGGATTTGTAGTATTCTTAAAAAAAGGGGGGGGGGGCATTTTCTCCATTTAAATACTATGAAAATCAGATAAAAATGAATACCTTGCTCAGATGTCTCATCTTCTTGCCTCATCCATCCAGACTGTGGACTTGAGGAATTTCTCCCTCTTCTTGAATAATAGTTTTGTACATCTGCAGGTAAAGTCTTTCTTACAGCCCAACTAGATGCAGATGTCCACCCAGACCTATCAGCAGGCGTATCAAAAGAAAAATCTTGTTCACTCTTACGCCTGTATGGTTGATGTTCTGGGAACCTTGCAGTCTCATTCCCGGAACTATTTGAGTTTCCTGAGAGGGGTTTTCTATTTTGCCATTGGTTTTCGTTCTGGTCTCCATACATAAAACCGCCTCTGCCACGGCCACCTCTGTTACGGCTGCCTCTGCCACGATTTGAAATCCAACCTGAACCAAAGTTTTTATTCCAAGAATGTCCTGAATTATCATGTCTATTTTCTTCCCATTGTGGATCTTTAAATTTGTCTCTCTCTCTGCTCCTAGTTTCGGGAACAGAATTTATCCTTTCCATTACCCAGTCTGGACAATCATTCTTATGCTTTTCAGAAGAACATTGCTCATCAGTACTTTTGTCTGTATGGTCTTTTTCTTTTTGCAGATTTTCATTCTGTTTCTCCTGTTCACTTCTTTTGTATCTATCATTTCCTCTGGGACTTCTCCAGCTGTCATTTGTCCATCTCTCTTTCCACCGAGGAGAGTGACCATCTCTCTCATTCCTAATGAATGAAGGACCCTTACTTCTTGTTCTTGATCTGGATCTTGATCTAGATCGTGACCGGGATCTTGACCATCTCCTATTTCTTCTCTCTCTGTCATGATCTCTCCTTTGTCCATCTCTATCACTATCCCTGTCTTTGCTTTGAGACCTAGATTTTTGCCTTGGAGAGGAATCTTTAACTCTTGACCGAGAAGGAGATCTTCTGCCTTCCCTATCCGTCTCCCTTTTAGGAGACCGAGATGGTGTTTTCCTGCCCCCTCTGACAGTCTCTCTTTTTGGAGACCGAGAAGGAGATCGCCTGCCCTCCGTGGCAGTTTCCCTTTCGGGTGACTGAGACCAACTGCCCTCCTTGACAGTCTCCCTTTTGGGAGATGGTGACTGAGATTTCCCACCCTCTCTCCTGGAAGGAGACCAAGTTGTTGATGGAGAGTGAAATCTAGACCTTCTAGTTCGAGGTTTTTTATCTTTTTTAAATTCTGTTGAGCATTCTGTTTCCTGAGAAGAAGCTTCATCTTTTTTGTCAGAAAGACCTGAGTGTGATACACAGTTTTCGGAATCTTGCTGCAATGAGCTTGCCTCCTCTTGTTTTATACTATCAACCGGTGGTGGCTGTTCAATTTGAGATTCAGTCTGGTCACTGCAAAATGAGTCACATTCCATTGGTATCATTTCACTGTTATCCTCACTAAAATGTTTATTAGATTGTTCAACATTCACCTTGAGTAACTCTGTAGTTTTGGCCTCTTCACATACAGGTATGGGCTCCTCTTCGAAAGACTGGTCCAATTTGTTAATGTCTAGAGAAACATTATTTATTAATACAGCTGTTTCAGTATCTTGAACAGTTTGTATGTTCTCAATATCTTCAGTGTTACAATTTGCTGACTGTTCTTTGTCCTCAGAATCATCAATTTCTAAGGATTCTGGATGCTCACTCAATTCATTTCTGGGGCTATCTAAAGATGGATCTACTTTTGCCACAGATTCTGGATACTCAGACGATTCATCTTGGGGATTATCTAATGTCTGATCTACTTTTGTAGATGTTACTGAATCCTCAAGTAATTGATCTCTGTGACTAGCCACTGGTTGTTCTATTTGTTCAGGAATATTTTCACAGACATCTTTACTTTCAAAATCTGTAACATTTTTATTAACATCTTTTATTTCACATTTCTGAGTCTCTAAGGTTAACACAGGAGGTTCTTGGATATAAGAACCTGAATCTGAATTTTCTAGGGTATCCTGTTCTTTGTCACAGTCTCTTGTAAGATCCTCACTCTCTACATGTTCACTGCAGCTTTCCAAGCCATTAGCAGACTCTGTTTCTGCATTATTTTTGTGCATAAGGCAAGAGTTACTACTTTCAATATCCGACAGGTGGTCTTTATCTAATATTGGATGTGTATCAGACTCCGCAGCTTCGTCATCTTCCACTGAATCACTGGATGATTTTTCAGAACGCAGAGAACTTCTAAGTTTCTTTTTAACCAAAGGTACCTGCTGTTTAACTCCTCTTTTAGACTTTCGTTTTGAGAGTGGTTTTTCTGATTCTGCAGAAGGAACATTTATAGTTGAGTTATCATCATTGGGGGCATCACATCCAGAATTACTTGATCTTGGTGAGCTGCGAGATTGAGTCATAGTCTCAGGTTTTCTGTTCCGTGCAGATCTTCTAGGAGTAGTATTCGCAGTCTTCTTTCTTGTTCCTCTAGTACCAGATGTGCCAGAGGCTTGTTTTTTCTCCTCTCCTTCCTGTGTACATGCAACAGCATATCTCTTTCCTGAAGGATCTAATATAAAAAAGTAAATTTAGTAAATATATTAATTAAATGTAATGTGAATGCAAACGTGGTATTTTAAGTTTAATGAACAACAGATATTGATGTGTAGCACAATATAAATTTTGGGCTAAGATACCTGCAGGGCTAAAATCTAGCATTTTGTCCAATTTATACTGTTTCTTCAAAAGGAGAAATAGACTAAAACTATAACATTTTGGAGATGTACTGGCAAGGCTCCCTGGTAGCAATTGCATTCAAAAACAAAACAAGCAACCATGTTTCACCACAGTGAGTCTTACTATTACCATTTGAAGAGTTAGAATGAATGCCATTTAAAAAAAAGGTACTGTTCACCACCTATAGTGGCTAATTTACAGCAGAATTTGCCAGTTCAAGCATAAGACTTATTGCAGCTCCAGAGTGCTAACGTTCAATGCTGCTGCAAGATGCATTTTTTAAATGGGCATCAATGCAACTGTGAATTACCACATGAAAAGTGGTTAATTAACAAATGTAAATAATAGCGTAACTCCTAATAAAATCTTAAATTCACAGTTTATAAATAGGACTCTAATTTCACTTTGCCATGGAGCATCCAAACTCTGTTGCAAGGCTCCCTGAATTCTGCAGCACTACAGTGACTAACAGTGGACAACAAATTCTGCAGCAGCTTCTGGCAAATTTAAAAATGAAGTAATATGAAAAATATTATAAGAAGCACAGTACCCTTTTTGTTGGTATGATACTATATTCCCTTTACTCTGCATTGCCCATAATTTTGAATTTTCAACGTGCCACATATTTTTGTACTGGCATTGCCTAAAAGTTGTCATAACAAAGTGGAGGTTTTGGTAGCTGGAAAAGGGACAGTGGGGACTTCTAACACCCAGGAAAGCATGCGGGGTGGTAGGCACATTTGCTTTTTTGCTACAATGATCAGCAGTGAAACCATTAACAATATAGGTGGGTGTCCTAACCACCTGACTATTGGATCTTCTCTCTCCCCTGAAATTCCATCCTGGACCTGAAAGCCCTTTCCACAGGAAAAGTTTTGGTTTCCACAAATTGGCAATTTCTAACCAACAAACTATTTAAAAAAATTCCTGACAGCTCCACAATAAGAATATCCTGAATTATTTTCAGTTTGAACTAAAGCACCTCTTTTAGAAAAAAAATTTGATTTAAAATATTTCCAGTGACAGAATCTGCCACAAGAGGTGACAAGTTGTGACAGGTGACTACTATAAGGAATATGTGTTTAAGATGAAGAGGAAACCAAATGGATATTAAATGGAGATCCCAAACTCTTAGAAGGAATGCCAAGTGACTAAAGCTATTTGAAATGATATCACCAAGCAAGCAGTCTCTATATAAAAATGTTGTAAAAACCTCACATCTGTAAATTATTATAATACCCAAAGTTTATAGCATAGACCCAGGCCTAAGAAAGTCTTCAAGCAGAACTCACATCCTGAATGGTGAAAACCTGGATTAGGTCCGACAATGTTTTCTTTAAGGTCTTGTCTTGATGAGGTTGCTCTGTAAATTTCAATTCTCCCAATTCAGCATGCATTAAACCCTACACTGCCTTGTTCACATTAGACTATTAAAATGTGTTAGCTAAGAACATCTTTAAATTCTAGTTCAGACAAGGCATAGGTATATATAAATGAACATCTCGTGGGTGTCCGTCCAAGCTCCCTTTTCAAGTCAGTGAAATACTTGTAAATACTAAATTGAATTCTAATAAAGAGAACAAATGAATAGGCATGATAAAAAAAACAGATTTTTTAATTTTAAAATGGTGTGAAAATTATTTCCTCTTATTTCCCTGGCAAGACCCGAACTCAGTGTTTTGTGCTTCTTCTAGCGGGCAATGTGAAAGATTTTAGTTCCCTGTCTTGCATTAGGTATATGCAGTGTCAACAACACTTGAAGAGTTGCTAGCGTTATCAACCCTAATTAGGCCCAATATGAATAACAATTTGGGACCTGTTTAAATAAAATAATGTTCAATATTTTATTTCATTAACTTTTCAAATAAAAAATGTATACACTTCTACTTTTGGTGCAGTCTAATCGAGAAGCCCGTCACTTCAGGGGAGAAGTCTAGCTCTCCCGCATTCCATTGCAGCGGATTCCCATCAACCTAGCTCCATGTTTCCAGCTCCATTGCAGCTGGAATCATGCACTTTCCTATGCCACATCTCAATCACTGAAGGGCAGTCCCTAAGCATCCTGAGAAGAGCCCTTTTCTTAATTGCTGACCCCACCTTCAATTAAGAGGATCAAGTTCCTAAGTCAAATATCTGCAACCACAAAATAGGACCAGCCCCAAAGAGAGGAAGTGTATGAAAGTTAACCAATTTTTCAAGTTATATTTAAATGTACTCACCTCCCCCAATTTTAAAAGTAGAATCAATAATAAAGCTTTTACGTTTCTCCCGAATTTCTCTCTACTGGCTCCAATTTCTGTCTGAGTTTAATTTAAAGCACATTAAGGGCTTGGCTGTATGGCGAAATTGACCAACACAGCTATAGCAGAATAACTATAAAACTGTAGCTATCCTGGTATAACTCCCAGGTGTGGACAAACCTTAAGTTTCTACCCCCTTTAAGGTGAAGAAAGCCTTTAAAATATGAACTACTGAAATGCGCTCCTGAATCTGCAGATGGAGTGAAACAATAGCTTTGAGGGACATTATACAGCTTTAATAATTGCAAAGTTGACACCCAGTTGAAAATGGTTATAATTTAAATGTCAATATTAACTATTTAGTCACTGAGAATTTTAGCGGCGGCATCCAGCTAACATGTTCTCCTATCACTACTGGATGCAGGATAGGAACATGGACAGGAGTGAGGGGAAAGAGAGCCAGTTAACTTGCACTACTAAACAGTGGAGCCCTGACGAGTCAATTTTTCCCTCCCCCCACCCAAGAGAGGGGTAAAGTTTTTGCTTGCTACAATTTTGTACTTTTACTGCTGGAGCTGTTCTCACCCCCTCCTCTTGTCCCTTGGTACCTGTTTCCCTGCTTTTGCCGCTAGCATTGAAGACCCAAAGTCTCTCTCTGCTTGCCCAGCACTTCGCTCTGAGGCAATACTGCTTCAAAGAGGTTTTGATGATAGTTCCGCTGTCTCTGAAAGCTCTGCTTCCCACATCTCAAAGCTGTGCAGGTTATGGGGAGGAGGAAGATCTCCGTTCTAACTGGGTTTGAGGGCAGAAGGGACTAGAGCAGGGACTAGATGGCAGTTACCGCAGCAGGAGGGAGAGTATGCTCCTTCACTGCTGCCCCAGCCCCAAATTCCTACTTAAAGATCAAAACAATTCTGCCAGTTTTTCCCCCTCACCTTTTGGTGATGGCTGTGCCCCACCAATTAAATACTAATCTAAACCACTCCTCTTGCTCCTGTACAAGATTGCTTCCTTCACAACATTTAATAGAGCACTGACAGTCTAGGTTGTTAAATAATATATAAACATATCAGCAAAGCTGCTATCCATCCTTTCGACAAGTTTGATAAGGTTACAAGAGTAAATATAAGATTCATATAATTTTGATATACAGAAGAAATTTTATATAGAAAACATTTTGCTCTTCACTAAATGAAGAAAACAAGTGTTTTATGTAACTGACCAATTATTTGGAAACTGGCACAACAGTTTACCTCCTAAATTTTAACCTTGAAAATTGATTATGAAAATATCTGGGTTTGAAGCTTACTAATTGTACTGCATCTGATTACAATTTTTCTTTATAACTGAACACTTCATCTAATTTAGAGAATCATAGTGGGACAACAGTTTATATGAACTATAAATAAAACTTACAAAAAAAAAAGTTTACCAAAATTTTCCAAAGGCGTGGTATATGTTGGAAAAACAGTCCCTGGCATTACACTGGAAGCAAGAAGAAAGGTTTCCGCTTCAGCTTCACAAAACACGAAGGGACTTCTGTAATATTAAAAAACAATGAAGCAATGAAAAAGGTACAATGGTTTATGAAGAACTTTAGAAAAATAAGATATAACAATGTCATTTAATGTACTAAGCATGTAATATCATGTTTCACCATGCTGACAAATGAAACATTATACTTAGGACTGCCTCATAGCTAGTGATACAGAGAGTCAAAGCTGATGAGTAGGCTTTCTTTCCCAGAAAGATGTATTCTTCAGGAGTCCTTATTCATTGACAAAAGCCAAACTAACTCACTCCCTACAATCCTTTAGATGAAATCAGACATGACATAACCTGAAGCAAGGTTTCAGTAGAAAAATCCAGAGTCCTGCTGTAGGCCCTCACAGTCAGTCCAATAATAATCTCCCCTCCATTGGCTAAGCAGAAGAAATACTACTAAGAGAATCCATCTCCGGCTGGAGCACAGTGAAGGGATGAGAGATTCCTTCTCCCTCAGACACAGAAGTTCTGGAAAAAGAGTATGGGGAGTGAAGAGTTATCATTTTCTCCAGAAATGTTTCTTTTATGGATGTAGGGAAGAACCAGGAGTTTCCACCACAGATGTAAGAAATCCAGTGTGCCATATCATGTTATATGGAGAGTAAGTTGGTTTGCTGCGGTCAGGGGAAGTTAACAAATACTGGTATATTCACTAATATGGAGAACATATGGACATAACAAGATGGGTTTTGCTTGGGCAGGGCAGAGTTGTTGGAGGGTGGGGTATCAAAACCCAAAACACACCATCCACTGATCTATCTTTTTAAATTTCTGTATCACTCTGAAATTAGAACCTAAACACCTCATATCAGCAAAGGAAAACTATTCTAAAAATAGAAAGGGAAGTGGTGACATCATCAAGGATCTTGTTATTAGGAAACTATAAGAAAGTTACAGAACTGCCTAGAAATCTAGAGGGGAAGAAAAGTGGGTAAAGTTACTGGTGACTGGGGAAAGTGGTGTGGCTAGCCTACAGAGTCAACTGTCATCGGGTGCTGAAGACAAGGTGGATTTATGAATTTTAACAGAGCTAAGATGACTAGAAACCAGATACTTCTAGAAAGTAAACAGGATATCTGACAACATGGTTCAACATAAAAGCTGGCTAGTTCATCTTTTTTTTTTCCCTTCACACGGTTGATTTCACTAGATCATTTCTAGTTTTACCTGTAGTAAATGTGAAATCTGCTGATTAACACCGCAAGTGAAGATTAGGGAAATGATTACTAAACACCTATGTAAGATTTCTCATTCAATATGCCTAGAGCTGAAGTAAGTAGTAGGAAATAATTCACTGAATGAACTGAAGTAATTAAAACTGTTTTTCCACACTAAAACAAACACTGTCAGAACGAGATAAGTAGTAAAACAAAGAATTCATGCTCATTTCATATGGGTTTTTTTGGATTCTTCAACATCAAGCACGACTTTGAATTAAACTTTCTAATGAAATTGAAAAGCAGAACAAAGGTGAGTTTGAGGATTCTGTAAATGACATTTTTGATACTATCATGATTCTCAGCACATGAAGTAAACATCTAAATTATAATGGTTAAGTTAAATGTTGTTCCAAGACTTCCAGCAGGTTTACAACATAAGATTTATCAGGAGCTGTCTTTTCTTGTTAAAAACAAAAAGAATAGCAAATATCAATCAATAAGACTTTTCAACAAACGACAGGCTTAAATTCAACTTGACAAAAAAGTTGCAATCTTGTGATACGCAAACAAAATAGCCCTCTACATAGCAAATAAGTAATTTAAAGAAATGATAGAAGTATTTTTCCCTGAGTTTACTCCACCAGACAGAATAACTCTTAAGTATAGCACTAGAAGTTGCAAGAGAAAAAATACAGGAAAACAAGAAAAACTATAATAATCAACACTGATATTAATGCAAGGTATTGAGTTAGTCCTTGTGTCTGATTAACAGTTACACTCATCTGTTGAGGGATTTCATTTTATTCTTAATTATGTTGATTCTGTTTTCAATTTAAACAGCAGAAAAATGGTCCAAACTGCTGATTATGTATGTCATCTAAGCACACAGAAGGAAGTTTAAGAAATCTCTCCCATTTGCTCAGAAAACAAAGAATTGAAAGACAGAAAAAAAAAAGATGAGAGAACTCCTCATGCAATTATTTTGAAAATTTATGATGAATGTGTGTTCAGCACTGTCTTTTTGATAAAGTAGTAACACTTACCACACTCGTAAAACACATCTGAAGTCCAAAAATAAGACTTCTGCAACAACTATCACCCTATTTGGCTGTTAGAAAATGAAAGACTGATGCTCCATCTTCCCATTTGCAATCACATTCAGTTGAGCTCTCAGGAAAATTGTATCTCTACCTTTGCATAGAACTACCAAGGGCGTGTGAAAATTCGATCAAAGTCCTCTATTGCTCAATGCAAAAAACCAAGCATACTCAAAAGAATCTACAGAAAGACACTAAACTTACAAATGCAATTGAAGGAAATTTTGGAGGGATTTGACAGATGAGCTGATGGCATTATTGGCACAGTCTCAGTGAAATCTGGCTTGACCTAATTAAGAAATGGAATCACACAAGAACAAAACGGAGGAACTATTCAAAGCAGCTATAGAACATTTCCATTACACAGCCAGTATAACTGATCTCAAAATTTAAAAGGTCATAGGCCAGGGATGGGCAAACTTTTTGGCCCCAGGGCCACATCAGGGTTGCGAAACTGTATGGAGGGCCGGGTAGGGAAGGCTGTGCCTCCCCAAACAACCTGGCCCCCACCCCCTCCCCCTCAGAACCTCCAACCCACCCGACCCCCCTGCTCCTTGTCCCCTGACCCCACCCCCATCCAACCCCCCCTGCTTCCCATCCCCTGACCCCTATCCACACCCCTGCCCCTTGACAGGCCCCCCAGGACTCCCACACCTATCCAACCCCCCCTGCCTCCCGTCCCGAGGGCACCCCCCAGAACCTCCACCCCATCCAACCACCCCCTGCTCCCTCTCCCCTGACTGCCCTCCGGGACCCCCTGCCCCTTATCCAACCCCCCGCCCCCTTACCATGCTGCTCAGAGCAACAGGAGCTCACAGCCCCACTGGAGCCAGCCACGCCACCGGCACTGCCCAGCAGGAGTGGCAGGCCAAAGTGCTAGCGGCGCGGCGGCATCACTGCGGGGGAGGGGACGAGGGCTAGCCTCCCCAGCCAGGAGCTCAGGGGCCAGGCAGGACAGTCCCGCAGGCCAGATGTGGCCCGCGGGCCGTAGTCTGCCCACCTCTGTCATAGGCTGAGACAATGAAAAAGAAGAAGAAACTGAAATTGAATGTGCTTTGCGTTTCATTTGCTAACACTGTCAAGGTCCATCCATCTCCCCCATTTTTTATCCACCATGGGGTGAAAAATGTGGATTTTTTTTCCTCCCCAGGTTGAAGAAAGTCACAACCAATCATGGGAGAGGGTAAGCCTAACTGGTTTAAAGTTGAGGTTTAAGTCTTGAGATTTAGTAGTCTGCGTTTAAATCAGAAGAATATTCTAAAAATAAACAACAACAAACACTGACATTCCCTGAATCATGCAAAATAAAATTAAACTCACACGTATGAAAAATGGCACATGTAGGCTCACAGATCAGTGCACAGCGAGGTTATTGCACTGATGCACATGAAAAGCAAGTACCAGGATGTACAATAAAAAGTCTCAATTTACATAAAAAGTAGCAAATAAGCTGTGAAAATGAAGAAAATTATGATCTGAAAACAGATTTTAGTTTTCTCTAACAATTGAATAATGTGATTTCAAATCTGAGTATCCATTTAAACTTTTATCCACTTAAAACCATTGAACACTTTGGATAGGAAACATTTATTTACCTTTGAACTCTAGCTAACACAGAGGATGACAACAATTCCAGTTCTCGTCTCTTCTGTCTGATCACCGTATGAATTTCTGTAAGTTCTGTACTGCAAGATAAATTTCAGAACTTTTTTTAAACAGTTTGCATTATACCAGTCTTGGATATTATGCATGTCAGTAATTGACACAAGCAAATTTATTAAAAGGCAATTATTCCTAAATTAGTTTTAAAATATTTCTACATGTTTAAAGTTTCAAGATTTTTTCATGCCCACCCACCTGAACATACAACTGAGTAAAAATGTCCCAGAGCATGTTAAGCTATAATTCTAAGGAAAGGCGGGAATTACTAAGATGACAGCAGAATGCAATATCTGACATCTTTTGACTGGGTCATAAACAGACACACAGATTAGGTTTGGGAAGTGATGTGCTGGATTACATCTCATAAGGTTATGAAGGAATTGAGTATGGGACTTTAAATTCATGAACTCCTCAAGAGAAGAGTAGAGTTTCAGCATTCATCAATCCTCTAGAAGACTCCCAAATATACAGCCTGAAGAAAAGGTCTGTGATGAGGTTAAGGAGTGAAGAAACTTGGTTACCCTGACATTTAGTATTGGTAAGCTATATGGGACAAGTGAGGAGGAATTGCATTTCTTAAGTTATACAGTACTAAATAATGACATATAATTTCTCCCTGTTTTGTTATCCAACTAGTGTTCAAGGTTTTCATTATTTTTCTCTTTCTTTAGACATTTTGTATGCATCATGAGTTCCCAAACTTTCCCTTATCATGACCACCCACCTGAACAACCCCAAAATATTTGTGATCTCCTTATTTATTGACTTAAAAGTACTGGGCCATTTAGCAAACGATGGTTCAGGGAGATGGAAAAGTACTCCTCTCTGTGCCAAGATAGATCAACAACAGAAGATTTTCTCTGCTGCATGAGCAACCTAATTTTTTTTTTAAACTCTGCCCTTGCTCTGAATAGTGTTCTCTCATTATTCTGAGAGTCAACTAATATTGGTCTTATCTAACTCAGCAAAGCATTAAGTTAAGCATGTAGTTAAATTCTATTCAAACCAGTGAGACTTAAGCATGTACTCACATGCTTTGGTGAACAGGGATGGATTGCTGAACTGAGGTCTCCATTTCCAATACCAGATTTTAAAGGAAAAATGCAGGCTTTTGTTTAGCAATGAGCGTAAGAAAATTACATGTATTTGGGGGTAATAAAATATAAATGAAAGCATCCCTTAACTGCAATTACAGCATCTACAATGCTAAAACTTACATGGTAATTTGGGTAAAGCGTTAGCAAATACTCACCAATCATTTCTATAGCTGGAGAAGGATTCTCCAGTGGAAGGAGATCTATTGCAAAAATGATTTCTGAAGCACTCATTGGAGCAGGTCTGTCTTCTGGGCTACAAAATAAAATTGTAAATGAAAGAGAGCCAATACTAAATCTTCCGCATCTTTAGCGCTTAATACATAACTGTCCATAGACTTTAAATTACACTGGTAAGATTTCCTTCAGATGTATATTACAGAGGCTTTATAGTTAAAACTGTATTGAGATGTGCAGTTAATGCAGGACTAAAACTTTTATACCCAAATGTTTGAATTCAGTCTCCAAGTTTTATACATATGCTCTTCATTGGCCAATTTAATTTTTCATAGTCAGATTTTCTCTAGCTTTGGTACAGGAAACATTTAAAAATTAGACCCTTTTGAATTTTTTCCAGTCTCATGGTTTTTCCTAACTCCTCTAGCTAATGAGCTACAGTACCAACAAACATCCAAACCCACTCACAGAGACATCGTCAAAAGAGTTTAGAAAGATGACAAGTTTTAAACTTTGTGGGTTTAAGAAAGTTTAAGTTAGGTATCATCACATTAATCATTTTTGCTAGAAAAAGTCAATGCACAAATCAAATTCAGCTACTTCCTTCCTCCAATGATGTCAGCCTGCCTGGAGTCACCAGTTCTACCTAGCACAGAGACCCTAAAGAGGCAGTTGGGGAGCAAGGAGGACTGTAGGTAGGTAGGGACAGATGGGGTCTGTGGGGCATACAGAATTCTACACATCTGCAGTGGGGCAGGGGAGAAGAGGTTTTATAAAGGGACAGGAGAAGCAGCAGCTTTCGGAGCTGTCTGGGATCCCCAGCAAACCAGGCAACAGCACCATGGACAGGAGCATACAAGGAAGGAAGCAGAGAGGGGAACAGATTTTGCAAGGGATGGGGGGAGAATAGGTGTCTATGTCCTGAGAAGAAGTGTTTTTATGTTTGGGGAGAACAGGTCACGGGGGGTGAGTTGAGGATGAGACTTTTCAGAGAAGCCTAGAATTGGGGAGAGCCCCAAGTCTGTACACTCTCAGTGATTGTGCCTCAGCTCACTGCATTTCCAACAAAAAGACACTAAATTCTTCTGAATCGCTTCTGAATGCAAAACTAACCCCAACCTCACGTTTCCCCATGGACAACCACCACTTACGCATATTAATTGCTCATATCACCACAGAAAATGTTACAATGTTGTTGAGGATCAGGTTTTGTATTAGAGTACAATCTAGAGGAATGCTGTGCATCCACTGTGTTGCTGAATAAGTTAGAAGTGTCAAGAACCATCTTGTAGAAGTGCAGAGTCTGTCAGTGATTGCATAATATCATGTGTGGTGTTACAGCATGTTCAATAAGGTTGCCCAAATTGGAGATGTCCTTGCTCTTCAGTGATTGTGATGATGAGTTCTGTACATAAGCAGCCTGAACTTAAATTCTATGAAGTTTCTGGATGGTGGGATAACTAAATCCACTAAGGTCCTTGGGTACATACTTCGTTTTCCTATTGTCCATCACATTTTTGATGCTAGTTAATAAATATCACCAGTAGGTAAAAAAATTAAATTTATCATTACTGTGGTAGTTTGCTTTTGCAATTGTGAAGTTGTGTTTTGTTTTTTAATTCAGGGAAACATGATACAAATCAGCAATTGATTGCAGAGTTCATAGGTAAGTTCATGCTACAGTACATGAACATAAAAATGTGTATTACACTAGCAAATATTTCTCCCAACTTTAGTAAAAATGAACCATAAAAGTTTAATCACAGTTGCTTACAAGAAAGTCTCAGTAATAACAGCAACAGGAGGCAGATTTCAGAGTTCTTATTCCTATGAATAACCCAACAATGCAGGAGACTCAACAGCCCAGTATTGCGGTTTATAAATGCACACCAGATTAAAAATTGGATAATCAATATGGCTGTCAAGTGATTTAAAAAAATTAATCGCGCTGTTAAATATTAATAGATATCATTTATTTAAATACTTTTGATGTTTTCTGTATTTTCAAATATATTGATTTCAATTACAACACAATACCAAGTGAACAGAGCTCACTTTATATTTACTTTTGGACTACAAATATTTGCACTGTAAAAGAGAAACAAAAGAAACAGTATTTCAATTCACCTTATACAAGTACTGTAGTGCAAGGTCTTTATCATTAAAATTGAACTTACAAAAGTAGAATTATATAAAAAGATTAACTACGCTCAAAAATAAAACAATGTAAAACTTTAGAGCCTACCAGTCCACTCAGTCCTACTTCTTGTTCAGCCAATCACTCAGACAAACAAGTCTGTTTACATTTGCAGGAAATAATGCTGCCCACTTCTTGTTTACAATGCCATCTGAAAGTGAGAACAGGCATTCTCATGGCACCGGTGTCACAAGATATTTACGTGCCAGATGTGCTAAACATTCATATGTCCTTCATACTTCGACCACCATTCCATTACAGTGCAAATATTTGCAATAAAAAATAATATAAAGTGAGCACTGTACACTTTGTATTCTGTGTTGTAACTGAAATCAATATATTTAAAAATGTAGAAAAACATCCATAAATATTTATAATAAATTTCAATTGGTATTCTATTATTGTTTAACAGTATGATTAAAAGTGCGATTAATTTTTTTGAGTTAATTGCATGAGTTAACTACAATTAATTGACAGCCCTAATAATCAATATTCCCCTCTTCCCTGGACCAAACAGTAAAGATTTCATGGTTCAAACATTCTGAAAACTACAAAGTGACGCTGTTGTTCACTTGAGAACAATACAAAAAAAAATTCCTGAAGTTTAATGTGTAACCACTGAAGATATTTTTCCCATGTCTATTTGGTGTTCATTATTAGATCTGTGTGAACAACAGAGTATGTGTTTGACGCAAAACTAATGTTTTGTTTCAATTTCAAGTATTTAATTTTTTTTTTTAAATAAAAGGAAAATTCAAAAGCAGGTCATTTCCTTGTGTAGTAACTGCAGTTCTTTGAGACATGTGGTCCATACCTGCATTTCACTGGGGCTACACACGCGATAAGACTGAAAATTTTTTGCTAGCAGTATCTGTTGGTCTGTGACTACGCTCCTCATCTCCTTGTGCTCTGAACTGAGAGTAGAAGGGGCGGTTTGGATTGGCTGCCTCTCCTCCACTGCAAATCATGAGTCAAGAATCTGAAGCAGAGGGGAAGGAGGGAAGGTAGTGGAATACAAACATGGACCACACATCTCAAAGAACCCAGTTACCATACAAGGCAAGAACCTCTTTCTTCAACTCCCTATGTGTATTCCACTATGGGAAACTGAGACAGTACTCACTGAGGAGGAAGGTGTGAGGACCTATGCAGTACTGATGACTGAAGGACTGTCAAACCAAAGGATGTATTTGCTATGGAAACTTGCACTAGGACAATGTCTTGTGACGGTATAGATAGAACCCCTAGTCTCAATTGCTTACCATCTTTTCACTCTTTCCATAGTTAAATATCCGTGAAAACTAGCTATATTTAAAGTAAATAGGTGCTGTAAGTAAACAACAAATAATTTTGTTGTGGATAATTCTGAGCTCTGGATCTCTTCCAGTGATACTAATAGGAGTCTTTTTTCTATTGATTTCTGCTGCAGAAAGACTGGGTACCTTATGTATGTGGCATATTGCCTTCTATTAACAGGTTTCAGCTTCAATGATTAAGATTATTCCAAAGATGGTATAATAAACAGCACTAGGACTGGACACCCAGAGTATTCATCCATCCCAGAGCCAGATTAAGGGGCTGATCCGACATCAAAGGCCTTTTCCCTGGACTTCAGATGCTTTTAAGTGGATGAATGATAATTTTGATATCTGCTTGGGAATGATACCCCAAACAGATCAAAAGACCTGGCTTGTGGGGGCTATCACAGGAAGAGAAAGCCTGGAACTACTTTTGGGCTCCAAGAGGTAAAGGCCCAACACAAGAAACAATCATCCAGAAAACAAATATCCTCAAGGCCCACCAGACACCAGGTATGTGTATCTTACATCAGGAAAACTGGGGCCATGATACCTAAACTATGCATGATACAGAAACCTACAACTATTTAAAAATGTAACTGTCTAAAAACAACTAACAGCAGATAAAGAATTCTTAGGCAAAATCCAAGAAAAACTCTGGGCACAGAGTGAAGGTCTCTATAACCACAGCTAGCGATGAAAAGGAAGAAACTGGCTGGAGACTTCATGGCTTCTTGTGACCTTGGCTCTGAACCTCTGGTGTAACATTAAATTATACAAAGAAAGCAAAAGAACTGGAAGATGCTAATTCGTTATCTTCAGATAATCCCACAAAAATGGAGTTTTTCTAAATCTGAATGTTTATTCGCATAGCAAATTACTTGGTTAAGTACATCTGCTGATTCAGGCATTCCTCTCTCCGTGGCCTTCATATTTTAATTTCTCTGCCTAAGGGCTTGTGGCTGATGTTGCAAGTTGGTGAGAAGATAAAGTTCCAAGCTATTTTTCTTTAGAGAAGACCTTTCTTTGAGCTCTCCAGATGCCACAAGCTAAGACTTGGAAATATACTGCAACTTACTTTTAGGTATTTGCAGGGTACCCTTGTGACATTTTAGTGTAAGTGAACAAAATGGACCAGTATAAAACTGTATTGCAGGCAGACTGTCAAAGTTCACATAACCAGTATTACTTAAATCACTTGCTAATTTTTTTTAAATAACTACAGATATGCAGTATTTTAGATAAAACAGACAAGTTAACTTTCAAAATAATTTACAGTGTAAAAAACTTGACACTTTCACTTCCTAGTTAGTTTCAACCACGATATTTCCTCCAGTTATTTGAACAAACCTTGTTTATCTTCACAGATGCAGTTTCCTTATTTCTTTCATCATCTGAAATACCACCTGTGCAAAAATCAAGATGACACGCTTTGGTCTAAATTTTAACACATTTTGCTCTTTTTTAATTGTATGTTTAAGAGCATTAATGCAACAGCATTATAATATGCACTGTCAAGTGAGACTCTCTCCAAATACTACTACTACTTTTTTTTAAACTGTTACAGGCAAGAGCCAAGAAGTAATTTACAGAGAATAACCAGTAAAAATTGTTGGGAACTGCTTTGAGAGGAAATTGCTACTAGCGCATATAAGACTGGAAAATGAAATACTGAGTAGTCCATTAATTTATATAAATCAGAACATAAACATATAATCTCATTTTGAGAGAGAGAGAGAGAGAGAGAGAGGCACACCGATCAAACTAGGTTTATGTTGTGATATATACTTTTCCACAAAGAATTTCTCAGCAGTCAATTGGAGAGATGCTTATAGAACTAAATTTATGCATTCCAGATTACCAGAGTTATTCAGTTTTTATTTAGAAACGAAATAGATTATTAAAGCAATTCTTAAACTTGTCCATGGACCAACTGCTTGTAAACCAGAGAGATCGAGCTAGTCAAAGTAATAGCTCTCCTTATTTCCAACCACTAAACTACCTTCACAGACAGTGAAAAATACGACACCACTTTCCTAATATGACGGTAATAGAAAGAATAAAATACAATAAATACACAGCAATTGCTATACCTGACACCAGGATTATATGCAATAATGAGTGGGAGGAGAGGGGATACAAAATTGGGAAAGAGAGAAAAAGGGATCAATGACACAATATTTCTTCTATTTAGTTACGGCCAACACTATGAAAGGGTTTGTGAACTCATGGATTATTGAAAAAACTGACAATATTGTCAAGATACACGGCTGATTTAACAAACTGTCCATGTATACCATTTCCATTAATTGTACTGGGAGTTCTGAGGTTTTGAAGAGCCACAAAAATGATTCAAGGGCTGGAGAAAATTCCTTACAATGAGAGGCTTACAGAGCTCAGTGTGTTTAGTTTATAAAAAAGAAAGCTGAGAGGTGACTTAATCAGTGTATAAATACTTCCATGGGGAGAAAATACCAGGTACTAAAGGGCTCTTTAATCTAGTGGAGAAAGACATAACAAGCACCAATGCTGGAAGTAGAAGCTAGACGAATTCTAACAGGAAATAAGGCACCCATTTTTAACAGTGAGCATGATTAAACAGTGGAACAAACTGCCAAGGGAAGCAGTGGATTTTACAACTCTTGATGTCTTCTAATCAAGACTTGATGCCTTTCTGGAAGGTATGTTTTTAATTAAACAAGTTACTGGGCTCAGTACAAGATAACTGGGTGAAATTTAATGGCCTGTGATATACAGGAGGTCACAGCAGATGATTTAAGCCTTCTGCTTGAAGCTCTGTGAAGGTCCATAAAGCCTGCATTTCACCACCAGATAAAAAGAATGTTTTCCAATCACTTCAAGAGAAAATCTAAGGGTATGTCTACACTGCAATAAGACCCATGGCACAGCTGCGGCTGGCCCGGGTCAGCTGACTTGGGCTTGTGGGACTACAAACTGCAGGTTAGATGCCTGGGCTTGAGCTGGTTCCTGGGCTCTGAGACCTTCTCCCTAAAGGGACTCGGACCCCGAACTCCAGCCTAAACCTGAACATCTGACCTGCAGTTTGTAGCCCCACAGCTCGAGGCCCATGAACCTGAGTCAATTAACATGGGCTCTGAGACTCAGTGCTAAGGTTTTGGGGGGTGTTTTTTTTTGTTTTTTTTTTTTGCAATGTAGCTGTACTGTAACAGATCAACTTCAATATCACAAGCCAACTTTAAGTGTTATTATTTATAGCTATTAATAAAATATAACAAAGAAAATGTCATTTTGCAATTTTGTCTCTACATTATATCAGATTAAATGGCTACTGTCAAGCAAAGGAAACTTCTTAAAATAACTGTTGTAGCACCGTAGGTTAATAATTTTTTAAAATCACTTCAATACTGTTTACTTTCTAAGCTACCTGATAATGGCCTTTTTCCAAGTAGGCTACAGTTTCCAAAATTTGGCTGAATTTTGTGAACTATAAAGCTCTTAAAAAAAGCGATGCTGGTACTATTAACTAGAGAAAGGCTCTCTGAAAATGTCCCCCCCCCAAATACTGCTAAAGCAACTCAGTTCTGAACTGCTATAACCTAGTTCTGGGCTTCCTGTTAGCAGAGACTACCAATGTGTTGACTTCTGATAAACTGTGCAGTGGCTCCATGGTGCAGAACACCACCTGGTAGGTTGAAACCAAATCCATTTCACTTGTGATATACGCCAGTTTCATTATGATTAAAAAGAAAGCTTTCATATTAACTTACACAGTATAGCGTATATATAGTTCTACCAAAACCAGAAGTTTTCCCTTTACATCCAAATTCTGAATAATAGAAAGATGGGTTCCATTTGTACATGTAAATGATACAAGATTGACAGAATCTTAAAAGAACTATGAAAACGAAGGTAAGAAAATAATCCTAGCATATGGGGGTGGCTCTACAAGTAACAACAAGAGAAAGAAAAGTATCAACTTACTATAGTTCTTCAAACCTTTACAGAGTTTTTCTATTAATGGTCCTTTGTCAGCACGTGCATCCCTTCTGTAATATTAATGAAGAGTTATTTGCAATAGCACCTATGGGTACTACTGCACTAGACACACACAGTCACTGCCCTAAAGAGCTTTAAAACCTTGGTAGGTTTAAAGCACTTGGATTGTTAAGGATCAGACTGCAGGACCAGAGCCAAGATTTGCAACTTCACATCATCTGCAATGCAAAATTTTGCATTAACTGGCCCTGTTTCAAGCAATTAGCCTTATAATTGCAAAGAATCAAAAAACTTTCACTATATTATCAATTATTAGATCAATTTGAGAACCACTGAGAAACAATGTACTGGGTATACAGACTATTTTATTTGTTACTATTTTTCAAAGAGCACCAAGTGAAGATCTCGCATGTTTTTAATTTTCAGCAAAACTTTGCAGTTAATCTTTTAATAGTTTTAGAAATTTAAAAAGGGAATTTAAAACTTTATTCAGGAAAATACATCGACGCTGGTTTTCAAATAAGCTAGTTTATTTTAAGAATCCAGTATACAGCTCTTGGTGAATTCGCTTACTATATTTTGGCACATAAAACTTTAATATTTAAATCTGCATGCTTGCATATCAGAGAAACAGCTGCTAATTGCTTTCTGAGCTACTGTAAGTTCTGAAATCACAACTTAGACGAAATCAGAAGCAACAAAGTCAGCAAAGTATTATTGTGACTCCTTCACTGTTCTATTCATAGATTAATTTATAGTCAATTTATTTTGCTGTTGAATAAGCTCATTTAGACATGGAAGTAAGAACCATAAACAGAGTTAAGTAAAGCGCTACACCACCAAACTAGTGCTTATACCAATGGTGTAGAGACTTTACAATATACCAAAAATTTAATAGGACACTAGCATCCCTTCCTCCATATGGATCAGTAAAAGCTAATGACTTTTTTTTTTTAAAGCAATGCCATATGCACCATTTTTAACCATGATCAGGTTTCTTTCAATGTATAAAGAGATGACTTATGTTCATCTGACTGTATTGCCAGAGATCCCATTAGCAAGGTAATGGAGGGGAAGTGCTTTTACTTTGGTGGCAAGAGCTTTTCCCCATAAGGGGCCATATCCATTATACATCTAAAGTTAATATTTTCAAAGCAGTGTAGGTGATTTAGCCATACATCCCCTTCATTAAAATTAATAGAAGATGTGTTAAATCCCCAACCTGGTTTGAAAATATCAGCCTATATAAATTCATAAGTTTTTTTACACGTCATTTCATAGGTTGTATTAAAAGGAGAATCATGAAAATATTAGAAATTTAATTTCACCGCAATCTACCCATATTTCTTTAGTGCCTTGATAAAATTACTCAGCAAAGGCATAGATGCATGCAGTTAGTTGCCTTCTAAAGAACCTCCCAGCCCAGGTATCAATGGTTAACAGCAAATGGTGACTCTTAACCCATTATCCAATATTTACTACAATCAAGCAGACACGGCATCATTATCAAATTTATGTACCACTTACGGGAGAATGGGACATTTTGCACTCCATATCTAAAACTTATTAAAATTGAAAAAGATGCTCAAAACTGTCTCCAATCTGTAAATTTGATAGCCATATTTATATTTGGGATTCAGATATTACCACATATTACATTCAGAGCACAACCAACCTCATAAAGATTTTTGTATTCATGTGGTAATATTTTTCCTTATTGCAGCAGCAGTTTTCTTTTTCTCCCTTCTCCCTTAGTTGAATCTTCTCCTGAACCTGCAATAAAAAAAATGAAGTCAGTCTTGGAACTAGAGCGCACAGTATAATGTGTAAAAATTATTATTTGAAAACTAATGAATGAGGACTTATTTATTCCTGAATCTTACAAGCTCCACTAGGAAAGTACGAAAAACTTCCTTAAGAGATAGCTATTTGGATCCCAAAATGTACAGGTCTTGTCAGGTATTTTTATAAATCTTAATTTGATATATAAGGACTTACTGCCTTGTCAATCATGCATTTAAATTCTGCAATATCAAAGTGGTTACATAATCTGTCAAGATTCAGATTTTCATAGCAAGTAATTCCATTATTATCCATCCAAGTTTGTTAAAAGACAGCATTATGTTTTCCCAATCAGAAATAGTTAGTTACAGTTACAATGGTTCTTTGAGATGTGATGCAGACATGTAATACACTTAGGTGTGTGCACACCCAGCACACCAGAGCCAGAGATTTTGCCTAGCGGTACCCGCAGAGGGATGGTGCACACAATTCATGGCTGTGGAACCTCTCTGGGGTTATATAAGGCAGTGCTGCCCTGAGTGGCCTCAGTTCCTTTGCACCAAACCCCCATATAAGGGGACTCCGACGCAGAGGCAATGGAGGGTGGGTAGTGGAATACATGTCTACATCGCATCTTGTAGAACCAGTTACAGTAATCAATCGTTATTTCTTCTTTGAGTAGATGCAGATCTTTATTCCACCTAGGTGACTTGCAAGCAGTATCCCTTCCAGAAGGTGGGACTATGAGTCTACTGAAGTAGGGATCGTAGTACTGCCCTTCCTAAGTTTGTGTCCACTCTGGAAGATGCGGCAATAGCATAATGTCTGTAAATGTACGTATGGACAACCACATTACTGCCCTGCAAATGTCCACTATGGAACTGTCATTGAGGAATTCTACTGACATTGCTTACGCTCTCGTCGAATGAGCTTGTACCTGCTGAGGAGGCACAGCCGAAGCTATCTCATATACTGCCTTCATACATGCAATGAGACTATGAGGATAACCTTCGCGTGATCCGCCTTGAGCTTGACGGTGACCTGGGGAATGACTTGGATTGGGGGCAAGGCATACAAGAGAGTTGATTGCCAACTTTAGTGGAAAGCATCTGAGAGGGAGCCTGGACGGAGCCCCCCCCGAAGAGCAGAACATCTGACATTTCCCGTTTTCCCTTGTGGCAAACAGATTGACCATGGTAATGCCCCACACTGCAAAGACAACCTGGAGAACACTAGTCTTCAGGGACCACACGTGACTCAGGGAAAAATACCTGCTAAGGTGGTCGTGAGATGATTCTGAACCCAGGGTAAGTGGACAGCTATCAGAGTAATGTCCTCCTCAGTGCAAAATTGCCACAGATTGATTGCCTCTAGGCCAGGGGTCTCAAAGTCCCGGCCTGAGGGCCATCTGCAGCCTGAGAACCTCCCCACTGCTGCCGGCGGAGGAGAGATGCAGCTACACCGCCCCCTGCAGCTCCCATTGGCTCAGGGACAGTGATACCATCACTAGTCGCCGGGCAGAGTCAGCCATGGAGGCGTCACTTTTTTCCCCACCATGAATATAAACAAGTCAAAATTCCGAACACAACTATCTGATGCACACCTTGCTGCAATCCTGAAGGTTTCAACTGCTTAGCCACTGAGGTCAAACATCAACAAACTCACAGAACTGAAGCATTGCCAGGCGTCTGGCAAACACTAAAAACACTGGCAGGCGAAGAATTGTATGAAGTTGTATGACAGTTTTATTATTTCTAAGAAAACGAAAATAAAAAATACAATATAAACGTTTTCTTTTCTGAACACCATCTTCAGTAACATTATTGGCCCACTGGGAGGATTTGAGGACTGGCACTGGCCCTAAGGTAAACTGAGTTTGAGACCCCGCTCTAGGCTGAGCAACCTGGAATGTGCTTCCCCAGCTTGTTCACACAGTACTTCACAGTGGTATTGTAGGTGAGCAAGTGAACCACTGAGTGTCTTATACAGTACTGGAAGGCACAGTATGAATTGTGGATGGCCTGAAGCTCCAGCATGTTGATATGGAGCAAGGCCTCCCGCTTCAACCACAATGCCTGTACCTTCAGCAAGGCCAGGTGTGCCCCCCAACCTAGCTGGGAAGCGCTGGTGATCACTTACTAGGTGGGTGAGGGCTGGGTGAAAGGAACTCCCAGGCAAACATTCTATGGGCACATCCACCACTGTAAGGAGTCTAGTTCTAGCGGAAAGAGATGAACTAGTCTTTCCAGCAAACGAAGGTTGGGGTGGTAGACCATCTTGACACACATCTGAAGGAGGCAGAGGTTCAGCCTCGCTAACTGAACCACCTGCATGCAAACGGATACGTGCCTCCATAGGCTCAGACACACCCGGACTGTCATGGAAGACAGAGATTGCAGACTGAGGCAGACCCATCAAATTGTCTGAAAGCAGTCAATCAGTAGGAATGATCTTGTGGAATCTAAGGACCCCAATGAACTTGACTTTTTGAGTGGGAGCCAAAGCTGACTTTCCAGCATTTAGAATGACGTCCAGACGGTTAAGCAAGTGCAATGTGGTACTGATGTGAGTGAGAACTTCCTCTCTGGATCTGCCCCTCAACCAGTCATTGAGGTACAGGAAGATATGGATTCCCTGATATATAGTAACCACACCACGCAATTGGTGAAGACTCAGGGAGTGTAAGAGAGGCTGAACAGCAGCACTGTGTATTGAAAATGGTGCTCTACAATGAAACAAAAGATTTGCCTGTGGCTGAGCAGAATTGCTACACAGAAGTTGTTTGCTAGAAGCTGAGAATGGGCGACAGGCAATGGATCACTTGATACCTGTTCTGTTCATTCCCTCTGGGGCAGCCTCCATTGGCCACTGTCAGAAGATAGCATACTGGGCTAGATGGACCTTTGGTCTGATCCAGTATGGCTGTTCTTATGAAGTAGGGGTCCTGGAGGTCAAAGCAGTGAACCAATCGTTCTGAGAGAACACAGGGAGGACAGTCGAAAGAGTGACCGTTTGGAACCTCATATATCTGATATGTTTGCTGAGGCTGCAAAAGGTCAAGGATAGGTCTCAGCCTCCTTTGGATTTGGGTATCAAGTAGTACTGGGAGTAGAAGCCAGGACCTCAGTGTTCCAGTGGAATTTCCTCCACCACTCCCAACACCAATGCTTGGTGAACAGTATCTCATGAGGGGGTCCCTGAAGAGGGACAGGAAGGGAGGGTGGGGAGGAGGTTTGGAGACAAATTGGATGGCATTACCCAATCTAACAGAGTCCAGGACCCAGATGTTGGAAGTAATCAAGCCCCAACCGCTATAAAAAGGGTCAGTCTGTCCCCAAAGGGATGGGAAGATGAGGAGGCAGGAGTAACGATTGGAACAGTACTCGGGACCAAGTAGTCAAAAGGGCATTTAGATGCCACCGAGGGATGGTGCGTAGGCTGGCTGAACCGCTTTCTCTTTTGGGATCTATCCCTCTTCTTAGGTCAGTTCTGCTGCTTCAGGGGAAAGGGCTTCACAAAGTTACACAGTGGGCGATACTGCTGATGCTGAGCACCGTAGTGGTGCCTGTGCACTGGCACGGTGTACATGCCCACGATCTCAGGATAGCCCTAGAGTCCTTGAAGGAGTCAAGGATTTCATTGGTCTTGTCTGCAAACAGGGTTCACCTGTTGAAAGGCAAGTCCTCAATCATCAGGTGCAACGCTGGAATTTAGCGGACACTAAGTCCTCCTCATAGTGACCGCAGAGGCCATCACCCTGGCCAAAGTGTCTGTAATGTCAAGGGTGGACCGCAGAGATGTTCTGGCCACCAAGCAGCCTTTCTTGACAAAAGCTGGTCCACAAACATGAATATAAGGGCCGAACTAAGGAAGTTATATTTGGACAGCAACACTGTTGGTTAGCAATTGACATCCATAGGGATGAGGATGTGTAGACTTTCCTGCCCAAAAAGTCCAATCACTTAGAGTCTCTGTCCTTGGGGGTGGACTTCATTGGTTTGAGGAGCGTGTCATTGATTGGGAGGGCAACTCTCCCAAGGGCAGATGGCTGCAAAAAGTCCACCAATTTGTGGGTGTTCTTATGCAGGAACTCTGCCTGGATGCCCACGGATGAGGCCACAAGGCATAAAGGTCTTGATATCTCTTGAGGTCTCTGTTATTGAAGGGAAGGATTAACTCAGTACTATAGCGTCATCCAGAGACGAGGACAAAGCTCTTAATTGAGCCAAGGCTGGATCTTGTCTTAGGGATGATGCACCCAGACAAGAGGGCTCTGGAGGCTCCATGGGGAGGAAAACGGCTGATTTCTGCATCCACAGCTGATCTACAGCCATCACTGCAGAGCTAGCAGATGATTTAGTCTTTGAGCGAGATGAATAGCAGGTCTTGCAGGAACGAGGGGCATCCCACTCATTCCAAGGGGGCCACAGATATGGATAGGGCATTGGTGGCCAGTAGGCGCCTGGCCAGGGAGCGCTTGCCAATGTTACGGACCGTAACAGTCCATCAGTGGTCCTCAGTGTTCACTGGACGATGCAGAGCAGGACAACCTTGACTTGGCTGTGGAAGAGTTCTGGGATTCCGGCAAGGCGGGGCACAGCTAAACCAGAGGGAGCAAGGAAGTGATCCGTTTCAGCTATTGTCCAGAATGAGGCAGGAAGCAGTGCATCAGATGGAGGTGATACTGTTGGTACTGAACCTACTAGTGCCGAACGCAGAGTTGTAAACAGTGGCACCGAAGTACCCGACTGTACCGACACTGAGGGTGGTGAAAGCTGGCAGGGAAACACATGTGGCAGTGCTGAGGAGGTTCCTCATACCAATTCTGATACTAACTCTACCCCCACTACTGGAAGAAGAGCACTGGGATGAACTGCTGACAGCGGCTTGCTCCACTGGAGGGGCTATAGGTGGTGCAGCTCTGGGAAAATCCTGATCCTGGACCAGTGGTGAAGTTGGGACCAAAAGGCACATGATGTCTGCGGCCGTCTGATATGCTGACGACATGGACACAGTCAGTACCAACATCCCCCTCGTTGGTACCAGACTCAACAGAGACTGGAACCAGAGTCAACGGTACAGGGTTTCTGACTTTCCCTCTTTATACTGTAGCAGGCTTAAAGCTACCTGTGCCATCCTGACCGCCAGCACCAGCTCCGTGCCAGTCCATGCTTTTTCTGGGGGAGGCAAAAAAGAGTCACCCTGAGACCTGGAGCGGTCTTGATTGATCTTATGTGACCTTTTCCTTGGCACAATTGACAGGGAACAGCTCCTCCACTTCTTTGGAGAGGCGCTACTCCCGAACATGAAGCAGACACACTCTCAGAGCCCGAGAGTGACTATCAGCTGGATGACAGCATTGGTACTGGATCAGGCCACATGACCTGTTCAAGCAGATGCTGCCTGAGGTGAAGGTTCCTGCAGATCAAACAGTGCTCTTTGAGGTGGGCCTTATCAAGACAAAGCAGGCACTGTGTGTGGGGATCGTTATTAGGGATCGCTCTCCTATACGAAGGACAGTGTTTAAACCCCCAGTGAGGGTATCACCAGGGGAAAAAACACTAGAACTAACCAACACTAAAACTACTAACACTAATTATATACAATAAAAATCTAGACTGATTGTGTGGTTGTAACCTCACAACCTTGCAGAGCTCCAACTCCAGACACAGGCGGTAAGAAGGAACGCGGGGGGGGGGGTGCGAGAGGGAGGGGAGGAGGAAGGGGGCGCATGGACAGCACCTCCTAATATAACCAGGGAAGGGACCACAGCCTCTACGGGTACTGCTAGGCAAAATCTCCGGCTTTGGTGCGCTGGTCATGTACACAACAAAGTGGAATACACATCTGCATCTACTTGAAGAAAGACAAATTAGCAAATATGAAGTCTCTAGTTTAAGCTGTTTTTGCAGTGCAAAAATTGAACACTTTCCAAATTAGAACAGTCACCCACCCCCACCATAGTTTCATCTCTTAAAAGGACCGTGCCCGATTATCTCAGTCATTCCAACAAAGGTTCTCCTGTTGGTTACAGACAACATGAGAGATTTCCGATAAAGAGGAGCTTTGAGAAAGTATGTGAAAATGGGAAGGAGCACTGTTGCCATTACAAGACCAACTTTCAATTAAGTTAGAGTCTTAATCAGGGAGTTTCTACCATGGCCCCACAACAAGTTTCTGCATTTTATTACACTTGATCATAATCCTTCATCTTTATACTTTTGTGTATTCCTTGTTCTAGACTCAACTTTTAAAATACTTCTGACACATGAAAAATCATCAAGTAATCCATATATTACTTATATAGTTAGGCCACTGGTGTGCTGATATCACAGCCTATCACGCTAACGAATATTTTCTCATTGTTTCCTTGTATTCCCTCCCATCTGTCAGTATCCATCTGTTGTCTCTTGTCTTGTACTTAGCTTGTAAGATCTTTAGGACAGAGACCTTCTTTTTGTTGGGTTTGCACAGACCTCAGTGCAATGGGGTCCCAGTCCATGACTGGGGTTCCTGGGCACTATGGTTATACAATAAATAATTATCCTATTGTAATACTCAAACTAGTCATATATCAGGAACACTAAACAATAGATCATTATGCTTCACACAAAATTTTGTTTGTGGCCTCATGCAAATCTTACTCATAACTGTCCTGCTAGATGAACATCCAGAATTTTTGCTGTTTTAAAAGCCCTATTTTGCTGCCCCGTTTGCCAGCTGATAATGCAATTATTTTGAACATTCACAGATAAGACCAGAAGGAGCCATTGTGATTTAGTCTGACCTCCTGTCTAACACAGATCACATAACTTGTTTAAACTATAGCATCTCTTTTAGAAAAACTTCACCTTTTGATTTAAAGATCACCAGTGATGGAGAATCCACTACAACCCTTGGTAAGCTGTTCCAATGTTTAATTACTCTTGTTCTTTAAAAAAACCCACACCTTATTTCCAGTCTGAATATGTCTAGCATCAACTGCCAGCTATTGGCTGCTAGACTGAATATCTGTTTCCCATATAGACTGTGATCTAGTCACTCCTTAACAGTCTCTGTGACATTAGAAGCTAGGTTTATCTTCTCCCACAACCAATACAAAACCCTCATCCTCAAAAACTTAGTTTATCTTGCATCAGCCACTTCCTTGGTTCTTCAGAAGAGAATTCAGGAATAAAATGGGATTGAAAAGTAGTTTTCTATTGATGGGAGGCAGGCTATTGGCTATACGTCAATGATAACAGAATCAAAGACAAACTGCATTGCCAGGAGACACTAGAAACAGCTGACAGGAATTGGTCACCTGATAATTAGTGTCTCAACCTGATATTCCACTGAACTGCAAAAAAACTACCTCACTGCTTCTGAAGAATGCTGAAGCCAGCTTGCTTTGCTGTGTTAGCCACAAGAAGTACACTACATAAGAATTGCACTAGGCATATTTACTTGCTTCCCGCTGCAATTCAAGATGTTGATATTGACCCATGAAAACTTTATATTTTTTTCTAGCTATCTGAAAAAACTACCACTCTCTGAAAAACTGCCCCTCTCTGTGTGTGCTCCACCTCAACCACTGTATACAGCTGAGCCTTTCACAGTCACTCAAACTTAAACATCTGGCTGCGGCAAAGCTTCTTGATACTTGAAATTTCAATTTTTACTGGTGACTGTATAGAACAGCAAAACCTGTACATACAAGCAGCACTTTTTCTGAGAAAGGATAATTTACATGCAAATTTATACAAGGTTAGCTTATAAAGACACTTAAGTATTTTCTTTTTTAAGTGAAGATAAGATGCAAGGAAAATGCCTATTTTGGGGGATACTGTAAAAGTTTGTGAAGAAAAAATTTTTTTTGTTCAAAAACAACTTAAATGTTATCAAATATTGGGTAAAAATGCAGTGTATTTAACCAGTGAGTCTTAGCTAATAATAACAGGTTTCAGAGGAACAGCCGTGCTGTGGCTCACGAAAGCTCATGCTCAAATAAATTGGTTAGTCTCTAAGGTGCCACAAGTACTCCTTTTCTTTTAGCTAATAATAGTAATTTATGAACAACAGGCTTCAGCATAGCCCACAACTGAAATGTATTTGAAAAAGAAAAGAACTCTGGACTTACCTTTATATGGTATTTTAATGCACCAAGCTGACATACTGCTTGAAAAGGTTTGCGATCAATCGGACATGAAGCCATAACCTGAAAGAAGATTTTTCATTTATTAGGATTTACACCAAATTAGGGAAAAAAAACCCAATTGTCTAGACTTTTAATTCATTTAATTCTCCTGGACTTCTTAGCAGAAATCTCTCACCCTCTACTAGCTGCTCAGCTATTGATAGCCTCTCAATGGAAAAAGAAAAATAGTCCAACCGTAGAGGAACGGATCCAATAAATATGGGAAGTTGTTATGGAAAAATTAACACACTAATTACGTACCCAGAAAAACAGACAGAGGGCAAATGGATACTTTGATATTTGGTTATCTTTTATTCAGTACTCAGACAAAGTACTTTCACCTATAAAATAACCCAGCACTCTTGTTCAATTTTTTTAAAAATAAAATAATATTGGATAAACATGCCTATTCTGTTCAATGAGCAGAGATTTCCCTCAATTTAATGACAGGTTTCAGAATAGCAGCCATGTTAGTCTGTATTGGCAAAAAGAAAAGGAGTACTTGTGGCACCTTAGAGACTAACAAATTTGTTAGTCTCTAAGGTGTCACAAGTACTCCTTTTCTTTTTACTCAATTTAATAAGATCACTAGAACCATGTCTTAGATGTAAGGAGGCTCACTTTGTAATATAGTACCACTTTGTTAAAGAAAGATTTGATGACTATATTTTTGTATGATGTGTCTAAACAAAAGCTCATTGACATGCTAATTATTGTATGCAGTGTAGTTGTAGCCATGTTGATCCCAGAATATTGGAGAGACAAGGTGAGTAAGGTAATATCTTTTATTGGACTAACTTTTGTTGGTGAGAGAGACAAACTTCCGAGCCACACCTGAAGAAGAGCTCTGTGTGGCTCGAAAGTTTGTCTCTCTCACCAACAGAAGTTGGATAAATAAAAGATACTACCTCACCTACCTTGTTCCTCTAATACTGATTTATTATTTTGTTTCTGATATTTACATGGCAATGGTATGTAAACCTATTAAGACTCCCTAAACAAAATACAAAAAACCACAAAAATGAAAGTAAGTTGCTCGAAACATGCAATGTTACAACTGGCTCATATTAACTGATTTGCATTTATTACCCTAGTAAAATTTAATCAACCATCATAAAAGCTGTCATGTAGAGACTCATAATTTCACCCAACCATTAAACTTTTAATTAAGGACAAAACTGCTATATGTGAAACAGAATGTACCAAAATATCTAGTTCAGCAGGTACTCTCCAGAAATAACGTTACATGAAGTTAGCTGCAGCTATTTTTTTTTCCTTCACAGCTGTGGGGTATAAAGGACGCTGAATAAAAAATACAGTTTCTGAATCTTTTTGAAAAAAGTTTATCAACTTCAACTCACCTTACTTAATATCACAACACTTAGATATATTTACAGTGAAAACAACGATAAGTTTATTACCAATGATTCAAGAGATAGTGAGCAAGGATAATGGAAAGAAAAAGTTATGTTTTTTTTTGTTTTAAATATAACATTTTCTAGAGACTAAACTTAACTATTAGTTAACCTGTCTAATGAAGTTAACCTCACTCACAGCCTTTTGAAGAGTCTTAAAACCAAACTGGCAGCGATCCCATTTTCACAAGTGTAAATGTACTGCACTTTTACTCCCTAGGTGCAGGATGACAGGATGTCTTTTTTGTTCCCAAAATATCAGCCAGTGAACCTTTAAAGGGTATCAAGATAAGGTTCTCTTCCCCTGTTGTATTTCTATACCTGTTCATTCCTTTCCGAAATTCTTACAATCCTTCATCTGCATTTAGCTTTGATGGGTAATGTAAGACCAACTGTGAAGCAGATAAAACTCAATTTACATTTTAACAGAGACAGGTAAATAAACATCTTTTGTCTGACAGGAAACCTGCTTCTGCACCTCTGCTGTGATACAGAACATATTTTCAGCAGACATACATAACTCCTTACATAGCATCTGTACATACATTTCATAACAATGACAATGACTGGTGTGACCCTGGCTTTCATTTAAGCCCACACAGGATTTTCTCTGGTGAACCAGAATGTACCTACCAGAATCAGAATGTTCTTGTAACCCCCTTGCCAGCTGGCATTCAGGGTTCCTTGGGTCATAGCATATATACAAAAAGTTCACAGAACTCAATTTTTCTATAACGTGCTACCATGGATAACACAGTTTATGTTCATATAGTGCCTTTCATACCAAAGGGATCCCACAGCTCTTTACAAACACTGTACATAAGTCACTTTGCCCACTACTAAAGGACAGCCACGTCTGCAGTGGAACTCATCAGCTTTTTTATGGCGCATAGCATCATTATGACAACTGAGGATAGGAAATGAAGTTCATAACTAACTGAAATGTAAATGTAATTAACTAACTGTAATGCTGTTCTCTTGCTGCAGAGAGGAAATGGCTCCTACCACTCCTAGGCATTAGTCTCCCTTTGCCCCCGTTTAATTGGATCTGGCTTCTCACAGACCCCTGCTATACTCCTCCTTTTGTCTTATTCTTTTACCTTACAGGCTTCCTTGGATCACACCCCACCCTCCACATGATAAAACTATCCTCTCTGTGCCTTTCCTTGGATTAAACCCTGGTGGGAGATTGTGTTATTTGCCAAAGTGCTGAAGCAACAATGCCAAAGTGCTCAGTGCCAAAAGGAAGAACTTACACAACGCATCAGAGGATTCTTTAAGATCTTCAGAGACTAGCTTTCTATTTATGCTCCTGATCTAGTGATGGCTGAAGAGTCCTGCCCTGATGTCACCAAAATAAAACTTAAATAATGGAGGACAAGACCTGATTAGAAGGCACAGGGGCATGTAGAATAGATACTAAAGCAGAGTAGGTGCTGAACAGGAACAATAATTGAAGAGGTGTATCTTCTATGGGGAACCTTTGCTGATCTGTCAAGAGGAAATGAATAAAATGTTCCAGGGTGGTATCACAGAATCATAGAATATCAGGGTTGGAAGGGACCTCAGGAGGTCATCTAGTCCAACCCCCTGCTCAAAGCAGGACCAATCCCCAATTAAATCAATTTGTCAAGCCTGACCTTAAAAACTTCTAAGGAAGGAGATTCTACCACCTCCCTAGGTAATGCATTCCAGTGTTTCACCACCCTCCTAGTGAAAAAGTTTTTCCTAATATCCAACCTAAACCTCCCCCACTGCAACTTGAGACCATTACTCCTTGTTCTGTCCTCTTCTACCACTGAGGATAGTCTAGAACCATCCTCTCTGGAACCACCTCTCAGGTAGTTGAAAGCAGCTATCAAATCCCCTCTCATTCTTCTCTTCTGCAGGCTAAACAATCCCAGTTCCCTCAGCCTCTCCTCATAAGTCATGTGTTCCAGATCCCTAATCATTTTTGTTGCCCTTCGCTGGACTCTCTCCAATTTATCCACATCCTTCTTGTAGTGTGGGGCCCAAAACTGGACACAGTACTCCAGATGAGGCCTCACCAATGTCGAATAGAGGGGAACGATCACGTCCCTTGATCTGCTTGCTATGCCCCTACTTATACATCCCAAAATGCCATTGGACTTCTTGGCAACAAGGGCACACTGCTGACTCATATCCAGCTTCTTGTCCACTGTCACCCGTAGGTCCTTTTCCGCAGAACTGCTGCCTAGCCGTTCGGTCCCTAGTCTGTAGCTGTGCATTGGGTTCTTCCGTCCTAAGTGCAGGACCCTGCACTTATCCTTATTGAACTTCATCAGATTTCTTTTGGCCCAATCCTCCAATTTGTCTAGGTCCCTCTGTATCCTATCCCTGCCCTCCAGCGTATCAACCACTCCTCCCAGTTTAGTATCATCCGCAAATTTGCTGAGAGTGCAATCCACACCATCCTCCAGATCATTTATGAAGATATTGAATAAAACCGGCCCCAGGACCGACCCCTGGGGTACTCCACTTGACACCGGCTGCCAACTAGACATGGAGCCATTGATCACTACCCGTTGAGCCCGACAATCTAGCCAACTTTCTACCCACTTTATAGTGCATTCATCCAGCCGGTACTACTTTAACTTGCTGACAAGAATACTGTGGGAGACCGTGTCAAAAGCTTTGCTAAAGTCAAGAAACAATATATCCACTGCTTTTCCTTCATCCACAGAACCAGTAATCTCATCATAGAAGGCGATTAGATTAGTCAGGCATGACCTTCCCTTGGTGAATCCATGCTGACTGTTCCTGATCACTTTCCTCTCATGTCAGTGCTTCAGGATTGATTCCTTGAGGACCTGCTCCATGATTTTTCCGGGGACTGAAGTGAGGCTGACTGGCCTGTAGTTCCCAGGATCCTCCTTCTTCCCTTTTTAAAGATTGGCACTACATTATAGCCTTTTTCCAGTCATCTGGGACTTCCCCCCGTTCGCCACGAGTTTTCAAAGATAATGGCCAATGGCTCTGCAATCACAGCCGCCAATTCCTTTAGCACTCTCGGATGCAACTCATCCGGCCCCATGGATTTGTGCACGTCCAGCTTTTCTAAATAGTCCCTAACCACCTCTTTCTCCACAGAGAGCTGGCCATCTACTCCCCATGTTGTGATGCCCAGCGCAGCAGTCTGGGAGCTGTCCTTGTTAGTGAAGACAGGCAAAAAAAGCATTGAGCACATTAGCTTTTTCCACATCCTCTGTCACTAGGTTGCCTCCCCATTCAGTAAGGGGCCCACACTTTCCTTGGCATTCTTCTTGTTGCCAACATACCTGAAGAAACCCTTCTTGTTACTCTTGACATCTCTTGCTAGCTGCAGCTCCAGGTGCGATTTGGCCCTCCTGATTTCATTCCTACATGCCCGAGCAATATTTTTATACTCTTCCCTGGTCATATGTCCAACCTTCCACTTCTTGTAAGCTTCTTTTTTATGTTTAAGATCCGCTAGGATTTCACCGTTAAGCCAAGCTGGTCGCCTGCCATATTTACTATTCTTTCGACTCATCGGGATGGTTTGTCCCTGTAACCTCAACAGGGATTCCTTGAAATACAGCCAGCTCTCCTGGACTCCTTTCCCCTTCAAGTTAGTCCCCCAGGGGATCCTGGCCATCCGTTCCCTGAGGGAGTCGAAGTCTGCTTTCCTGAAGTCCAGGGTCCGTATCGTGCTGCTTACCTTTCTTCCCTGTGTCAGGATCCTGAACTCAACCAACTCATGGTCACTGCCTCCCAGATTCCCGTCCACTTTTGCTTCCCCCACTAATTCTTCCCTGTTTGTGAGCAGCAGGTCAAGAAAAGCTCCCCCCCAGTTGGCTTCTCTAGCACTTGCACCAGGAAATTGTCCCCTATGCTTTCCAAAAACTTCCTGGATTGTCTATGCACCGCTGTATTGCTCTCCCAGCAGATATCAGGAAGATTAAAGTCACCCATGAGAACCAGGGCGTGCGATCTAGTAGCTTCTGTGAGTTGCTGGAAGAAAGCCTCATCCCCCTGGTCCGGTGGTCTATAGCAGACTCCCACCACTACATCACTCTTGTTGCTCACACTTCTAAATTTAATCCAGAGACACTCAGGTTTTTCTGCAGTTTCATACCGGAGCTCTGAGCAGTCAGACTGCTTCCTTACATACAGTGCTACTCCCCCTCCTTTTCTGCCCTGCCTGTCCTTCCTGAACAGTGACAGTTTATAACCATCCATGACAGTACTCCAGTCATGTGAGTTATCCCACCAAGTCTCTGTTATTCCAATCACGTCATAATTCCTTGACATCACCAGGACCTCCAGTTCTCCCTGCTTGTTTCCAAGGCTTTGTGCATTCGTATATAAGCACTTGAGATAACCTGCTGATCGCCCCTCATTCCCAGTATGAGGCAGGAGCCCTCCCCTCCCAGACGTTCCTGCCTGTGCTTTCACCTGGTATCCCGCTTTCCCACTTACCTCAGGGCTTTGGTCTCCTTCCCCCGGTGAACCTAGTTTAAAGCCCTCCTCACTAGGTTAGCCAGCCTGCTCGCAAAGATGCTCTTCCCTCTCTTCGTAAGATGGAGCCCGTCTCTGCCCAGCACTCCTCCTTCATGGAACACCATCCCATGGTCAAAGAATCCAAAGCCTTCTCTCCGACACCACCTGCGTAGCCATTCATTGACTTCCACGATTCGATGGTCCCTGCCCGGCCTTTTCCTTCCACGGGGAGGATGGACGAGAACACCTCTTGCGCCTCAAACTCCTTTATCCTTCTTCCCAGAGCCACGTAGTCCGCAGTGAGCCACTCAAGGTCATTCTTGGTAGTATCATTGGTGCCCACGTGGAGAAGCAGGAAGGGGTAGCGATCCGAGGGCTTGATGAGTCTCGGCAGTCTCTCCGTCACATCGCGAATCTTAGCCCCTGGCAAGCAGCAGACTTCTCGGTTTTCCTGTTAGTTAAGTTCTATAGTGAGATAAGACTGTCATATATGGGGATGAATTTTGGTGGGTACCACCTGACTCTTGCTAGACAGCTAAGATCCAGGAGGAAGAATCCTACAAAACAGCTTCACAAAAATAGAATTTCAAGGTGAGCAACATTCTCTTATTGCTGTGTACTAGTCTTTTCTCTCCTAGGACACTACTCTACCCCCACACAATCAAAGCAGAGACTGCAAAGAAATCAGGAAACCTTTCTTTTTAAATTTTCAGTTTCTTTAAAATAATAGCAGATTAACTGTAATTAACTGTAAAATGTCATTTGTCACTGTGTATATACTAGTGTTTTTAAGTTGGTTCCTCTGTAGAAAATAAAAATCTGACAGTAGTTCAAGTCATATTGAGCAACTCTTTTTATCCTCAGTTTTTACAGAATATATTGAAAATAGGCTCCATTTTGGAAGGTGGGGGAAAGAGGAGAGTCTTTCAGATTAGAATTTTCAGGTAACTGCTTAGTTTTTTTCCACCCCAATGGATGTAGCTTTGCCTTTAAAATAAACCACAAACCTTCAAGAACTTGTATATGGTGGTATAAACCTAGTTATTGTACATTTCAAAGAAGATACATTATTGTCGTATCTTCTGTATTCCGAATTGGGTGATTTCTCACAACTCATAAGTCAAAGTAATTGATAGTTATTTATAAATGAATGACCATACAGAAGGATCAAGGTAGGTAAGCAAATATTAAACTACTCCTTCAACCAAATACAAAAAAACCCCCTTAAAACTAACAGTAAATATTTAATACTAATTAATTAGGAAAAGTAATGACCAAACTACATAACATAAACATACTTCTAGTGGTCACACATTTAAAATATACTTCTATAAAACCACTTATAAATTTCCCCAACAATGGCATTTTGGTATCTCCCCACCAGACTTTACAAAGAAATTTAAAATTATATTTATATAATTACATGGGCTGAAGGTATCCTAGAGCCCCAGAGGAGAAAGGAACCTTCATAGAGTTATTTATTTGAGGTTTTCCCTCCACACACATTTATCTTTAGCCATGGTGGAAAAAGCAGACAGGTCCCCATGGCAACTAACAAAACTTAAATACAAGCAAACTGAAAAGGTACATCTTTATCTATCTTAAATAATTAGACAGTAAGCTGTTTGCGGCAGAAATCACCCTTTATTCTGCTTTTGTATAGTGCCTAATACAATGGCAGTCTCAATCCTAATCAGGCCTTGTAGATGCTACCTATATACTGTAGAGGAAATCAATGACAATAAGAAAAGCTATTACAGAGGGGAACAGAAGGGCAGAGATCTTATTTTCTAAACATATGATTAGGGATCTGGTAAAGCATGTATTTAAACCAAAAATCTCATTTACTCTAGCAAGGAGGATTGTAGAGAAGAAAACTCTCATAGGTCTGTATTGTACCGAATGAGATAAACTTAATACTAACTCAAAAAGACAATTTTTTTTTGAAGAAAACAATGTCATTTTTACACTAGGAACCCAAACAGCGATACATAAAACAAACGATCCATTGCTTTTACCTACTTTCAGCTGAAGCTAGGTTTGACAACCTTAGAAAAATAATAGTTTTGCTGCAGTGGGTTCAGTTCTTGAATAAGTGTACACTAGATACAGAACAGAATTAAAAACCATTGAAAAGAAAGTTAAGGACAGAAAAAAGTTTTCCACTTACTTTAGACAAGCAAACAAAACCTACAAAATAATTACTGGTTACAGAACAGAGAAATTGTTATTATGATTTTAATATTACCACAATGAAGCATCTGGAGGAAGCAACATTTCTTAATAAATTCCTGGAGAGCAGCAGCAAACTCGAGAGTTAGAAAATGGAAGCCCCATTGTGCTAGGTACTGTACACTCACCTATGAAGACAATGTCCCTGCCCAGAAAGTATTACAACAGAAGATAAGGGAAGTATAAATAATTAGTGGAATGGGATTCAAATAAAATTTTTTTATATAATTAGCAATCACAAATATAAAGTGGAGATTATCCCCATCTACCCCTCAAAATAGCCATAATTAATGGGCTAATTTCTTGTAGGCATCACAAGAGGTGGGAGGTCTTGAGAAAGAAAATGTAATGTATCAGACTATTTGAACAGTGGAGAAAGCTACTTAGCACTATTTATAAACAGATTATTTAAAAATTTTGAAAATTTGAATCCAATTAGAACACATACTCATAGATTTAAAATAAATGGTCGAAGTGACTAGTGACAACTTTACTTGATCAGTTAATCAGTTATTTTTCCCATTAAAGATTTCAGACACACAGAACACATTACATCTTTGTTCTGAAACTTACTTCAGCCCATTTAAGAATACAGGTCATGCAGAAGAAGTGCCTGCAGTTTTCAGGAAAACCAACCTCCTGTTCTAAAAGGCAGTTTAGACAGATCGGGCACCTGTCAGCTTCATCATATAACACAGCAGTAGGACAGGAACAGCTTTCTTCATTCTCTTCACCTGTTATTAACATTGACACTTTCAATTATTGTTCATTTCTGGAACTACATTAGATTTGAATACAACAGTGTGTGTTAAAAATAAGTGTGTACACTCTTAACTGTACATATTAGCATCTTCCTGATTCCTCAAGTTTAATATCTTGTATTTTTTGTACAAGATAACAACTCATCTAGTTGTAGTAAAGAGCAGAGTGGCAAGTCAATTATCAATGTTTCAATTGTTTAGTCAAGCTGTTGACTAAAACAGTGATGTTAATAAAGGAATTTTAACTTGACTGGAAAAACCACATAACCCTTACCAGTATTCTCCATTCAAAGGAATGGAAGTTAGCTCGACATTTGTTTTAAAAAATATAAACACAGGGATGATAAGCTAAATTATTGAACAATCTAGCCCTATTTTATTTGGAATCAATGCACAATGTAAAATGAGTTCCCTTTTGTTTAAGCCCCTCCTCATATGCGTGTGGTGTCTGGGAATAATGGGATGAGTTAAGCATGTCTCAGTTCTAATACCTTGTAAATCAACAAAAACATCTATCCTTAATTTTAGCTTTTTTGTACTTCCATTCAAATTAAAATTATTTTTTCACATGACTTCCTCCTGACCTAATAAAATATCTACAGTGCATGCTAAATGCAGCAACGTTCTTAATTTTGTTAAATCAAAACTTATTTTCAAATCAGACCAAACTGAATTCAACAGTTAGTAAGGACTAGTTTCATGACACGTCAACTTTAAAGTTTTCACACAATATATTAATTCCTTCACTCAAAAGTGTGTTTTCATGTTTTCCCACTCACCCATAATTCAAACACAAATGAAGAGACATTACTCAAAGTTTACAAAAACTACATTGCTATTAAGTTGCAAACACTACTAACCCAGGGCTGGGCCAATCCCTGCCTGCACCTGACTAAGAGGTCTGTTTCTGTTTCTAGAACTGATCAGGTTGAACATGTTGCTGTAAAGGATTTAGGGACCTTTCCAGGCAGAAGAAAAAACAAACAAACAACTTACACTGGTTAGCAAAATTTGGTTAACAGATTAAATTCTACAACCTACAATCTACTAATTCAGAGAAAGATCAAATACAAAATCTAAGCATATTGCTTGAACCTGACTACTGACAATAAAACATTTTCATGTTTTCCCTAACATTTTTATTTCACGTAATTCCAGACGTTGTCACTTTATTACAGGACACCATGCACAAGTTACATACACACACATATATATATATACACACACACACACGTTACCTTCCATGTCTTCATGTTTTTGATCCTCAATATCTGGAATACATTTTTTTTTGTTCTTCATCTCTACTTGGGAAATACAACCTGAAAAATATTGAAGTAACAATTTAGTTTCGCTTAATATATGTTTACATTCCAATTAAAGAAATTAACCACTATCAACTTTACAAAAGAATTTCCAGCGATCGCCATTCTTTTATTATATAAATTGGAGAGCAGACGTATTTGCCAGGGAAAGCAGCAGAATATGGATCATTTAATATGCACATTTTTGTAGCCTGTTTTGATCCCAATGTCTCACTGGACCAGCTCAAGTAGATGGCTATAGAAATAGTTTAGCCACTGTAAAACCTAATAAAGAATATCCTTTAATATCAAAACTATATTAATACAACTTTATATCTGATATTTTATAGGTGAACTACAAATCAATTTTTAATAAAAATATCCCCCAAACTTTTGTAAGATTCTAAAAGGAAAAGTATTACTTTTTATTAATAAAAATATGTGTTTCCTTGAAAGTTTCCTTGATAAGTTGTCCCCCTTAGTACCTGTAACTGGGATTCTCCATCTCTAGCAAAACTGTAGCAGCTATGCTCTGCCATTCCCACCTCAGCAGCTGGGGGTGGGGCAGGAGAGGGAGGGAACAGCAGGATTTGGAAATCACTTAGATGTACATGGAAGAGTAAGAAGAGATGAAGATGATGCTCCAAGCCTGAAGAACAGAAATAGTAGCATGACTACAGTGAGAATTAAGAGGATTTAGCAGGAAAATGTTTTAGCCATGCTGAGTTGAAAGTGTTGTCTTGACATCCAGAAAGATATGTGAATGAGGCAGGCTGAAATAGGAGATTCGAGACAGGTCACAAGCGCAGGTATAGACTTAAGAGTCACCAGCATAGAGGACACAGTTAACATAATCACCCAGAGGGAAAGGTGTTAACTGAAAAAAGGGAAGGATTAGAGAGGTCCCTGGGACCTATATCCCATTCCCTCAGACTGCACTGATGTGCTACCATGTAAGAAAAAAACAGGTTTGAAGGACAGCCTGTCCATTGGTCTGGTGTTGATCTGTTTGGATGTATGTATCTTTGGGGAAAGCCTGTCCACTATACCTATCCCAGGTCTTCTTAGCTGAGGATGGAAAATAGGTGTCTTTTCCTCTCTCTCTTTGTGAAGGGTATCTTTGTTTAGGTCACAAGGTGATGCCTTGGAAAAGTAACACCTGCTGCAACTCACTAAGAATTGTGTCGCTGAATTGCCCTTTCCTCTTGCTGCATCTTAGACTCCTAAGTCTTAGGGGAAGAGAAGGTAAAACCCCAGTAAACATCCAAGTTTCCATGAGAAAGGCAGAAGTTGGAGACATTTTATAGTTTAAAACATGTTTACAATACCCAGGAATGGATTCAATTCACGTCCCATGTGTTTGTTGCCAGGGCCAGTTAAGAGACAGATTTACTGATGTATCTAGGTATGAAGCCTGCTTGCCTGGAAAGGATGTATATACAACTAATTCTGGTACCACTCCTGCAGCTGAGGTAGATAGAGACTATAAGAGGGAATGAGTGTGGGAGAGGAGGTGACTTACCCTGTCCATAGACTGAGGGTATGTCTACATTTCAATTAAAAACTCACGGCTGGCATGTGCCAGCTGACTTGTATTCATGAAGCTCAGATTTCAGGGCTGTTTCTGGAAGTTTACACTGCAGTTACTTAGAGCTCAGGATGCAGCCTAGGACCCTCCAAACTTGCAGGGTCCTAGAGCTCAGGCTGCAGCCCAAGCTCAGAAGTGTACGCTGCAATTCAACAGCCCTGCCACAGGTGTCTAACTGCAGCATAGACACAGCCCTTCCAAGCCACAGCTCACTTTCCTGCAGCTGCTCTCAGGCCACTGGCTGTAACATGGTAACCTTCCCTTCTCTGAACTCTTCACTATCCTTGCTGCTTACTGCTAAGATTTGATGTTTATGTGCACTTGGATTCCCATTTGCAGCAGTCCCCTTCAGCACAGCTAGTAGCTCTTAGTTGAGACGCCCCCGGCTTCCCAGCTACTCCCACGTGCTGTTTACCAATCTTGTGGTAAGAACAGCAAGGTGAGCAGCACTGCTGCTGGTGGCTTTGTGTAGTGCCATTTAATTGGCTACTTCAGGCCGCTAAGGGCGTGCCTATACAGGGAAATTGACTAGAATAGCTACTGTGGAATAAACTATTCCAGAACAGCTAGTCTAGAATAGCTCTCTATGTGGACACACTTATTCCAGTGTAAAAGTTTCCATACAGTGACCTATTCTGGAATAGCTACTGTGCTTTAAATTCACACCCTATCTTATTCCAGAGCAACTTCCCCATGTAGACAAGCCCTAAGTCACTGAATGTCCAGAGTGTGCTTAGAGGGGAGCCTCAGTAGAAAGAATTCAAGATAGTGAAGCTATTATGGGAGTAACTTCTGGTTCTCTGGCTCTCAGAAGAGCACACAGAGTGAGTGTTGAGAGGGGCTTTCTGGATCTAGCACCAGCAGTGAATAACACCTTTGCTGCTTTCCATTTGCTGTGAGGACAGAAAGACCATTGTGAGAACAGGTGTCTCTAACTACAAAGGAGAAATGGTGTTTTTAAATCAAGATTTGTGATAGGTACCATTTCCTTTAGCTCCAGATAAATCTGGACTGTTTACTCCAACAGAATGCATAATGTTTCAAACCAAAGTTCTGAAACAGCCTTTCTATTCTAAACCCCTAATTCAATCCCCTTTGTTAAATTATGTGATGTTGCTCAGTCTGGAAGTGAAACCAGACATCTGCAATTTTGACTTTTCAGAACTTCAAATAGCTTTGTTAAAATAGAGCACTCGTTATATTTTAAAACATTGTCCTTTTCCCTTTTTGAAATGTACAAGTCTAATCAACATCTCTGAAGCTCTCCTTTAAATGCACAATAACCATGAAATTCAAGGTTATATGGTTCCCACAGCAACTGTACCTAGCTAGCTGTTCACACCGCTGTCATATGGTGCTAAATTTCATCCCCTTGTATGTAAATGACTGCCTACGAAGGAGTACTGCAGAAAGAGATCTGGGGGTCATAGTGGATCACAAGCTAAATATGGAATGAGCAGTGTGACGCTATTGCAAAAAAAAAGCACACATCATTCTGGGATGTATTTGCAGGAGTGCTGTAAGCAAGACACGAGAAGTAATTTCTTCCGGTCTACTCTACGCTGATTAGGCCTCAACTAGAGTATTGTGTCCAGTTCTGGGTGCCACATTTCAGGAAAGATGTTTGTTTAATCTGGAGAAGACTGTGAGATGATATCTTCTGAGCATATATGTGCAACGTGCCTCAGGTGGCACATGACTAGGATTCACCAGTGAATTTGGTCTGCTGTTTGGATCATTAGCTTTCCCGGCTCGGGCTGGGTACTGACAGGTTGTTACAAGGAGGAGGAGGAAGAAAAATCGTTCTCCTTAACCTCTGAGGATAGGACAAGAAGCAAGGGGCTTAAATTGCAGCAAGGGAGGTTTAGGTTGGATATTAGGAAAAACTTCCTAGCTGTCAGGGTAGTCAAGCACTGGAATAAATTGCCAAGGCAGGTTGTGGAATCTCCATCATTGGAGATTTTAAGAGCAGGTTAGACAAACACTTGTCAGGGATGGTCTAGATAATACTTAGTCCTGCCACAAGTAGAAGGGACTGGACTAGATGACCTCTCGAGGTCCCTTCCAGTCTTATGATTTCTATGATCACTGCACAGCAGATGGATACATGTAGGACAGGAAGTGCAAAATACTGTAATAATCTGCAAGGGGAGTTTGACATATGCATAAGGTAGTTACCAGAATGGCAATTCAAGCAACATCACCAGGGTTAATGCCCCATCTCTCAAAAAGTGTCTTGAGACCTTTAATGACAAAAGTGGTACTTAAAAGCAGGATGGGTAAAAATCAATGATTTTTTAAAACATTTTTAAAAAAAATCAATTCTTTTTATTTAAATTGGATTTTTTTGATAAATTGCTTTTTGAGGAATAAACTGATCTAAATATAGTTTTAATTAAGATACCTTTGAGCTACAGTGTATCTCATCATGGAATAGGGATTATAAATTCTAATTCTATAGTATGAGACAATATATTCATTTAATGTTTAAGAAAAGTTTTTTAAATGAGTTCCAACAGTTCATGGATTAGGGACCAATTTTATGGGATTCCAGGACTTCTGTATAGATTATTTAGGTTAATCTTTCTATCTACCTAATGGAACTCAGTGCTCAGTCTGGAAGTTACCATCAAAGATGCTTAATTTTGCAGTTCTCAAACTGTGCACTTGTCTCTCCAGAGATAATATGCTTGTTAACAGCAAAAATGTTTTAAAATAAATAAACAAACAAACATAGAAAGGTGAGAAATAACAGACCTCAAGCCTATTGTCCCTCTGCAAATTTGTGTACACAGAGTCAATCCCTTATCTCTCTCTAGAAGTGCAAAGTTTCAGAAAGTTCAATGAGTAGAAGATTGTTGGGGGCGGAATAGATCCGGACAAGGAGAAGAAGTCTTGAGATAAATGTGAGAAGGGAGGGACAAGCAGTAGAAACAAAAGTGAAACTGTTTGAGCACCATATTCCAGAAGTCTTGAGGTCTTTTTGAGTGTAGCCTTCATTGATTTGAGATCTACCATACCATTCTCTCTCACTAGAAGGGAAAACCTATAATGGCAGCAGGCCGTAAGAGAGACCCAGTTTAGGAATAATAACCATTCAAGAAATATATGTTTGCTGATGATGTTTTAAAGAAAGTTACACCAGTGAACTGTTGGAAGTCACTTAAGCACTAGGATTCAGAGATTGGTGAGGTGATAATCTCACTTTTAACAGCAGTAGCTTCTTCTACTGGTGTAGAAAGAATATTTTCTTTCTTTGGACTAATTCATTCCAAATTGACAAATCGTTTGGGACCTGAAAAAGCAGGAAAGCTTATTTTTCTTTTCCAGATTATGAACAAACAGGAAAATGAAGGTGAAGACGATTGAGTTAGCTGCTGAAGCCAATATTTTAAGTTTCTCATGTTGACCTGGCTGACATAGTCGATTTAATTTTTATTTTTGTTTTTTAAAATATTTCATTTAACTATTTTAGTTAAAAACAAACAAAAACAAACCTGATTTTAAAAAACTTGAATGTTTAACTAAATTAAAAAATTCATTTGCTTGTTTTGTTAAAATATTCTATGTCTGCTACTGAAGAAAAAATAAAATCCAGAATACATAACATTGTTGTTTTAGTTAAATAAAACAATTAAAATGTCTGTCTGATGATGTTCTCCTCCTAATACAGCATGGAAAGAAAATCCTCCAAATATTAATGATTAACCTGTTGAATTGGAGATAGTTCACCTCCCAATGACTTCATAAATAATCTTCAATTACCTTTGGTAAATGAAATAACCAAACAATCATTCATTTTCTGATATAGCTGTAAAACTAATCTGAAAAGTTTTCAGAATAAATCACTTTAAAAATGTATAGTGTGTACCTTCTAAAAATGAAACCTACATCTTTCTCTGAGTTGTGAAGAATATGTATTAAGGTTATAACAACCAACAAGAATGCAGAAAACCATGATTAAATCGAGTCTTCTTGACTAGTGATTTAAATCATGATTTAAGTCACTAATTTGATTTAAATCAAATCCACCCTGCTTAAAAGTGGTAATAGCATAAACCCCAGGGAAGCAGCCAAGTTTAGGTTGACAGGCAAACCCACCAGTCAACTTTCAAACCTCCAAACATGAGTTGCAGTAGTGTTAATTTCCAAGGTCCTCAATTTCGGCAGCCGACCCATAAATTCATGGTTTACTGTGATTGAAAGCATGCATTTTTACCGGTGCTTCCTCTGTCTGATCTCTTCTTATGAAGAAGTATTCTGAAGTGTTTTGAGCAGAAACCTTGGCAATGTCAATACACTGCCTAATATAAAGAAGAAAGCATGGACATCATGGAACTGGAGAGATGGACATAACTTAAACCCAACAAATCGACTACACAGGTTACCTTTTGGGAATGGAGACTAACTTTTTTCTTTTATTGTTATTATTAAAAACAGCACTTGTTTTGAAGATTTCCTAGCAGGAAAAAAAAAAAGCACCGAGTGTTATTCTAAAAAAAAAGAACATTTTGATGGAGAGAAGCCACAGGATTACAGCTGATTCCAACAAGGTTGATAAATTTCTAATCTTATTCCCCCTCACCAACTGACCAACATTTTCAACAAAAAAACCAATACAAGAGCTGTTTGCTTTTATTTCACTGAAAATATGAATAAAAAGTTATTTCGTAAAGGAACTTTGAAAGGCTATTTTTCCTGCCTAGTTTTAAAAGGGTATTACAAGGAACACAGTAGTAACACGGTTAAAGATTTTTAAGGACACTTACGTTATGTTAGCATCCAAGGAGTCTGGAATGTGTTCAACAGCTGAGTTTTGATAAACTGTGGAAAACAAAGAATTTTAAAAGCAAATTAAGATTTTTGGAGGAAGGGGGTGGGGGGAGAGAAAGGACTGTTAGAAGATGAAGTACTTCTCTTCCCCAAAACAAAGTATCTTCCAAGAAAGTAAACCTTGAGAATTTAAACCTTAAGAATATTTCAGTAGCACTTATCAGAGCTCATTGTATTGCACTTGTATACCACATCAGTTTAAGTAATTAGAGAAAATTTGCATTCAAAATGGAGAACAATATTCATCTGTCCAATTTCCTCAGTTTCTTAAAAAAAACAACTGATTTTGCATGCAAATTGTGAATGTCCAGTAAGGTTCTGAGAAATTTTCTATTTGAGTTTTAATAATATCAAATTCTGTTGATTGCCTTGTGCATGATACTGCACAATGTTTAAACAGCTACAGTCATCCAGGTGTTGACATGGAATATTCAAAAAGGAAATGAGTGTTTGCAAAGAGTAGTAGCAAAGATCACACCATGTAAGTGTTCCAAAACCAAGAGAAATCCATTCTAATTTATATTTCCTTTACAAGATAAACATACCAAATACCTAGTTTAAGAATAGTAGCAACATTATAATTGAAAAGATGCTTTTTCAGGTACTTATAAAAACTTTTTATAGAAGTTACCTTTTGGCATGTAATTTCTTGTTTAATCTCAGTCTAGCGATGAATTGTGGCCATAGTTTGATGAAGTTAGCAATTTTTCAGATAACTGAGCATAAATGTTTTCCACCAATTAAATATGACCTACTTTAGTTTTAAAACAGCTGTTTATACATTTCAAATTTAGGGATTTAGGCTAGATTCAAAAAGAGAATTGTAGTCTCTGTCAATGCAAGACAAAGTTCTTTGACACGTGTCAATAAATTCTATTTGAAAATAAGGACCCAGGTACAGTTCCAGATGTTTCACTTTTATCATGAGGAATAAAGCCCCAAAGATACATACATCTAAACAGATCCACACCAAGCCACATATATTCCCTAAGGAATAAAATGCAATTGTGGTTATTTCTAAGCTTGATCTTCTATGCATCTGAAAATATTCACTAGTGTGACCATTTACATTTATTTTTGAAATACCTAAATGGTAAAACTATGTAAATGTGTTATGGTTTAGATAAGTGAGTAAGGACAAATTAGAACATCCTTAAGTTAGTTACATTACAAATCTATTAAGGCATTAAACACTACACAGCACAATACACATTACTGAACAGGCAGAAGGGATCAGAGTTTGAGTTGCTGAAAGAGTTACACATTTGAATACCTTAAACTATTAAAATTAAAATCTTTACCATAAAGTTGCAGTGGTGTAGAAATAAATCAGATAAAATAAAGAACAAAACAAAACAAAACTGGAGGTGCCTTGCATGCAATCAAGACTCATGCATCTAAACCCAAAAGACTGTACCTGTTTTTGATGAGTATAACCAGGTGTGACCAACAATAAACTAATGAAATCTTTAACCATGTAGTTCACTGCTATGAAGTGGGAGATCATGACTGAAGAGAACTTCTCCCCCAGATGCTTCAACTTGCTCTAAGGACTTTCCAACATACAGAATTGCATCAGTTTAACTTAAGGTGTGGTTTTAAACCGATTTACTTAAACAGGTGCAAAAGGGTTTGTGAACAATCCAGTATCAGTTTAAAACAGGATAAATTTGGTTTAGCGTAAATTGATTAGGAAGAAGTTTAAGTGAAATTGAAATAAGCCACTCTTAAACCAAAGTATGAAGGGGTTTTGCACTGGTTTAAGTAAAACATCTTTATAGAGTGTTGACACCATATTTTTCCACTAGTTCAGTTTTGTTTTTATAAATCTTTTGTGCCTCTGCTACAAAGAAGGACTATAAAAATAGAACCATCTTCCTTGACAGTTCTGCTCCTAATGTGTGCTTACAGTCATATCTGGTTGCTTAACTAAAATTACACACACACACTTTTTTACTCCTATTAAACTGGACAGAGTCAAACACACTAAAAGCAATCTAGGTTTTTCTGATTCCTGATTCAAATAGAACCCACCACATTCAAAATGTAGGGCTGAGTTCTGCTATTGCACCTGTGCTACCAAGTGGAACACACTGAATTACTCATATGTAACTGATGGTGAATTTGGCCTGAGTTATTATTACTGATATCAGCAAAAGCTAAAAGATTTTCAGATTCCATGCTTAGGTTTCAAAGTTGTCTAATGGGAAAGCTATCTTTTTACTGGTAGGCTGACAAAATGCGATATAGAAATCATTGACACAAACATGGAACCCATTTAGCCGCTCAATCACTTTTCAAGATAAAATTATATAGTTTCGCTAGAGTCTCTAGAATAGGCAAATTTGTAACTATTCACCTACAAATAAGCATACTTCTGTAAAGATATGTTCAGACTAGGACAACCACCAGCAAGCTACAGCGATAAAAGCAATATTCCATGAGATTTCCTTCCAAACAGCAGAGGTAGGGCAGACTAGTGAGAATCTTGCAAGAGATTATTTTCAGATAAATTAAGAGGTAAAAGACCCCTTTCCTAAAGAGATAATCCGTGTAGGATTCCCATTCTTAAGTAGTTTGTGGCCTGTCTCAAACAACACAAAACAAAACAAAAAACAAACCACCCCTCCCCCCCACTAACTATAGCATGTGCAAAACAAAACATAAACAAGGACGATGCCAACACCTGAAGAATTTAGGAACAAAGGAATTGCCAGACTGGATCATACCCAAAAGTCCATCCAAGCCAGTATCCTGTCTCCAACAGTGGCCAGAACCACATGCTTCAGAGGAACATGTAAGAACCCTGCAGTAGGCAGATATGGGATAATATAGCTCGCATAGTTAGAGACTGGCTTAAACCCTGAGACCGTTCTTATGTTCTTGATATTTATCAATTACATTTTTACTGCTAGACTTCAGAAATTTTTATATTTTTTGCTCAAAATAATCAAGCATCCTAGAAGAAAGTTTCCTGTTTAAAAGCAAAGTTTTAGGCATTTATGGAATTTTAACATTTAACTTTTTTTTCAAGCTGTTTGGTTGTTATGTTGTTAGCCATAAGGATTTAAATAGATGTAAAAAATCCTTATGATTTATTAAGCTATTTTCCCTATAAAACTGGATTTAAAATAAATTACATCATTTAAAAAGTGGTACAAACTTGCAGGAGGAGGAGGAATCTTTCATATACAATCTCATTTTCTTTAAAGCAATAAATTTAGTAATACCCAGCGAACAAGAACGACTTTTTTTTTTTTTTTTTAAACACCATTATGTTTTGGGTCCATCTTAGACATACGGGGTTATGAACATCCATCATCTGCAATGTTTACAACTTCAAAATCATCTGCCAGTACCACCAGCAGTGCAGCAACTAAGCATACAAGCAGGCAGTTTGTTTTTAAAATAAAGGTAAAGACAACCTTTATCATCCAGTAAAACCATGGAAGAGTTCAAAATCAGCAAACTCCAGCAAGACTCCACAGATGAGAAGATTGCTCAGTTCATTTATGCAACCAATTCTCCCTTTTATCTTGTTCAGAGCAAACATTTAATTTATACAGTGTAATCATTAGGACCAGGCTATACTTCACTGGGCAGAGCAGACATTGCTAGATACAGTGTATGAGAAGGAAATTGAAAAGTGTGCAAAAACATTGATGGGAAATTCATTAAGCTGAATCTTGATGGTTGGAGCAATGTATACAGTGATCCAGTAATACATGCTTATGTGACAACAGAAGCTAGGGTTGTCTAGCTCACATAAACAGCTGATACATCAGATGCCCATACAGCAGAATACTTAAAAGTAGCAGTAAATTGTTATAACAAACTGTGAACAAAAATTCAACTGTCAAGTGTGGAACTTCCTCACAGACAATACTGCAAATGTAGCAGACAGGAAGGAAAAAAAAAAAAATCTTGAATAAAATAATGAAGGGAACCTGAAACTCCTAACATATGGGCGTAGTGCTCATTTGAGGCATATTTTAGCCAAAAGCTTACGTACAACTCCAGGAATAAAAGAAAATAAATGGAACCTTGCCAACCGCCGGAAGGACGGTACTGTGATCTCACTTTATAAGGGCAAGGGACAGAGCAGCGAATGTAAGAGCTACAGGCTCATCACCTTGCTGTCCGTTCCAGGGAAGGTGTTTGCGCATGTTTTGCTGGTACGCAAAATGCTTCTGTAACAGCTATTGTGTTTCAGCTTCACTGAGGAGAGCAGGAGGATCCAAACTAATTCTTCCCCAAGATGTATGAAGGAATTCAATGGTTGATTGTTTTGACCTATTTATTAAATAACTGGGCTATTCTGATGACTATTTGTGAAGAAAAATGTGACAAAATACCTGGAACTATCACAGCCAAAGTAGTCAACAACAGACAAAAGAGAAATGTAGAAGACGTGCTGAATATACTGAAATCTCTTTCCATAGCCTTGAACAAATTGCAGAAAGATTGCTGCTGTACTGCTCATGCTGTTGAAATTTGGAAAGAACTTCTAGAGACACTGACGAAAGAAATATCCAACAACAAAGTTAAACTGCGGGCAGTACTCCACCTCATTTTCTTGAAAATATTCTCAACTCAAAGTTCCAAGGTAGTTGCCTAACTGCTGAAGACGATGCTGCTATGACAGGAGCATCTAATATTCATACACCAATCATGCCAACCACACTAGACTTCAGAGCTGGAGGTGAACCATTCAAGCAAGACATGTTTGCTTACTATATTTTGAAAAAAGAAAAGGAGTACTTGTGGCACCTTAGAGACTAACCAATTTATTTGAGCATGAGCTTTCGTGAGCTACAGCTCACTTCATCAGATGTATACCGTGGAAACTGCAGCAGACTTTATATACACACAGAGAATATGAAACAATACCTCCTCCCACCCCACTGTCCTGCTGGTAATAGCTTATCTAAAGTGATCATCAGGTGGGCCATTTCCAGCACAAACCCAGGTTTTCTCACCCTCCACCCCCCCACACAAATTCACTCTCCTGCTGGTGCTAGCCCATCCAAAGTGACAACTCTTTACATAATCAAGTCGGGCTATTTCCTGCATAAATCCAGGTTTTCTCACATCCCCCCCACCCCCATACACACACAAACTCACTCTCCTGCTGGCAATAGCTCATCTAAACTGACCACTCTCCAAGTTTAAATCCAAGTTAAACCAGAACATCTAGGGGGGGGGGGGTAGGAAAAAACAAGAGGAAACAGGCTACCTTGCATAATGACTTAGCCACTCCCAGTCTCTATTTAAGCCTAAATTAATAGTATCCAATTTGCAAATCCAGGTGCCACAAGTACTCCTTTTCTTTTTGCGAATACAGACTAACACAGCTGTTACTCTGAAACCTATATTTTGAAAGTCACACCACTGAACTGGTGGAAGTAACTAGCTAAGCATCTGGAACCAGAAATTTTGAAGCTTTAAATCAGTATTTCATAATAGTAGCCTCTTCTGCAGGCACAGAATGAATTAGTCCAAATGAAGAAAATATTCTATCAAAGTTAAGAAATCTATTGGGAATTGAAAAAGCAGGAAAACTTGTCTCTCTCTTCCAGTGTATGAATAAAAATGAGGGGGGAGTGAGGAGGAGAGACAAGATACTCTAGTTTTAAAAGTGTAAAGGGCTTAGAAGACTGTCTCATTTTCAAGAAACTTAGGCACATAGGAACTCAAGTTCCAGTCACTTTCACATAGGCATATTTGAAAATTTTCCCAGGCTGGCCTGCAATAATCAATTTATTTAAACTGATTACAGTTAAACCCTCTATTTAATAAATCATTAAGTTGTAAATGTGAAACCTGTTTTGATAAGAGAAGATTACATATCCAAAACATTTACGGTTATTTTGTTTAATAAAAATAAATGTTATATGCTGGTTTGTGTGTTTAATTAAATTCCAGCTACCATCCTAATGCAGTTAGCCATAGATCATGAGCAAAAAGTTAATTATCTAGTAAACGAGCAATATCATTCACCAATTTTCCAATGTACTAATAATGTACAATAAAAATCTGAAAATATTAAGCCATATAATTGCTTAAATAAATGAATACTTATAGCGTGCCCTTCTACATAGCAAAAAGATGTACCAAATCTAGCGTAAAAGCTCTGTTTATCTGTAAATCAACATTTTAATGGTTATATGAGAACGCATCTTTCTGTAGAAAAATAACTGAAGTACAAATGGAAACACTGATTTAAAATCGAGGCTTTCCACTTGGTGATTTAAATTAATCCACCCTGCCCTGAAAGAGAATATCAGTCCTCCAACAGACCAGTCTTATGGTTGGTTTTATAGGGACTTTACAGGATCTTTTCCTAGATGTTTCTTTCACTATGTATCCGTATGGGTCACCACTGGTTGTGGATTACAAGTGACAAATGAAGCATGCAAAAGAAACAGACCAGTGGCAGAAGTTCTGTGCCAAAGCTGATAAATTGCTTTGAAAAGTTTTCAAATTTTTATGCAGTGGCTAGGAAAATGTCAGATAGTGGATTTGTCCTGCGTGCAGGCCAGACTGATTAACACAGGCTGTCTCTTTTCAGCAGCTGACTCAAGACTGTCCCACAGGAAATAAATGTATTTTGTAGATTAAAACTGCTCCATTTCATGTAAACCTCTCTGCTTCTGTGGTGGCAGAGCAATGTGTAGAGAGACAAATACCAAGACTTCAAGACTTCAGTTTTTGTCTGCATTGCTATCTAAGTCTCTGGAGAGACTAGGAGAACTTTATTCCACAACATGTACTTTGGATCCATGTCCTTCCAGGCTGAAGGTGGCTCCGGGGATTACTTAGTCCATCATAAATAAAATATACAGTGGAGATTAATGACTATCAGACCAATGTCAATATATTTGAAGTCTTCCTTTCTAGGATAACATTGATGAGACAACTCAATACTGATGCTTCTTATTTCCTGAGCCAGTAGGTTCAATCCTGGGTATTATGTTTGAGGGAGGATCACATTTAAAAGGCGTGTTTATAGTAAAAAAAAAAAAAAAAAAAAAATAGTAGTAGCATTGAAGAAATAACTCCACAGAGACCGAAATATAAGCGTTCATGTTCTCCAGGTAACAAATGAATATTAGTTGTCCGTGTCAATATTCCATCTATCAGTGTTTATTAATACAGTTGATAAGGTAACACTTAATTGCCTGTAGACCCTAGTGTAAGGAGGAATGCAGCCACTTGAGGGCAATTCTACTTCTTAGATATTCCAGTGGATAGTACTGAGAAAATGTTCTTCTGCCCTGAGTTCCATACATGTGTATGAAGGATCATAGGAGATTTTTAAAATAGGAGACATGGGTTGCAGTGTTACAAAAACAAAATACACTGCCTTCACCTCCTCGCTGAGGGGGCTAAATAAGCATGAATTGGGATACCACACAGACATATGCACAATTGGTGGGTCCATGTTCCAAGCTGTGGGCCAAATTTTCACTTTCAACTCTTTTAAAGCATGCATGCGTGTAACCAGACTAGGGGAAAAGTCCTATGTGGAAGACCAAAACTACCAAAACCCCCAAACTGTACAAACGAAAAGGTTCCAACAACTGGCCAGGTAAAAAGCAAGTCTTCTGACCTTCTGGAAAAAGTAGTAATGCTATCTGTTTATCAAAGTATTTTTTGAGGGGTTATTCACTGACAGGTTTAGAATCATAGAACTGGAAGGGACCTCGAGAGGTCATCTAGTCCAGTCCCCTGCACTCATGGCAGGACTAAGTATTATCCAGACCATCCCTGACAGGTGTTTGTCTAACCTGCTCTTAAATATCTCCAATGATGGAGATTCCACAACCTCCCTAGGCAATTTATTCCAGTGCTTAACTACCCTGACAGTTAGAAAGTTTTTCCTAATGTCCAACCTAAACCTCCCTTGCTGAATTTAAGCCCACTGCTTCTTGTCCTACCCTCAGAGGTTAAGAAGAACAATTTTTTCTCCATCTTCCTTGTAACAACTTTTTATGTACTTGAAAACTGTTATGTCCTCTCTGTCTTCTCTTTTCCAGACTAACCAAACCCAATTTTTTTCAATCTTCCCTCACAGGTAATGTTTTCTAGACCTTTAATAATTTTTGTTGCTCTTCTCTGGACTTTCTCCAATTTGTCCACATCTTTCCTGAAATGTGGCACCCAGAACTGTACACAATACTACAGCTGAGACCTTAATCAGCATGGAGTAGAGCAGAAGAATTACTTGTGTCTTGCTTACAACACTCCTGTTAACACATCCCAGAATGATGTTCGCTTTTTTTACAACAGTGTTACACTGCTGACTCATATTTAGCTTCTAGTCCACTATGACCCCCCAGTCATTCCCCATTTTGTATGTGTGCAATTGACTGTTCCTTCCTAAGCGGAGTACTTCGCATTTGTCCGTATTGAATTTCATCCTATTTACTTCAGACCATTTCTCCAGTTTGTCCAGATCATTTTGAATTATAATCCTAGTCTCCAAGCACTTGCAACCCCTCCCAGCTTGGTATCGTCCATAAACTTTGTAAGTGTATTCTTTATGCCAGGGCTTTTCAACCTTTTTCGTTCTGACCCCCCACCCCAACATGCTATTAAAATTCCAGAGCCCACCCAGGCTACAACTATTTTTCTGCATATAAAAGCCAGGGCCAACATTAGGGGGTAGCAAGCAGGGAAATTGCCTGGTGCCCCATGCCACAGGGGGCCTAGCGAAGCTAAGATGCTCAGGCTTCAGCTCCAGATGGTGGGGTTTGGGGTGGCGGGGCTTCCACCTTCTGCCCTGGACCCCAGTGAGTCTAATGCTGGCCCTGCTTGGCGGACCCCCCTGAAACCTGCTTGTGGTGCCCCAGGGGGCCTTGGACCACTGGTTAAGAACTGGTTTCAGAGTAACAGCCGTGTTAGCCTGTATTCGCAAAAAGGAGTACTTGTGGCACCTTAGAGACTAACCAGTTTATTTGAGCATAAGCTTTCATGAGCTACAGCTCACTTCATCGGATACATGTAGCTGTAGCTCATGAAAGCTTATGCTCAAATAAACTGGTTAGTCTCTAAGGTGCCACAAGTACTCCTTTTCTTTTTGGTTAAGAACTGCTGCTCTATGCCATTATTTAAATAATGGATGAAGATATAGAACAGAACCAGACCAAGAACTGATCCCTGGGGATCCCACTCATTATGCCCTTCCAGAATTACTGTGAACCACTGATAACTACTCTCTGGGAACAGTTTTCCAACCAGTTATGTACCCACCTTATAGTAGCTCCATCTAGGGGGATTTTAAGGGAGATTACTTCTGATTGCTAACCTTAAGCAATGTTTTTATTATAAGCTCACTTAGTGACTGTAAGTATGTGTATTTTATCATGTAAAATATATCAGTTCCCACCATGAAAATTAGTCTGCACTTAAATAACGGATACATCAACTAACCAGTGCGTCCAATATGCCTAATACTGAAAATGAACCAATTTCCCAAGTAACATGAACGTAATTTATCCTATACACTTCCCAAAGCACAGCCCAACTAAATGAACAGTACTAGTGAAGGAATTCCAAAAACAAGTTCCACAAACAAAAGAAATCAGGCAAAACTGCCATAAATAATCAGAAGAAACATCAATAAGCCTCGATAAACAGTACAACAGTTTCCATAGCTCCATTTGCTGGTAATGAAAAATAATCAATCACTGAATTTACTATAGGCCACTGAAAATACAGACAGTGGAAATTCTTTTAAGGTCTCTCCCATGATCTCTTCTATGTTTAATGGTGTCTACAGTGTTCTGTAAAAAACTATATGCATTGTTAATTACAAACTTTTTTGTTTTGTCTTTATGGTTGTGAAATAAGTCTCTAAATGTGAACCAATTCAGTGCTGTCTTCCCAAGTCTGAAAGAAAAGCCTTGTGTACACTTAAAGGTTATGTCAACATGCCTACATGGACCAGGGGTGTGAAAAAAACACCTGAACTAACACCCAGTGTGGACGCAACTAAGTTGATGGAAGAATGCACTCACTGACCTAGCTACTGTTGCTTGGGTACATGGTATTCCTACACCAATGAAAAAAACCCTTCCATCAACATGGTCTGAGTCTACATTATGGGGTTATGCCAGCATAGCTACAGGAGCCTAGCTAGGCCAGTACAGTCTGCATAGCGTAGACACACCCCAAATCAGAAACATTAGTACAGTACTCAGAGTTTTAAACTGACTCTTCCATCTTAATGAGTTATCCACTTAATGACTATTTCAGAGTTCATTTACGCCACTGGTTCTCAACCTGCGGCCTGCTTACGGCCCAATCAACACACAGATGTGGCCTATGTGACATCCTCAGGACCATACAGGTAGTATATATATTGTGTGGCTTAACTAAGGCTACGATTTAGTCATGAGTATTTTTAGTAAAAGTCATGGACAGGTCACGGGCAATAAACAAAAATTCATGGCCAGTGACCTGTCCATGACTTTTACTAAAAATACCCTTGACTAAATCTTGGGGGGGCGCAAGGGAGGGAGACAGTGTGCTGCTGGGGTGAACCAGGGAAGGAGAGAGGGCCCGCAGCCACCACCCGAGGCTGCTCCAGCCGCAGCCTGACCACTGATCGGGGCCGCCCTGAATCCGTGATAGGCACAGAGCCCTACACATAACAGATAGAGAGCTCCATATGCGGCCACAATGGTAAATAGGTTGAGAACCACACTAATAAGAAAACTAGTGGACACGGCCCAAGTGCATATAACACTTTCTGCAAAGGTACTGCACTCCCCCCTGCCCTCAGAGGGAACCCCTATTAAAGGAGGATTTAAAAAACAAACCCCAAGACTGAGTGAAATAGAGCTTATTTTATTTAAAATTACACATCAAATTAATTGTTGGGATAAATTATCTTTAAAAATGTTCATACATTTGGAATGATTTCTTTAAAAAAATTTCAGACTTCTCAAAATTTCCCACAGAATATTGAAGGTGAATTCTTCATAATGTATAATTTTTCACATACATCCAGGCATCTGTGTAACAACTAAATATGGTGGACTGTAACCAGACATATCCTGAGCAGAAATTACTTACAGCCTTTCTAAAACAAACGAATAGAGGTCTATGCTCAAAATGTATTGATTTAAAAATCACAACAAATATGAAGTCATGCTTCTGGTACACACGGTACCATGATAACCACTGCCCTATAAACACAGATTGTGAAGACACCATATAAATATTAGGTTAACATTCATCTAACAAGTTTCAATGTTTACAGTTTTAGACTAATGGGATACAATCCTAACATAAAGAAAAGGAGTACTTGTGGCACCTTAGAGACTAACCAATTTATTTGAGCATGAGCTTTCGTGAGCCACAGCTCACTTCATCTGATGAAGTGAGCTGTGGCTCACGAAAGCTCATGCTCAAATAAATTGGTTAGTCTCTAAGGTGCCACAAGTACTCCTTTTCTTTTTGCGAATACAGACTAACACGGCTGTTCCTCTGAAACCAATCCTAACATATTGTGCCTGAAAGTATTCAAGTAATAAATAAAATGACAGTCCTGAGAATGCCTGAAAAGTTTCTGAAGACGTTTAGAATGAACTGGCTCTCAGCCTTAAAGATACCTCATATAAGAAGAAAAATGGATGACTATGTTTACTTCTTTATAATGTCTAAAGGGTTTTCTTTCTTACTTTTAAGACCACTTGGGAGTAGGGATTTTGGGGGATTTTCTGTTTTAACACATACACACGCAGGAAATTCAGATCTTGTCATCCTATTTTTTTCCTGGAAGACTACGTAAAACTGGATAACTTTTAAGATACCATTACAAGTACCGTATGAGTGAAACCTGATCTGCTGAAAAGGGAAGAACTTTTATTCGGGCTCTTTAAAAAAAATTTGTGATGTGTATTAACAAAAACAAGCAATTGAGAAGATATCTTTGTTAAAGATTTAACACACTGACCTCTAAGTAAAAGACTGTGGAAGCTCCCAATCCACTTCCAGGGTCTCGTCCAAGGAGACCATTAGTTAAAAAAAAAAAAAAGAAAGACAAAATTTGCATTTCATGGTATTGCTAAGGTAAAAGATAAGTGGAAAAAGAATTTGAAAAATATTTTTCAAGGCTTCTTAATACTTCATAAAGTAACCAAAGACGGCACAAAATAACTTTTCCATTTTTAGGCTTTCAAATATAACTTCACAATAATTAGTACAAGATGAGTTAGAATACTTCATATCCCTACAAAATAAAATTCCAATACATTTTAGTTAGTGATATTAATTTGTCATTTCATCTCAAGATCCTGATATTTTAATTACTGTTGCCAAGGTTATTGCTTTGATATGAAGGCCAGGGCAGGGGAGTTAAGGATTTACTCCACTCTTTGTCCTTATAGTAAACTTGAACTCTTTTAGGGCATATCTGCAATATAGCAGCATAGCCACAACCCTGCAGCAATAGCACTGCTAATAGAACATCAATGGGAGGATTTTCCCGTTGATGTAGGTAATCCACCTCTTCAGCCAACCTAGCTACATCTACAAAGGCACTGGGGGGGGGGGGGAAATAGGGTGCAAAATTTTTCGCAACTAGGAGCTATGCAGTTAAGATGATCTAAGTTTTAGATGTAGACTAGGCATCAGACAGTACCACTTGGATAAGGATTTGTCTACACTACCTTTTAAATTGATGCAAGTTACAAGTGACGTAAAGCAGTATCTACACCATGCTATGTTGGTGGGAGATGCTCTCCCGCTTACATAGCTTCCCCTCTCGTTTCTCCCATGAGCATAGCACGTCTTCACCAGACACGCTAGAATGGCACAGTTGCATTGGTGCAGCTGCGCTGATGTAGTGCGGTAGTATATGCTAGCCCTAAATTAGGTGTCTTTCCCTTAAAAGCTAAATCCCCTTAAGAAAAAGTTGTGTTAAAAGCCCAACATGTTGTTAATCATATGAATGATGCTGTGGTTGTGCAAAAAATAACTGAGTGAAAAAGAGCCTCTGGGCTCTTTTTAGACTTACTGAATATCAACTCATCTGTATAAAAGTCCTAAAAAGCTATAAAACTGCTGAAATAACTGGTAAATAAAGTTCTGTAGACTAAAAATCATATAAAGTCAATCTTTAAAGTGAAACTGTGTAGAATATCATGGACACAATTCTGTAGTCCAATCAGATAATTAGAACGTAAAAAAAATACAATAATGCAAAGTTATATTTAAGAGTTTACACAAAAAAGTTAGGAAATATAAAAAGTTCTAGTCCCTTACAGGAACCACATTTAACTCACTTATACACAATATAGTTTCATTTCATGTTGCATATGCATTACCTGAACAATAACTGATTATGTACATAATTGCATATGCAAATAAATCTATGTAATTGGTTATTTCAACATGCAGAAAACCAAGTATATGTATAAGCTAGCAAAACAAAGCTCCCAAGCGCTGCAGCTGAATCTGTGAGGATGTATATACAGGATCAGGGCTCACATTAGTAGTAAGAAAAGAACCATACCACGTATGAGAGTTACACTACTTCTCTTCTCTCGCAAAAACAAGGAGTCGTCCTTGTGGCACCCCTCATTGTTTTTGCTGATACAGACTAACAGGGCTACCACTCTGAAAACTCTTCTCTCGAGAATTCATTCCTCACTGAGTATACACATACAAGGCTGAACTTCTAAAATGAAAAAAGTTTCTGAATTTTTTTTTTAAATGGTAAAATCCCAAAATGATAAGAGCCCAAAGGCTAATCTTTTCAGAAAGTTCTAAGAACCTAGAAAATAGCATAATATAAGTGATTTTCAACCTTAACTGTAATGCAACTATTGGACTGCTCTACCTGATATCAAATTTTGCACTGTGCTACATTCCACTTTAAAGATTCAGATGAATCTTTAAATTTGAACTTTATATTTAAGTTTTATTTTGTAATTAAGAATCTTATATTTAGCATGAAGCTTTATTTTAAAAAATGTCAAATTGCACTGCACCCTCCATCCCAGATAGTTCTTAGACAGTAAACTCTTTGGGGGCAGGAGCTGTCATTTATTATATCTGTACAACGGCACCCAGCCTTTGGGCACTATTGTAATATAAAACACAAAAAACTGTATTCCAATAAGTAGTACAGAAAATAAATTCACAAATGAACTTTCTGATAATAGCTCATCTTAATTAATTAGCCTCTTACTCCACTTTATGTTCTGTGTATACATATATCCACATATAAAAAAAAATAATATCTTACTATATGTTCCATTCTATGCATCCGATGAAGTGGGCTGTAACCCATAAAAGCTTATGCTCAAATAAATTTGATAGTCTCTAAGGTGCCACAAGTACTCCTGTTCTCTTTTCTGGGTAATGTCTACTTATATTTTAAAAAAAGCTTCCTTACCAATTATACTAATACCACATAAGATTACTAACACAAAAGAGTTACCTTACTTTTGCCTATTTACTTTCTGTATTTTGCTCTTCTTGGATATTTAGTTTCATAGCATTTGTAGTACAAACACTGCAAATTTTAAAATCTATGAAAATCACTCAATTTTAAATAAGCATAAAGTACTACTGTTACTTTTATTAATATTAGGAAATGTGAAATATATATGTACATTTAAACCTGGGGCCTCATCTGTCCAACAACATCCTTTTAATGGATATCAAGCAAAACAAACAAACAAACAAAAATTGGAACCTGGTTGACCACCACTACATTCCCTCCAAAAATCAAGAAGTCTCACTGATTAAAGGGTCAAATTTTCTTCTCACTACCAGTTTCATCCCAGTCTAACTCCAACAACAAATTACTCCTGATTTACTCCAGCATAAAGGCAATCATACCTGGGCTAAATCCCAAATCCCTCCCTTTAATTTTATAACAACTTTCAGGTGTTAATCTAATTCTTGGTGCCTGAATGCAACGTGCAGATACGGTGCTGCCAATACAGAAAGCTCGTATCCAAACATTTTATTACAAAAGCGGTCTAGATAAGATTTTGACCGACCCAAACGAGAGCAACATTTAGCTCAGTGCACGGGACTGCTCTACACATGCGATTTTAACAAGGCTTGGTCCGTGCCTATCGATTACACACAGTCGGGATTTGTTTTGGTGGTTTGTGTTTGTGTAACAAAAGCTTTCCCCGGATGCTGACTGAGCGGGGACGAGGAGGAGCAGTGCTCGGGCGGAGGCTCAGAGGCCGGGGCTGGCCCGGGGACTGGGGAGCTCAGTTACTCCAGCCGCTGGTCCCCTTTGTTTTCCCTCTTGCCCCGGGGAAATGCGCAGATGCACAGCCAGCCGGGTAAGGGCCCAAGCAGCGGAGCGCGCCCGAGCCCAGCGCCTGCAGGGCAACGGCCTGTCACGTTTGGTCTTAAACTCTTGATCCGACCGGCTCGTGTCAGTCTCTTCGCGCGGGGTGGGGCGCAGCGGGCCGGGCACCAAACCCCGCCCGCTGCCCCGGGGAGGGGGAAGTAGAGAGACCGCAACTCTCCGGGGGGCTCCGAGTTGAGGTGAAGGCCCCGCGGAGCCGCGCTGCCACGGCCGCCTCCGACGCGGGACAGGGGAGTCGCCCCGCAGCCCCACCGGGAGAAGCCGGCTCAAACTACTTTCAGTTGTGACACGGGAGCTGCCGAGAGTCCTCCCGCCCGCGCCCCCGCTCCAGGAACCAGCGTCCCAGGACACGCGACACCGCCTCCCCAAGCGCTCCCCCAGGAGGGACCCAAAGACTCCCCCAGCCCCTCCTCGGGCTGCCGCCCCCAGGGCGTACCTGGCGCCAAGGATCGGAGGCTCCGGCTGTTGAGGCCCCGTGTCCCCACAGGGCTCGGTTACTGCTGCGCTGCCAGCTCCCCCAACATGGAAGCTCCAGCTCCTTGCGCCGCCGCCTCGGGACTTCCGGGAGCCGCCGCGGTCGCTTCTCCGCGGCTGAGGCCCGGAACGTGTCCCCGGCCTAAAGGCTCCGCGAAGGGAGGGGAGGGGCGGACTCCGAGCGCGCTGCGCCACTGCCGCCTACTCCGCTCGATCCTCAGCGGCTCCCCGGCCACATGTCAGTGCGCGGCGGCGACTGCGCAGCACCCACGGAAGCCGCGCGGCGGCGCTGCCCAACCGCCTTTTGCGACAGAGGAACAGCGTGGCGGCGGGCGGCGCAACCTGACAACGAGACGCCTCCGACCCAGCCCGCGCGCGTCGCCTGCAAGGGCACTCTGGGAAAGGTCCTCCAGCTCCGAGCTCGGGGGGTGGGGGTCAGTCGCTGCGGCGATAGGAAAGGGCAGGCCGAGGAGCTGGGCTGGAACCTTCTCTGGGGGGCGCGGGCCGCTGCGCCCGGTGCCGAGCTGCGGGGGCTCGTAGGGGCCGCACTGGCGCGGCTGGTAGCGGTGGCGGGAGGCTCGTGCTCGTGCTCGCCTCGTGCGGGGCGTGAGCTGCTTCCTGCTGCCCCCGGCGCTGCGAGGTTGATGGCAACAGGCGCCCCTTTGGGAGCGGGGCATTTCCCCCTTTGCCGGGGCGCTGGCGCCGGGGGCCCCGCAGCTGTTTCCATGGGGCGCACAAAGCGGCTGTGCGGCATGTGCAGGGCGGGCGGCCTCGCCCGACGGCGGTCAGGTGACCAGACAGCGGGTGTTCGTGCCAGTGTGTAGTTGTGGTGTTTGGCTGGCTCTCCTGCGTGAGCAGCGGGGCTTTTGAGAGATTTGACAGACCACGTCGGGCAGGGGAAAGGTTTACCCAGGTTCCTAGTTTCCAAGGTCAGAGGGGAGATTTGCGATGATCTGCTCCAGGGGTTCTCAAACTTCATTGTGCTGCGACCCCCTTCTGATAACAAGGAAGAGGGACAGAAACCTGAGCCCAGCTGAGCTTCACTGCCCCATGTAGGGGGTGGAGGGGGGCAAAGCCTAAGGGGGGCCTGTACCCTGAGCCCCACCACCCAGGGTGGACGGAGCAGGCTTTGGCCCTGGTTCTGGGCCCCAGCAAGTCTAATGCCAACCCGCTTTGGGGTCTCGACCCACAGTTTTAGAACCATTGATCTACTCTGACCTCCTGTAATTAAAACACAGGCTTTAGAACTTCCCCCAAATAATTCCTAGAGCAGAGCTTTTAGAAAAATATCACCTAATTTAAAAATTGTGAGTGATGGAAGGTCCACCACAAGCCTTGCTAAGTTGTTCCAATGGTTAATTACGCTCGCTGTTAAAAACATATGCTTTATTTCCAGTCTGAATTTGTCTAGTTTTAACTTCCAGCTGTTGGATTGTGTTGTACCTATGTCTGGTACAGTGAAGAGTCCATTACTAAATATTTCCTCCCCGTGCAGTTACTTATAGACTGTAAACACATCATCCATAACTTTCCATTTGTGAAACTAAAGAGATTGACCTCTTTGAATCTATCACTATAAGGCATATTTTCTAATCCTTTAATCATTCTTGTGGCTCTTCTCTGAATCCTCTCTAATTTATCAACGTTCTTCTTAAATTGTGGGCACCAGAACTGGATGCAGTATTCCAGCAATGGTTGCACCAGTGCCAAGTAGATTTAAAATAACCACTCTACTCCGACTTGAGATTCCCCTTTTTATGCATCTCCAGATCACGTTAGCTCTTTTGGCCACAGCATCACACTGAGAGCTCCTGTTCAGCTGATTATCTGCTATAAAACCCCAAATCTTCTTCAGAGTCACTGCTTTCAAGAACAGAGTCTCCCATCCTGTAAGTATGGCCCACATTCTTTGTTCCTATATGCATACATTTACATATAGTTGTATTAAAATATTATTTGCATGTGTCCAGTTTACCAAGTGATCCAGATCGCTCTGAATCAGAGACTTGTCCTTTTCATTATTTACCACTCCTCCAGTTGTTGTGTCATCTGCCAACTATATCAAAGAATGTTTTCTTCCAGGTCATTGATAAAAATGTTAAATAGCATAGGGCCAAGAATGAATCCCTGCAGGACTCTACTGGAAACACACTGGCTTGATGGTGATTCCCTTTTTACAATTACATTTTGAGACCTATTGGTCAGTTTTTAATCCATTTAATGTGTGTCATGTTTATTTTATGTCATTCTAGTTTTTTAATCAAAATGTCATGTAGTACCAAGTCAAATGGCTTACAGAAGTCTATTATATCCACACTTTTACCTTATTAGCCAAACTTATAATCTCATCAAAATAAGATAGTTAGTTTGACAGGATCTATTTTTTCTAAACCCATATTGATTTGCATTCATTACCTTACCCTCCTTTACTTTATTAAATTTTATTCAGTCCCTGTGTGATTCTGATCCTCACAGTTTGCATAGCGTAAGAATTTGCTGCGGATGTAGGGACAAAGTCACATCCAGCATTTTGGACCTTGCAGAACTGGGCCCTAATACTCTAAGAAAGTCACAAGATTCTTAGTTATATGTGCCCAACAGATTACCTCATTTTAACATTATTATATTATTTGTTGAGCGCCAATAGTTAAGTGCAAGGTGCTTTACAAGATGTAAAAAAGACACAGTTCCTGCCACAAGGGGCTTACGGACTAAAAATATACCTACAATAATTGCACACACAAGACACCGAGAATTGTGCTAATTTGGGGAATTTTTTGATTTGTTCAAAATGGAGTGGTGATAGCAATTACTGGTTTGGGTTAGTATTTGTCGGCCTTGTAGAAGAAGCAAGGTTTAGTCCATATCTGCGCTACAAGAACCCGGCTAGTCATACTGTTATCTGAACTGTTAGCAGCTTTTTTTCACAACACAACCATCTCATGCATTTTTGTCCATGTTTCCTGTGTTTGAATCAGTTAATTTTGGGTAGCTTTTTCCATAGTGCCTCAGTAGGAGTGAAAGAGCTCAGAGGACATGCATGCCGAGTGGTAGAAACAGCACACATACGGCAATGCACTCTGATGTAGCACAGAGAGCTGGGAGTTAGGCCTGGCTATCCTAATAATAGAGACTGGTTAGGGTTCTGCCCAACCCAAAATGACTGTTACAACCATGGGCAATGGGTATAATAGGCCAGGGGAGGCTAAGCCTCCCCAAACAGCTTTGACGCGCTGCCTTTGAGAGTGCAGACGCCTGTGCCAGGGCCTCTCCTGCACTCCGTCCCAAAGCCCCGCTCCTGCTCGTCCTTTGTGGCCCCACCCATGTTGTGTCTCTTCCTGCCCACGCTACTTCTCTTTCTCCCCTATGTGGAACATGGGCGGGCCCTGGGATGGAGCAGAGGTGGAGCATGGGGCAGAGTGGGGGTGGAGCGGGGCCACGGGCCAGGCACCAGGGGAGCTTCCAGTGCTCATGCCAGCCTCCCCAAATGCCAGAGCCACACGCTGCCCATGGTTACAACCTGGTTAGACTAAGACAATTATGTGCCAGCCTTGGCTGCTGGCAAGGGCAATGATACATGATATGTAGCCATGATTACTAATAGAGTATTAACTTGTGGTGCGTGGATACAAGCAGTTGTAACTGACCCCACTGTAGGTGTTGCTGTGAGTTGGACTGGGACTTTTCAGCTTGGAAAAGAGATTACTAAGGAGAGATATGATAGAGGTCTATAAATTGACTGGTATGGAGAAAGTAAATAAATAAGGAAGTATTATTTACTCTATAACACAAGAAGTAGGTGTCAAGGTTCCTTCCCCACTCTGAACTCTAGGGTATAGATGTGGGGACCTGCATGAAAGATCCCCTAAGCTTATTCTTACCAGCTTAGGTTAAAAACTTCCTCAAGGTACAAACTTTGCCTTGTCCTTGAACCCTACGCTGTCACCGCCATGCATGTTAAACAAAGAACAGGGAAAGAGCCCACTTGGAGATGTCTTCCCCCCAAAATATCCCCCCAACCCCTACACCCCCTTTCCTGAGGAAGGCTTGATAAAAATCCTCACCAATTTGCAGAGGTGAACACAGACCCAAACCCTTGGATCTTAAGAACAATGAAAAAGCAATCAGGTTCTTAGAAGAAGAATTTTAATTAAAGAAAAAGTAAAAGAATCACCTCTGTAAAATCAGGATGGTAAATACCTTACAGGGTAATCAGATTCAAAACATAGAGAATCCCTCTAGGCAAAACCTTAAGTTACAAAAAGACACAAAAACAGGAATACACATTCCATTCAGCACAGCTATTTTACCAGCCATTAAGCAAAAGAAAATCTAATGCATTTCTAGCTAGATTACTTACTAACTTAAGGAGTTCTGAAGAGCATTCCTGATCTGATCCTGGCAAAAGCATCACCCAGATAGACAGACCCTTTGTCGTCTCCCCCCCCCCCGCTTTGAAAGTATCTTGTCTCCTCATTGGTCATTTTGGTCAGGTGCCAGCGAGGTTATCTTAGCTTCTTAAGCCTTTACAGGTGAAAGGGTTTTGCCTCTGGCCAGGAGGGATTTTATAGTTCTGTATACAGAAAGGTGGTTACCCTTCCCTTTATATTTATGACAGTAGGGGACACCAAATGAAATTAATAGGCAGCAGGTTTAAAACAAAAGGAGATATTTCTTAACACAATGCACAGTCAACCTGTGGAACTCTTTGCCAGAGTATGTTGTGAAGGCCAAGACTAAATTCATGGAGAATAGATCCATTATTGGCTGTTGGCCCTGATGGGCATGATGGTGTTCCTAGCTTCTGTTTGCCAGAAGCTGGGAATGGGCGACTTGATGATTACCTGTTCTGTTCATTCCCTCTGGGGCAGTTGGCACTGGCCATTGTCAGAAGACAGGATACTGGGCTAGATGGACCTTTGATCTAACCCAGTATGGCAGTTCCTATGTTCTTATGAGTGTTGTGGTACCCACACATTTGGTAGTGTGTTTTGTGTACTGCATGCTCGGCGGTAAGGTGGCCCAAATATTTTCCAGGCTTTAGCCTTCCCTGAATTCCCATAAACACTCACACGCTTTGAATAACATAGGATTCCTTGGCTAGCTGCCAAAACTAAAAGGTACAACTGCCCTATGTACAATGACTGTAAGGTACAATAAAAGATAAACCAGCAGTTCCTAATCCAGCCCCTAAGAGCAGTCCAGTACAGGAGTATACAGGTAACTGTCTTGTAACTCCTCCACACTGCCCTTCTGCCCAAAGATCACTGCCCTGTATTCTCCTGCTGTGGTTACTGCTGGTCCACTGCTAGTAAAGGGGCATAACTGCCTGGATCTCACCCCCAGTTCCCAAGTTTCCTGCTGCCCTGCCTTCCCTCTGCAGCCAACTCCCAGGCTGATGCCTCCAGCCTGCTATTCCTGCTTTCCTGTATGCTATGGCTGTTTTCTGATCTCAGCATATATATACTACTTCCTTTTCCTGTATGTTTGGGGGTTACGGAGCCCTTCTACATGTTGAACTGGCACAGAGTGATCTCCACTGGCTAGAAGGTACTAGGTAATGGGCCAGGAAGTGGATTATGTTAGTGGCCCAAGAGGGACTTAAATAAAGTGAGTATGGGTGCATGTTGCACTGGGTTAGGAAGATATTCCTGTTATAGGAGACAGCATGGAAGAAGGCTCGATGATGATGGGATAGGTGAAATTAGTTTCACTAGCAGGGTGAAGGAGAAATAGTGAGAAACAAGAGTAAAGCCATAACCAGGGGTGTAGTTGTGCATAGTCTTAAAAGTAAAGACAATAATCTTAATTTAGAGACTGACCCAAAGGTCATATAGATGAATGGACTGTTGTGTCCTCAGTGGGCTTTGGCTCAGCCCTTATTACAGATGATAGGAGGAAACTATTGTGTGTATGTGTGTGTGGGAGCTGGCGGGAAATTAAAAGAAGTCCATGCAGTAGATGAGGAAGATGATTTTCAGTGCTACATTCTAAATAGGCTGCACTTTTGGAAAGAGGGAGGCCAGAAATAAGGAAGCTGCGGTAGTCAGGATGGGAGATAACGTGAGGAGAATGCTGCTGCATGTTTGGCTGCCCAGCCTCCTAGGTGAAGCTTTACCACCTGCAGGGCATATTATAGTTATTTACTCTTCCTATATTATTGTGAGTCTTGCCATTTTAGATCATTATAAAGCTGCTTATGATGCAAGGCTGGGATTAATTCGTGGCAGTGTTTCCAACGCCCACGAATTTATGATAAGTAGTGCTTTTATGACCTCTGCTGAAACTAAGCTCCCAATAACTGAGAAACTCTACCCCTCACAGATTTTCACTCCAGCCCAGGGGAGAACCCCTCTTCTGATTGGCTGCCTTTCCCACTTCATAAGAATATAAGAATGGCCACATTGGGTCAGACCAAAGGTCCATGCAGCCCAGTATCCTGTCTGCCCACAGTGACCAATGCCAGGTGCCCCAGAGGGAGTGAACCTAACAGGTAATGATCAAGTGATCTCTCTCCTGCCATCCAGCTCCACCCTCTGACAAACAGAGGCTAGGGACACCATTCCCTTACCCATCCTGGCTAATAGCCATTAATGGACTTAACCTCCTTGAATTTATCTAGTTCTCTTTTAAACCTTGTTATAGTCCTAGCCTTCACAACCTCCTTAGGCAAGGCATTCCACAGGTAGACTGTGTGCAGAAGAACTTCCTTTTATTTGTTTTAAACCTGCTGCCTATTAAATTCATTTGGTGGTGCCTAGTTCTTTATATTATGGGGACAAGTAAATAATTTTTCCTTATTCACTTTCTCCACACCACTCATGATTTTATATACCTCTATCATATCCTCCCTTAGTCTCCTCTTTTCCAAGTTGAAAAGTCCTAGCCTCTTTAATCGCTCTTCATAAGTCCCCATCTCCTGGGGAAGAGCAGCCAATCAGAACTGCAGCCTTATTGGGATCCAGGAAGTGGGCGGGCGAAGCTCTCTCCCATGCCACTCAGGATCCCAGGTGAGTTTTTGGGTAGAGGAGGATCAGGGAAAGGAGCAGACAGAACCATTTTCACATGATGGGAGTGAGGAGGCAGCAGTGTGACAAAAGATTTTGCCTCAGTTGTCTGAATTGCCTTAAATTGAAGGTTTGCAGAAAAACCTTGTGAAGGAGGTTTAAAAACTGCAAAAATTATAACTTGCTTAATTGGACATAAAAGGAGCAGTGGTGGTGTCAGGACCCTTTGGGATGCTTAGACTAGTAATTAGTTTTAAGAATAATTCTTTAATTAAAGAGAAATAAAAAATAGTAGTTTAAATTAGAAAATCCAGTAATAGCAGCTATAAGGTGATGTAGTGGAAGATTCCATTTCTAAGACATATATTACATTACCTATGATGTAATAATTTCACTTCCTGTGATGAAATGGTAAACACTACTTCCTATAGGGAATGACTCAGCAAAATCACATAGGGATACATTGTAGCCCAAAGAAATACATAGGGCTTCCAAACAGGAAGTAGCTGGGGTCATCCACAGGTCAGCTGAAACCCCCCCATAGGAATACATTGTGGCCCATAGGAGTAAAAAGGGACTTCTGGTGAGGAGGAGGAGGAGCTATTAGTCAAGTGTAGGGATATGTGACTGGGGAGAGCTAGGAGCAGAGCCAGCAGAAAGCTCAAAGCTGATTGGCTGAGCCTGGGTGACCAGCCGGTATATTAGGGCAACAGCTGACAGGCTAAATCCTGTAGTGGGTTTGGGACCTTGAAGAGAGAAGGAGCTGTAAGGAACCTGTTTAGGAAGAAGAGGGTTCTTAGGCAGTTTTGGGTGGAGTCTTGTTAAGCTTTGGGAGGGAATTGCCTGGGGATTCTGAACAGCTGCTTCCCACAAGCGGCATCAAGATGCAGCAAGCAAGACTAGCTAGGTTTTGGGTAGAGTCCTGTTAGGCTTTGGGAGGGGCTTGCTTTGCGGTTCCAGAAAATCTGTACCTTTAAGAAGCAGAGCAACAGCTACCGAAAGATTTTTAAGGTTGCCTAGACAATGGCTGCTTTTGCTATGCAGCCAGCAGAGGGCTACTATAGCAGCTGCCCTAGCAGCCTATCACCTCTCCTACCAGAGGAGTTGTTTTACCTCCAGAGCAGGTGTCCACCTAATGCAGCTACTTAAAGCAGCCCATGGTTTATCATTCACACACAATACTCCCTATGTTTGTGACCGAGCAGAAGGACCTTTTTAGACAGTCTCAGTGGGATTTTAAGGAAGCCTTTGTAAGTTGAATATTCTTTTTTAATCCTTTTGTTCCTAGAACATATGGGTTTAATTTGTAAATAAAGCTGGGGGGGCTGTGGTCTAAGCGAGATCTTTCCCTTACCCGTCTAGTAACTGCCTAGCTAGTGCTTACTGGATGTTTAGTGCTAAGTATTGCTTGTTTAATTATTGTCTAGTGGTGATTATTATTATATTGATATATGTTATACAGTTTTGAGTTTGTGTTGAGTCTCTATCTTTCGTTTACCATGCTACTTCATTCTTTTATTATTGTATTGCTTTCATTATTTGTTGCCATGCCGCTTACCCTTGCCATATTTCTGTATTCTTATATTGCAACCATTCACTTCTAAATAAATATTGCTTCTGTTTTTGAAGCATTGGTGTTTCTGTGCCCTTTCAAGGGAAGCGCAAGCTAGCTGCGGCTTTCCCTGGCAATTCCTTTAGGGCAGGCCACAACCTTGGTTACCAGTTTAGGTAGTTATAAAGGAAAGGGTTTTTAAATTAAAAGCAGTGGTTTTAGAGGAAGAATCATCTTACTCTAAAATCTCAAGATTTGGGGCTAATCTTGTGACTTTAGTTTCTGAAATTTGGGGTTGGTAATAGTGGGACTTGACTAAAGCCACAGAATGTCCTGAACCAAGATGGCCACTATTCCCATAAAATCCTTTGTAGAGGAGGTGAGACTGCCACTAGTAAAGATGGCTACTGTTTCCCATTATTTCCAAAGGGACTGAAGTCAGACCACCCTCAGATTGACCACCAAGCTCTTATTTAAAGGGACTGTCCCTTATTTCATGGATTGTCCCTCCAGGTGACCATTCATCCCTTATGTTAAAATTTATTGAAATATAGTAAAATTGATAAGTATCATTTTAAACATTAAATTGAAGCTTATAGTAATTGTATTATATATTTAAGAGAAAAAATACATGATGGACTAAGGGAAATGGTGTTTCCCTAAAATGTCCTTTATAATAAAGCATTGTCCCTTATTTTTCATGTGGTTTTCCCTTATTTCTGTCAAACAAAGGTGGTGACCCCTCTGATCTCTGCATGGGAACAGTAAGGAGACAAGATGGGATATGTGGTGCTGTAGAGAATAGGACTGCAGTCAGGTGGAACAGAGAAGCTTGGGGTAGGAGCAAGTAAGAAGACTGGGACAAAGGAAATGTGGAGGGAAACCAAATGGGAGAATGTGGCGGGGAGAGTTAGACAAAAAATTCTAGTTTAGAAATTGTTCAGTGAAAAACAGGGTCAGTTTTTTTCAACAAACTCTAATGGCCCAGCGCAGAGGTAGATAGTCTGGGGGCAAGGGAATGTCAGAATTGCCTACAACAGATACTCAGATATCTTCAGCCAGGCCGCCAAAAATCATGAGGTTGGCTTAAAACATCACAAGTTTTCTTTATATAAAATGTGGATTCTTTTCATTTGCCTTCTAGTTTTTGAGCCTTTAAGATGCATTCAGATCACATTTTCAATCTTTTCTGTGCAACCATGAGGGCTAGAAACTTAATGGAAGCTGAGATTCACACCTAATAATTTGTCTCCAGAAGCATGGTTTCCCATAAAAACTCTAGATATCATCAGACTTGAGATAAAATTGCACAAGTTGGCTACACTGGAATGTGGAAGTGAGGCAGGGAAATGGAAAGACACATAATACTGGGTAGTGCTTCTTAGAATGACGGTTGTGGAGTTGAGTGATGTCGACCACCAGTGTATCCATCAGCCAGTGAACGAAGGTACTGTTCATGAATTATTTTCTCTCTCCAATTTTTGCTACTTATTTAAGCGATGAACAATTTATTTTTGCTGTTGACATTTCTAATAGTCCTGAATGTCTTCAACTTCAAAATAATTTAAATGTATTGGCAATGAACACTTTCAGGTTCAGCTTTGGCTTGTGTCTACATTTTAGGCAAAAATTGAAACTTGTTCTATATATTTTCTTTATAGCTATAGATATAAAGATCTGATTTTTGCAGAAATTTGTGTCAGCATAGCTTTTTAGACTGTTTTGAAGACCTAAAAGTTGTTTGCAAACACTCATGAGTAACCACATAAATAGTCCTATATTGTGTACTTTATATTCCATCACATCTTGCACCACACTAGTCAAATTATTTTAGAGTTACAGCATTTTATGTAAGCTTCTCCTTTTCATAAGTCCTTTGGTTGATTAAGAGATCATGGTATTTTATTTTTGTGCAGCATATCTTTGCTTGCATAATTTAAAATAATGAATCACTCAATTACTAATATATGTGTTTGAATAAAAGGAAGTAGAGTTGCTAAGTCTGAGTCAACAGATACTCAAGTGATGAGGGACGCAAGCATTGTGCTATTTAGGGGCAGGCTAAGACCTGCATACAAGAATTTTGGTTAAAACCTGTGCAAAATATATTCCAAGACTAGAACTCCCTCGGTGAACTGGTTTCTTCAAAATATTGACAAGAACTGATATGTGCTAATGGCTATGTTTTTAAAATGTTTAGTTGTAAGTTGACCGTTTTTCCTCTGCTTTGTCTCAGTGCTTTGTAAAAGCCCTCTCCAATCTCCCTTAACTTTTTTTTTTGGTCTTATGTACAAGAAGTCTTTTTTTCCAGCAGAAACACTTCATTTTTATTTTTTTCCTTGTGACTTATAAAAACGCACTAGAAGATTCTCAGCTGCTACTTTGGGTACCTTGATGTTTTTTTAAACAACAGTACAATAGAAGAAGAAGAGCTGTGGGGGGAGCTGGGAAAGCATCAGCAAAGCTCCAACTCAGTAAAGCTGAATGGATAGGACCTTCTCCACCAAAATTAGATCCCTTATAAATAGTTGCTTCCCTCTGTTTCCAACCTCTTCACTGCCCTGGTGAAAAGATGGGCTTTTTCTGATCTCTAAAATTGCTTCTGTATGTAGTACAGATATTAACAAGCCAAGGGAAAAATGTTGAGTGAAGGAGTAAGGAAAACAAAAAGCTGTATTTAAATATATATAGAATGGCATCTAAAAGTACTAAAAGTACCAATTCATGCTATAAGCTAAGTTGTGTCCAGGAATCAGATCTTCGTTACATTCTTACTAAAACAAGGAAATAATTATATTTTTCTATCTGGGGAGCCAACAAATACTTAAGTGTGATCTACTATTTCTCTCTCCTTCTAGAACACTGTCATTCCTATTCTTCTCTTCCTCCACACATTGTGTGACAATTTTCCTCTAGCTGGGAGGATGAAAGGCCAGTTTCCGTGCCAGCGTCTCCCTTTAGTGCTGCAGATAAATCCAGCCTTACACCCTTCCTGACTCTGCTGGTCACAGGCAACACAAGCACTCCCCTCTAGGGCTCTGCTGTCTCTCTACAGGCGCACTCCAACCCCTGCGTCCTCCAAGCATCCCTCTGGAGTGTCCAGCTGCTGATCCCCTGAACACTCCCAAAGGAACAACACACCCCAGCTTACCAATTACATCGCAGATCACTGCTTTGCTTAACTCACAGCCCTCAGATATGTTTATATTGAAATTATGTGTAAGATTATTTCACAAAGTACAGAGATGCAAGTGGAAATATTGGAAACAAATAGTTACATATAACTAAAACCATAACACTCATTGTGGCACCGAGACTTAACTAGTTCCTGTCATGTCTTATAAAAAGCAAATCTGACCCCAAATCCTTCCAGTGATTTACAGCTATGCTTGGGTGTGATTTTTTTTTTCTGTTGAGACAAGTCATGCTGTCAGTTTGCTCCATCAGTGAAAAGATCCTGGATGTACCTATGCATGCAGTTATGCTGCCACACACACCCCGCCACACCCCCGCCAAACATCCAGTGTCTTTACTCCTAAACAGGATCTCCTCCTGCTGTTTACAATGTGCAGCAGCAGTCAAAAAAGCTAACAATGTTGGGAATCATTAGGAAAAGGATAGATAATAAGACAGAGGCTATATGATATTGTCTATATAAATCCATGGTACACCCACATCTTGAATACTGCATACAGATGTCACCCCTTCTCACAAAAGAGAGATTCTGTAAAGGTACAGAAAAGGGCAACAAAAATTATTAGGGGTATAGTACAGCTGCCATATGAGGAGAGTCATAAAACTGAGGTGTGGTTTTTTTGTTTTTGTTTTTTTTAAGCATAGAAAAGAGATGATTAAGGGGGGGATATGATTGAGATCTATAAAATAATGACTGGTATGGAAAAAGTAAATAAGGAAGTGTTGTTTACTCCTTCTCATAACACAAGAACTAGGAGTCACCAAATGAAATTAGTAGGCAGCAGGTTTAAAACAAACAAACAGGAAATATTTCTTCACACAAGTCTTTTAGAAAGACTAAACCCGCAAGGTAGGCTAGGCCATAATAGCTCTGGTCTTAGGGGTAGGGATACTTACCTGCACACAAGGATAGCAGCCCATTGGCTGTCCTTAAGATCTGCAGTGCGTGCGCTACACACACATGACACTAGAGAGGGAGAAGACCAATATATCTGTTCGGAACAATTGTCTTCATGAGGAAGGCCAGCCAGGGAAAGAGCAGCTACCTGTCTGTAGTCCCATCTTCAGAATCCTGTTGCCTCCTGTCCTGTGTCTGTGAGCATCCATTGTTCCTGTCATCTGAGAGGGTATAGTGACATTTTAGTAATCCTTAGTTTTTAATAAATCTTTCTTACTCCCATTGTATGTTTTCATTTGGGACTGTAACAACCCGATGATAAATGCAGGATTAGGGGGACAAATCTTTTCACCTTCGGCCAGGTGAACACCCTCAGCCGGGACCCAGGAGCAGCAACATTTGAATTTTTAGGTGTCCCTAGAATACTTGTGCCCCTAGGCCTGTGCCTAATTGTTTCTGGGTGTCAGGAAGGAACCTTTTCATTCTGTCCACCATAGAAAGGCACAGTTATCAAGGTCCTTGCATAATAACCTTTTTTAACCTTTGAAGCATCAGCCTATTGGTCTGAAATAGAACTGTCACATCAGAAACAATAGGCGGCCTCATACGTGAAAATTTTGGGTTGCACAATTAAAATAATTGAGCACTCAACTTTACAGTTTGCAGCTGCAAATAACTTGTTTCAAAGTCCCCTTTCTTTCCCAAATAGGAAAAGTATAGGTATAACACCATTTGTTTTGGCGTAATCTATCCATAAGCACAGATTTCCCAAACAGCAAATCAAAAGGTTAGCTTTAAAATTCACTTAGGCTGTCACTCAGTGAGGCACCCTTATTTGGTCATTCAGTTAGGGTTAACGTCAGCTGCATTTTTATACATCAGAATCTACTTTCCACTTTTGTTTAAGAGGACAAATGTACAATTTAACTACAGTGCCTCCCCTTGATTGTTGATTTCAAAAAGGCAATGTGGGAATTTGCTTCAGTAGGAGGCTATTACCTCAAACATCTATCTTAGATAAAAGAGTGATGGGTGCCTAAATTCTAATAGGACTTCACAGATATAACTGAGAGAAGGTTATGATCTACAAGACTTTTTTTTTTTTTTTTTACTGGTGATAATGCCTGAGAGGGAAAGAATCCAGCTTGACTGTCAGTTTCTTGGGTGAGTTTGCAGGAGATGGCAGTTGTAAAAAAATGTTTTGCCTTGCGAGCTGAATAAATTTGATGTGAGGTAATGGAAAAACAATAAGGCTGAAGCAAACCTCACAATACTCTTTTACAGTGTTACTTTTTCAGAGGAAATACAACTGCACTTCGGTGGACAATGTTTGAATGAGCAATCAGATTAGAGAGAGGGTTGCCAACCCTCCTGGTTTGGCTAGGAGTCTCCTGGAATTCTCCTGGAATTCCTGGAGGCTATTGAAGCCAATCTATGAGATTTTAGGCTCCTAAAAGTCCAGTGGGGCTAAGGCAGGCTCCTTGCCTGCCCAGGCTCCTTGCCGCTCCCGGAAGTGGCCAGTATGTCCGGCAGTGGCTACTAGGCGCAGGCGTGACCAGAGGGTCTCCGCGCGTGGCCCCTGCCCAGAGCACCGACTCTGCAGTGCCCATTGGCTGGCAAGGGGGAGCTGCGGGGGCAGTGCCTGCAGGGAGGGGCAGCATGCAGAGCCACCTGGCTTCCCTGGAGACTGAGCTGTTGCCGGACATGCTGCTGCTTCCGGGAGCCACCCGAGATAAGTGCTGCCTTCCTGGACCCTGCACCCCAAACCCCCTCCCAAGCCCCTACTCCAGACCTCAGCCCCCTCCTGCACTCAAACTCCCTCCCAGAGCCTGCACCCCCTCCTGCACCCTAACCCCCTGCCCCAGCCCAGTGAAAATGAGTTAGGGTGGGGGAGAGTGAGTGATGGAGGGAAGGGAGCTGGAGTGAGCCGGGGCGGGGCCTGGCGGGGTGTTTTTGGGTTTATGTGATTAGACCATTCACAACCCTTGTCAGAGAAGAGAAATTTTAGGTTCATAACATCTAGATATCCTGAAACTACAACATCAATTCCTGGCAATCCTTCGTATAGTCAAAGTAGACAAACTGCGTGGCCAGCTCTTAGATAAGACCATCAAAAATGAGACTCCCTCTGCTCTTTGTGAGTAGCAAAGATCCTTTATATAATCTTTTCATATGATATGGGGGGCTTATGTAGTAGCCTTGGACAACATTTCTTTTTTTTTTCCTAACCAGGCTAGTTAGAGGTTGCATTTCAGTTGTGCTGAATGAATATAGTTCTGACTCCTTCGGGATGAAAGGCACTATACAAATCAAAGGCGTTATTAATAACAAGGGTGAATATCATGGAGAAGAAAAGGTTTCCTGTCTTTAGAGCACAGGGGAAACAGGATGTGAGATAATGAGCCATAATTTGTGTTATACAGTATAACCATGTTGTCTCCTCAGAAAGAAATGGGATGGGTTTCACTCCTTCATGGAGACACCATTCTCCAGTTATTTCTACAGGAGTTCCCATTAGCACTTTATTTTTATCCTAGCACTAAGCGATGAGATATTACATTAATTTGAGTATACTAAAATTACAAGTACTAAAGGGGAAATGCTTGGAGCTTTTAACACTGATGGCCAGAATGCGCATAGTAAGCAAATAATACAAAAGCACTGGTTTCCTAAATTGGAATACTCTGCACTCCTTTTTCCCCATTTTCTTATATTTATCCATTTTATATTTATTTGCACTTATAAATATGCTCCCCGGTGAGGCCCAACCTTTAATGCCTCAATTTCACTCCATTGAAAATGTTCTGTTTGTTTGTTTTTTGTTTGTTTTTTTTTTTTTTTAATCCAATCATAACTTCAGCCTGTTGGCTGATTTAGTGAACTCTGGACTGAAATGAAATATTAGTTCATTAACATTCCTCTTGGTGACACCAACGAAAAGCAGTGCTTGAAAAATAGCAAACTGTGGCATTAGCAGAACCTGGACATGGTAGGAAAAACTGCTTCCTCCTGGTGTATGTAAGTGAAAATAATTTACATTTTTCACCCATGACCCCAGTGAAAATACTGTTTTAAAAATGGCATGACAGTGTTTAAATGGCTGGTCCCTACAACAGTTAATTTAAAAAAAGTCATAGAAGATTAAGGTTGGAAGAGACCTCAGGAGATCATCAAGTCCAACTCGCTGCTCAAAGCAGGATCAACCCTAATTAAATCACCCCAGCCAGGGCTTTGTCCAGCCAGGTCTTAAAAACCTCTAAGGATGGAGATTCCACACCCCTGCCCTCCAGGTAACCCATTCCAGTGCTTCACTACCCTCCTAGTGAAAAAGTTTTTCCTAATATCCAACCTAGACCTCCCCCACTGCAACTTGAGACCACTGCTCCTTGTTCTGTCATCTGCCACCACTGAGAACAGCCTAGCTCCATCCTCTTTAGAACCCCCCTTCAGGTAGATGAAGACTGCTATCAAATCCCCCCTCATGCTTCTTTTCTGCAGACTAAATAAGCCCAGTTCCCTCAGCCTCTCCTCATAAGTCATGTGCTCCAGATCCCTAATCATTTCTGTTGCCCTCCGCTGGACTCTCTCCAATTTGTCTGCATCTTTTCTGTAGTGGGGGGACCCAAAACTGGATGCAAGACTCCAGATGTGGCCTCACAGTGCCAAATAGAGGGGAATAATCACTTCCCTCGATCTGCTGGCAATGTTCCTACTAATGCAGCCCAGTATGCCTTTAGCCTTCTTGGCAACAAGGGCATGCTGTTGACTCATATTCAGCTTCTTGTCCAGTGTAATCCCTAGGTTCTTTTCTGCAGAACTGCTGCCTAGCCATGTCCCCAACGTGGGATTGTTCCATCCGAAGTGCAGGACTCTGCACTTGTCCTTGTTGAACCTCATCAGATTTCTTTTAGGCCAATCCTCCAATTTGTCTAGGTCACTCTGGACCCTATCCCTACCATCCAGCATATCTACCTCTCCCCCCAGCTTAGTGTCATCTGAAAACTTCTGAGGGTGCAATCCATCCCACCATCCAGATCGTTAATGAAGATGTTGAACAAAACCAGCCCCAGGACCGACCCGTGGGGCACTCCACTTGATACCGGCTGCCAACTAGACATTGAGCCATTGATCACTACCCATTGAGCCCGACGAAGAAGTTGTGTTGTTTTTGACATAGAAATATACCTGTTTCAGTCTGGGCACTACTTGGTCCATGGTAGATAGGTAGATTTCCGCTTACTGATCTATTTTAAAGTAATTCAGTTGGATAAAGCAGTTATTCTCTAGCCCATGTGTCTATTACAGATACGGTAGAGATAATTGGGTATGTCCAGAGGTTATAGTGGAAACGATGGAGTCCTGTGCAATTAATCCTTTATGAGGCCAGCTGGATTATAATAGTAGGTAAGATGTTGACTACAAACAAACTTTTTTTGGGGGGGCAGGGGGGATGACAGGAGTTATATCAGCCTGAGCCCCTAACTTTCACCGCTATTTTGATCCTTGTGGGATGGAACTGCTAGAAAAATTAGAATACAGCAGCCTCCTATATGAATATACTTTTAAATTAGAAATAATCTCTTGTTTATCAAACATAAGTCTTTTTTTATTGTTTTAAAGTGATGGACCAAAACATGACAGCTTACAGCGGTTTTATGGCATTTTGAACTGTTAGTGTAGAATATTGTAATACTGTAATGTAATTTAATAATATCTTTCGAATCAATATTGGTTTTTTCATCTGAGTGTCTAAAACAGCAGCTCTCAAACTTTGGGTAGGGACCCCAAAGTGGGTTGCTACTCCATTTTAATTTGGGTCACATGGGCTGGTTTAGACTTGCTGGGGCCCAGGGCTGAAGCCTGAGCTCACCATGCAGGGCTGAAGCCCTGGGCAGTGGAGTTCAGGTTACAGGCCCCCTGCCTGGGGCGGAAGCTCTTGGGCTTTGGGCCCCCCACCCAGGGTGGTGGGTCTCTGGCTTTGCCCCCCCCGGGCTGATGGGACGCAGGCAGGCTCGAGCTTCGGTCCCCCATCCTGGGGTCGTGTAGTAATTTTGTTGTCAGGACGGGTTGCAGTGCAATGAAGTTTGAGAACCCCAAGAATGACCTTGCGCGGATCACTGCGGACTACATGGCTCTGGGAAGAAGGATAAAGGCGTTTGAGGCGCAAGTGGTGTTCTCGTCCATCCTCCCCGTGGAAGGAAAAGGCCTGGGTAGAGATCGTTGAATCGTGGAAGTCAATGAATGGCTATGCAGGTGGTGTCGGAGAGAAGGCTTTGGATTCTTTGACCATGGGATGGTGTTCCAAGAAGAAGTGCTAGGCAGAGACAGACTCCACCTAACGAAGAGAGGGAAGAGCATCTTCGCAAGCCGGCTGGCTAACCTAGTGAGGAGGGCTTTAAACTAGGTTCACCGGGGGAAGGAGACCAAAGCCCTGAGGTAAGTGGGGACGTGGGATACTGGGAGAAAGCAGGAGAATGCAAAAGGGGAGGGCTCTTGCCTCATACTAAGAAAGCAGGACAAACAGCAAGTTATCTCAAGTGCCTATACATAAATGCAAGAAGCCTGGGAAACAAGCAGGGAGAACTGGAAGTCCTGGCACAGTCAAGGAATTATGATGTGATTGGAATAACAGAGACTTGGTGGGATAACTCACATGACTGGAGCACTGTCATGGGTGGATATAAACTGTTCAGGAGGGACAGGCAGGACAGAAAAGTTGGGGGAGTTGCATTGTCTGTAAGAGAACAGTATGACTGCTCAGAGCTCCGGTATGAAACTGCAGGAAAAACCTGAGTGTCTCTGGATTAAGTTTAGAAGCATGAGCAACAAGGGTGATGTCTTGGTGGGAATCTGCTATAGACCACCGGACGAGGGGGATGAGATGGACGAGGCTTTCTTCCGGCAACTAATGGAAGTTACTAGATTGCAGGCCCTGGTTCTCATGGGAGACTTCAATCACCCTGATATCTGCTGGGAGAGCAATACAGCGGTGCACAGACAATCCAGGAAGTTTTTGGAAAGGGTAGGGGACAATTTCCTGGTGCAAATGCTGAAGGAACCAATTAGGGGCAGAGCTCTTCTTGACCTGCTGCTCACAAACCGGGAAGAATTAGTAGGGGAAGCAAAAGTGGATGGGAACCTGGGAGGCAGTGACCATAAGATGGTCAAGTCCAGGATCCTGACACAGGGAAGAAAGGAGAGCAGCAGAATATGGACCCCCGGACTTTAGAAAAGTAGACTTTGACTCCCTCAGGGAACTGATGGGCAGGATCCCCTGGGAGAATAACATGAGGGGGAAAGTTGTCCAGGAGAGCTGGCTGTATTTTAAAGAATCCTTATTGAGGTTACGGGACAAACCATCCCGATGTGTAGAAAGAATAGTAAATATGGCAGGCGACCAGCTTGGCTTAACAGTGAAATCCTTGCTGATCTTAAACACAAAAAAGAAGCTTACAAGGAGTGGAAGACTGGACAAATGACCAAGGAAGAGTATAAAAATATTGCTCAGGCTTGCAGGAGTGAAATCAGGAAGGCCAAATCACACCTGGAGTTGCAGTTAGCAAGAGATGTTAAGAGTAACAAGATGGTTTTTTTCAGGTATGTTAGCAACAAGAACAAAGTCAAGGAAAGTGTGGGCCCCTTACTGAATGAGGGAGGCAACCTAGTGACAGAGGAAGTGGGAAAAACTAATGTACTCAATGCTCTTTTTTGCCTCTGTCTTCAGGAACAAGGTCAGCTCCCAGACTGCTGCACTGGGCAGCAAAGCATGGGGAGGAGGTGACCAGCCCTCTGTGAAGAAAAGTGGTTCGGGACTATTTAGAAAAGCTGGACGAACCCAAGCCCATGGGGCCGAATGCACTGCATCCGAGACTGCTAAAGGAGTTGGCGGATGTGATTGCAGAGCCATTGGCCATTATCTTTGAAAACTCATGGCAATTGGGGGAGGTCCCGGACAACTGGAAAAAGACGAATGTAGTGCCCATCTTTTAAAAAAAAAAAAAGGGAAGGAGGAGGATCCTGGGAACTACAGGCCAGTCAGCCTCACCTCAGTGCCTGGAAAAATCATGGAGCAGGTCCTCAAGGAATCAATTCTGAAGCACTTAGAGGAGAAGAAAGTGCTCAGGAACAGTCAGCATGGATTCACCAAGGGCAAGTCATGCCTGACTAATCTAATTGCCTTCTATGACGAGATAACTGGCTTTGTGGATGAGAGGAAAGCAGTGGACGTGTTCCTTGACTTTAGCAAAGCTTTTGACATGGTCTCCCACAGTATTCTTGCCAGTAAGTTAAAGAAGTATGGGCTGGATGAATGGACTATAAGGTGGATAGAAAGCTGGCTAGATTGTCGGGCTCAACGGGTAGTGATCAATGGCTCCAAGTCTAGTTCGCAGCTGGTATCAAGTGGAGTGCCCCAAGGGTCGGTCCTTGGGCTGGTTTTGTTCAATATCTTCATTAATGATCTGGAGGATGGTGTGGATTGCACCCTCAGCAAGTTTGCAGATGACACTAAACTGGGAGGAGAGGTAGATACGCTGGAGGGTAGGGATAGGATACAGAGGACCCTAGACAAATTGGAGGATTGGGCCAAAAGAAATCTGATTAAGTTCAACAAGGACAAGTGCAGAGTCCTGCACATAGGACGGAAGAATCCTATGCACTGCTACAGACTAGGGACTGAATGGCTCGGCAGCAGTTCTGCAGAAAAGGACCTAGGGGTTATAGTGGACGAGAAGCTGGATATGAGTCAACAGTGTGCCCTTGTTGCCAAGAAGGCCAATGGCATTTTGGGATGTATAAGTAGGGGCATTGCCAGCAGATTGAGGGATGAGATTGTTCCCCTCTATTCGACATTGGTGAGGCCTCATCTGGAGTACTGTATCCAGTTTTGGGCCCCACACTACAAGAAGGATGTGGGAAAATGGAAAGAGTCCAGCGGAGGGCAACAAAAAAGATTGGGGGACTGGAACACATGACTTATGAGGAGAGGCTGAGGGACCTGGGGATGTTTAGTCTGCGGAAGAGAAGAATGAGGGGGGATTTGATGGCTGCTTTCAACTACCTGAAAGGGGGTTCCAAAGAGGATGGATCTAGACTGTTCTCAGTGGTAGCAGATGACTGAAAGAGGAGTAATGGTCTCAAGTTGCAGTGGGGGAGATTTAGGTTGGATATTAGGAAAAACTTTTTCACTAGGAGGGTGGTGAAACACTGGAATGCGTTACTGAGGGAGGTGGTGGAATCTCCTTCCTTAGAAATTTTTAAGGTCAGGTTTGACAAAGCCCTGGCTGGGTTGATTTAATTGGGGATCGGTCCTGCTTTGAGCAGGGCGTTGGGAATAGATGACCTCCTGAGGTCCCTTCCAACCCTGATGATCTATGATTCTAACCCATGGTCTGAAAGCTGATGTGCAGTGGATTTTTTTTTTTTAAATTAGGTTTGTGCTCCTTTTTGCTTCTTTATGACTTATAAAGTAGGCCAGAATGTTTTTTCTTTTTTTTTTTTTTCAGAATTTTATTTCCTTAAAAATATTGGGAATATAAAATTTTGGCCTTCCCTGGTTTTGCTCTAGGGATGCCTCTCGCACCTTATTTGAAGTGCTGGGAAGGCTGGATCTTTACAAGACCTCTTCTTTTTTCCAGAACATTATTTAGTCATTGCAGTTAAATGGTATTAACAAAAAATGAAGTTTTAAGCAGTTCAACTAAAAATCCCTCCCCATCTCCATTGATCAACATTCACTCTCTTGTTTCTTTTGAAGTCTCATCTCATGAGTTCTCCACTTACTAGAACCCTTGTCTACGCTATACTTTTTTCTCAAATTTTCTTGCTATTGTAATTCCATCACCAGCTGTGAAACTTTACTGCTAACTCCATCAGTTATAAATAGTAGGAGCTGGAGTGCAAATAGGAGTCACTGCCAATTTAACTACCTTATCATGTAGACCTGTTCTGAACCAGGTTACACAACTTGGTAGTTAAGACATCAGGAGTGGATCCACTTTCAGCGTTGATAGCAGTGGTGGAGCCGCAGAAGCGATAACAACTGTGAGAGATTCTACTAGAGTATTTCTCTACTATTTTTTTTAGTTTATGTATTTTGACAGGCCTATTTTTATCTAGTCAGTTTGACTGTTTCCGCTGTACAGTCAGTTTCTTCTGTTTTTGTGAATATATTTTTCCAGTCTTTTGTGTTAAAGAGTTTTAAAAGGGAAAACCCAGATAACAGGAAAATGTGATTGCTGATGTACAGCCACTATCTGGAGGACTCAACGGGAGGTGTAGCACCTGAAAGTACTTTTAACTTACATTTATTTAAATGAATTAGATTTCAAGTTAAGTAGGCCACTTTAGATAAATATATAACAATAATTTCAGCACATATAGGACCAAATTCCTGTTACAATGAGCAAAACTCCTAAAGATTAGAGTGTAGCCAAAAGTTGGCCATAATGTTAGATAAAAAATTATGGTCACACATCAACATGTTTGCATAAGAGTTCATGTGAGTTGCATCAAAGCCAATTCCCCCCCCCCCTTTTTGTAGATGGTCTTTTATATTGTATTGTATCTGAATATAAAAGTACAAGTTTAGATTGATGATGAACTTTGGATATCAACAAATTTACTGCAGCAAAACTTGGTTGCATTATTATAGTTCCTTGGCAATAATCCCTAAGCAACCACAAAATAATAGCTTTAGAGTCAACAGTGAGGTTGTTAGCTAATGGTCCAATGCAAAGTGAAGTGCTGTTAGCAATCTAACAAACTAATTTTCATAGTAGTAATGGCAGATTTACATGAGGGCATCACTCACACAAACATTCATCAGTGATTTATATAATCAATAGTGTCTTTTTAGTGGCTAATAATCAGTCTCTTCTTTAACAAGAACTAAATAGCCACTCCATTAAATTTAAGTGTAATCCATTTAATATACTGTAAAAATTACAATACATGGTCTGTGTATTTGTCTGGTTCATAAATAATTGTTGGCACAGACCCAAAAATGTCATTTCAACATGCCTCCTAAATTCATAAAAATACATTTTGTCTCCTTGTCTGTATTTGTGTTGGCTTTATGGAGAGTGCATGTGGGTAAAAGGATTGGAAATGAAACGTGGTATTCATCCTGAATGTGGGCCCAATCCTAAAAAGACTTGTGCATATGGGGGAGGGATAGCTAGGTGGTTTTAGCATTGGCCTGCTAAACCCTGAGTTGTGAGTTCAATCCTTGAGGGGGCCATTTAGGGATTGGTCCTGCTTTGAGCAGGGGGTTGGACTAGATGACCTCCTGAGGTCCCTTCCAACCCTGATATTCTATGATTAACTTTACACACCATGAGTTCCAATGAAGCCACTGGAACTACTTGCAGTGCATGACAATGAACCATGTAAATAATTGTTTCCCGTATCTAGGCCTATATTTGTGGGACTTGAGGCTTTTCTTGGTGGTTTTGTTTTATTTTGTTCTCTCATGGGTAACTAATAATAAAAATTCCATTCAAGTGGATAATCAAGAATACTTTCCAATAGAGGCTCATAATTTTTCATTGTTTGAATTTTACCAGTACTGCTGAAAATTATTAATACTGTTTGATTTATTTAGATTTAAAATAATAAAAAGGACATCTATCCAATGTTCTAGGCGCCCTATCACATTAATTAATTATACAATACAGTGAAATCCCAGTGACATTAAAATAATCATTCCAGGGGGAACTCAGCCAGCCATCAGCCTACAGAAACTCTTTTCCCACCCTTTCATCGGTTTGGGAACTATATTCTCAGCTCTCTCCAAAAACCTGATTCCAACAAATGTATTATGCAGCAGCCCAGAATTCGGCAGCTAATGCACCATCACCAAATTCAGGCTATTTCTGACCCAGGGGAGCAACACCTTGCCAGCCACCTTCTCTGTTTGTTTTGTAGTGAGGGGATCCCGCTCAGTCTCCCCTGCTGACTGCAGCTTTGGCAGTATGGCACAGGGTGAGAGGCAGCCCCTTAGGTAGGCCAGTCCCAGGTCATTTAGAGCTTTATAGATTATAACCAACACCTTAAACTCTACCTGGAGACCAGTGGGCAGCCAGTGCAGATCCAGGAGCACTAGTTATATGCTCCCAGAAGATGCCCTGCTCACAGTGGTGGATCATCTAATGGGCCAATGGGGCCCACGTGCAGGGGACCTGGCCAATTGGGGAGCCCCAAAAAAATGGGTGCCCTGTCCCCAGCAGAAATCTGACACAAGGTGGTGGAATAGGGTTGCGAGGCTTCCGGTTTTCGACTGGAATGTCCAGTCAAAAAGGGACCCTGACAAGCGGCAACATTAAAAGTCCAGTCTGGCGGAGCTAAGGCAGGCTCCCTGCCTGCCCTGGCTCTGCATGGCTCCTGGAAGTGGATGGCATGCCCTGCTCCTAGGTGCAGGGGCAGCCACAGGCTCCATGCGCTGCCCCTGCCCCGAGCGCCAGCACTGCCCCCACAGCTCCCATTGGCAGGGAACCGCAGATGGGGGCAGTGCGCAAAGCCACCTGGCCATACCTCCGCCTAGGAGCCGCTTGGAGGGACATGCCAGCTGCTTCCGGGAGCTGCCTGAGGTAAGTGCCGTCTGGTTGTAGCTCGCACCCTCAACCCCCTCCTGCACCCCAACACCCTGCACCAGGTCAGAAGCTCCTCCTGCACCCCAAACTCCTAACTGCATTCCCAAACTCCTGCATTCCCAGCCCCACCCCAGAGCCTGCATCCCCAGCCGGAGCCCTCACCCCCTCCTGCACCCCGACACCCTGCCCCAACCTGGAGCCCACATCCTCAGCCAGAGCCCTCATCCCCTCCTGCACCCCAACCCTCTGCCCCAGCCCAGTGAAAAAATGAGGGTGGGGGAGTGTGAGTGACAGAGGGAGGGAGGGATGGAGTGAGTGGGGGGGAAGGTCTCGGAGAAGGGTCGGGGCAAGGGTGTTTGGTTTTGTGCAATTAGAAAGTTGGCAACCTTATGGCAGAAGTCTCTGCACACCACCCCTGGTCCCCAGCAGAAGCGCCGGGCAGCAGGGGAAGCCCCAGCACCCGGACCGACGCTGCAGTTCCGGGACTGGATGAGCTCTCACTCTCATTGCAGCCTCAGGGCTGGTGGTCACAACGAGGGGACAGAACTTCTCTCATCTTAAGGCTGCAGTCAGGGGGTGGAATGGGGTGGGATTATGGGGGTAGAGGCAGATTAGGGTGGGGCCGTGGTTGGGGCTGCAGGCAGAAGGGGTGGGGAGGGGCGCCCCACTTGCTCATTGCCCTAGGAAACCTTAATCTGCCTCTTCCTGCTCAATAAGTGAGCTGCAGCATTCTGCACCAGTTTCAGTCTCTGAATGGTTGTAAGGCATAGCTCCATATAGAGCACATTGCAACAGTCTAATCTTGAGATAGCAAAAGCATGGATAATAATGGCAAGGTCCACGTCCCAAAGGAAAGTCTGCGACTTCCAAGCCAGATACAAGTGGTAAAAAGCTGACTGAGTCACTGTAATATGATTGTCAAACAGCATCTGGGGCTCTAAAATCACCTGTGAGTTGTGAATCCACATAACAAATGGTGGACATACTCCCTCAATCAAAGGGACTGAGAGAACCTCCACCATCTTCTCTGATTGCTTCCCCCACTCCCACCATCATCCGTCTTGTCTGGGTTGAACTTCAGCCAGCTCGCTGTCATCCATACCCCAGTCTTAACTAGACATTGGTTCAGGCACTGAAGTAAGTAGGACGAGATGGAGACATCCAGTTGGTTGTTATCAGCATACTCTAAACATTGCACCCCATGCCTCCTTACTAGCCCTCCTAACAGCCTCATAAGCACATTAAACAGGCAGGGCGATAGAATGGCTATGACGTCATTTGTTGTACAGAATCAGAGTACTCAATAAAGGGAAAAGAAAATAATAGGTGCTTTGCTCTATAAAGTCCACAGCTGTAGGCTGGAGAGATGGGTAGATAATTTATGGGGGAGACATTTAAATTAAATAGAAAATAAAATATAAAGCTGCGGTGTGAACATATATAGTCATTATTAGTCACAGGCACTGATTTTTGGTTTTGCCCATTCATCCTGGCCTCCACTTTGAAAAAATGCTATTGAAATGCTTTTCCAAGGAGCTATGGGGTTTGATACCTTCCCCCCCTCCCCTTGTTCCATTGGATTCCTAGTAATTAAAACGGGTAGATATATGCAAAATAATTTTAGAAAAAAATTACATTTTTAATCTACACTTTTAATTTTCCAAAAATTTCAACTGCTCGTTGATTGAAAAACAGCAATTCTTTTCATGACCTCCAATCTTGATTTTAAAATGGTCAGTGATGGAGAATCCACCACGACTGTTGGTAAATTGTTCCAGTAGTTAAACAGGGAAAAGATTCAGCAGGCTATAAGTGATTAAAATGAGGGGGTTAAAATGCAAGCACTTGTTTCACCTTAACTGTTGGTGGTTGCTATTGCTCCAACTAGAACAAAACATAATGAACAATCTTAATTTTCTGCCTTGGCAGACACTTTAATTTAGTGGCATATTTCAGTACAGAAAAATTTATTGCAATTGAGTTAGGAAAGCCTAAATATAAGACTATCATAAAATCGATTACAGACCTAAAAGTGGCAATACTTCAACAAAAAAACTTCAAAAACAGACTCCAATGAGAGACTGCTGAATTGGAATTAATTTGCAAACTGGATACAATTAACTTAGGCTTGAATAGAGACTAGGAGTGGATGTATCATTACACACAGTAAAACTATTTCCCCATGTTTATCTCTGCCCCCCCCCCCCCTTCCTCAGACGTTCTTGTCAACTGCTGGAAATGGCCCACCTTGATTATCATTACAAAAGGGTCCCCGTTCCCGCCCTCCCCCGCTCTCCTGCTGGTAATAGCTCACCTTAAGTGATCACTCTGGTTACAGTGTGTATGGTAACACCCATTGTTTCATGTTCTCTATGTATATAAATCTCCCCACTCTATTTTCCGCTGAATGCATCCAATGAAGTGGGCTGTAGCTCACGAAAGCTTATGCGCAAATAAATTGGTTTGTCTCTAAGGTGCCACAAGTCCTCCTTTTCTTTTTGCGAATACAGACTAACACGGCTGCTACTCTGAAACCAGTCCTGTATGAATGCTTTTTGAAAACCACCGTTCAGCGGTATTATATGTAACCAGTAGGTGGCAGCACATCATTCTTTGATACAGTAGGGATAGGCGTTTTTGATACAGATTTCTCTTCCCCTGCAGTATTTAGATAAATTGGTAAATTGACCCCTTATGGTCCAACTCCGCATTAAAATCAATGTGTTTGCACAGGGTGTAAATCACTACACAACCTGAAAATTTGTAATTGTTATTACTAATATTTTTTTCTAAATTACAATAACATTTAATATATAATAAAAAAATACTTTTTCCTTTTAAAATTACTGTGGCAGCATGAAACAGTTGTTTGCTACTCATATTGTAGTTTCATTCTGTTTGCTGAAGGCAGACCCATTGTACATTACCATTTTTGTACCATTTTGATTGGTAGCTGTCCTTTGCTTTTGAATCAGTTACATGTTGATTTTAAGTAGCTTAGTAAATTACTTTACTTGGTGCCATGTCTAAATAGACATAAGTGATTTTGTAACTGGATGTTAGCAATCAAAGTTTCTTCCATTACAGAATAATTCTAGCCTCTTAAAATATTTACATAGGAAGGACCTATATGTTACAGGCATGAGGACTATACAAAACCTGAAAATAGTCAGGCAAACATAAATTCAATAGGAGGGCCTTTAATTCCCAGTAAGAGTTGGGGGTGCTGTGCTCATAACCTTGCAGGATTGAGCTCACTATGACCCTACATATTTAACATAAGTTGGGATGTGCATATTTTCCAGCAATTGTAAAACAGTTGGTGGAACTTTTGGCATGTGACTAACAGTCTGTTTGTTTATAGTTCTACACTCTCTGAAACACAAAAGCATAATTAACGTCCTACCCACAAGGGTCAGTTACTTCTGATTGACTATGGCCTTAATAAAGACAAGTTAAGAGACTCAGTTTACTTCAACAATTGCTTGTTTGCAATGTGAGGTCACTGAATTTCTGGTCTTTGAGGAAGGTGCCATGTTACTATGCCAGGCATATAGCCCTGGTCTACACTAGGACTTTAGATCGAATTTAGCAGCGTTAAATCGATTTAAACCTGCACCCGTCCACACAATGAAGCCCTTTATTTCGACTTAAAGGGCTCTTAAAATCGATTTCCTTACTCCACCCCTGACAAGTGGATTAGCGCTTAAATCGACGTTGCCGGCTCGAATTTGGGGTACTGTGGACACAATTCGATGGTATTGGCCTCCGGGAGCTATCCCAGAGTGCTCCATTCTGACCGCTCTGGACAGCGCTCTCAACTCAGATGCACTGGCCAGGTAGACAGGAAAAGAACCGCGAACTTTTGAATCTCATTTCCTGTTTGGCCAGCGTGGCAAGCTGCAGGTGACCATGCAGAGCTCATCAGCAGAGGTGACCATGATGGAGTCCCAGAATCGCAAAAGAGCTCCAGCATGGACTGAACGGGAGGTACGGGATCTGATCGCTGTTTGGGGAGAGGAATCCGTGCTATCAGAACTCCGTTCCAGTTTTCGAAATGCCAAAACCTTTCTGAAAATCTCCCAGGGCATGAAGGACAGAGGCCATAACAGGGACCCGAAGCAGTGCCGCGTGAAACTGAAGGAGCTGAGGCAAGCCTACCAGAAAACCAGAGAGGCGAACGGCCGCTCTGGGTCAGAGCCCCAAACATGCCGCTTCTATGATGAGCTGCATGCCATTTTAGGGGGTTCAGCCACCACTACCCCAGCCGTGTTGTTTGACTCCTTCAATGGAGATGGAGGCAATACAGAAGTAGGTTTTGGGGACGAAGAAGATGATGAGGAGGAGGTTGTAGATAGCTCACAGCAAGCAAGCGGAGAAACCGGTTTTCCCGACAGCCAGGAACTGTTTCTCACCCTAGACCTGGAGCCAGTACCCCCCGAACCCACCCAAGGCTGCCTCCTGGACTCAGCAGGCGGAGAAGGGACCTCTGGTGAGTGTACCTTTTAAAATGCTATACATGGTTTAAAAGCAAGCATGTGAAAGGATTACTTTGCCCTGGCATTTGCGGTTCTGCCTTTGCAAAAGGTTTCTGGGGAGGGCAGCCTTATTTCGTCCTTCATGGTAGGACACTTTACCACTCCAGGCCAGCAACATGTACTGGGGAATCACTGTAGAACAAAGCATTGCAGTGTATGTTTGCTGGCATTCAACCAAAATCCGTTCACGCGGTGGGAGGAGGCAAAATGCGACCTTGTAACGAAAGCACATGTGCTATGTATGTAATGTTAACTTTCAAGGTTTACCCTGAAAGAGTGTAGCCACTGTTTTATAAAATGTGTCTTTTTAAATACCGCTGTCCCTTTTTTTTTCTCCACCAGCTGCATGTGTTTCAATGATCACAGGATCTTCTCCTTCCCAGAGGCTAGTGAAGCTTAGAAAGAAAAAAAAACGCACTCGCGATGAAATGTTCTCCGAGCTCATGCTGTCCTCCCACACTGACAGAGCACAGACGAATGCGTGGAGGCAAATAATGTCAGAGTGCAGGAAAGCACAAAATGACCGGGAGGAGAGGTGGAGGGCTGAAGAGAGTAAGTGGCGGGCTGAAGAGAGTAAGTGGCGGGCTGAAGACAGGGCTGAAGCTCAAAGGTGGCGGCAGCGTGATGAGAGGAGGCAGGATTCAATGCTGAGGCTGCTGCAGGACCAAACCAGTATGCTCCAGTGTATGGTTGAGCTGCAGCAAAGGCAGCTGGAGCACAGACTGCCACTGCAGCCCCTCTGTAACCAACCGCCCTCCTCCCCAAGTTCCATAGCCTCCACACCCAGACGCCCAAGAACACGGTGGGGAGGCCTCCGGCCAACCAGCCACTCCCCCACAGAGGATTGCCCAAAAAAAAGAAGGCTGTCATTCAATAAATTTTAAAGTTGTAAACTTTTAAAGTGCTGTGCTTAAAGTGCTGTGTGGCATTTTCCTTCCCTCCTCCACCACCCCTCCTGGGATACCTTGGTAGTCATCCCCCTATTTGTGTGATGAATGAATAACGAATGCATGACTGTGAAGCAGCAATGACTTTATTGGCTCTGCAAGCAATGATTAAAGGGAGGAGGGGAGGGTGGTTAGCTTACAGGGAAGTAGAGTGAACCAAGGGGCGGGGGGGTTCATCAAGGAGAAACAAACAGAACTTTTACACCGTAGCCTGGCCAGTCATGAAACTGTTTTTCAAAGCTTCTCTGATGCGTACCGCGCCCTCCTGTGCTCTTCTAACCGCCCTGGTGTCTGGCTGCGCGTAACCAGCAGCCAGGCGATTTGCCTCAACCTCCCACCCCGCCATAAACGTCTCCCCCTTACTCTCACAGATATTGTGGAGCACACAGCAAGCAGTAATAACAGTGGGAATATTGGTTTCGCTGAGGTCTAAGCGAGTCAATAAACTGCGCCAGCGCGCCTTTAAACGTCCAAATGCACATTCTACCACCATTCTGCACTTGCTCAGCCTGTAGTTGAACAGCTCCTGACTACTGTCCAGGCTGCCTGTGTACGGCTTCATGAGCCATGGCATTAAGGGGTAGGCTGGGTCCCCAAGGATAACTATAGGCATTTCAACATCCCCAACAGTTATTTTCTGGTCTGGGAATAAAGTCCCTTCCTGCAGCTTTTGAAACAGACCAGAGTTCCTGAAGATGCGAGCATCATGCACCTTTCCCGGCCATCCCACGTTGATGTTGGTGAAACGTCCCTTGTGATCCACCAGAGCTTGCAGCACTATTGAAAAGTACCCCTTGCGGTTTATGTACTCGGCGGCTTGGTGCTCCGGTGCCAAGATAGGGATATGGGTTCCATCTATAGCCCCACCACAGTTAGGGAATCCCATTGCAGCAAAGCCATCCACTATGACCTGCACATTTCCCAGGGTCACTACCCTTGATATCAGCAGATCTTTGATTGCGTGGGCTACTTGCATCACAGCAGCCCCCACAGTAGATTTGCCCACTCCAAATTGATTCCCAACTGACCGGTAGCTGTCTGGCGTTGCAAGCTTCCACAGGGCTATCGCCACTCGCTTCTCAACTGTGAGGGCTGCTCTCATCTTGGTATTCATGCGCTTCAGGACAGGGGAAAGCAAGTCACAAAGTTCCATGAAAGTGCCCTTACGCATGCGAAAGTTTCGTAGCCACTGGGAATCGTCCCAGACCTGCAACACTATGCGGTCCCACCAGTCTGTGCTTGTTTCCCGAGCCCAGAATCGGCGTTCCACAGCATGAACCTGCCCCATTAGCACCATGATGCATGCATTGGCAGGGCCCATGCTTTCAGAGAAATCTGTGTCCATGTCCTGATCACTCACGGGACCGCGCTGACGTCGCCTCCTCGCCCGGTATCGCGTTGCCATGTTCTGGTGCTGCATATACTGCTGAATAATGCGTGTGGTGGTTAATGTGCTCCTAATTGCCAAAGTGAGCTGAGCGGGCTCCATGCTTGCCGTGGTATGGCGTCCGCACAGAAAAAAGGCGCGGAACGATTGTCTGCCGTTGCTCTGACGGAGGGAGGGGCGACTGACGACACGGCTTACAGGGTTGGCTTCAGGGAGCTAAAATCAACAAAGGGGGTGCCTGTACATCAAGGAGTATTTCAGGCAGGACTGCACGGAGGGTTCCAATAAGAAATGGTGCACCTAAGTTATCGTTGTTATTGGAACAAGGAGGTTAGCCTGGCCTCTGATTGATACATGGCTAGATTTACCTCGCTGCACCTTCTCTGTGAGTGACTGCAGTGTGACCTAGAGGAATGAGTCCCCTAGACAGGGGAGGAGGCAAATGAGTACAAAACAAATCTGGTCTATTTCTTGTTTTGACCCACTCCATCTATCTTTTACATCTTTGGCTGGCAGCAGACGGTGCAGAAGGACTGCATGCCATCCACATCTCATGGCTGCTTGGCAGAAGATGGTACAGTACGCCTGCTAGCCATCCCCATCTCTTGCCTGCCTGGCAGAAGATGGTGCAATACGACTGCTAGCAATCCTCATCTCTTGCCTGCCTGGCAGAAGATGGTACAGTACGACTGCTAGCAGTCCGTATCGCCTGCCTGCTCACCATAAGACGGTTCAATAGGACTGACTGCAGGACTAAAGAGAATGACCTGGTCAAGTCACTCCAAATTTAGTCCCTGCGCCCATGTCTGCCCAGGCGCTCCCAGCCGACGCGGCCAGGAGCACCTCGGACACGATGAGGACGACTACCAGTCGTATTGCACCGTCTGCTGCCAGAAGGCAAGGGGTTGCTGCTACTGTGCAGCAAAGCCGTACCGCGTCTGCCAGCACCCAGGAGACATAGGGTGACGGTTACCTGAGCGGGCTCCATGCTTGCTGTGGTATGGCGTCTGCACAGGTAACTCAGGAAAAAAGGCGCGAAATGATTGTCTGCCCTTGCTTTCACGGAGGGAGGGAGGGAACGGGGGCCTGACGACACGTACCCAGAACCACCCGCGACAATGTTTTAGCCCCATCAGAGCGCTCCATTGTGACTGCTCTGGACAGCACTCTCAGATGCCCGATTGTTTGCCATTGCTCTGACGCTGGGAGGGGCGCTTACAGGGTTGGCTTCAGGGAGCTAAAATCAACAAAGGGGGTGGCTTTACATCAAGGAGTATTTCAGGCAGGACTTCACAGAGGGTTCCAATAAGAAATGGTGCACCTAAGTTATTGTCCTTATTGGAGCAAGAAGGTTAGCCTGGCCTCTGATTGATACATGGCTAGATTTACCTCGCTGCACCTTGACTGCAGTGTGATCTAGAAGAATGAGTCCCCTAGACAGGGGAGGGGGGGGAAGCAAATGAGTACAAAACAAATCTGGTCTATTTCTTGTTTTGACCCACTCCATCTATCTTTTACATCTTTGGCTGGCAGCAGACGGACTGCATGCCATCCACATCTCATGACTGCTCGGCAGAAGATGGTACAGCACGACTGCTAGCAGTCCGTATCGCCTGCCCGCTCACCATAAGACGGTTCAATAGGACTGACTGCAGGACTAAAGAGAATGACCTGGTCAAGTCACTCCAAATTTAGTCCCTGTGCCCATGTCTGCCCAGGCGCTCCTGATCGACCTCACAGAGGCGACCAGGAGCACCTCAGACATGACGATGACGGCTACCAGTCGTACTGTACCGTCTGCTGCCACAAGGCAAGGGGTTGCTGCTACTGTGTAGCAATGCCGTACCGCGTCTGCCAGCACCCAGGAGACATAGGGTGACGGTTACCTGAGCGGGCTCCATGCTTGCCATGGTATGGCGTCTGCACAGGTAACTCAGGAAAAAAGGCGCGAAATGATTGTCTGCCCTTGCTTTCACGGGGGGAGGGAGGGAACGGGAGGCTGACGATATGTACCCAGAACCACCCGCGACAATGTTTTAGCCCCATCAGGCATTGGGATCTCAACCCAGAATTCCAATGGGCAGCGGAGACTGCGGGAACTGTGGGATAGCTACCCACAGTGCAACGCTCCGGAAGTCGACGCTTGCCTCGGTACTGTGGAAGCGCTCCGCCGAGTTAATGCACTTAATGCACTTAGAGCATTTACTGTGGGGACACACACACTCGAATTTATAAAACCGATTTCTAAAAAACCGACTTCTATAAATTCGACCTTATTCCGTAGTGTAGACATACCCATAGTTTTGCTGTTGCAGAAGGAAAAAGGAGTAGACCACAAACAGAATTTAAGAGACATTATCAAAATATATATAAACAAACCAGCCAACCTTGGGCCAAATCCTCAGCTGATACAAATCAGCCTAGCTCCACTGAAGTCAATTGAACCATGTCAATTTACCTCCACTGAGGGTGGTGTGACCTTACTTTTTTTTTAAAAAATCTATTTCCTTTACTTATAAAGTATTATTAGTACTGTACATTATTAAAACAGAATTTTTAATCTAATACTCTTTTACTAATGTATGCTCTTTGCTTATTTTATCAATTTCAATCAGTTTTTAGACCAAGAAACTAGATTGCTAACAGTTTGCTAGATTACTAGATTGCTTCAGTTTTACTATCTGGATTTCTTGTAGAAACACAGTACTGTTCCACTGTATATCTGTTGCCAATACTGCACTAGAACATTTTAAGGAATATTATAAGATGGAAAAAAAAAAAACTCTTTGAATTCTTCTACCTACTATTATTATAAATAGCATCAAAGGTTTCTATCACTGAAAGAGATCGAAAAAAGTAATCTTTCTATTTTTATTCTGTTTTATGCATTTGACAATCCTTTGGGTATAATCAGTTCTTGATCTTGCAAACATTTAAGTGCGTGCATAACTTTACTCATGTGAATAGTCTCATTAACGTCACACTCTTAAAAACAATCTCATATTTTGACTGAAAATTAAAAATATTAAGAAATGCATGAAAAGTGGACTGATACTGTCTAGACATCTGGTATTCCAAGCAAAATGTGTCAGTCACATTCCTAGTGTATAGGTTTCTACATTGCTGTTCACAATAATGGGAATGTGTTTTGGTGCTTCTAAAGAAGCCAGAAAAACTGAGTACACAGGGACAATGAACTCACCAAGATTTAATTCCTCCAGGCCAAGGGTGAGGCACGTTGCCAGGGCAGGTTGAAGAAGCTGATATTGCTCTCCTCATGCCATGTGTGTTGTGTAGACAGGTAGTTTTTAAAGTCTTCTTCAGTTCTGTCAATCCATGACTTTTTTTTTTAAAAAACCACTGAAATTAACCATAAAATGGACTTTCTCCAAAAATACACCTGGAAAGAACTGATATATCACTGCGTAGAACTGATCACCCCCATTTAAATGCCTTATGAAAACTCACTTTAGCACAGTGTACAAATGTTAACCCATTTCAACTTAAATGGGGGCTCTCATCTGGTGTGAAAAATCAACAGCAAAAAAATCTTAGGCTTCATTCTGGATTTTCCATTATGTCTAATTTGTGTTGTTGTTTCATTCACACTGTACATATTACTCCTGAGGGCATTATGTGCCAAAAAATTAAGTTATGCACCCTATTTTAAAATTCTGCAAATTTTATTTGTCAAATAAATGTGGATGCTCCAGAAAGTCATTGGGGAGCACAGACCACTTGCTGCACCCTAACGCCCGCCAGACATGGACTCAGTGGTGAGGCTCAAGGACCAGGCCTGCCCCAGAAACACCTCAGGGCCCTGCCCCTCTCTGCCAGGTGCACCAGGTGTGAGCAGGCAGGCAGGCTTAGCAAGGCAAGATCCAAGTGCAGGGGTTCCAGGTGTGGGTTGAGAAGTTACTGTGTGGGGCAATCTGGGTACAGGCAAGCTCCGTGGGGGATCCAGGCGTGTGGGGATTTGGACGCACAGGGGCTTGTGGGGGAGGGGGGGTTCTGGGTGCAATGGTAATGGGACTCTGCAGGGGGGTCCAGGTGAAGATGGGTGGGGCTCAGTGTGTGTGGGGGGGTCTGGGTTGGGGGGCATGGAGCTCAGCAGGAGGATCTCGGTATGGGGCACTCAGCAAGGGGTCCAGATGCTGGGGGAGTGGGGCTTAGTGAAGTGATGATGATGATCCAGGTGCAGCTGGTTTGGGGCTAGGTGTGTGTGTTGGGGGAGATCTGGGTGCTGGGGGCTCGTCGGGGTGGTGCTGGGGGAGTGTGACTGGGGCTCATCTTGGGGGAGTTCTGGGTGTGGGGGGAGTGAGGCTCGGTGGAAGAGTTTGGGTATGAGGGGATCTGGATGCACAGGAGTTGGGCAGATGGGGAAGCCTATACAATAATCCCACACACACAAAATTCTCTCTTCTCCTCCCCCCCCCCCCCCCCCCCAGCTGAAGAGCAATGGGTGCAGGAAGCACTGGGGGCAGGGGGGAGTTTGCAGAGCTTCCTACAGCCAGGGGAAAAATCTGGGGGTGGGTCTGACCCAGACCCGGATGCTGTACAGGGGAAGAGGAAGTCCTGTCCTCCCCAGCCCAGCTGGGACTAGCAGCTGAGCCCGGCACAGGGTAGGAACCATCAGCCAGGTCTTCCCAGTCTCGCCCCCTGCCCCACAGTGGTTTACCTTTCTGCCAAATGCTCGGGGCACCCAAAACACACTGCTGGGAAGGGGCTCAGGACCACTCTTGTGACTTCCCTTTGCTTCTCTGTCAGAAAGACATTTTTCTGCAGGGAAGCAAAGAAATCTGTGAGGGGACATAGATTCTGCGCATGTGCAGTGGTGCGGAATTTCCCCAGGAGTAACATGTGTGCATGTGTAAAAACACACACACACACAGCCTTTATTGAGTTATTGCAAAAGGCCACACTATTTTTAAAACAACATAACTGCTTCTTGAAGCAGTTCTATTGGAAATACTGGTAACTAACTGCACATAAATTACAGATCAGTGGCAGAAGTGATACATGGCAGAAAGTAGAGAAAATTATAACTAAAAAGCTGGTTCAATTGTGTGTGTTCAATTGTATGGGGTATTATTTCTCAGAGAAAATAAGGCTAATAAGTCTTTACGCTAATGGAGGGAAGTGGGGAGAACTGAAATACAGAGGTTTGTGCATGTGCAGGAAGACTGGTTTTATGAGACCAGCTCTGTCACAAGCTTCCTCTGTGACCTTAGGGCCAGATTTTCAAAAGTGCTCAGCTCCTCTTCAGGCACCAAAAATAAGTGACTAGAATTTCCAAAGAGCCAACTATGTTGGGTGCTGAGGTCTCTCAGAAATCTGGCCGTAAATGTCCCAGTGGGCTTTGCTGGATGTTGAGCACCTTGGATAATCTAGCTCTCATTTAGGTGTTTAAACAAGAGCTGAGCTCTTCTGAAAATCACCCTGTCATTGGTGCTCAGCACTGGAAAATCTGGCCTGAGTGGTGACTTCATTCTAAATTCAGTGGGTGCAGCTGTGGGGTCTTTCTGTGCTTTTGATTCTTCATCTGCAAAATGAGGACAGTAATATTCACATCTCAGGGATGTTGAGAGGCTTAATTCAATGGGCAGTTAAAAGGAGAAGACAAAGCTCAGTTTGGGGCTGAAAGCCTGGTTTCAGCCAAGAGCTGGAGATAGCTTGCTACTTGGACAAGCCTTCCAGGGCATGGGGTGACTGGGCGCAGGAAGACTGACTAAAGGGATTCGCTGCACGAAGACAAGCCCTGCGTAGAAGATCAGGGTCCTGCCAAAGACTGTTCAAACAACACTGTTTTGAGTTAAACATTTTCCTTTATTTTTGGATTTTAATAACTCAGAAGGCGTGGGTCAAAGTATGCACTTGACCCATAAGAGGTGGCAACTGACTGTCGGAGATGCTTCAACCAGGGAAGTATTGCCCCCTTGGGCCAAAAGGGGGCACCATAGAGTCAGACCCTGTCACAGTGACATAAAGCCATCTTCCCTTACCCCTTCTTATACCAAGTACCGTTCTTTGCCAATGACCTGTATCAAGCACAGCTCAGACAGAGCCAAGGAATGGGCCCATTGTTCCAGTTGGAATGGCAAAAATACCCTCAGGATGCTTGCAACCCAAGCTCTTCTTACCAGCATTGATTAGACACCCTGTGTTTTTCAGCAACAGCAAAATGAGTACAGTTAGGAAAGCACAAGAAATCAGTTACTGTTTAATTGTTCATTGTACATCACTGTGCTATAGTCAGGAAATAATTTAAAATCCTACACTACCCTACCACTTTTAGCTGCTTTCTTTAAGGTGTGTTTTTTGACTCTATGTCAATTGCTACTGTAAATATACAACTATTTATAAACTATCTCACAACAGGCCATATGGTCCCCATTTTGACTAAAAATGAACAGAAGGAGCTGAAAAAAAATCTGCAAAAGAGAGGCATAGTAAATTGATACGTCACATACCATCTGCTTCCATGAGAAACTGATGTTATAACAAACTGAGGAGGCCTGGCTAAAAAACTCATTGTAAAGAGCCAAACCCCATTAGCAAAAGATCTCCAAACAGCACAGTCTTCTGCATGGTACCAATTTTCTATTGTATTTTTCTGTGGCAATATACCAAGTAGGACATATTGGCCAGCTTATAGGGCTTTTAATAACTAGCAATGATTTTCTCTTTGTATTACCATCCAGTGAACACTCCAGTATTTGACTCCAGGTGCTCTGATCTTGCTAGACTTATGAATCATTCTTTCAAAAAAAAAAGAAAAGAAAAGGAGAAAAAAAAAAAACGGTGGCCAGACTAAAATTGAAATGCCATTGACACCATTCCTCTTGTAGAACAAGTAAAACAGTTAGAAACTGCTGCAGAACTTGTTCTCATTAGTTAAAATATTTTCTGTGTTTGCCTAAAACCTGTACAGCTTTGCTTGAGAAGATATTTGATTGGTACTTATGTTAGTTCTCGGTGGAGAAGAGAAGTTTTATTAAATAACCATTTAATATCAATTGCAAGTACATGTAAAATGCAGTTGTCTTATTTTATTAATAGGAACATGCCACACTACATACTGGGTTTCAGATGTCTTACACTAATCCTTCAAAGATACAAAGGAAATGACTGAAAAATTCCCTTTAAAAGCCCAGTTTTATTGTGACAAAGTCTGCACCAGGGATTAGATTGACTTAACTATGTTGCCCTGGGGTGTGGATTTTTCACACCCCATGTGAAGTAGCTAGGTCAACATAACCTTTTAGTGTAGACCAGGCCCTAGTTATTGCTACTGATTTTATGTGGAAGGTGCTCAGATAGTACAGTGATAGGCAGAAGTATAAAAACCTAAGACAGGTAGCAGCTCGTTACTAAAAACAAAAGCGCAACTCATCAAAGAGTCCATATTTTAATATAAGTAGCTTTATGACCTATCTTCAGTCTTTACTCCAGCTAATATTAGCTGATCTCCTAGATCTGTTTTCTCTTTGACCTACTTTTGTGCATACTATGAAAGATGCTCTGTGTGTTGTTCAGACAGAGCTCACTTGTAAACCTTCATTACTGGAAAAGACTAATTTTTTTCATTTATCATTAAAGCCTACAGTGTGAAGTAACATGTAAGGGTCTAAAGTGTGCAGATGTGAAATGATACATAAGGAGGAAATATTGTTTGTGTGACCTGGTTTTATCAAAGCCGGGTATAGATCTACATTATCTAGCATGGAGTATTTGACAGCAACTCCCCCTGTGAGTCTGTGTGGCTTGGTTTAGTGCAAAAACTCTGGCGCCTTTGACAAAAGCCCCATGTTGACATGTTTGAATTGCCCTTTCATCTCAGGAAGGACAGTTAATTTGTGTCCGGGATTAGATGTACAACAAGCGTGGAAGAGAAAGTCACATGGAGGGTTTCGTTGTTGTTTTTGCCTGACAGATCAAAGAGAAGAAAGAAGAAGTGACAACAAAAATGGCACTTAGAAACATGGGATACACTTGAGATAATGTTAACTAAAGACCATAAAAACCTAGGAGGCCCAATCTTGTCATTCCCATGCACTTCAGTGGGCGTTTTGCCTAACTGGGTACAGCATAGGTAGCTATATTCAAACCATCCCTTCGCACTTCTATCAATACTGATCTGGAGAACTTTATGCTCAGTCATTTCCTGGCCTCTCTTCTGAGTCTGCCAGAATGACTGACTGTCCGCTATAAGGGAGTTTTTGTATTGCAGACACACAAAATTAAACTAAGGTCACAAGCCTTTTTCACACCATCCCCTAAATAGTCATCACTAACTACTTGTTACTACTTACCTGGGCTTGACTTTAATTTTATTTTTCCCCAGTTTGAGCTTTGGTGGGAAATAGACATAAACAACCCAGAACTACTGAGGAAGTTTTTTCTTTGCTATAACCACAAAGCAGCAGTTTTTTTCCTTATGTTTCCCATACTATAGTAACCTTCCTCTTCATTGCTTTTTACGTCCCTGCTTGCTTGTTGATTCTCCATGTCCGTTGCAAAGGCAGCTTAGTTAATTTTTCATTTCTTTCTAAGGCTTGCACCAGTGAAGTACTAATTCTCTAGTAATGATAAAATGGAGCAAGAGTTGAAAGCTTCAAGATATTGCCTTCAAAATAATTCACAAAAGAAATCCTGAGTAGGTTTGCTGTTTCATTTCAAACACATAGACCAGATCCTCAGGTAGTATGAATAAAGTTATTAAATAGAACTATGCCAGTTTGCACCAGCTGAGGATCTGGCCCTTCAGCTTTTCCATAGATCAGTGTTACCATTCCTGCGTTAGAAAGTTTGGAGCACTGCATAGTGCTCTTTCCCCCAATGCTTTTAGGCGTTGGAGACTTTGGGGGACTGCTAACTGGTACTAGCATTTTACCTTCGATTCACTAATTTATCTCTTGTGCAGGCCAGAAAGGACTGAAAGTTCTAACCAGTTGATGGCTGTTTAGTGTCCTATGTGAAATAAGTTAGTTGTCCAAGTCGTTACTGGATAATTTTCCACACTTAAAAAAAATCCAACACCCCACCTGGTACCCTTGTTAGCTGTGGGTTAGTCCATGTGTCTTCAAAATGCAGCATATTTTTATACAAACACTTGCTTAGCTAATCTGGTTTACAGTTATAGGGCTAGATTCATGGAAAGTGTATACTGGTTTCAGCTGGACATAGAAGGCCCCCAAGACAGAAAATTTGCTAGGGGGAGGTTTCAGTGGCACACAGCCACTGAAATCTTCTTTGCACCTGGGAGTGTTAGGGGGTGGGTGCACGCCCCAAAAGCAGGATTCTGACCAGGAAGGGTGGCTTGGAGTGCAGTGGTTGTGTGTCTGTGCATGGAACTTTGATGGACCTCTGAGGAGAGTCACAGCTGCTGCCCTCAGGGGGATCTCCAAGGAGAGGTGGTGGCAGAATCACTGCAAGGCCCTCTTCTGGGTAAATGCCCCTGTGCTGCAAGGAGCCTCACTGGCACAGGGTGGTGTAATGTTCACCTCTCTGTGGCTGCTTCAGTGAATATTGTTGGATTGCACTGACCACAGTGTATTCACAGCTGTCAGAAAAGTATAAAGAAAAACATTATGGCCAAAGCTGTTTTCTATAATTTGGAACAATTTTGTTTACTAGGTCTGAATTATTTCATAAAATACTTATAGCCAAGATTCTTTCCTTCTTATATAACTGTCCTGAGTCTAGCTGGCATCCAGATTCCCTGAAGGGAAGTGCAGGTTATTTCTAGCCCTGGCAAACAGGGCTGACTCTGTGTCCCATACAGAGAGCATTGAACCAACACACAGGTGTGGACCTGTTTGAAGAGGTTTAATGTTTTCCATAGGATGATTAAAGAATCTACAGAATAGAGTCTTCCTGTTCTACACAGATCCAACATTGGTCTGGTTCATTTTGGTTCAACTCAACTAGTACTGTAGTTTTGTTGCCCCGCTGGGTTTGGCCATCCCTTTAGGACGTCTCCTTAGTTGTGCAGAGTTCATGCTCAGTGTGGTTGAGAAGAGGAGAGATGGCTCTAAGCTTCCTTTTGGTTCACTGGTCCTGCAGCTGGCCAGCAGCTGAAACAGCCCCGCTCTAGCTTAGCCTGAGCTAAAATAGAAAATTAGGTTGTCTTAACTATGTCAGTCAGAGGTGTGAAAAATCTACACTCCTAAGTGGCTTAGTTAAACCAACTGAAATCCCCAGTGTAGTTTTCTCCCCCCGCCCCCTCCCATCAACCTAGCTACTGCTTCTTGGGGAGGTAGATTATCTATGCTGATAGGAAAACCCCTCCTGTTGGTGCGTCTACACTGAAGTGATACAGCAGTGAAGCTGCTCGCTGTAGCGTTTTAAATGTAGATTATACTCTTAGAATAGGCAAAATTAAGCTGAAGCACTGTACAAAAGAAAGATGGACAGGTGGCATAGATCCTTCTATGTCAGCTTTATGCTTCCCAAGGATTCCTCTACATCAGGGATATGCTTAACTGTCCCTGCAGGGCAATTTTCAAGTTGTTTCATGCTGCTTGACGTTGATGAGAATCTATTCCAGTCTATAACAAACAGATTTTTAAAATGCTACTCTAGGTTATTGGCTCCCACATGAATGTGATAGCTCTGTTCTGAGCAATAGGGGCAGTGTGCTGGGAGAGAAGCTGAGCCCTGATTAGGGACGGAGCCTCTCTGACTAGGGGTCCTATTAAAGGTAGCCAGCCAGTTAGGCAGCAGCACAAACAGCTGCAGCGGCCCAGGAGCTAGGAAACAGAGCTGTAAACAGGGGAGTTTGCAAGGGGAGTTTGGGGGAAAGAATAAGAGCCAGGCCAAGGAACAGACGGGCTAGTGAAGGGAGTGTGTGGTGGTCTGGCAGTGTTTTGGTGCTCATTGGGGGTTTGTTTTGCTGTGAGGGTCGTGGTTTGGTTTGTGTTTCCCGGACTAACAGGTCTTAAGTGAGAAGGCTATGACAGACACAGAGGCAGCAGTGGAAGACACAATGAAGATGACTGGATGTAGAAGCTGTGGCATGTACATGATCCTGGAGGGGGTGCCTGAAAAGCGTTTCATCTGCATGAAGTGCCGCCTGATAGAGCTGATGGAAGAGAAGATGCAGGTGGAGACTCTGGTTGAGTTTAGAATGGGGTTTGAGTGGATGATGGAGCAAAGACATAAGGAGGCTGAAGAGAAAAGCTCAGACTTGCAAATGGAAGCAGGACTGAAGAGCCCTGAGGGGATACTGCTGGGTCAGGAAAGTGGACAGTGGAAGCAGGTAACTAAGAGAACCAGGCAGAGGAAAAGACGGGCCAGTGAAGGAGAAATAGAGCTCAGAAACAGGTTGCAGAGTTGGAAAATGAAGAAGGGGCACAGCAGGTAGTCACCGAAGGTGAGAGGGCAAGGAAGAAGACAAGAGCAGATAGTCTTATAGGAAGAGGGCAAGAGTCAATGGAGAGAACACCAAATATGAGCCCCAGGAGAATATGGGATGGGTTGCAGAGGATTGCAAGGGACAACAGGAATCAAGAGGACTTGCAGCCAGAGGGAACAGGAGATCTCCTGGTGATGGTGCTATTCTCCAGTCTAAGGCTGGGGTAAGTGATTGGGGACTCTTTACTGAGAAGAATAGACAGGCCTGAAACAAAAACTGATCCAGAGAAAAGAAGGGTGTGCTTTCTGCCGGGTGCTAAGATACGGGATGTGGACCTGAGGCTGAAGAGGATCGTAATGAGAGCGGGAAAGAATTCATTGATTATCTTTCATGTGGGAACAAAGGATACAGCTAGATTCTCGCTGGAACGTATCAAGGGAGACTATGCCAGGCTGGGGAAGATGCTTAAAGAAATCAAGGCTCATGTGATCTTCAGTGGGATTCTGCCTGTCCCTAGAGAAGGGCCACAAAGGTGTGACAAGATTGACTATCAACAGATGGCTCAGGCAGTGGTGCTATAAGGAGGGCTTTGGGATGTATGGCCACTGGGAGGCATTCACGGAGAGAGGACATTTCTCTCGGGATGGGCTTCATCTGAGCAGGAAAGGAAATAGACTTCTAAGATGGAGGCTGGCACAACTGAGTAAGAAAGTTTTAAACTTGGTATTCAGGGGAGATGGTGGGGAGATGTCCAGGTAATCTCCACGCCAGATTTTTCTCTTTGAGAGGGAAGAAAACAAAGTAAGAAAGGATACAGCCGTGGGTAGGAGAATGGTATCCACGCGGCCCTTCCTCCTTATGTCCAATCTAATAGGTAATATTGGCGGTAGAATGTCTGTGCCTAATCAGGTAAAGACTGTGAGCGAAGCCAAATAGCAAAAATTAAGATGTTTGTACACTAATGCAAGGAGCCTAGGTAACAAAATGGAGGAACTAGAGCTGCTGGAGCAGGAGGTGATCCCAGATATTATAGGGATAATAGAAACGTGGTAGAATAGTAGTCATGACTGGAGTACGGGTATTGAAGGGTATGTGCTGTTTAGGAAAGACAGAAATAAAGGCAAAGGTGGTGGAGTAGCATTGTATATCAATGATGAGGTAGACCGTAAAGAAATACAAAGTGATGGAATGGATAAGACCGAGTCTGTCTAGGCAAAAATCACATTGTGGGAGAAAACTACTAGAGCCTCCCCTGGGATAGTGCTTGGGGTGTGCTATAGACCGCTGGGATCCGATTTGGATATTGATAGAGACTTCTTTAACGTTTTTAAAGAAGTAAATGCTAATAGGATCACTAGTGTGATCATGGGAGACTTTAACTTCCCAGATATAGACTGTGTTACTCGGGGTTCTTTCAGCCGAAAGCTCTTGGTAACTTTTACTCTGTGCGAGGTGGTGTCAGGAAATAAATCAGGGGAGACACCGCCATCCATCCGATAGATGGCTGGCACAAACAGGACAACACAAGAGTGCTTTCACTTAAAGCTAAACTTTACTTAGTCTCAAGCACTTATACACATGTCTGCAACAGGTTAGTAAAACACCCCCAACCCTTGATAATTACCAAAGTTGAGTGTGGCTCTCGAGTGGCACAGCGGCAGCCCATCTGCTAGTGGGGAACACAAGATGCATCCAGAGGCAGAGTCCCCCTACCTCAAACTTTTCCCCCTTATTTATACATTAGTAATAGAATGACATGTCCCTTAAAGAAAACTTGTTAAGCAAGCAGTTCCAATGGGCAAGCAAGAGGCTCCTTCTGATTATTGATTAACCAAGTGTGGGTTTTTCCAGAGTTTGCAGCCTTGAGGCCTCAATAGACCTTCCTGGGGCACATCCTGCTCTTCTAAGATGTATGTGTCAGCAACTTCAAGACAAGTCTTACTGGGAAGGACACGGGGTCAAGCTGCCCTTTCTGTGGCACCCAAAACCCCCCCTCCCCTCCTGCCTTGGTTAAGCTAAGCCTGCTGACTTGGCTGCTTTTAGCAATAAGCCATAGTAGTTTCAGGCACTTTACTGGTTTGCCAAAGTCTCCCCGTACAACTGGAGGACAAGTGCTAGTAATAATAATAGGGCTCAGATTTTCCTGGATACGATAGCTGATGGATACCTTCACCAAGTAGTTGTTGAACCGACAAGAGGGGATGCCATTTTAGATTTGGTTTTGGTGAGCAGTGAGGACCTCATAGAAGAAATGGTTGTAGGGGACAACCTTGGTTCGAGCGATCAGAGCTAATTCAGTTCCAACTAAATGGAAGGATAAACAAAAATGGATCTGTGACTAGGGTTTTTGATTTCAGAAAGGCTAACTTTAAAAAATTAAGGAAGTTAGGGAAGTGGATTGGACTGAAACTTGTGACTCTAAAGGCGGAGAAGGCATGGAAGTCAAAGTTGCAGAAACTATCAGAAGCCTGCATCCCAAGAAAGGGGACAAAATTCATAGGCAGGAGTTGTAGACCAAGCTGGATGAGCAGCATCTCAGAGAGGTGATTAAGAAAAAGCAGAAAGCCTACAAGGAGTGGAAGATTGGAGGGATTAGCAAGGAAAGCTACCTCATTGAGGTCAGAACGTGTAGGGATAAAGTGAGAAAGGCCAAAAGCCATGTAGAGTTGGACCTTGCAAAGGGAATTAAAAGCAATAGTAAAAGGTTCTGTAGCCATATAAATAAGAAAAAAACAAAGAAAGAAGAAGTGGGACTGTTTAACACTGAGGATGGAGTGGAGGTTAAGGATAATCTAGGCTTGGCCCAGTATTTAAACAAATACTTTGCCTCAGTCTTTAATGAGGAGCTTAGGGATAATGGTAGGACGACAAATGGGAATGAGTATATGGAGGTAGATATTACCACATCTAAGATAGAAGCCAAACTCGAACAGCTTAATGGGACTAAATCGGGGGGCCCAGATAATCTTCATCCAAGAATATTAAAGGAACTGGCACATGAAATTCCAAGCCCATTACAAAGAATTTTTAATCAATCTGTAAACTCAGGGGTTGTACCGGATGACTGGAGAATTGCTAACATAGTTCCTATTTTTAAGAAAGGTAAAAAAAGTGATCCGGGTAACTACAGGCCTGTTAGTTGACATCTGTAGTATGCAAGGTCTTGGAAAAAAATTTGAAGGAGAACGTAGTTAAGGACATGGAGGCCAATAGTAATTGGGACAAAATAGAACATGGCTTTACAAAGGGTAGATCGTGTCAAACCAACTTGATCTCCTTCTTTGAGAAGGTAACAGATTTTTTTAGACAAAGGGAACACAGTGGATCTAATTTACCTCGATTTCAGTAAGGCATTTGATACAGTTCCACATGGAGAATTATTAGCTAAATTGGAAAAGATGGGGATCAATATGAAAATTGAAAGGTGGATAAGGAATTGGTTAAAGGGGAGACTACAATGGGTCACACTGAAAGGTGAACTGTCAGGCTGGAAGGAGGTTACTAATGGAGTTCCTCAGGGATTGGTTTTGGGACCAGTCTTATTTAATCTTTTTATTACTGACCTTGGCACAAAAAACGGGAATGTGCTAATAAAGTTTGCGGATGACACAAAGCTGGGAGATATTGCCAATAACAGAGAAGGTCCAGGATATCATACAGGAAGATCTGGATGACCTTGTAAACTGGAGTAATAGTAATAGGATGAAATTTAATAGTGAAAAGTGCAAGGTCATGCATTTACGGATTAATAACAAGAATTTCTGTTATAAACTTGGGACGCATCACTTGGAAGCAACAGAGGAGGAGAAAGACCTCAGAGTATTGGTTGATCTCAGGATGACTATGAGCTACCAATGTGATATGGCCGTGAAAAAAGCTAATGCTGTCTTGGGATGCATCAGGTGAGGTATTTCCAGTAGAGATGATGAGGTGTTAGTATGGTTATTCAAGGCACTGGTGAGACCTCATCTGGAATATTGTATGCAGTTCTGGCCTCCCATGTTTAAGAAGGATGAATTCAAACTGGAACAGGTACAGAGAAGGGCTACTAGGTTGATAGGAATGGAAAACCTGTCTTATGAAAGGAGACTCAAAGAGCTTGGCTTGTTTAGCCTAACCAAAAGAAGGCTGAGAGGAGATATGATTGCTCTCTATAAATATATCAGAGGGATAAATACCACGGAGGGAGAGGAATTAGTTAAGCTCAGTACCAATGTGGACACAAGAACAAATGGATATAAACTGGCCATTAGGAAGTTTAGACTTGAAATTAGACGAAGGTTTCTAATCATCAGAGGAGTGAAATTCTGGAACAGCCTTCCAAGGGAAGCAGTGGTGGCAAAGGACATGTCTGGCTTCAAGACTAAGCTTGCTAAGTTTATGGAGGAGATGATATGATTGGATAGCCTAATTTTGGCAATTAATTGATCTTCGACTATTAGTGGTAGATATGCCCAATGGCCTGTGATGGTATGTTAGATGAGGTGGGATCTGAGTTACTACAGAGAATTCTTTCCTGGGTGTCTGGCTGGTGAGTCTTGCCCACGTGCTCAGGGTTTAGCTGATCGCCATATTTGGGGTTGGGAAGGAATTTTCCTCCAGGGCAGATTGGCAGAGGCCCTGGGGGGTTTTCGCCTTCCTCTGTAGCATGGGACACGGGTCACTTGCTGGAGGATTCTCTGCTCCTTGAAGTCTTTAAACCATGATTTGAGGACTTCAACAGCTCAGACATAAGTTAGGGGTTTGTTATAGGAGTTGGTGGGTGAGATTCTCTAGCCTGTGTTGTGCAGGAGGTCAGACTAGACGATCATAATGGTCCCTTTGTACCTTAAAGTCGATTATTCTAATAGCAATGCTGCAGTGAAACCAAAAACTAAAACAGACCCAATTGCTAAAGATTTTCCAGGAACAAAGTTTGATTGTTATAGTAACCAGAAGGCTGTAATAAAGCAAATAATGTTTGCCTCTCAATGTCCCTATTCCTGGGCTTTGTTGCATCAACTGTGATGATTGTAGATTCTGATTAAAATAATCTGCCTATGTGAAGTGAGGAATTTGACCCTTATCTGTTAATACCGGCAGGATGCCACTTAACTCTCCACTGTAGTCAAAATTTAACAAAGATGGGTTAGGCCTGAATGTTCCTGTGCTTGTTGCTCAACAAGATTGTTTATCAATTTACATCAGGGCCACACTGCCTTTTGAAAGTGCTGCTGGAAGTCTGCCAGGAGTAATAAAAAGGAACTGCTTCTTTTGTCTAAATGCCACTGAATACAAGAACGATATAGACTGATGTTTGTTTTCCTTTTATTTTATGATGATCTAATTGCAAGAGATATATAATTCCTTGTTATGCCTGTGAAGCCATTTCCTCAGCATCTGGTACTTTTCCGATTATCTAGACACAGAATTGGAGAATTACTAGGAGCATCAGCTTTAGCATAAAAATACTACTGGAACCACTGTATACATCGATCTACAAAAGACTTGGTGCTCTGCAAAAGCCAGCTCCATTGCAAGCTTTGATTATGGTTTCAAAAAATGTGTTCTACAAATGTCATGACATCTGTATTCTGCTACTTTTACTGTGGTCCATGTGCAAGTCATTAATCTGATCTGACATCATAAAAATCTCTGCATCCTCTTTATAAGTTTCTTTGTTATTGTAACACTTTTTGCAGTATTTTGGCCCCTGCCTGCATCACACTCCTTTCTAATTGCTGTAGATAAAACAACAACTTTGTGCTATTTAACATGTTTGGTTCTCTCAAATGGTATTATAGATATCCTATTCTTCCCATTTCGGTGGTAAATTGAACAGCCAGAAACACAACTGGGAATTTTAGAGAGTTAGTATTGGAGACAGGCAAAACATACGGCCAACAGACTCTTTGCTTTTGACCTAGTTTGAAATCTTGGTAGCACAGAAGTCTGTTCCTACTGAGAAAAAGACAGTTACCTTTTCTTTAACTGGTGTTCTTCGAGATGTGTTGCTCATGTCTATTCCACAATAGGTGTGCATACTCGCCATGTGTACCGGTGCCAGAAGTTTTTCCCCCAGCAGTACCCGTAGGGGCGCGCCCCTAGCGACCTCTGGAGTTGTACCTCCATGGCGCGGTATAAGGGGCACTGCGTGCTCCCCCAACCCCCTGTTCCTTCTTGCCAGACCACTCCAACAGAGGGGAAGGAGGGCGGGATGTGGAATAGACATAAGCAACAAATCTCGAAGAACACCAGTTACGGAAAAGGTAACTGTCTTTTTCTTCTTTGAGTGATTCTTCATGTGTATTCCACAATAGATGATTCCAAGCTATATCTGTTGGAGGTGGGTAGGAGTTCATAAACTCTCGGGATGGAGGACAGGCCTGCCGAACCCGGCATCCTCCTTGGTTTGGAAGACGATCGCATAATGTGAGGTGAATGTGTGAACTGAAGACCGTGTGGCAGCCCTACATATGTCCTGAATGGGGACGTGGGCCAAAAAGGCAGCCGACAAGGCCTGTGCCCTAGTCGAGTGTGCCCTCACAATTGGTGGTGGAGGGAGTCCCGCCAGGTCATAACAGGTACAGATGCACGAGGTGATCCAGTTGGAGAGCCGCTGAGTGGAGATCAGCTGACCTTTCATGTGCTCGGCTGAGGTGATGAACAGCTGTGAGGACTTCCTGAATGGCTTAGTCTGCTCCAGGTAAAAAGCCAGAGCCCATCTCACATCCAGCGTGTGGAGGCGGCGCTCCTCACTGGATGCATGGGGCAGAGGACTGGTAGAAAAATGTCCTGACCCATGTGATAGGGGGAAACCACCTTCAGAAGGAACGAAGGGTGTGGGTGGAGCAGGACCTTATCTTTATGAAACACCATGTACGGGGGCTCGGAAGTCAGGGCCCTGAGCTCCAAGACTTGCCTAGCTGACATGATCACAACCAGGAAGGCCACCTTCCACAAAAGTCTGACCAGGAGCATGTGGCTAGTGGCTCAAACGGGGGCCCTGTGAGACAGGCCTACACCAGGTTTAGGTCCCGCTGTGGGACTGGGGGCCTAATATATGGGAAGAGACGATCCAACCCCTTAAGGAATTGGCCAGTCATAGCATGGCAGAATACCATGTGGTCCTGCACTGGCAGATGGAAGGCCGATATGGCTGCCAGTTGCACCTTGACTGACGGGGGCACCAGGCCCTGGGCTCTAAGGTGAAGGAGGTAGTCCAGAATAAATTGGATTGGGGCAGCCACCGGGGAAACTCCCCGCTCGTCCACCCATCTGGAAAACTGAGAACACTTTGCCAAGTAGGCTCGGTGTGTGGAGGGTCGCCAGCTTTCCAGGAGGACGTGCTGAACCCCTTCCGAGCACATTCTTTCCTCCCTACTTAACCATTGAGCAGCCACGCTGTGAGGTGGAGTGCCGCTAGGTTGGGGTGGAGGAGGCGGCCCTGGGGTGGAGGAGGCGGCGGCCCAGGGAGAGCAGGTCCAGGCAGGATGGCAATGGCCACAGTGGGGCGACTGCCAGACCTGTGAGAGTCCTGTACCAGTGCTGCTGGGCCATGCCGGGGCAATCAGAAGGACCCGGGCCTTGTCTGTCTTTCTTTTCCAGGACCCTGCCGATCAGCGGGAATGGGGCATAGAGGAACTGGCTTGACCAGGACAGGAGGAAGGCATCGAAGATAGCGCCCCATCCCAGTCCCCGCCCCGGAGCAGAACCAGGGACAGTTACAGTTCTGCGGTGGGGTCATGAACAGGTCCACCTGGGGAGTTCCCCACATATGGAAAAGTCTGTGCACCACCTCTGGGTGGAGTGATCACTCGTGCTGAGAGGAGAAGTCCCCGCTCAAGCGATCTGCCCGCACGTTCTGGGCACCCGGCAGATGGAAGTCCTGTAGGCAGATGTAGTGGGTTAGACAAAAGTCCCCCAGCGTGAGGGCTTCGCAGCAGAGGCTCTGGCTCCGCCTTGCCTGTTGATGTAGAACATTGAGACCATGTTTTCCGTGAGGACCCTGACCACCTGGCCCTCCAGGTGCGAGCGGAAGGCCATGCATGCCAGCCATACTGCCCTGAGCTCCTTTACATTTATGTGGAGTGTCAAGCCCTGAGCCAACCACAGACCTTGGGTCTGAATGCTCCCCACATGGGCCCCCCATCCAGGTCCGACACATCGGACACCAGGTGCAGCGATGGGGCCCTGCCCCTGAACAGGACTGCTTTGAGCATATTTTTCGGGGAGGACCCCCACCTTAGGGAGGTGATCACTGACTTGGGCACCATGAGAACTTTGTCCATCCTGTCCCTTTTCTGGGAGAACTCGAAAGCCAACCAGAGCTGGAGGAGGCTCATCCTGAGTCTGGCGTGACGGACCACATACGTGCATGCCTACATGTGACCCAAGAGCTGGAGGCATGCTCTGGCTTTTGTCACCGGAAACCTTGTGACCATGTCGATGAGCACCTTCAGGGTCTCAAAACTGTCCGGTGGGAGGGAGGTTCTGGCTGATGAGGCGTCCAGGACCGCCCCAATAAACCCTATGTGTTGTACCGGGACTAACGTGGACTTGGTGGTGGTAAGCAACAGGCACAAAGTGGTGCACGTGGACAGAAGGAGCACCACGTGATCCCGCACTTGCATCTGGGAGCTGTTCTTGACCAACCAGTTGTCCAGATAGGGGAAGATCTGGACCCCCCGACGTCTGAGGTTGGCCACCATCACCGACATACATGGGGGCACTGGACAGGCCAAACGGGAGGACCGTAAATTGGTAGTGCTCCTGCCCCACCGTGAAATGGAGGAAGTGTCTGTGCCCCTCAAATATATGAATGTGGAAGTATGCGTCCTGCAGATCGAGGGCAATGTACCAGTCCCCAGGATCCAGGGAGGGGATGATTGAGGCCAAGGAGACCATGCGGAACTTGAGCTTCACCATGTACTGGTTCAGGCCTCGCACGTCTAAGATCAGCCTGAGCCCCCCTTTGGCCTTTGGGATAAGGAAATAGCGGGAGTAGTACCCCTTGCCTTTGAACTCCCCCAGTACCACTTCCACAGCTCCTAGGCCCAGGAGCCACCCCACCTCCTGCTTGAGCAGAGCCTTATGTGAGGGGTGCCCCAGGAGGGACAGGGGCGAGGGATGGTTGGGCAGGGAGGAAGTAAACTGAAGGATATAGCCCCAGGAGATGGTGTTGAGGACCCATCGGTCCAAGGTCAGCCGCGACCACACCGGGAGGAAAGTTCACAACCAATTGGAGAAGGGAAGCTTTATTGAGGGTGGATCCCTAATGAGAACTGGCAGGGCACCCCTGGGCGTCCCATCAAAACTGCCTTTTCCCTGCCTGCTTGCCTTTGAGGACCCAGGCTTGGGGGCAGGCCGAGACTGCCTCTGCTGGCGCCTCTTATAGTCCCGCGACTTCGTATAAGCAGTCTCATATTTTGAATGGGTGTCCTGAGTGGGAGTCTGCTGCAGCTTAAACTTAAGTTTAGCCAGAGCCGGAACATAGAGACCCAGAATCTGGAGGGTCGTGCGGGAGTCTTTTAGGCCATGCAGCTTTGTATCCGTTCTGCAAACAGAGCTTTGCCGTCAAACTGGAGGTCCTGCAGGGAGGTCTGTGCCTCGCTGGACAGCCCCGAGAGCAGGACCCATGATGCCCATCGCATGGACACCGCAGAGGCCATGGACTGCACAGCCGTGTCTGCTGCATCTGAAGCTGCCTGCAGGGTTGTTCTGGCAGCCGCTGTGCCCTCCTGCACCAGCGCTTTGAACTCCTTCCTGTCGCGGTCCTGTAGGGAGTCCTCGAACTTGGGCAGGGAGCCCCACAGATTGAACTCATACAGGCCCAGGAGAGCCTGGTGGTTCGCCACCCATAATTGGAAGCTTGAGGACAAATACATTTTCCTTCCAAATGAGTCCAGCCTCCTTGAATCTTTATTTTTCGGGGTAAGAGCTGGTTGGCCCTGCCGTTCACTGTGGTTGACCTACTCAACCACCAGGAGTTAGGAGCAGGGTGGGTGTATAAGTATTCATGCCTGTTGGAAGGTACAAAATACTTGCATTCTGCTCTTTTAGAGATGGGAGCCAAAGAGGCTGGGGTTTGCCACAGTGCATTTGAAATGTTCACCACCCCTTTGTGGAGAGGCAAGGCCACCCTGCCCGGTGCCAAGGAGGACAGCATGTTAAATGGGGAGTCGGAGGGCTCCTCTATCTTCTCTGCTTGGAGGTGGAGGCTTCATCCCACCAAGAACTCTTAAAAAGGGTGGCCCCTAAAGTCCTCCTGTGGGACAGAGGGAGGAGGGGCCGTAATCGCCTCATCCCGGGAGAGCGAGGAGGCCAGTGCGGTACTTTGTGTGTCCACCGGCACCGGAGGGTCCACCACCTGGTCAGTCTCTGGGCATGGTGCCGAAGATGTACGTCCCACCGACTCCTTCCTCAGGGTCTGGAGAGACAGAGGCCAATGGCCCTTCTGAGGCTCCAGCCACCGAGCGAGCCCCAGCTGCATCGGGGGCCACAGTGCCCACTGGTACCATTGGGCTGGCCATGGGGCCCAGTGCCACCGCTCCTGCTGTAGCATAGGTGGAGCCGGCTGATCGGCCTGACTGGCCTGGCCCTCGATGGATAACTACGAAGGGAGGCTGGGCTGACATATGACCTGCCGCTGTCCTGGACTGGGAGGAGTGGCGGTGCCGACTGCGAACCTGATGTGGAGGACCAGTACCATTGGTAACAGCTGCACCACAATCTGCTCCAGCGGGCGGACCTGCGACGGTGAGACACCAGCGATAGAGGCCCGGGTCTGCGGAGGCAGTGCCAAGATGGGACCCTGGAGCAGGACGACAAATGTCAATGATGTCAACGTCTGTGCCGTGACCAGCTGCGATAGCCCCTGCTAGGCGAGGACCTTTGGCATTGTCTGCCTCAGTCCCGCTGGAGGTCGCTCCTCAAGGCGGAGTGGTGCCAAGAATCCTGATGGGACGGAACCCAACCAGAAAGCTTGGTGGGGGTTGAGGGCGATCCATGTGGACTTTGCTCTGAACAGTTGCTGGGCGGCAAACAGCACTGGGAACGTTCCCTCGACTGAGACCAGTACTGAGCTGGGGGCGACTGCAGAGATCCCAGCTGAGGCTTGCCTCTGGAGCGCAGGGCCGACATTGGCGGTGCTCCTAGTACCGGCCTGGATATAACCTCCCGGGCCGCTTGCAGAGCCTCCAGTGTGGAAGGCATCCAGACATCCGGGGAGGCCTGCTCCGAATGGGCCGGGCTACTACACTCGAATTGATTTGGAGGCCTAGAGGCCGGTGGAGATCAAGGACTGCCCGACATGGGTCTAGCTTCTGTCCCAGGTTTACTCTGGTGCCGCAGCGAAGAAGGCCTCTTCCTAGCCGCCTTGGTGCAACACAGGGACGGGGAGCGGTGCTAACTAGTTGATGGCGCCCAAGGGTCACCACGCACCGCCACTACGGTGCCCAGTGCCGACTCAGAGTGGCACACCAGAGCTGGGGTTAGCGCCGACTCCATCAGGATAGCCTGGAGCCTAATGTCCTTTTCTCTCTTGGTCCGAGGCTTAAATGACTTGCAAATCTTGCAGCGATTGTTGAGATGGGTTTTCCCCAAACAGCGTGGAATACACATGAGCAATCGCTCAAAGAAGAATGGAGATTTCCTGTGTGTGGTCATTCTACTAATCATTCATGGGAAAATAAGGGATATAGACATACATACAAAAGGCTTCCTTGGAGTTATTCTGTGACATCAGTGTAACTGAGAGCAGCATGTGGTTCTGCAAAGAGTTGTACTTAAGTTTTTTTCTTCAGCTACCATTGTATCAGACATAACCAGAATGGCAAGAGTGAGCTAAGTGTGTATACTTAGATGAGTATACACAAAATACACTTCGATTCATTTACTGTTACCAAACTTTCATGTGCTATTTAAATAGCATCAGTTGCATATGTTCAGATTCCCAGTGTGCTGTATAGTGGTCATTCTAACATGCCCTCATCCCCACTCAGCAAGGGTGCTCAGCAAGGGTCATGAAACTGCTGATTTTCATTAGGAGGGGGAGCACATGACCCACAAGACAGTAATGTATTGACACCGTATAGCGGTATTGGGTTTTGTCAGTCACTGCCTTTGGTAGCTTTGTGTCCTTGCTAATAGTGAACAAAAGTGAGATTTGTTTCTATAGAAACAAGAGCGGAAACGCTGAGATAGAGTGCCAGGCCCACAAAGGCTATTGCAATCTTTTACTAACATCTCAATATTGGAAGAATAACTGCTACCAACCCTGGGGCACAGAGTATTTTAAATCTGGCTTCTATTAGCACAAATCCTGTGGCCCAAGTGAGGATTGCAGAAGGCTCCACCTACAGCACAAATGGGGCTGTTCCACTGCATGGGGATGGAGAGAAGGGCAGGTTGTAGAGAGCTATAAGGAATCCACATCCTGTGCGTCATGGCGCTGTGATCGGAGCAGCTTGGAGTGGAGATGTCTATTCTGATCCTGCTGGCACAACCCTGCCTCCTTTCCCCCACTAGAAGAGGGCAGGCAGACAGCAACTACAAAGACTACTGCATCCTAATGACTTGTGTCCACCTGCCCCCGCCTCCAGCCACTATAAAACCCACCTGCTCAAAGCCAGTTGAACAGGGGAGAGGACTGAGTCCATCATGTTTAGTGCAGACAAGCAGAGTTAAGAAGTAGCCAGAGCAATTCTATTTACTTAGAGATTTACTTACAAAGAAGCTGTAAACTTCTGAAAGACCTGCAGATGTGGGGATGTATTCTCCTCCAGGTACATCTGTACAGTCCTATTGACTTTATGGGGTTAAACATGTGACTTCAGTGGGGCTCAACACGGGGAACAATTTAGTTCATGCTCTTCACACCTTACATGTCACTTTCTATACAATTCACAGGCTTGTAAAATATTTAATGAGCTAGGAAAACAGGCCAAGATTTTCAAAAGCAACCTGTGACTTTGGCTGCCTCAGTGTTTTGAGTGGCTAACTCGAGGCACCCATAGGGAGTCTGATTTTTCAGAGGCTCTTTCTGAAAATCGAATCTCACTGAGTGTTTCAAGTCAGGAACCCAAACACCGAGGCAGCCAAAATCACTGGTCACTTCTGAAAATCTTGGCCAAAGCTTGTAATTTATTTTTTCAATATTATGTACAACTTTAGAGCTTGGTTCTGCATTGCTTACACAAGCAAAACTTCCACTGACTGTCAGGCACCCAAGAAAAAGATGCAAACTTACTGGACTAGACCATGTGGAAGCTGCCCCCAATAATCAGTGCATGCAGAGAACTGTTCACAGAAAATATGGCGTGTCCAGGGTATGGGTCTTCAGAGATTATATGAAGTTATTTCCTTATGTCTTATCCAGATGCAGTCACCAATTCCTTGAATGGTTACAAATTGCTCCTGCTATGATTCTGAGTGGAGTGTTCACACAGTTCCATTCTGGCTTGGAATTACATTGTATTTACTTCAAGGTGCTCCTCTTGAGCTGTATTAAAACCCATTTCAGTTTGAGTTCTATCTGCTCATACCTTCCCCACTACAGCTTAGTTGAGCTCTCATGCTAGCCTCCTTGCCTGGCAGTACCTTCTGTCACCTCTTTGGAATGTTGTCTCACAGGTGATGATTTGCTTGATGGCCATTTCTATGGTGCTACAAACTATAAAGTTGTTTTCTGTCAGGAAGGGTGGAGGGGAGGGAAGGGAGGCCTCATTAATTTTGCTGCAGTTCAGTGTCGGTTCCTGCAGCAAAACTGACAAGCTTCTGGGAGATTTTATCTGAAGATTTTGCTGTTTCTTTGGCCTTTGTAAGAGGCACCCATAAAATGCACAATTGGCTGCAGTATTCCTAAGAGCCTGGAAACATTCTATGCATGTTACATAGGGAATGCAGAATGGTGTGCTATAAAGGTTCTTTCAGCATGAATTTGAGCTGGATGCATTATTCATCAGTGGCAAAACCACTAATGAGTTGTACAGGTCATGGCCAATGAGTCCCAGTGGATCCTTCATGCCAGACCACACCATTGGTACTATTCTCTGTATCCCTCTACCAATAAAGCTAGTACCAAGCCTTAGTACCATGGCCAAAATTTTCTAAAGCTTTAGTGGGTGCATGTAGCAAAACATGCTGGCAAAATCGCACGGACACATTTGGGACACATTTTCAAAAAGGGTCTGTTAGCTGAACACAAGTCCCCTACATGTGAGAGAGGGGATCAGATGGGTAGGGGCAAGTGCAACCTGGAGCCCTCAAGCTAGATTTTTTCAGAAAGGCACAAAACCTGTCCACATGCCTGACCAGGTGCTGCTCTAGTCATGACCAGGCCATGACTAACTCACCAGGCTGAAGTTAACGTGCACCAGCAAGTCACTGTCTGAGATGGATGATGGATGCTAGGGGAACACACTCCTAAATGAAGAGTTGAGAGAGAGTTGGAGACCGATAGACAGGTAGAGTTAGCATTTTCCTACCAGGCTTGGGATATGGGGTTGAGCAGAGAAAAGTGGCAGGGCATAATCCAGGATTGAGGATGTTCTTGGGGCTATATAATCTAGGAATATTCTGTTTCTGCAGAAAACTTTCAAGAGACTTTCAAGTTTTATTTTCTAATGGAGTGAAAATGTCGTCATGGTTGTGGAAGAAGGGGTGATCTTTTTAGTAGCTGGGCCAATAGCCTGCAGGTCTTGGAGAATCAGTTCAGTGAAGTTCTGAAGTGGACTTTGATCAATAAGGAACCAAGTCAAGCCTATAAAGCTACCTTGCTCAGTGGACTGGATTGCACAGTGGCCTTCCTCAGGAGCATCTCTTACTCCTGCCTATTCCAATTCATTTTGTTGCCATATTATCTAAATCTAACTCGAGCAACTCCTTTTCCTGAGCATTCTGGTAACCCCCCTATTTTTTAAGCAATAAACCCTGATGAGCAAATACCTTGGCAAAGCCAAGGACTATTAAACCAATAAGAAGACTTCTGTTTCTAGCCAAAGCTATGGCATTTACAAATTTAATATGAACTGCTTTAGTAAAACTGTATTTTCTCTAAGTTGAAACAGAAAGACATGGTGTTTGATTTTAATGCTTGTGATGAATGCCAGACTAAAAGCTTCTATTTAACAATTCTGTAGCCCATGATACACACCCTTCAATGGCATCTGCTTTTGCCACAAAGCACTCTAGCACAAATCCCATGGTCCAAGTGGGGACTGCTGGCAGCTTTGAATTATGCAGCACAACTGATGCTGCTCCACTGCATGGCAATGCGGGAGAGGACAGGTTATAGGACAACAAGGAGTCAAAATCCTGTATCATGGAGCCGTGCTTGGAAGTGCTTGTCACTCCTCCTTATTGCTCCCAATCTCCAGTGCCTCTTGCAGTGGTCATAACAAAGCTGGCTAGATTGTCGGGCTCAACGGGTAGTGATCAATGGCTCCATGTCTAGTTGGCAGCCGGTATCAAGTGGAGTGCCCCAAGGGTCGGTCCTGGGGCTGGTTTTGTTCAATATCTTCATAAATGATCTGGAGGATGGTGTGGATTGCACCCTCAGCAAGTTTGCAGATGACACTAAACTGGGAGGAGAGGTAGATACGCTGGAGGGTAGGGATAGGATACAGAGGGACCTAGACAAATTTGAGGATTGGGCCAAAAGAAATCTGATGAGGTTCAACAAGGACCAGTGGAGTGCTGCACTTAGGACGGAAGAATCCCATGCACCACTACAGACAAGGGACCGAATGGCTCGGCAGGACTTCTGCAGAAAAGGACCTAGGGGTTACAGTGGACGAGAAGCTGGATATGAGTCAACAGTGTGCCCTTGTTGCCAAGAAGGCCAATGGCATTTTGGGATGTATAAGTAGGGGCATTGCCAGCAGATCGAGGGACGTGATCGTTCCCCTCTATTCGACACTGGTGAGGCCTCATCTGGAGTACTGTGTCCAGTTTTGGGCCCCACACTACAAGATGGATGTGGAAAAATTGGAAAGCGTCCAGCGGAGGGCAACAAAAATGATTAGGGGACTGGAACACGTGAGTTATGAGGAGAGGCTGAGGGAACTGGGGATGTTTAGTCTACGGAAGAGAAGAATGAGGGGGGATTTGATAACTGCTTTCAACTACCTGAAAGGCGGTTCCAAAGAGGATGGCTCTAGACTGTTCTCAGTGGTAGCAGATGACAGAACAAGGAGTAATGGTCTCAAGTTGCAGTGGGGGAGATTTAGGTTGGATATTAGGAAAAACTTTTTCACTAGGAGGGTGGTGAAACACTGGAATGCGTTACCTAGGGAGGTGGTGGAATCTCCTTCCTTAGAAGTTTTTAAGGTCAGGCTTGACAAAGCCCTGGCTGGGATGATTTAATTGGGGATCGGTCCTGCTTTGAGCAGGGGGTTGGACTAGATGACCTCCTGAGGTCCCTTCCAACCCTGATATTCTATGATTCTATGCTACAGCCTGAGGAGCAAGAGTGAATATGTTCCTGCCCTGGTTTCTCCAAATGAGGAAAGAAAAGGGGTGGGAGAGAGATGCAGAGAAAATGTCTCCTCTGTTTAAATTTTCAGTTTCACCAATTCACACTCCCCTACCCAATAATGTATGGAGCAAAGATGGTAATTCGGAATGCCCTCTGGAAGTGGACATGGTGCATTTCTGCAAAACAAGGGGGGATAGGTTAGCAGAGACTGAATAGAGGCATATATGTTGCATGGGATCCTGCCCCATGAGGGCTCACTGGGCTACTGTGCAAGGAGAGGGCTTGGAGACAGGGCAGAGGTTGGTCAAGGAACTTTTTAATGCATGGCTCCTCTGGTCCTTTTCCCTCCCTCCTGAGGTGGATGGATGGGTGCTAGGAAAAGATTCCTTTTTATTTTAAACCTCCCCACATAGTTCCCTTTCATTCAGTTGAGTTATTCAGGGAGAAGATTTTAGCCTGAGGGTGGGATTGTAGCCACCAATTCATTCCACAAGCACTGTTCACTGTGACCAGAGCTATAGTTATATTAGTGACTTAAAGGTGAAAAAGAATTTTTTCAAAGCACCTAGGTGTCATTGGAGGTCAGTGGGATTCAGCTGACTTTGAAAATGTTATCCAATCCCACTTATCAATTCCCTGAGAGTCTAGTACAACTGGGTACCTAGGGCTGCAAGCCTTGAGTTCAATGGGATTATTTGCATAAGTACTACTCAACATGAGTAAGAGTTGCTAGCTCATGCTGTTTAACAGATTGTAACAAATAAATATTTGTCCCCTTGAAAGAATGAATGTAACATTCTCGTTCTTTTAGATCACATTTTTAATGTTTAAAAACTATATTGGTAACAGATTATAGAACTTATTATTTTTTATTTATTTACACACAAACTGGGAAACAATCTATTTGCTTATGTTTAATATGAACAGCACAAAGTATAGTGACGTTAGCAGGAGCAAAGTATCACCCATGAGTCATGACTCATTTGAACACTCCCTTGGAAATTACCTGGTATCAAGTGTACATCACACTGTAGTGTTTGTACTGCAGCTGGGTGAACCTTAACTTACATAGGGACTCTAGGAAATGGATTTAGTATAAACAATCTGAAGTTCAAGCCTTATGAAAAAATACCTTTTACAGTCTGTGTCTTGGCTGAAACACTGTAAACATGCAGCAGTTTGAAAAGCTCTGTAAAAGCGACTAATACATTTTCATTCAAATTTGTGCTCATCTTTAAAACAAATATTACTTCAAGACCTTTCCTTATCCTAGGCTACAAAGCAAGCTTGGAAAATAAATATTTATTTTTAGACCCGTTTCTCAACTTCTATTTTTCATAAATACTGAATACTATATTGTACAGAGTTAACATGGCATGGAATATACTTGATCACTTTGTCTCTAGCACCTGTTTCTAAAGCATGATTATTTCAGTGAGTGAAATTCACCTGGTGTAGCAACCTTCACAAGGCCTGTTCAAGATATTAGTTCCACTTGATCCCTATCAAGAACCTAGGAGCTGACTAGGCATTGTGTGGGCCCTTTGCACAGGGACTAATTTCACCCATCGTGAGCACTGTTTGAATAATTTGCTATTGAGAAAATACGAATACAGGCATTAGAACTGAATTCTAGCAAATTCATTGGACTATATTGGAAAAAATGCAGCCATTTTCTTGCTACATTCATCAATATAATTATAGTTTTAGGTTTAAAGTTTACTGAGGCAACAATGATAAAGGGTAGAGGGGAGGGGATGTACATTTTACTACGTGAGAAGCGAAAGTATTCATGTTTCTGTTCAAATTCGGACACAAACACCTATTTTTGTTAATACGCAGTGACTAACACATCTATTTCATAGGGGATAAACAATAGCAAAAATATACAGCATCCTATTTATTTACAATATAGATACATAAAAATGAAACATTTCATACAATACCACACAACTGCATAGATTCTTCTTTAGAAACAAACATATGCACAGTATGTGAATGTTCAGACCATTTCCCCCCTGTATTTATTAATTTGCTACCATTTTCACAGTTTGTAACAGAAAGCCTTTTTTTTTATACAAATAAAACATTCTTTGTATATGTTATAGGAAAAAGGTTTTCCTGATGCAAAGTGTTCTTGGGAACTTTTGTGTGAGCTTCTTGGTAGCAGGAAATAAGAGCCATTTATTGGTATTGTTGATGGAATAGAATACATACTGTGTGGGTTGGTCCTAAGGATACCAGTGATAGGATTGTGGAACTGGATTGGGGTCATTCAAAATCAGAAGGCTTTTTGCCAAGATGCTCTTTAGTCTTAATATAAGATTAAAGCAATTAGTTTTTGCTGATTTAGGATGGGCTATAGATACCATTATATATAATTAATTATTCATACAGCACCATAAATACGTATGGTGTTTTGTGTCGTGAGGCAGACGTACAGACGAATCCCATGCTGTCCCCAAACATGTTTTCAAAGTTTCATTTAGATGTGTGCCTGGTCAAAACCGAACACACACACATCCTTATTAAGCTCACAAAATCAACCTTCTGGAGTGGATGGATATCCTGAAGGGTAGGAATTACCCTTCTGCAAGGGGCCAATACAAGGGCTGTGCACCACTGAGATCCCACTTACATCCTCAAATTAGGGCTTATGTGGCACACAGGTCTTGTGCAGGCCCATCTGTACACTTCATCCCAAAACAATGTTACTTCCAAGATTCTAGGTCCAAAATTGTAGTAATTTATTTATTTATGTTTATAAACAGGCAGGAGGAGAGAGAACTTCTTCATTTCTCTCCACAGATCACTGTAAATGAAATGCTAGTCAAGATCAAAAGCCAAAAGTAAAGGATTTTATAGGCCAGATCTGTAGCTGGTGTCAGTCAACATAACACTAGCTCATGATCTATTCCTAAAACCTTATTAGGAACTCCTGCTTGGAACTACTCCCCCCCCCACCTCCTTCTCCCACCACTTTCCAATAACTATAACAGAATAGTTTAACTAGGTTCACGACCAGTCTATGAATTTGCAGTGTCCACAATAGTGACAAGCTCTCTAGAACAGGAAAGCATGCTGCCACCTACTAAGTAGATACAGTACGCTGGATCCTACTTATTTAACAGAGGAACTCCTATAGCATTTTACAGTGCTCTTAAAAGCCTAGCTAAAATGTGGGACTCATACTTTTGTTAGCTACAAGTTCACTATTCCAAACAAACTGAATAAAAGCAGCACATTTTACAGATAACCTCATACAGTGATTCTGACAGTTACAGCAGGGTCTATTGCATTCTGTTAAGAATGTATAAACCTGATGAGAAAATAAAAAAGCATATTATTTCACAGTCTGTACTACAGACATCAACATACATATTATTCCTTTGCATAAATAGCTATATATATATATGATGCCAGTAAATCAGTCTGAGTGAAATCCTCCCCCCCCCACCCTGTGTACAGGGCCAGCACACAGCCTGTTTAAGGACTGAACTCATCTTGCACCCTTTCAGGACAGAAATGATGATGGTCCTATGCCTAAGGGAAATTGCACTCAGTGCATAAATCCTGCTAATTCATTTTATTTTATCCAATAAGACTGCAGTATGCAAGTTGAAGAAGGGGACAAAGCAGGTGAGGAAGAAGTAAAGAGGGAGAGTGCCCAACTCCCATTGATTATCAATGGGAGTTGGGCACCTAATTCATTTGTGACTTTGAAAGTCCCCCTCAATATCTCCTCTGTCACAGTCCCATCAACTCAGTAATCTATGCTGTCAGAAGTAGAAGAGAGAACGAAAAGGGAATGGGAAGGAGGACAACCTCAGAGTACTTGTAGGATAACACAGTCACCTATGAAATTTTCACAGGTTAAAGTTAGTCTTTTAGGGTGTCTACACTACAAACCAAAGTCGACCTATATTAGGTCAATTTACAGCCACCATAGTAATTTAATGTGGTAGTGCAGATCCACACTACCCTTTTTGGGTTGGTGGTGCACATCCTCATGAGGAGCACTTCTGCTGACCTAAGAGGGGCAGTGTGGGGAGCTGAGAGCCTGCTCTCTGAGCTCCTCTGGCAGCTCCCTGCCTGGAGCCCAGCTGCCCCACAGGCTCCCAGCAGGCTGTCCCCCTCTTTGCTCCCCAGTCCTCACTGGGAGCGGGACAAAGCTTTTTGCCCCCACGTTCTCCACAGGGAGCCAGGGGAAGCCACCCGGGGCTTCTCACCCCTCCTCCTGCTGGCAGCTGGCGCAGGGCTGCTTGGGCTTCTCACCCTGACTCTCAGCAGGGCTCCTATTGTGAAATTGACAAGAAAGCTAATGTAAGAGATGCAGTGTCTACACAAACACTGCATTGCACTAACTACACCGACATAAGCCTTATGCCTCTCGTGGAGGTGGAGTTACTATGTCAGTGTAGTACGGCACTTATATCGGCGGGTCAAGGCTGTAGCGTGTACACTGACATAATTAGGTCGACATAAGCTGCCTTATGTTGACCTAACTATGTAGTGTAGACTAGCCCATAGGGCTAGAACCTTACAGGTCCTGAGCACCTCCTGCAAGTTGCTAAGTGACCTCAACTCCCAGTGACTTCAAGCAATGTAAGGCCAAGGCAATAGGAGTGAAGGCAATTCAACAGCTCACAGGAAGTTCAATATCTTGAACTATCAGGTCTGTAAAAAGAAAAAGCTATAGTGACACATAATATCCATACATACAATTGCTAATCCTAGTCTTTTTCCTTAGTTATAGAGTGTGTGTGTGTAAAATGAATCTGCCACTGAAAATGAGAGTCCTCACAAATTGGCAGGTACACTTGAACTTATGAAGGGCATCGTTCAACCCCTGAATGTGCACCTGGACTCCTGTTAGCCATTAGTTCCATTGCTAGTGTAACCCTTCTGCCAGGTGGAGCCAGCAGCAGCAAGGGCCAGGTTCAGTATCTAGTGGTTCCTTTGCAACAATACAACACAAAACCGGCTCGAGCCCCCACCCAGTGACCTAGGACAATTACACACAACCCCCCTGGGTGCCTCTAAGAGGCAATACTTCCCCTCTCGCAAGCACAGAGTCTGAGTGCAGTAAAAACTTTTTAATAAAAGGAGGGAACTCAGAATTAATTTGGGAAAACACTGCAACTAGAGTTCATAAACACAAACCATGAGCAAAAGACCCACGCCTAAGTAAGTTGGGCAGTGTCCTTTTCACCTCAGGTTCTTAATCCAGAAACCCAAGTCCCTTTCATGTGCCCGTCCCTTCTCTGTACCCCACTCACAGTTGCTGTCCTTGGCCAGTGCAGCCCCAGAGTTCAGCGGTTCATTCACAGAGTTCAGCTCCCATGCTGTGTGGAAGTGGGGGGTGTGGTGTAAGGAGGAACCTTACACACTTTGCTGCTCGGGCACTTGCTTGTTACCCCAACAGTCAATTGCCGCGCCTCTCTGTGGGGCTCTGCTCTAGCCCTCTCCATCAGCCACCCTGCTGGCCACTCGCCAAGATGTCTCTCAGTGACTTCAACTGTTAGTTGGGGAGCCATACTGCTGGTGCACACTGGGCAGTGTCTTACAACAGAGACGCTGTCCTAAAGTAGATCTAATACTTAGACCTAGGTATCAGTGATTTCAGCTCTGCAGCATGTAACAAGACTCTCAATTGAATCTAAATTAGCTCTTTTATTATACCATGGAGAGAGGGAGGGTCAAACAGTGTCTAAGACCCTTAAACAGGACCCATCCTCTCTCAAGTCATTGGGCTTTGGAACCAATGTCCCCTGCCTAGCAAGTGCTGTTCAGTTGAGGATGAGTCCCTCCATCGGGGAATGCCAGGTGCAGTTCTGCTGCCCTCTGTTCACACAACAAGGATAACAACCCTTTATTACTCTTGCCCCAAAACAAGGAGACTGGGGATCCAACACCAACCACAAGTGATCATTTGGGCAAGCAATCCCATCATGCTGAGCACCTAGACAGGGTGGGTGTGTCCATACAAACAAGATCAGCTTCTGATGTCTTTTTCCACAGCTCACCACTAGATGTCAGGGGAGAGCTCATTCAGACTCTGCTTACACTAGGACAGGGATCAGCAACCTTTGGCAGGCAGCCCACCAGGAGGCTGTGGGAAGTGGCAGCCGGCACATCCCTCGGCCCACACTGCTTCCCGCCGCCCCCATTAGCCTGGAGCGACAAACCATGGCCAGTGGGAGCTGCGATTGGCCGAACCTGTGGATGTGGCAGGTAAACAAACCAGCCCGGCCTGCCAAGGGGATTACCCTGGCGGGCCGTGTGCCAAAGGTTCCGATCCCTAGCACGCATGTTTGACAGCAGAATTCAGACTCTCTCTAATTCACACATCAAGAACAATACAACATGAACAAATGTGTCCCCCTGGCAGTACATTAGTACTAAAAATGATTCAGTATTTGACGATAAAGATCACCTGCTTAGTACCTGAATCTCTAACCTGAGCCATTTTCCAAATTGACAATATGCCACAATATAAATGCAAAGTTAGAGTGCCTCTGCAAATAATTTATAGCTATTTTTGTTTGATCCTGAAGAAACAGAAATAGGCTTTTTAAATATAAAAAAGTGTTCTATTTAAAGAGGTGTTAAAATAAAAATCTGGCTTGATTCCAATTAAGAATCCAGTTTTGCATAAGGGCCTGATCCTGTTCCCACTGGAGTCAAAACTCATACTGACTTCAATCGGAGGAGGGCTGACCCTAAAAGAGTAAGTTAACTTCTTTACAAGGTCAGCCTTAGGTATATGCAAAACTATCCTAGGATGGAAAAGGCATTAAGTATGACTAAAGGTGGTGGTTTTCGATATAACTGGAATTTTTCATTTTTTCTTGAAAAGCGTAGATGTATTTAGTAAATATTGGTTTATATGGAAGAAAATGCATATTTCTGAACCTTTCCTTTCACACCGAAATCAGCTCTGCCTTCTCCTGGTTGGTTTCAAATGTTCAGTGCTCTATACCGAGTCTATTACTGGTCAGTTTCAAAAGCGTTAGTGCTATTTGATATTCCTCTTGGTCTAAGGTCACTCATGGTTGAGTATGTGTCTCTGCATGGTGGTTTGATGTGCTATCAGCTCAACCATTTGGGCTGGCTGCTCCCATAACCTTTTTTTTTTTTTTTTTTTTTTTTACAACGAAGAGCAGCACCAAGTGTAGGACATACTCTTATCTAATACCAACTGATGCTTTCATGGTGCCCTTCATGTAAACACTCCAGAATGCTACACTTACTAAATGAGGGGAAATGGTTTACAAAATAGTAATGAAAAGCCAGATCAAATGTATGCAATTTAAGAGTAGAGTTTTGGTTAAAAAAAAGAGATGGTGAGAAGAGAACATCATTTGTGGAAACTATTCTAGAATCTGCATTTGTAAAACAAAAACAAACACAGTGCTTGCCCCGAAGGACTAAATATTAGGGTTCGGAAGTTTTAAGACTAGTACTAGAACAATCTAATTCATGACCAGAAGAGTAAAAATTAATTATGATTGGAACCAAGTGGCAAAGCCATGTAAACCCTTGCAGACAGTCAACACAACCTTAACATTGATTTGATAACTCAATGGAATTGGAGAAACTGATACTGCTGTTGGGGAAAATGGGCATTTTCTGCAAGAAAATACCATCTATATCAGTATTTAATTATTTGGATTTGATTTGAGTAAACTCATAACAGGATAGATAGATGGGATGGGATAGATAACAAAACAGAATGGTTGTGATTCTGATGAGTAGCAAACAGGGATGTATCCTTTTCAGCATGATGTTGACTTCAGTTGCCTTCAGCATTGTCTCCTGAGTGCACCCAGTCATAGATGACCAAAGGAATGCTCACGAGGGAAAACAATATTCCCAATGCCATGAAAAGAGAAGCCTGAAAGAAAAAAGGAAAGGAGTCTTTCAACTAAGGTAACTTTTTTCCTTACAGAGACTTACAAATTGATACTGGGTTTCAAAATTACAAATGAAAACAAAGCTCTGAATTCCTTGTTAAGCACGGAGAATGAAATTTTCCTCTATCCTCCGTTCACAACCTCTGCCTTAAGTGCTCATTTCAGTGACTATCTGAAGAGGACTGAATGGGTTCTCCTTTGGTACCCATCACCTCTGCTCTTTAACTAGCTAAAGGGCTCATGGCAGAATGAAATAAAGCACATGCACTGAGTCATCCCATGAGGGTTTACTTGCACAGTATTTCAGCCATTGTCATCTTATGGAGCTAATGAATTAACCCACATACGTTACGTAAGATTTTTGCATGCCAGTGCAGAGAAATAACTATGGAATCACGAGCCTGGCCCAAATGAAGTTCTTGATTATGGAGGAATTAAATAAAATTAATCCAAATCACTACTGTAATATGAACAAAACCAAAGGCATGATAACAGAAGGGCTGGTTTGGTAGTGCACTGAGTGCACTCAGCAAACCACAGGGACTATTCAGAATCTTACATGACTCTATTCACAGCTGGGAAATTAACAGGATCCTTGACCTTTACCAAAGAAGTTTTTTATTCTAATCTCAGTATGGGAAGGATTGTGACATCTTCTGAACTGCAAACCTCCCTTGACATTCAGTAAAAACTTGTAAAGCCCTGCTGAGATCAAGTTGTCACAGTCCTGTATGCTTACGAACAGTGAAGAGCTGGCTCCTTTTGCAGGGGGCACCCAAAATTTGACTGTGATCCCTTAAAACAAATGTAAAGCGCTGCAAACATGACACACTGCAGGCTCTTTCAGGTAATATGTTGCTGTGGAAAATAAGTTGTGGCTATGGGGGCAGTTCCTTTGTTACCAAACTTCAAGGGACTCAGAACCTTGCTAGGGATTATTACTATTTAAACTGTGGTACTTCCGGAAGGCCCCCAATTAGATTTGAGGCCCCAGTCAGATCAAGGCCTCAATGTGCTAGGTGCTGTACAAACACATAAGAAGGTAAGAGTCCCCACACCAAAGGTCTTACAATCTAATTTAAGACAAAACACTGCACAGGAGTGTGACAGAGGGAGGGAGGACAAGGGTAACAGCAGCAGGTTCACGTATGTTCAGACAACCATATTAGATCTGTTCTCAACCTAATACATTTTAATGAGTAACACGCAAAGCACTAAATTGATCTACAGAAAAACATACCCAAATCCTCTGAGTAAATTTTTCTGTATCCTGATGTGTGATTTTTAAATACAGCGATGAAGGAAGAATGAAAATCAACATATTGGCAGAAGTTACTCCTGTAACATTCAAATAAATATGTTAGTTATTGTAGAATTTCACATCTGCCAACAGCTATTTATTATTATTATATAAAACCAGAATACTGTACCTACAACTCCAAAAATATCCTTCATTGAGGGGATAAAAATTACTAACAGGTTGATAATAACCAGGAGGACAAGAGTAACCACAACATGACGACATAAGTCATATTTTGTTTTTTTAGCCAGCTCAAATAAAGAAGAACGCACCTGTAGGAAAAGGAAGAGTTCTCTATTAGGAGGAGCATACAACGTTCAAGCCCATATACTAATTTTTATTGACTCTGTGCATGACAATGAGATTTGCATAGATGCCCCAGTGATTCTGGAGGACTCAAATGTACTGCCTTTGGAATAAGGATTATATTTAATTCAAAATCTGAGAACTGGATTTCTATGTGTCTGTACGAGTGTATTTTCCCCCAGATTATATTTCTTGACAGAGGTGGGGGAGTATGTTGACATGTACATTTTTAGTTCTGCTAGGTTGAAAGCTCATGTAATCGGCTTTGTGTGTGGAATTAAACAGCGAAGGGAAGGAATGGGATTCACCTACATCCAATGCTGCAACACAGCCACTCTGTGGCTGCCATTTCAGCCTACACAATCGGTTGGAATAATGTCACCCATGTGGGCAGGAAGGTATTGAATCCACTGGATCTGCATAATTTCAGATTCAGTGACTCCTCCCCCAGCCTGCCCACAATGCCCCTTTCTATGTCAGATTCTTCAAATGTTGTATAGAGCTCCTTGATCCCTGCAACACACCGGGAAGTGGAGGTTGCCCTCATGGTCAGTCCATCTCACCCTCTCATGAAGAGCCCTACTACAACAGGGTGACTGAAAGGGATTTCTGTGGTTCCTCTGTTCTTGGATGAATTTCATCCTTGATTCTGCCCCTATTGAGATCAATAGGGTAGGACAAGGCCCTTATGTATTTTCATTTTAAATCGACTTAACACCTTCCAGTTCCAAGAGAGAATAATTTATTTTAATTGTATGATAGTTTCTTATTCTCCCATCCAAACTCCCAATGAAGCCAATGGGAGTTTAATATGTGGAAAGACTGACTGCAGGATCAAGTACTCGCTGTAGTCTGCCACTGATTCAGAAGCCAGGCCCCACACACAAGCCAGCCTTGCTTTGGGAGAGTGCACCTACTACAGATCTTAGCTGTTTCCAAATTGCAAGGAGCCTGATACTTACAGTGAAAAACAGCACTGGCACTGTGAGAATGACTGCAAAAATGACAGCCACACGCACTGTCAGGATAAGGATGTCATCTCTACTCTGGTAGTTGTGAAGCAGATCTGAGTGCACATTGTCTGCAGAGAAGACAATAATGTAAGTGTTCCTGAAAATAAGCAATTAATTTATAGAAACCGTCACTTAACAAGGGCCTTCTTGTACAATAAGTGATGTATCAACAAACAAAAGGGCAGGAAATGAAACATTCTTGAGTTAAAATAGGTTTTAAACCATACTCTAGTGATTCCATTTTTCAAGATTAACTCTTTGGGGCCCTGTTTCCGAAAAGCATCCCTAGTCAAGAAAGCACAAGGTTAACTCTAAGCTAAAGTCCATTGCAGGAAGACTACAGGGAGGCATAGCATAGCTACTGGGGATTTTTTGGCAGCTTAAACTTATATAAAAATAACCACATGCACTGTCCCTGCTGAATTTATACTAAATTATTAGGTTTCACTAAAGTCCAAATAGCAAATAGAGTGCTAGGAGAAAACAGAACATCTTCTCTTGAAGAACAAACCCCGTTTTAGGTCAACCCTTTCCCCATGCAACATGAGGTTTCTCCAACCACACAAACTGCCATCCAGCTACTTCTGGTGGCTACCCCAACATCCCCATTTTCCCCCTTGAACTTACCCTCCTCTCTCAGCAACACTCACAGCCCCTGCACCTCAATGACCACCTCCTGGAGGAAGTGATCCATTCTAAATGCTGCTGATATGGGTCACTGGGAGTGCCATATGCTGGTGTACTGACAGTATTTTAACAAAGCCTCCCACAAAATCATCTATCTCCCTTAACCAGTGAGAAATGCTATGAACCAGGTGTACGCACGCTGGCAGACAGGAAGAACATAGAATTCATTTGTTTGTTTCCGCACCTTTAAAAAATTCACATAACTGTAACCAAAGGAAGCAAATGCACCGGGCACAAAAAAAGTATATTAATTTGCCCTTTTCTGGAGGTGTTCAGACTTTGTTTCTGAAAGGTGTCCTGAAAAAACTGATAGCACAGAACAGTGGTCAGCCTGTGTAATCTGAAGTGGAGAGGCAGGAGGGTAAAGACCTTGCAGGGGGCTCATTGGGGATATATAGTTTTAAAATACCTGCCATTTGGTGCAATCTGGTCTATTCCTAAAGGCAAAAATATTGCTTGTCAGAAAGATTTGACCCTAAAGGATAAACCCTCTCTGGCAAGAATCACTTATCAATATACAGAAAAAGCCTGAAATCATCCCAAACTTCTTCAGTTTGAGGGTGCAATTTTAAAAGGGGGCTGGCATAGCCTCTTCTTGTACTTGGCTTATACCACATGAGGCACATTCTGCCATTACAAGCCCAGGTTGCTGCCCCTGTACCTCTGGTCTCCCACTCAGCCTGACCATGAAATACCATGACCATGAAATAACAGCCCAAGCAAGTGACCTTTAGCAACACCTAATTTTTTGTAACTGTACTCTTGTAGTGTACATATGGCAATAACGCGACACCTTGAGCAAACAGACAAGTGGTGTTGGTTTAAAAAAGAGAGGGCCAAAATAAACATGCTATTCTGGTCTATGAAAGGATGGTGGAAAGGGTTACAGAAAAAAAAAGTGCATTTAAAAAAGGCATGTTCCTGTCAGTCTCAAATAATGATCCATGGGCAAGAAGAAAAGTAATGCTGCCCTTCCACGCCCCAATTCTACAACTGATAGTGTGCAGGCAAACATTGGGGAGGGGAGCTCTCGCAGATGCAGCATTATCCACACACTATTAATATTCAGACACATGGTAAAGTAGAAAAGAATTGGGTTTCCTTTCCTCACAGATTCACGCAATCTGTAGGGTTAGATTTGCCTCCTGTGTGGACTTGTCTCCAGGGTTCCTGCTCCAGGTCGCCCCCTGGACCCAGTCCCAGCACTCAGCCAGATATCTGTTCTGTGGTATCTGGGAGTTTTGGTGCATTAGTTTGGTCTTAAGAGGCTCAGATCCTTCAGCTGAGCCACAGATAGTCCAACCCTTCCAGGGTTTTCAATAAACCCAAATGAAGTAACCGAAAATGAAACATCCCATGTGTGGGGTCAGAGTCCTCTTCATCTTCTGTAAAGCAGCGGGCCCCAAGTAGGCTCACAGACTAGTGTCAAAGATTAGTCCCATCATAAGTGGATCCACAACAGGTCCTCCCTTCCTTTGAGGAGGGGTTTCCAGGCAGTATCAGCTAAGGAGTTCTAGCCTTTAGCCAGAACTTGGTCCAGTAGCTAAAACTGAAGATTTGCTGTCCTGATTGGTCTGCCCCCCAGTTCAGCTGGGTATTTCTCTTTTAAGCTCCTCCCTCCAATTCTGATATCACCTACAGGTGTAGCAAGGCACAGCCAAGTGAGTCCACAGTAGCTCATTAACCCTATACTATTTCTAATACTGGGGCCGGCAGGTCTAGCCCCACCCAAAACTAAAAGCCCCCCCCCTCAATTAATCAGAGTAACCACTAAGCCCAGACCACAATTGATTTCTGGGGACAACAAATGGGAAAAAAAAAAGAAAGAAAAGAAAAAGAAGCAGGAGTGAGGTCATAGGTTGAAAATCAGGGATCTGGAGCATGACACTGAACAGAGAACCCCAGATAACACCGACTGCTCCTCAAAGGTGTCTAGGGAGTCAGTGGACCCTGCTCAGAGGAACTCTGCCTGGAGGCATGATAATACGAGGGATCAGAAGTAGGCCCCACAGTTACAGAGCACAGTCCTGTTCAGCTTCTTCCTCCTGGTATAATGGATGGAAATCTTGGGCAAGCACCAGGAGGAGATTAACAAGGAGGCCTCATGACTTTCTGGGGCCACGGATGAATCATAGAATCATAGAATATAAGGGTTGGAAGGGACCCCAGAAGGTCATCTAGTCCAACCCCCTGCTCGAAGCAGGACCAATTCCCAGTTAAATCATCCCAGCCAGGGCTTTGTCAAGCCTGACCTTAAAAACCTCTAAGGAAGGAGATTCTACCACCTCCCTAGGTAACGCATTCCAGTGTTTCACCACCCTACATGAGGTGTGCCACGACCAGGAAATGTGAGGAAAAATGCAGCCAGATGCTCAGTAAGAGGTTCTGGAGGAACAGGAAGAGGGGCTGCAAGTGTGCTAGGCTCATTAACCCTGTGTTGCTGAGAGCGGGGTTTGTAAACCCCATCACAGGACTCCAAACTCCTCCTACATGAGGTGGGAATTTCAAAGAAGTTCCAGGAAATGAATCTTGGGGAGTTTATTCGCCTCCTCAAATGTCTTGGGGAATCAGATCCGCAGCTGGTGTAAATCTGCCTGGCTCTCTTGAAGTCAATATGATCTACTGATTTATACCAGCTGAAGATCTGGCCCATTGTGGCTATTTCTTCAGGACCATAGAACTGGATCATTAATTCTAATATTTTATTTGTCGTTTTCTATGAAAACTTACTGGCTAACAGCAGCCCAACTGTTGGATGAGTGGCCACCAGTCTTGGCACCTGCAGCCTTCCTCAGTTTTCTTGGCATAAGCCATTAAACAGAAATGGTGAATTCAAATTATCTTACTTTCTGCAAATTGGAGGCTTCATATCCACCATGACAGCCTCATGGTAGAAACTAATATATTTTTTGTAAGTTGTTAGGTCACCAAAAGTTCATCTGTCTATGACAGAAATGTAAAATTTCAAATTTGCTTCCCCTACCCATCAATATCCAAATGTGCATTGGTTACCAACCTTTCCAGACTACTGTACCCCCTTCAGGAGTCTGATTTGTCTTGTGTACCCCAAGTTTCACCTCACTTAAAAACTACTTGCTTACAAAATCAGATATAAAAATACAAGAGTGTCACAACACACTATTACTGACAAATTGCTGACTTTCTCATTTTACCATGTAATTATAAAATACATTGATTAGAATAGAAAAACTGTACTTATAGTTCAGTGTACCTGAAGCCCGAGTCCCACTGCCCGGGGCCGAAGACTATAACTTAGTATCATGGGGCCCCCTGTGGTATGGGGCCCCAGGCAATTGCCGTGCTTGCCATCCCCTAATGCCAGCTCTGCACTTGTGACCCCCCTAAACCCATCCCGCAAACCCGTTGGGGGTTGCAACCACCAAGTAAAGAAACACTGAACTAGGTGAATATCTAGATAAGTTGACGTACCCCCTGGAAGACCTTTGTGTACCCCCAGGGGTACGCGTCCCCGTGGTTGAGAACCACTGCCATAATGAATGACTGTAACAAACATGAAGGCTGTAGCTTGACAGAGCACTTGAAATCTAATAAGAAAGACTGATGACCTTTTGGTGCCCCTTATGGAAAACTCACAGGTCAAATCTGTGATCTCCCTCTGATTGACTTAGTGGCCTGTAACGAACAAATGTACCAAATTTCAAGACTCAAACTGCTTTAGAACATTAGCTCTCAATCATCCTGCCAGTGTAAGGGTCTCTGGGTTCTCCGATTTTTATTTATTCTGCATATTCCTTTTAATAAGGAAAAAAAATAAGATTTGCTTGGTTTTTGTATTTTTAAAGTGAATTAGTGTTCATGAAAGGAGGCGGGTTGAAAATCTTGGACACTGAAGTATTCAGAACTGCGAAAGTATTTCAAGCAGCAGCATTCCAAGCTGACCTAAACTGCATCACCAATGTATTTAACTTGAATGGGTAGGGACCAGTTCTTGCTAACAGAGGGAGTACAGTCTCCGCATCCATTGCCTCTGTGCCGAGAATGGCAATAAGGCTGCCAATTACTGTGGTGATGATTTTGACACCTATTCACTAAGCGCTATCCTAAGATCACAATCTCATTTTACACAGGCAATTGAATAGCCAATCAGATATCACTTAATCACTTTAGGTCATTACTGATCTGAGCTGAATTGAAACTAGTAACTGAAAGTTACTGATATGACACTGCTAAGCTCCAGTTACCCAAAATAAAACTAGTTTACATTAAACTTGTGCCTTTGCTCCTTTCTCTTTCATTTTTGAAGTTAAATTAGCAAGTGCTGCATATAGCTACTGTGTGTAGCCACTCAGAGCACCGGTAAAGAAGAGATTTGTATCTTTATGGAAAAATTTAGGGAAATTGTTTTCAAAATTCTAGTAAGGTAAGTGAGTGGGATTCTCCTTTTTCAATGGGTAAATGTTATTGATTTCACCTGGATTCTTTCTGACAGGTATGTTAGATCAGCAAAAACTGCTTACTTACCATAGAAAGTTAAATAGCCAAAAATGGCAGTCATGAAGTACATAACGAACATGGCAAAAAATGAGGTATTTGAAACCATTTGCATTCTCTTCTGTGTGCGACTGGAAAAAGAAGGAAAAATAATAAATGGCTGTATAAATCTTTGCACAAACAAAATTAACTAGCATCGGAGAGACTCCAGAGTGTGTCTTTCTTCATTTAAATCAGTGATCCCCAATAGCTGTATTGAAGGAGGAAAATGACTGGGGGACTAAGTCTCCCAAAAGCCATTGCTAGCCTCCCAGTTTTGCTAGGATTTTAAGTCAAGGGAACATAATGACCATTCTGTGAACACTGCCCTCCCCAAATCACAACGGGTGGCTATGGCCCCTAGCAGTAGCCTCTGTAGCAGAGAAGGGGTCAGCTTGGAACTGCTTCTGTGTGCAAATTAAAGGACCAGTAAAACAACAGACTGTTAACATCCTAAATGTTTGCAAAAAATGGTCTGTGTCCTCTGGTAAGGAGAACTGCTGTAGTTTAAAAAAAAAATTGGTTAAACATAAACATTTCATTTTTGACACTTATTTTGAAATGCTTAAACCTGGGTGCCTAAAGTTGGGCTCTTAATCCATATTTTGATACCAAAATAGAAACACCCAGATTTCTAGAAGAGCTGAGCACCCAAAAATCCCACTGAAGTCAATGGAAGCTGAAAGTGCCCAACAGCTCCCAGTTAGACACCTTATTAAGTGGCCAGAATTTCAACAAACAGCAGATCCTTTGACAAGGATGGGAACTGCAGCAGGCTGAGCATTGCTGAAATTCCAGTAACTTCTTTTAGGTACTTAAATAGGAGCTGAACTCTTTTGGCTTTGAAGAACTAATGCAAAGACATTAATATAGAGTAAAGAGAGAAAATGGCACACAGACATTTAGGAGCAGATTTTGCTTCATGGCAAAAAATGTTTTCATCTAAGGTATAAAAATATCAGCCCTGATTCTCCACTCAATCTGAGCTATGCTGGAGGGAGCAGTTGCAAGGAGCCAGCTGCAGCTTCCTGATCATTGGCTGCTCAGCCTTGATGGATGTTAAAGCAGCAGGGGGGCTACTGTAACTTGCACCAGTGCAAATCAAGTCACCACACCTATTGCCTGCTCATGCCCCTTTGCTCCCCTTATGCTAGGGACAGAGGTACAGTGGCTGGTGTGGGAGGCTCCTCTTCATCTTTCTCACACAAAGAAAAGTTATTGGTGCTAGTCACATCATTTAACTACATTTGATGTGGTTTAAAAACACATTGGGATGAAAGCCTGTACAGAAAAAGCATAACTTGTTAATGTCACAGTCTTTTTGCTACATTGGAATCAATGGCATTAGCTGAAATACAAGACTATCTTGTAAACTATAATAATTTGCACTGCTTGGCTCTTCAAAATAGCTGTCATTCTAAAGAAAACCCCTGGGATGTCATGTTACCCCATAGGGAACCCAGATTTACCTAGCTTCAAGCAGTGCTCCTTTGTTTTCTGATTTTATTAAACTATCTTTCATTTGAATTACAAGGGTGATGTGGAGCAACTCTGCACTAACATTTTACACTCTAAATAGTCCATTTTAAACAATCAAACAATAAAAAACATCTTACTCTTTAAGTTCGCTGTAGATTGGAAGGACCGATGGGTGGCACACAAATGCAAATGCAAGGGTGGGCAAAGCATAAACAGTCTGTTTGAACATAATTGAAGAAAATCCAGTTAGGAAAAATACATATTAAGAAATCATCAGTGTTTCAATTACTTCATCTCCCAACTTTCTGAACTCTTCAACTGAACACTGAGAGTCCTTGCAGGGAAGGCAGAGCGCCTGTCAAATAACACGTATTTAACAAAACATCAGGAACAATAACTTTTCAATGTGAGGACACAATCTATGCATTTTTCTTGCAAATATTTTGGACTCAGTTCAGAAACAGCAGTCGTGTAGCTGCTGCTACCACCCAGGGCCGCTGGGGGGTGTGGGGGGGAAGTGGGGCAATTTGCCCCAGGCCCTGGGCCCCACAGGGGCCCCCATGAGAGTTTTTGGCAGCACTTCGATGGCGGGTCCTTCAGTGCCGTCGAACACACCCAGAGTGAAGGACCCGCCGCTGCTTCTTCCGCTCCGGGTCTTTGGCAAAGTGCCCCAAAGACCCGGAGTGGAAGGACCCCCGCCACCGAAGACCCCAGGTCCCCTGAATCCTCTGTGCGGCCCTGCTACCACCGGCTTTGTTCCCTTGAATAAGACACTTTCACATCCTCTACTATTGCTGCCAAATACACTCTTGTGTGAGAGGGGCAAATGTTTGATCTTTACGTGCCATGAGGAGGAAAATTATTTCAGTGCCATAGAATGGATGCTCAGAGGTGTCTGATCATGATAGATAAGAGCTGGATTGTGATATTTAGGCTCAGCCCATAGTAAGGAGCCGTGCAGAGGGTCACTGTCCCAGAGGGAGTACTGGGATACATTCTGTTTCAGGGAGGCAAATGCCTGCTGGAGTTCCCAGGCATTACAACCTCTGGGTATTGATTGATAGTGCAGTTCATTCCCTCTTTGAAGCTGGCCCTATCTGCTGCCTGGTGCAAAGAGAGGCAGAGTCTCAACTCCTTGAAGTCCAATGGAACCTGCCCCTTACACAAGCTGAGGGAGAAGGTTCATTATGCCCTCTCCATCACAGCGCATCTGTGAAAGGCCCACGGAGACTGGATCTAAATGATGTGTCTAATTGACTAGGAATATGGAGTATGATATCAAATTATCTGAATTAAAAATAAATATCATAGAAAGAAACATACCTTGGAATTAAAGGTAACATACTTTGGTTGACACATATCTTCATGTGCTGAGCTAACATTTGATATGATAGGTGATGTTGCATTTGGCTCCAGTACTGGGCAGGGAAGTTGAAATTTCTTGTAGATAACCTGGAATAAAGTGTCACACGGTAACTGTAAAAACTATTATTAAAATAAAAATGCATACTGAAGACACTATAGGAGCAACTCTCATCCAACCAAAACAGCAAGCAGCCCTTACCACTATGAGGAAAAAAACCATGCAACCAAGGGAAAATCCACTAGTATATCCAAGATACCCTAAAAGAAATACAAAAGAAATAAAATCAATAACTCATTTAATGGTCACATTTATTTTGTTTTTGTCCTTTTCATAGCTTGTTACTTTATAACATAGTTAAAGTTATTACATATAACATGCACCATGAACTTCAGGATAGTATAAAAGTGCTTCTCATTTTTCTGTAAATCTGTCATTTCACAAGGTTGCTACATTTCAGACATATTAAAACTCTGTTCTGATATGTCTGACCCTCATTTAATATTCCTCTCCTGCCTCCTTGCAGATCATCCATATGGCAGTTTGACTAACTGCATTCTTGAGAATGACTTTCACAATGGACGTAAACTTGATAATAGGAAAATATGCCGCAAATCATGAAGTGCTTAAATGTTAAACGTTACTATGGATTAGATTTTCCAAAGGATTTTTATTTTTATTTCAAGGGCAGTTAGGTGCCTAACCTCCTTAGGTGCTTTTGGAAATTTCAACAGATGCCTATCAGCAACGTTAGGCACCTAAATACCTTTGAAAATCTGGCCATATAGGGTGAGAGGTGCCTAGTGGAATCTAAGGAATATCCATAACCATATACACATATTACCTAGACCAGCGGTGGGCAAACTTTTTGGCCCGAGGGCCACATGGGGGTTGCGAAACAGTATGGAGGGCTGGGTTGGGAAGGCTGTGCCTCCCCAAACAGCCTGGCCCTTGTCCTCTTCCACTTCCCGCCCCCTGACTGCCCCCCTCAGAACCTCTGCCCCATCCAACCCACCCTGCTCCTTGTCCTGTGACCTCTCACTCCCAGGACCCCCCGCCCCTAACCACCCCCCACCCCCATCCAACCCCCCCTGCTCCCTGACTGCCCTGCCCCCATCCACGCGCCCAACCCCCTGACAGGCCCCCCGGGACCCCTGACCCATCCAACCCCCCCCCCACTCCTTGTCTCCTGATTGCCTCCTCCCAGGACCCCCATCCCTAACTGCATCCCAGGACCCCACCACCTATCCAACCCCCCTGCTCCCTGTCCCCCCCCCCCGGGACCCTCCTGGTCCCTCACCCCCTATCCAACGCCCCCTGCTCCCGTCTCCTGACCGCCCCCCCCCCCAAAACCTCTGCCCCATCCAACCACCCTCTGTCCCCTGACTGCCCCCCGGGACCTCCTGCCCCTTATCCAACACCCCCTCGCCCCCTTACCGTGCCGCTCAGAGCGGCAGGACAGCCTTACTGGAAAGCCTGGGGGGTGGGTGGGTGCAAACTGCGCTGCCCCAGTGGCAGTGTCACTACGGGGAAGGGGGACAGCAGGGGAGGAGCCAGGGGTGAGCCTCCCCGGCCGGGAGCTCAGAGGCTGGGCAGGATGGTCCCGCGGGCCATAGTTTGCCCACCTCTGACCTAGACAGAACTAGTCAAAAATTTTCAATGAGAATTGTTATTGAAATTTTGAATTTTGATGGAAAAAACATTTTTTGACAATTCTGTTGCAATTAAAAAAATTACTAGTTCTATGTAATATTAATTTACCTAATGGAATAAACACCCCGGTGGTCATAAAAACTGTAATCAGTTGCCACCAGCAAATGGAAGAGATAACGAACACATTATTTTGAATCAATTTAGTTATACTGTGCTCATATGTCATGTTACTAGCTTTTAATTTAGGCCTGGCTTGTTTCAGGATGCCTAATACATAGCTTATTCCTGTGCTAAGGCCACTTTATTCATGACTGAGCACTGCCCTCTACATTATATCTGAATGGCCAATACGACCTAGAGGGGAGCAAAATTTGGGTACCCCCACTTTATTCTAACAATATTTGAGTCTTACCTAAGTTCTTAAGAAGACACAAGGGGAGGATTATAGTAAATGTTACGGCTACAACAAGAATTCGCCCATCCACATACCATGCCCTGTAAAACATTTCAAAGATACAGTGAAATCTCTTCTTAAAGCGCTATCACTGTTTTTTTACATTGGGTCAGCCATCCAGAATTACAGCATTTTCTCTGGCTTCCATATGTTGTAAGCTCAAGTACAAGCAAAGACTGGGACAATTTCTGAACTTCCTACGGTACTGGTTACATGTGGTAGTAAAATGAATATTCTATCAGTAATTGCTTAAAAAGTGGCACTCTTTGGAATCTGAGCCACAACGGATTTTCATAGTTAGAGGGCAAAATGTTGCCCTTACTGGTAGGAGTGGTGGCCTGGTGAAGGGATGGAGCAATACCAGTTGGCATTAGATAGAAGCTCTCCTGCCAGCACAGGAAGAGACAGATCAAGCGGTCAGACAGTGCCGTGCAGCATATGCTGAACACAACAGTATACCCGCTTAACCTACTGAGGGCCTGGCCACATGCCCTAAATGACAGACCATGATACTGGGGGCTGGGATGCACCAGCCCCCAGTCACTTGACCCCTTCCCATAGTCTGTGGTTAGAATCCTCTCCTGGTGGTTTGCAGGGAAAGGGGAGAAATTGTTCTCTACAACATATTTTGAAGTGTTCTGTCCAGTCTTGTATGAAACATCTTCAGGATGGTGTTTCCACTTTTTAGCTAAGTTACAAGACATCATATAACTTGATGTAACAAACAAGACATGTACCAATGTAAAGAAATATCCCTTTTTGTTTTGTTTAAGGTGACGGTAGATGCCATCAAGCAGTAACAAGTGGCAGAAATCTACCCTAGGTATTCCACTCCTGTCATGTTTTAGTATTGGGGCATTATGGCAGGGGTGGCCAAACTGTAGCTCAGGAGCCACATGTGGCTCTTTTACAGTTAAAGTGCAGCTCGCTGAGCGCCCAACACCCCCCTCCATTCTCCACCTACCAGATGGGGGTGTGGGGGTGAGAGCTCAGGACTTCTCCATTGCAGTGGGGTGGTGGGGTAGGGGCCTCCATTCTCCACAACGGGGAAGGGGGTTTCAGGGCTTCAGCCTCGTGGAGTGCATCTGCCAGGGCTGGGGGTTTCAGCAGGAGCAGGGCTGAAGCCCCAAGCACCATCAGGCGACTCCCATGGGGCTGAAGCCCCAAGCCCCAGCAGCTGCACCCCGGCCCTCGAACTTCTGAAGATTGTCATATGTGGCTTGGAGGGTCAGTAAGTTTGGCCTCCCCTGCACTTTGGGGAGTTCTTTACAGATTGACTCCTACAAGGTGATCAGAACTCCTGGAGGTGCTGAGTGCCTTCAATGCCCATTGGTTTCAATAGGTGTTGAAGGTGTTTAATAGCCCCAAGTATTGCTCAGGATGTTGTGGGATCAGACCATATGATAAGAATGTTGTAGAAATCATTCTTCTGAAGGAAAATCTAGACAGTGATCACTAAAGGCTCATTTATTTTTTCTTTTCTCTTCCCCTCCCACGCTTTACAATCCCATTAGGGACCCTGCTGTGAAGATCTGACACTAACATAAGGAACAGCCAATAATCAGTGCTTTTATAAACCCATACTGTAGTTTATCTACATGAAGTTTAGACTCTGAAGTCAAGTAAGCAAAATAGTATTAAACTTACGAAAATGCTTCTTCTTTTCCCATAAGAAACTTTATGGCAGAGGGCAGCTCATTTTTTACTATGAAGAGATAGCTCAGCATTGCTGGGGGAAAATGAGACAATTTTAGAAAGTAGACATGATATCTTGTGGAATGAGCACATAGAAGGATATTGGACACGGGTTCTCATGCCATCCCGAAGTAAATACAAGCTGATCTAAGGCAAAGAAGTTTAATTGATTCTAAGATACTGATCCAAGCTGGGTTTTCCCTGATATGTCATTTCAACAGACTACACAGACAATATTACTTTGAACCGCACAACAGAACACGAGGACCTCCAAAACATCATTGGGAGAATGACAAATCTGACAGGCATAAACGTATGTGCATTCCTTTGTTTGCTCTTGTCTTTTATACTCCCTTTACCTCCAGTATTCTGGAGAGAAGTGGATCCAAAAACAATCATTTTTCCTGGGGTGCCAAAGACCTGCTCGCCAAGCTTTTCATACACCATGCAGCCTGTGTAAACCAATTGGAGGAGAAATCAGAAATCAGGGGTGACAAGCAACTGTCAAGTCAAAACATTTAAGATTCCTCTTCATTCAGCTAATTTCCCCATCCATGCTGCTATTTCTTCCCTTTTCACACAAATATGGGTCTCTATTGTAACTGACAGGAGTCAAGCAAGCTTATTTGGAAATATCCTCCTCACATTTTTAAATGTCAGGAGTGGCTACCAATCACTTTTTGAAAGTTGGAACTCACAGTGAGACGATTATATCCCTTTAATGTAAGTGTCCTCGTGACATTTAAAAACCTGGCATCCTGACGTCTTAAATTTGCTCCCTCAGTAGGAATAATATAAGATTTAATGGAAGATAATATTCAACACAGCAGGGATCTGCAAGCCAAGGCTCTGGCAGACAAGCTAGAGAGACACAACACTGCAATGCTCTAATTTTATACAGTTTGACTAACTGACTAGATTAATGCAGAGAGGCCAGACTGTTCATTTAAATTATTATTTTTATTTCCTTATGATAATATATTAATTTGAGTTCTCATCTCCTATACTTCCTGTGAAAGAAGGAAAGTATGAGAACTATAATTAAATATTCTTTGTTTAAAGTCTGTCAAATTCAACTAGTAGCTAGACTGTCTATTAATTACAAGATGTTCCAGTTGAATTTAGCAATTTTTTCCCCCAGTTGTGGCTTGGGCTGACAGAAAAGGTATAGCATTAAGAACGCAAGAGGATATGCAATGAGAATGAAAGATAAATATTTCAGGTGTTACAGTGCACAGATTATCTCTCAGTTTGGGTTCCTCACATTCTCTCCTGGTTGACATTTTCTCTTTAAAACTCACATGAACAAGAATAAATGCAGTTTGAGTTTTAATGCAATGTCTTCCTAAAGCCTAAAGCCCAGGACCCAAATTTTTTGCATTTCAAGGACACAAATGTGTGTGCATCTGCATGCCTAATTTGAATATGCAATTGCTGCCATTGTATACACAGTCATGATAATTGTGTACACAAATTAGGTGTTCAAATGTGGAAGCATTCTCATGCATGGGTAATTTTGAAAGTTTGGACTAAAAGGTTATAACCTCAGGACATTATTCTTAGCCTATGTACAGTGAAGGGTTTAACATTACAATGGCACACTTTTATATATGTATTTAGAGTTATATATTGTGAGATCCTTGGGGCTTCTTCCCTATATGGAAAGTACCTATTATTATATCATGGGTACTGTTGGGAACATCAACTCTATTTTAGTGATGTCATCTTATCCCAGATAAGCTTCACTTTACAGAGTTTCATTATACCTCGAATTGCAATCTGCAGATTGTAATGCAATAAAACAGTTTGAGTCTTTCCTTCTACTTCACTAAATAGAATTTCACTGTATCAGAATTCTCTGTGAATTGGATAGACTATATCTTTTCTTTATAGCAATGGGCCAGATTCTGGTGCCAGTTATACCAGTATAAATCTGGACTAAATTTGATGGCTTCTGGCCCAGTTTCTCTTTTCTTTTTCAAACTGAGAAAAAAACCCAGCCATCTTGCTTTATTCTGAACATCTTTCACCTCTTGTTCTTTTCCCTCCTAATAAATTGATACATTATCATCTCAAATTACCTGTTTCCTTTGAACATATCAACAGGAGATTTATTGAATAAATAGACAGAAATGTCACTGAAGTCAACAGAAACCTAGAACAGAGTGAAAAATAAAATGTATTATAATAAAATAATTCCTTGGTGTTGCAATTTTGTACATATTGGGACAGATTCTCATTTACACTAAGCCACCTTCATAATTTCTGGCAGTGCAAAGGGGCCCTAAAGTAAGTATAAATATAACTGACACATGCTTTATGGCTTCTTTACATTGCTATAGTGTAAAAAGGGGACCTAGTATAACTGAGGCTCTGGCCCATTAAGTCTTATATTGAAGGCCTGCAGAGATGGACTTATGGTGCTCAAAGTTTATAGACTATTAATTAGTAACCCCTCCCACTTTTAATCTAACCCAAAATAAAAATCTCCTACCATCAAAGCAAGAAGATCTAGTCAGAGCAGCTGTGAGCCCTTTGCTCCCGACTACTTAGTCAAATGATCTTTCTAAAATCTGAAGCACAGAATTTTACCTGTTTATCTAAGGACATGAGGGCCACATCCCAATGTTCTTTCCCAAGCCAAGTTCCAGTGGATATTAATGGTATCTCCTGATATTGTTGTGCCTGACTCTGACAGTGCCACTGGGAAAGCAGGGGCAGCACTGCCCCAAGTAGCCCTGCCAGCCTATTATAGAGGATGCAGAGTGATCTCCCCCAATCTGTGCACCATTCCAGCTCTGCTCTGGAGTGGAAGGAGATGTGGTTCTTTGCCCTGACACTAGCACCCCTGTTGACACTAGCCTCACACTGTGTGCTCCCCAGAGTGGTGGTCTCTGAGCTACAGATGTTGAGCAGGGGAGACAGCAGAGACACCCCTCCTCTGAGGTACTGCATGGCACTGGCAACTCCAGTCCCTGTCCTTGCACTGAGAGAAGCAGAGGCTGAAGGGTTAGCTGCATCCTGCATTACAGTTGGTACTTCCTGCGATGGGGCATCCATCATTTGGCCCCTGCACTGTAATCACTGGTTTGCAGAAAAAGTCGGGAATTAAAGTGGGAATGAATGCTTAGTCGATACTTGCAAAGGGCTGAGCAGCACACCTGATAACAAGGCAGTACCATGGGCCAAATGCACAACACTACCTTTGCTCAATGATCCATCTCCTGTAGACCAGGGAACAATTCAAGCACTGTGTGTTCCTTTTCTCCGTGTACAGTTGCACAGGCTGATTGACAACACATTTTCATGATATGTGTAAGGAGTATTAAAACAATCTGTTGGCATTTCTATCATTTCTATCATGACAAAATGTCTTAGGACACCATCTAAACAAATCTAAAATTAAAAAGAAAACAAGCTGCTACAATAGATGACAAAAACAAGTCTTTTCACTGAAAGGAACATGCGGGAATGACAGTTTGAAAACAATGTTTTCTTCCTTAGACTAGATATATTTCGGGGCCAAAATTATGGCTGCTCTTGCCATGATTGCATGGCCTGGGGGGTGGAGTAGAGTGGAAGAGGGCACAAGAAGCCCCATTCTTCTCAGTATAACTGTACAGAACATGCCACAATGATACAGACAGCATTACTCGAACTTAAGGGGGCATCAAACAACAATGGCACTGCACTTCCCAAAGGAACTTGTCCACCTTGCCTGCATTGTACATTGTAATGCCTGGAGGGCAGTGCTGGGAGAGCCCACACTGAACCTTTTCATAAGGTGGAGTAAGTGCTGCTGCCGAGCATGCTCCCACCAGAGACATCATGCATGTTTTTGCACTATGTGGGCATAATGTCTCCAGCCATTATTGCTTGGCTGTTGAAGCTAGTCACTTGGCTAGTCATTGCTTGGCTGTTGAAGCAAGCTGTAACTGAGCCCTTAACATTAAACTCCTAATTTGCTGACACCAAGCAAAGGGCGTTTTCATGGAGGTAAAAATAACAGCTGCAAGCCAGCCAGGTGGTGATCTGATCTGTTTCCTTACTTCCCCTCGGGAGTCTCACAAGTTGCTATGAGAAACATGTCCTTTTTCAGTAAGGCCATATGAAAAGCCTCTGTGTGAGGGCTGTGGTTTAGACAGACTAGTGCTAGTAGCATCCCATAGAATGGAATGAAAATATTAGTTCCCCTCACTTTTTGCAAACTCAAAACGTAAGCAGTGAAGCTTTGGCAACCCTGTAGTATCAAAATTGTTCTCATGTTTCACATTTTATCCAGTTTAAAAAAGTGCTGGCAACCACCTAAGAAATCTGGGCAAAATTCTCACCCCCAGTCCAAGCCAAGTGTATAGCTATTTGCAAAGGACTGACGCAGAGCTAGGGGGAACAGAATCCTACCTCCCACCCTGGGAAGGTATGCTGTCTGTCCACAGCTGCTTCCTTCACTCATCAACTGTAGCAACTACTGTGGCCCGTTGCACTGCAGAGGCCTGGGCTTTGTGACCAGAGAATCTGTGAAGTTGGTGGATTAATAGGCCACACATCTGCCACTCGCTAGCATTGCCACGCAAACCCCCTTGGCATTTCACTGGGAATCAGGACACAGCAGAGCTCGGCTCAACCAGTGCCAAAGTCTGCAGAATCTTCCTCCAAAGGTCTCTCTGTGGCCTGGCTCAGGTGCAGCCTTCCAAACATTCTGCAGCCATGAGGATTTTCTCCCCTACTGCTAATATGGAAGAGTCTTTCTATGGCATAGCTCATAGTTATTAGCCATATTAGACTGTAAGCACCTATGGGCTCTCATCTTATTTTACACCTGCAAAGCATCATACCTACCTATGGCGTTAATTTACACAAATAATACATTAACAATAGTGTTTTTGTTGTTTTGTTTATTTTTAATTCAGTATGCAAAGACTATATTATCCTGATTCTGACCTCAGTTGTGCAGGGGGTAAATCAGATTTGATTCTGCTGGAGTCAGTGGAGTCATGCTGGTGGAAAAGCAGGCCTTCATTTGCTTAATTAGCTTTTTAACACACAGGTTTCCTTTTCCATCTTTGCTTTTTACTTTTAGATCACAGTGCCTGGTTCTCTTTGGTAACCAAAGTCTATGCAGATCAAAGCAGGCTTAGAAACATTTTAGACCTGTGTAATTTACAAGTAATGAATACAACAAGGCCCTCTGTTCAAAATGCAAAAATAATAATACTTGGTCTCTGTCTTTAATCACTTGTAAAGCAACGTGTGATAAAGATAGCACTATGTATTTGTTGGAAAGATTCATTTGATCAAGTTGTGAGGAAAAAAATGTATTCTTGATCGATTGGATTCAACTCTCTGCATTGCAGGACATAGGAACATTTTAAACGGTGCTCTTTATTTGCCACAGAGCTCCAGAAGTCACAATTTTGTATCTCAAAGACTGGTTTGATGGCTCATTCCCTGCTAACTTGCCTCTCACTCTCTAACTTGTTACTAGCTACTTCATCTTTGGTCTTAATGGCTTTGTCTATGACAGTGCTAACATGACTGAAAACCATTACAGAGCTAACAAATGCATGGCTATTAAAATAAATATCTGCTATTAAATCTGCACAGTTAATTAAGTAGAGAATAATTCTGTTCTTTATAGTACAAATAATGTACTCAGCATTCACCTTAGCTCAATACTTTGATCTACCCAGTATTTGATTCACGACAAGTCCAACTACTATCAAAGATCATTATAAGCCTCTCTAGGGTTCAGTATCATGTATGTGATCTACTTCTGATAAAACTGCTTTTATCTTGTTTAGAGAAATGTAAGCATTCAGGAGATACACATCTCTCAACTGAAACTCTGGAAACAGAATGCTTTACAGAATGTGGTGTTAGCTTCTTGTTAGTGCTAATGAGTTCAATAGCAGTATGTGTGTTGATGAGAGGAGCAGAGAAGGCTGTGAGAGTTTACAAAGAACTAAAGTTTCAGTGGAATCAGAATGTAATTAGACTAATGCTTTGGACTGTTCCAGGGTTTTAACCCAGTCACTGTGACACAGATAGTTCCCATCCATACTAACTTTTAAAGCGTAACTGGACCAGGAGCTGATTCCTGATTTGGTTACAGTTGTAGGGTAGACAGGACCCTGAACTCTCCAAAGCAAATCAATTCCCAGAGTGAAACTCAGAATGATTTTCTCTTTTCAGTGGGTTTCAGATTACAGGGCAATCTTATACTGCACATACATAAAACAGATATTTGCAAATTGATATAAAAATTTGAAGCACTTCTATCATGTTAATTAGAAATCACTGATGTAGCAATAGCTCTGTCCACTTCCGTTTTTAATTTGACATATAAGCTAGTGAGTTTATTTTTAATGAAATGTTTGTCAGTGCTGCAGTAACAAAGCAGTTCAAAACATCCTGAACTGATTTGTATCTTTTCATATTTTAAGTTTCAGATCTGTCTCTTGGTACCATGTGCTAGATCTCAGAAAGGAAAATCGAGGAAACAAATCTCATGTGCCTCCTACCCATCATCCCCCCCTTCCCCCCCCCAAGCTGTGCACAAAAAAGTATGAGGGCTTGTATGCACTAGTGGTTACTTCAGCATAACTTAAGTCACTCAGGGTGTGGAACGGCATCCCCCTGGAGTGATGTAAGTTACACGGACCTAAGAGCTGGTGTGGACAGTGCTATATCAACGGAAGAAGCTCTCCCACTGACATAGCTACCGCCGCTCAGAGAGGGGGAGTAATTATGCCAATGGGAGAGCTCTCTCGCGTCAGCATAGACCAGTAGTTTTCAAACTTTTTTTCTGGTGACCCAGTTGAAGAAAATTGTTGATGCCTGCGACCCAATGGAGCTGGGGATGAGGGGTTTGAGGTGTGGGAGGGGGCTCAGGGCTGGGGCAGAGGGTTGGGGTGAGGGGGTGAAGGCTGCGGAGTGGGGCCGGGAATGAGGGGTTCAGGGTGTGGGAGGGGCTCTGGGCTGGGGGTTGAGGTGCAGGAGGGGGGTCAGGGTTCTGGGCTGGGGGTGCAGGCTCTAGATGGGGCTGTGGATAATGGGTTTGGGGTACAGGAGGGGGCTCTGGGTTTGGGGGTGGCTAGGGGCTGGGGAAGGGGATTGGGGCATGGGCTCGCCTCCGGCGGCTCCTGGTCACTGGTGCAGCCAGGGTGCAGAGGCAGGCTTCCCCGCTGTCCTGGCACCGTGGACTGCGCTGTGCTCCGGAAGCGGGCAGCAGCAGGTCTGGCTTCTAGGCGGAGGCATGCAGGCAGCTCTGAGCGGCTCTTGCCTGCAGGCACCGCCACCCAAGCTCCCATTGGCCGGTTCCCAGCCAATGGGAGCGTGGAGACAGTGCTCGGGGCGGGACCAGCGTGTGGAGCTCCATGGCCCCCCTGCCTAGGACCTGGACCTGCTGCTGGCCGCTTCTGGGGCACAGCGCGGTGTCAGAACAGGTAGGGACCACTAGTTTTTACTGGCCGGCCACCAGGGTCCCTGGGTGCTGAGCAAGGCAACCCAGTGCCTTGCATTCCACGACCCAGCACTGGATCATGATGTGAAGTCTGAAAACCACTGGCACAGAGCATCTGCACTAGCGGTGCTACAGTGGTGCAGCTACATCAGTACAGCTGTGCCGCGGGTGCGATTCTAATGTAGACGCGCCCTCAGAAGAATCCTTCAACATTGAAAAAGATCTCATTTTGTATGATGCTGTATCTTAGTCACCCCTTGATCATATGGCCTCAAATGTTCACAACAAATTCTACTCTGGTCCTTTACCTGAGCTACTACATTTCAGGCCAACCTGATGGCTTTTGTAGATTTTAGATTTTGCAAAATGCAGCTCTGAAAACTATGTGAACGGTGACTTCTACCAGTGCAGCTAATCCTAGAAGTATGGGTATAGCTACACTATTACAAAAATCTACAATGTAGGCAAGACCTTACATGAAACCTTCACTATGGAGCAGTTAGATTCCATTCCATAATACAGAGTTTCTGTTAAATACTTAAAATGAAAAAGAACAACCAATTCCAAAATGTAGTAACCCATTCAAGGTCAAACCAAGTGGCCTTAGAATGAGTTGCCAATTCAATACTGGTATTGAACATTTTTCAGATGTGGCTTATTCTATTTCTCCCATCAGTGCACCCCTAAATTTCCCATTAGTATCACTAAGATTTATGAATAATTCCCAACTGTTTTTTTATTAAACCTCAGTCACTTTTGAAAATGAAATGTATTATTCTGGAACCCAAAACAACACATCTCAGTGATTTGTTGGTAAGTGGCAACGGTTCATTTTTAAACTATAACATTCTCCTACTTTATAACAGGCCTCCATTTTGGTGCAGACAAGGCATTCTACCTCAAATCTCTTTTTCAACTGAAGTCCTGGCCGTATTTTTTTGGCTTTTTAGTACTCTAGTGTGGCAGGCTGAAAAGAACTGTATTTTAACTGTCTAAAAATTAAACATCCAAGTCTTCGGATTGCATTGTATGCATTTGAACAACTGGAACTCTTCAGCTTTGTCTGTCCAGCTGTGCCTTACCCTGTTTTTAGGGCAAATACTGAAAGAGCCAGGTATCTGGGGCCAAATTGCGATCTGCCTTGCCACTGGGGGTTATACCTTGTGTGATCCACCTGAAGAATAGGCACAATAATGGTCTCTACGAGCAGGGACTACTTACTCCTTCCACACTGAAGAAAATAAATCACCTTAAAGGAGGTAGGGACCAGGAGAAACCATGGTCATGCTTCTCGTCATACCAGCCAGTGGGACCTTATAGATGGGCCCTACCAAATTCATAGCCATGAAAAATGTGTCACAGACCGTGAAATCTGGTCTCCCCCCGTGAAATCTGTTTTTTTTGTGTGCTTTTACCCTATATTATACAGATTTCACGGAGGAGACCAGCATTTTTCAAATTGGAGGTCCTGACCCAAAAGGGAGCTGCAGGGTGGGGGTCGCAAGGTTATTTTAGGGGGGTCACGGTATTGCCGCCCTTACCTCTGTGCTGACTTCAGAGCTGGGCAGCCGGAGAGCAGCGGCTGTTGGCTGGGCATCCAGCTCTGCAGGCAGCAGTGCAGAAGGAAGGGTGGCAATACCATACCATGCCATCCTTACTTCTGTGCTGTTGCTGGTAGCAGCCCTGCCTTCTGAGGTGGGCTCCTGGCCAGCAGCCACTGCTCTCTGGCCGCCCAGCTCTGAAGTCAACACTGCTGCCAGCAGCAGCACAGAAGTAAGGGTAGCAGTATGCAAACTCCCTACAATACCCTTTCAATACCCCCCACCCACAACTCCTTTTTGGGTTAGGACACCCCCTACAATAACAACACTGTGAAATTTCAGATTTAATTAGCTGAAATCATAAAATTTACTATTTTAAAAATCCTATGACTGTGAAATTGACCAAAATGGACCATGGATTTGGTAGGGCCCTACTTATAGACAATGACATGTGTAAATCCCTATACACGCCAGGCAGTTTTGAGAGAGATACAATTTGCCTTAGTGCTTCCCCCTGCGTGGAGCGGCTCTACACTGCCTCCAACAAATCGTACAAACTGCATGGCCTGGCCAATTATTTGTAAGTTACCATTATTATATTACATAGAGTGCTGAAGGATTTTAATTTGCTTTGCTTTTCAGAAGTAGTTTCACACTATGTAATCACTAAAATAATAAGTGTTTGGATTTGTGATTTGCTCCCAGTGAAGGCACTGGCAAAACTCTCATTGATTCTTGGAGAATGGAAAGGGTCCATAATCACTGACATTTAGCTGCTCACATATTAAAAATACCTAAATGTAGCCTACTATTTGTGTCTTAATAGAAAACTACCCTTCTGGGCATCTTACTCAGGGAATCTACTCAGATAGAGAAAAGGAGTGAGATTCTGGGCCTGGACATAGAACACCCAAAGATTCACCCAAAGGTGTGTGATTCTTTAAATTTTGTTTTTTAGGGCTCTGGGACAAGTAGGATAACAAATTAGTTATTAAAATATAAATTGGGTAGACTATTCTCTTGTTTATAAATTAACATTTCTCATACCATTTCTTGTCCAAAAATGCTCTTTCTAATACTTATACAGCTTGGAGACTCCAAATGAAATCCTGGCCTCATTGAAGCCAATGGCTAAACTTGTATTGAATTCAATTGGTCCAAGATTACACCTCATGTCTTTTTTACTAATCATTGTGATACATTCATATCTGAAACCCATGACCAAAATGATCGAACTTAAATATCCAAGTCCATGTTTAGTTACCTAAATCATTGGTCTGGGCATTAGCTGCTGCTACTGAAGCCAGCACCTCTGAAATCCAAGCTACTTATGTATGCAGCCTACTTCATTTAGTAAAACTGCCCACTGTGTTTTGAATGGTCTATAAACAACCACATTCTCTCTAAATGCAAACATTTTAAAATCAATATGAAAGTGTGCCTAGTCCTGCTATTCACTGTGTGGATACTTACACAAAAAGGATGATTCCTGTGTTGGCTAATGCAAAGGCAAGGCCTAAAATTCCACTACCCATAATGGCATTGCTGAGATTAAAGACAGACATTCGCAATGAGGTTGTTCCTGGAATCTGGACATAGGAAAAATGGACATATAAATAGTTTAGAGTTCATTGTACAATGCACATATACTGTGAATTCCAAGTTTCATGTTATAGGAAGTAAAAGTAATTACTGCTACAGCAAAGATACAGTAGAAAAATACAAAGCAAGATTTGAAAGAGAATAAATCCTAGTGAACCTTTTCACATGGACATTCCAATTACTGCCTTATGGAAGGGATAAATGCACTTATAGAACAGAAATTGTGTGGGCAATATATATTGTTTTAAACATTTTCAGTATTTTTAAAAATGCATTAACCACAGGAGCTGATTTTCAGAGGTGCTGAGAACATGCAGCTCCCCCTGGCTCAGCTGGAGTTGTAGGCACTCAGCACCTCTGAAGAGCAGATCTAAGGGTTATATAGTTCACAGTCGACAGTATATTGAGAAAGAGACAAACAGACAGACTTACATATTCATCACATTTCTTTTTTTCCAAGTGACTGTTCGTGAGACTTCTTCGGCTCTCCCGATCCGAAATAAACTTGCTGAAAAGAAGTCAGAGATCTATCATGAGGACATATAGAATATGAATATACACTTTAATGCTACAAACACAGCATGGTTTGATACCTGCAAAAGGGGGTCAAACTTAGCTATTTAAAGGGTTATAATGAGCCTGATGATGTTTCATTTACACTTGTGTAAATCAGGAGTCAGTGGAGTTACACTAGTGTGAGAACAGAACCAGACCTAACAAATATAGAAAGCTATTCCTGGATCTTTAGTAAAAGGGAAGTACTGCTTCTGTAGACAGGATGGTAATTAATCTGCATACACATTAACAGAACATATTAGTCCAGATTCTCTGGAATGGTGTGCCTGCTGGTAGATTTTAGCTATAAAGACAACAAATCCAGTCATGGGAGGCTCATCCCACTGTAGGGGATCTTCTAGTGTTGTATAGCTACCCAATTTCTCTGCTCTTGGCGTAAGAGGTACAGCTGAGGGAAATGAGCATGACTGGGATGTTCCTATGCCCTGTAGATCCTAGGCTGCCATACAGAAGCCAATAGGAGCTGGAGTTAAACTGTGGGATTAGCCTTGAATTCAGACAGCCCAGGATGGGGGAGAGCACATCCACCTCCTGAGCTGCACTGGGTGTTCCATGGGTGTAGCCAAGAATCTGGGCTTTAGTATTTCCATCAAAGCCATCTTCTAGGGCCCTGGCAAAGCCAATGATTTAGCTCATTGTCCTGTAAAGTTCAGTTTAGTTTAGCTTAGGAAAGCACTAACGGAAGAGCTGCTCTTTAGAGTGATATAGCTGTCTTTCTCCATACTCTTCACATGTGCTGTTTTGCTTTGTCATCACAATGTGCACATTAGAAATCTATTGCCATTAGGACAACAAAAGCATCCTGCTATTTTTCTGTCCATCCCCTGCCTTTGTGCTTCACCATCTTGGAATATATTTCTTGCATTTATTTTCTCCCACTTCTTTTCTCTGCTGAAATCTTTTAGATTGTGTAACCCTTGGCCCGGTTGTTTAGTTTTTGCAGTGTCCCTAATTTCCTTGTTAACTTACACATGGATCTCTGGGCCCTAGCTATTGCATCAACCATTATGCAAATTTAATTCCTAACCATGTGTTCCTACCCCTTTTCAAAGATTGCTTTAGATAATTTTAGGCGATTCTTTTAACAAACACCAAACCAAAACCAAAACCACTCTGGGTGGCTTTACTTAAAAAATATCATCCAGAACAGTTCCCTGCATTTCAAAGCATTCAATGAGCTAACATCCCCAGGTCAGGGACATACAGTTCTAATTTAACTGTAAATATGTAATAAACTCTGAATCAAACCATGTATTATATTAATACATCAAAAAGTATTGTGGGCTATCTTTAGGGCTTTATCTTTTTGGGGGCTCATTTTTGGGAGTTATTTTAAACAATTTTTGAGTTCTATGTCGATGTCCAAAAATCCAGGGTTTTGGGGTTCTTTTTGATACTGTAATGATAAGCTTTTTCAGGTACTTCCCAAAGGATCTATTTTCATTTTTATTATCTGTATAAAAATGAATTACATGTTAGATTAACCTTTGCATCCTTGTCATTGAACCTCTGGTTTAGCATTTAGTGTTTGTTTCCTGGTGCATTTTAACATAGTACTGTTTTAAGCAGCACTACATTAGAGCACACTAGGGAACCTTTAGTGCACACCAGCAGAGTCTACACAAACCAATTAATGTGTGCTTTAGAAATCACACCCCATGGTTTGCATTACTGCTCCACGTAGGCAGGCCCTTAAATACAAACCAGGGAGCAGGGACATTGTCTATATAAAACAAACTGCACATGGGGTGAAATCAGCATGAATTGAGTAACCGTTTCTGGGGGTTTTCTGGTATCTATTGGATAAACACTGATTTCCTTTACTTATTCATTTTATTTATATTTTTAGTACCGGGGTGTGTTTGTGTGTGTGTGTGGGGAGTTAATCAGTGTTTACTGGTTAAAGTCTTAAATCAGACGCCTTAGGTATATTATACCTCTGCACCTTTCAATGTAAAGTTCTATTAAACTTCTCACTACCCTGGCTATGACCTTCTTACTGGCAATACATGATGAGAACGTGGTGTTGTTTTAACTATGGGCCATATTCAGATAGCTGTATATCCACTGTCTTCAGTGGTGTTAAATGGGGGATGCATTTAGTCTACTAACTTTACAGTTCTCTTTAAAAATGATTTTCTGTGCTCTGTCTGTGGTTTCTGAAGGATACACCTCTGATGGAAAATATCTTGAAAAGTCTTAGTCATCATCTCTCCTGTATAATTCCCTTTTAAGTTTACCCCTTAAACCCAGACAAACTTAGACACATATATTGCTGTTAAAATGTACTTAATCCCAATGCTAGTTTTACAGATTTGACTCACATCTATCAGATTGGTCTGACTTGGCTTATCTACGTCTGAATCAACTATTTCATTTCTCATACATTTTAAAAACTATCCATTTTCAGAAAGTTACAGCAAGTGAAGACAGAAAGACAGTTGCAGTGTCAATGCCAAGAGTCCTGAGATCTGTTGGGGGTAGACAGCAGATTCCCCTTCCAGTTACATACGAGGTGCAAATCAGCCACCCTCTTTCTGAGGGAGAACCCACATTTTATTGCTCAATATGCAGATTTTTTGTTTTCATTTAAAATAGAATTTGGCCCTGGGCTTCTAGTGAGTTGGAACCTGTATACTTTGGATGTATTTTTTAAGCCACATTGCTGAACGTAGGCTGTTGAATGGGAAGAGTTTACATGGCACTCAGATGCTCTCACTGAAAAACCCTGCATGTGGTGTAATAAGGAGCACAGAGAGGAGCTTTGTTTCCTCTGGACGTGTTGCTAGGAATGTCTGAGGGGTGTGCTTGCTTCTGCCAGTCAGAGATTCTGCCTTTTTCCAGACTTAGAGTTAAGACAGAGACAATATTTCCTACAATATCATCTTTTTCCTCCCCCTCTGCTCAACCCTAGCGATTAGTCCATTTAATAATTATAGAAATAAAAATCCTGTCGTTTACAGGTTTATTATCATTATCATCCTTTATATTAAGACTCCATTAAAATAATTTATAAAGGGTTAATAAATGAGTAATACATATTTTAAGATTGTTACAGACCTGAATAGTATGCATTATAGATGGTTATAGGCACATCAACTGAAGATGTTACAGATAGTTATAAGCAGAACTGCTGGGTGGGAATTTTCCATATAAGAGATTTTTTTTTTTATGGAAGATGCAGTTCCCACAAAACTGAAATCCTCCACATGCAAATTTCAGTTTTACCAAAATTTTGCAAATTTTAATTGGGAAAAATCAAAATTAATTATTTTGTTTAAGGTCTGTTGGACCACAATTGAAATATTTTTGGTTTGGTGAATTGGCTCAAAATGTTTTGTTTAGAGACAGTTCTACAATAACTTCATTTTTCTCCTGTGCCACATTGCCTCAAGGGAGTTGAAGTGCAAGGCCCAATTCTTCCTCATAGGCTGGGCTCATGGCCTGGCCTACATCTCCCATGATGCAACACAGACTCTTCTAAGACTCTGACCAAGCTGTTTGTACATCATGGGATCACATGACAGTAGGTGCATCATGGGAGTAGTAGTCAGGCCAGGGAGCCTGACCCTGAGGGCATCGAGTTTCCGAACTACAACTCTGACGAGGCAATGTGGCACCATCAGAAAATGTAGTTTAATGTTGAACTGACTTGAAATGAAGCACTTTGGGTCAGTTCAACAAACTGATTTGAAATTTTTCAGAATATTTGATTCTCTGAAAAAAATCGGTAGTTCAATTTTTTGTCCCAATTTGGGATGAAAACAAATGTTGAAATACTGGAATTTCCCACTGGATGAAAATTCCTATTTGTCCTCAGTGCTATCTATAAGCCGTAGTTATAAGCAACTGACCTTTTGGATTTTATAACAATTGAGTATTCATTTCTTAAGACATCTATTAGTCTTTTATTAACCCTTTATAACTGGAAACTTTATAAATAGAACCATAACATAAAATGTGATAATTAGCTCCCACAGAGAGTGGAGACCATAGTGCAAAGTGCTACACAAACACATAGTAAGACAGTCCATGTTCTTAATGCCTTTATGACTTGTTAACCTGCTTGGAATTCTTTGTTTCAAGCAGTTTGTTCATTGCCAAAAGACACCACTGATTGCTGTATATTCCTGCTCCTCTTTCATTCTTCATTTTAACACTTAGTGCATCACAATTGCACATGAACAGATTTTATAAAACTCTATATATTTACAAAAGAATCTGTCAACTTAAAAATAATCAGTTCATACTGATAGTAGGTCCATATTTGTATATGGCTCACAAAGAAGGTCTTAACCCATTTTTTTTCTCTCTATCACTGTGCTAAAGCTTAGGCTCCATCCATTTCGGGGCTCAAACAAGTTTAAAGGACCGCATGTAAACATGGTCTTCATCTGGAGTTTTAAAAACAGCTTAGACGGTGGTCATTTGGTAAAAGTGATGTCCCTTTAACTGAGTTAGTGCTTGCCTACATGGTTCAACAGTGTGTATTACAGGGATGTGATTTCTAAGGTGCACTAATATGTCGCCAAGAATTGGTCCATGTAGACCTTGCTGGTGTGCACTAAAGGTTCTCTAAAAAGAAAAGGAGTACTTGTGGCAACTTAGAGACTAACAAATTTATTTGAGCATAAGCTTTCATGAGTAGTGTAGGGAACCTTTCACGTGCACCAGTAAGGTTTACAAGGGCAAATTAATGAGCAACACGTGAGCGCATACTGCCTCACCATGTAGACAAGCCCTTAGCTAAACTGGTTTTAAAGCCTGCTTAAACAAAATGGCTGACTCCACTGTGTTAAACCTAATTAGTCAGAAGTGTTTTTAGACAGTGCCTTAATTGCTTGGCAAGGGTTTCTAACTTATACAAAGGTGACAATCCTGTATCATGCTGCATCCTCCTAAATTGATGTCTAGCATAGACACTGATAAAGATCTCCAATGTGAGCAGAGACAAGAATGCATAAGACTCTTTGTGCTGGCTCCCACTACAAAACAACCATGTCTGAGCACAACTATCATGTTAGCTGGCCTGTGGATGACCATGGTTTATTGGTTGGCATAGACCAGGAAAAACTGCATTCGGCATTGTGTCAGCTAACCCAGCTACCTCATTGAGGGTTTAATCACAGTTAGTGATAAGAGGCGAAACACAACTTTTTCTTGTCTACACAGCCCAAACTGTGTTCACCATCATGCCAACTAACACACTGGCTAGCAATTGTGTTCAGACACAGTAATGTGCTGTAATACAGACCACGTGCATGGTTAATGGAGCACCAATAAGGGGATGCCTGGAAGTGGGGATAGTTGGCAGTAATGAATATTTCTGTACAGACCTTTCACTAGGAAACTCAGGCCTTGTCTACACATGGAGTTGTTCCTGATTAACTTCTGGTAGGTTACGCTAAACAAGTACTTGGCACTCTTATTTCAGAATAAGAATGTCCACACATGGAGTTAATGAGAACCAGGAACAACTTAATTTGTAGACAAGCTCTCAGTGTCATAATGCAGGTGGTTAGTTTCAAGTTCAAACACAGAATAAACCCATCCAAGCTTATATGAGATTTTATTTTTAGGCCTACAAACCTTTAGTTGAAGCCCAAAGCAATGTCTGGCTGTGTCTGGAGAATTTTTCAAGTGGAATTTTGTGATTTTGTTTTGATTTAAAAACAGACTCTAGTGTCTGTTGCCTCTCAGGCAGATCTTCCCTCAGAAATCCTTGTAAACCTTGCTTTGTGTTGAACCCTCATGAAAACATATGCCCCACAAAGAGCTGTAAGTAACTCAGGCTTAATGTGAAATGTAGGGTGAAAAACCAACAAGCCAAAACAACCAAAAAAACCAAAAACAAAAAAATTGTGGAAAATGATAGGTCTGATCCAAAGCCTGTTAAAGTCAATGGAAAAACACCTACTGACTTCCGAGGGCTTTAGAGATTCACTTAGCCCTAGGTCACATGTGAGATGCACCAAAGGTGGCACCAGATATAGCTATCAACCTGCTAGTATACAGGAGAAATGCATGAGTCATAATGGTGATTGGAAGGGACAAACAGCCTTACCTCAGTCCCTGGAAAAATCATGGAGCAGGTCCTCAAGGAATTAATTCTGAAGCACTCAGAGGAGAGGAAAGTGATCAGGAACAGTCAGCATGGATTCACCAAGGGAAAGTCATGCCTGACTAATCTAATTGCCTTCTATGACGAGATAACTGGCTCTGTGGAGGAGGGGAAAGCAGTGGACATGTTGTTCCGTGACTTTAGCAAAGCTTTTGACACGGTCTCCCACAGTATTCTTGCCAGTAAGTTAAAGAAGTATGGGCTGGACAAATAGACGATAAGATGGATAGAAAGCTGGCTAGATTGTCGGGCTCAACAGGTAGTGATCAATGGCTCCATGTCTAGTTGGCAGCTGGCATCAAGTGGAGTGCCCCAAGGGTCGGTCCTCGGGCCGGTTTTGTTCAATATCTTCATTAATGATCTGGAGGATGGTGTGGATTGCACCCTCAGCAAGTTTGCAGATGACACTAAACTGGGAGGAGAGGTAGATATGCTGGAAGGTCGGAATAGGATACAGAGGGCCCTAGACAAATTGGAGGATTAGGCCAAAAGAAATCTGATGAGGTTCAACAAGGACAAGCTCAGAGTCCTGCACTTAGGACAGAAGAATCCCATGCACCGCTACAGACTAGGGACCGAATGGCTCGGCAGGAGTTCTGCAGAAAAGGACCTAGGGGTTACAGTGGACAAGAAGCTGGATATGCGTCAACAGTGTGCCCTTGTTGCCAAGAAGGCCAATGGCATTTTGGAATGTATAAGTAGGGGCATTGTCAGCAGATCGAGGGACGTGATCGTTCCCCTCTATTCGACATTGGTGAGGCCTCATCTGGAGTAGTATGTCCAGTTTTGGGCCCCACACTACAAGAAGGATGTGGAAAAATTGGAAAGCGTCCAGCGGAGGGCAACAAAAATGATTAGGGGACTGGAACACATGACTTATGAGGAGAGGCTCAGGGAACTGGGATTGTTTAGTCTGCGGAAGAGAAGAATGAGGGGGGATTTGATAGCTGCTTTCAACTACCTGAAAGGGGGTTCTAAAGAGGATGGATCTAGACTGTTCTCAGTGGTAGCAGATGACCGAACGAGGAGTAATGGTCTCAAGTTGCAGTGGGGGAGATTTAGGTTGGATATTAGGAAAAACTTTTTCACTAGGAGGGCGGTGAAACACTGGAATGCGTTACCTAGGGAGTTGGTGGAATCTCCTTCCTTAGAAATTTTTAAGGTCAGGCTTGACAAAGCCCTGGCTGGGATGATTTAGTTGGGGATTGGTCCTGCTTTAAGCAGGGGGTTGGACTAGATGACCTTCTGAGGTCCCTTCCAACCCTGATATTCTATGATTCTATGAAACAGAAGGGGAATGACTCCTCTATCAAGAAGCATGAAAACAGCATTGCTGAATGGAATGCTATCTATATGTCATTTATATAAATAGAAACTAATAAACCACCCTTATAGGGTGGGGCCCAATCCCGCTTCCACTGAAGTCAGAGGGAGTTTTGCCACTGACTCCAGCAGGAGCAGGCTGGGGTTTTAGTGTCAATGTGGTAGGCCAACATTTGTTAAGAGTGGAACTCTTGGAAACTCATGCTCTTAGAAGAGGTGAGGGATGCAAGCACTGTAGCGATACAGTAGCATCCGTCTCCTGTTAAGGCCCTCTCTGGATACCTGTCTACGAATGCATCCACTGGCCGAGCTTACAGCCATGCATCTCCATGCATCTGAAGAAGTGGGTTTTTTACCCATGCAAGCTTATTTCCAGATAAATCTGTTAGTCTTTAAGGTGCCACTGGACTTCTCATTGTTTTTGTGGATACTGACTAACACGGCTACCCCTCTGAGCCATGGCTCAAAGATTTTTCATTTTGGAACCCGCCCCCACGCCCGGTGAGCTGGTTTCTGGAATGCTTCAATCTACTATGAGAGGCAGAAGAAGGCTGAGAAAAGTAGGGGAAATCTTTTCTGTTCTTAATTACATTTTTTTTTTTGTTAATTTGCCCCCACTCTGACCCAACTATTCTTTTTTCCCCTCAGGCACCCTGCACCATTTGAACTCCTCCTTCCCACCTCCATCCCCAACCTGAGCTCTGCTGTCCTTCCAGCTGCAGCATATGCTTTGATGGTCAATGTCAGCTCTCACTACTACTGCTGTTCAAAACATGCATAAGATTCTCTTCACAGAGACTTCCCCCACCATTGGTAGAGGAGTTTGCACTACATTGTGGAACAGCGGTGGGCCCAAGAACCCCAGGGAATAAGTAGGAGGCCAGGGACTTCTGTGTGAAGACTCTGGATCACTGGTATCTCGCATGACTGCACCTGCAGAAGTCACACTGACAGAGCTCTCACAGCTGGCAGCTGCTGCCCCAAGCACTTCCCCTTAAAGGGGTATATCCACTGTGGTGGTGGATGGCACAGAAAGATAAGACACCCAGGACTGCATTGTCTTTGCACCCTGAGCTTCACAGGAAGGGCTGGCTGACAGTGTGCATCCCCCACTAGCCTGCCCACTCTTCCCCCAGCCTGATCCCTCCTCCTGCATTGATCTCAGCACTGGGAAGGCTTTTGGCAAGGTATGGGGAAAGAAAAAACTCTTCCACAGAGGCAGCTGACACCCTTTTCACACCGGGGTCAATCTCCTCCCCATGCAGATCTAAGCAGTAAAATCAGCCTCTAAGTGCCTGTTCCTGCAAACATTTGCTACCTATTGTCTGTCAGTAGGGTGGCAGAATAAGGCAGTTTTTAGTCCAGATCCTGTAAGTAGATCCATGAAAGTGGACACCTGAAAGTACTCCAGCAGAGTCCCATTACAGTCAACAGGACGGTATGTGGGCACAGGGGTCCACACTAACCTAGTTACTTGGGAAATTTGGGAACCTTCAACTGCTCCTTTTCTTTCTCTCACCCCACCTTTGTTCTGCAAAATTTGAATGAAGTTTCAGAGGAAGAGGGTAACTTCTTGTTTCCAGCTCAAAAACCCCACAGAAACAGCCTGCCACTCTAGTCCAACAGCAGATCCTTACCATAAATATGAAGGCTATTCAGAACCTGAAAATTTAACTCTTTACCTTGCAATAAGCTTGGAAGGGTTTATTATGACGGGAACAATATTGTTCTATTTTACTAAATTAACAAAAAGTTTATAAAAAAATGCTATAATAATTTTTAAGTAATTATGTAATAATTGCATTTTACTTTAATTGCTGAGCAGAGAATATTTTTTTTCACATTTAAATTTGAACATTAGTTACAAATCGGTCACTTTTTCTAAAAGTGCATTTTCTATTAGACTTAGGAGCAAAGGTTTGATATACATTCTCATTTGCAGAGAGTTTTAAACATAGACAGGAAGATACGATCTACATTTCTTGTCAACAGCATGAGTTATAAATTCACAGAAGCCTAAAGAACATTTTTGTGGCCATTGTGGTTACATACATCAGATTGTGGAACAACCTTTATTGAAAATCCTATATCTTTGCCCAAAATGTTTCTGTCGGTCTAATGTTATTATTTCATTTTTTGTATTGTATATGTAGATATTTTGAAATTTTAACATTTTATGCGTTTTATTAGACTCATTTAAAAAATTTAAAACGATGAATAAATTGCTACTCTGTTTGCTTTATCTGCTGTTGCAACCTATGCCCAACAGATGTCACATAAGAAATTCAAATTACATCTTCAAATGGAGCATGACTCGGTAATGAATAATGCAAGAGAGATACTGAAAATTAGAATGCTGTTTTTAAACAGTGTGTTTCACAGGATAGTCAGCATCAGTGGAAAAATACTCACCTATTTATCTGGCCATTTTCTACCTCTGTAAAATCATTTGAATCATTGCTGATGTTATCATCCTCAGGGACAGTCATATTCTGCAACTCAGTTAATTCTAATCCGCTTTTGAAAGGCATCGTGAGCTAGGAAGTATAAGTATCCAAATGTTTATCCAAATAATAGTGTATATTTTGTAGGTAGACAGTAGCCACAACGTGAGCTCGAAAACCTAAAATGCAGTAAGAAAAACAAGATGTATGCAGTATTCTAATAAGATTAGAGTGAAATCTATACAAAAGAATGCCTTTATCAAGCAACCTCATGTCCGCAGGAACCAACCCAGATTATATCCCAAATGTATTGTATAGGTGGAGTAAAAGGTTCCTCCATCTTAATTAGAAGTACACCTCCACTGCTTAATTTGTGCCAAGGCTTAGCCCAAGCACCTCTAGGCTTGGCAGTTCACAGCCCCGGCACCTCTGGACTTGCCACATCAGTTATGAAAGTAAAAATTTTGCTTGAGCCCCAGCACCTAATTGCTTGAGCCCTGACACCTCTTTCATTAAAAATTAAGCACTGAACACCTCTGTTTAAGTAACAACATTTTGTCAATCCCATTGACTGCTTATGACAGGTTTGGCTGTGTTTACATTTATAAAATAGTGAACAAATCAGTAACACACAACTTCAAAAAATAGGTTTATAACCTAGTAGTCAAGGAAAAAGTTCTAGCCCTGGTCTACACTAGGACTTTAGGTCGAATTTAGCAGCGTTAAATCGATGTAAACCTGCACCCGTCCACACGATGAAGCCTTTTATTTCGACTTAAAGAGCTCTTAAAATCGATTTCCTTACTCCACCTCTGACAAGGGGATTAGCGCTTAAATTGACGTTGCCGGGTCGAATTTGGGGTACTGTGGACACAATTCGACGGTATTGGCCTCCAGGAGCTATCCCAGAGTGCTCCATTGTGACCACTCTGGACAGCACTCTCAACTCAGATGCACTGGCCAGGTAGACAGGAAAAGAACCGCGAACTTTTGAATCTCATTTCCTGTTTCGCCAGCGTGGCAAGCTGCAGGTGACCATGCAGAGCTCATCAGCAGAGGTGACCATGATGGAGTCCCAGAATCGCAAAAGAGCTCCAGCATGGACCGAACGGGAGGTACGGGATCTGATCACTGTATGGGGAGAGGAACCCGTGCTATCAGAACTCCGTTCCAGTTTTCGAAATGCCAAAACCTTTGTCAAAATCTCCCAGGGCATGAAGGACAGAGGCCATAACAGAGACCCGAAGCAGTGCCGCATGAAACTTAAGGAGCTGAGGCAAGCCAACCAGAAAACCAGAGAGGCAAATGGCCGCTCCGGGTCAGAGCCCCAAACATGCCGCTTCTATGATGAGCTGCATGCCATTTTAGGGGGTTCAGCCACCACTACCACAGCCGTGTTGTTTGACTCCTTCAATGGAGATGGAGGCAATATGGAAGCAGGTTTTGGGGATGAAGAAGATGATGATGAGGTTGTAGATAGCTCACAGCAAGCAAGCGGAGAAACTGGTTTTCCCGACAGCCAGGAACTGTTTCTCACCCTGGACCTGGAGCCAGTACCCCCTGAACCCACCCAAGGCTGCTTCCTGGACCCAGCAGGCGGAGAAGGGACCTCCGGTGAGTGTACCTTTTAAAATACTATAAATGATTTAAAAGCAAGCATGTGAAAGGATTAATTTGCCCTGGCATTCGCGGCTCTCCTGGATGTACTCTCAAAGCCTTTGCAAAAGGTTTCTGGGGAGGGCAGCCTTATTGCGTCCTCCATAGTAGGACACTTTACCACTCCAGGCCAGTAACACGTACTCAGGAATCATTGTACAATAAAGCATTGCAGTGTATGTTTGCTGGTGTTCAAACAACATCCGTTCTTTATCTCTCTGTGTTATCCTCAGGAGAGTGAGATATCATTCATGGTCACCTGGTTGAAATAGGGTGCTTTTCTTCAGGGGACACTCAGAGGTGCCCGTTCCTGCTGGGCTGTTTGCCTGTGGCTGAACAGAAATGTTCCCCACTGTTAGCCATGGGGAGGTGGGAGGGTTGAGGGGGTAGCCACGCGGTGGGGGGAGGCAAAATGCGACCTTGTAAGGAAAGCACATGTGCTATGTATGTAATGTTAACAGCAAGGTTTACCCTGAAAGAGTGTAGCCACTGTTTTATAAAATGTGTCTTTTTAAATACCGCTGTCCCTTTTTTTTTCTCCACCAGCTGCATGTGTTTCAATGATCACAGGATCTTCTCCTTCCCAGAGGCTAGTGAAGATTAGAAAGAAAAAAAAACGCACTCATGATGAAATGTTCTCTGAGCTCATGCTGTCCTCCCACGCTGACAGAGCACAGACGAATGCGTGGAGGCAAATAATGTCAGAGTGCAGGAAAGCACAAAATGACTGGGAGGAGAGGTGGCGGGCTGAAGAGAGTAAGTGGCGGACTGAAGAGAGTAAGTGGCGGGCTGAAGACAGGGCTGAAGCTCAAATGTGGTGGCAGCGTGATGAGAGGAGGCAGGATTCAATGCTGAGGCTGCTGGAGGATCAAATCAGTGTGCTCCAGTGTATGGGTTGAGCTGCAGCAAAGGCAGCTGAAGCACAGACTGCCACTACAGCCCCTGTGTAACCAACCGCCCTCCTCCCCAAGTTCCATAGCCTCCACACTCAGATGCCCAAGAACACGGTGGGGGGGGGCCTCCGGCCAACCAGCCACTCCACCACAGAGGATTGCCCAAAAAACAGAAGGCTGGCATTCAATAAATTTTAAAGTTGTAAACTTTTAAAGTGCTGTGTGGCATTTTCCTTCCCTCCTCCACCACCCCTCCTGGGCTACCTCGGTAGTCATCCCCCTATTTGTGTGATGAATGAATAAAGAATGCATGAATGTGAAGCAACAATGACTTTATTGCCTCTGCAAGCGGTGATCGAAGGGAGGAGGGGAGGGTGGTTAGCTTACAGGGAAGTAGAGTGAACCAAGGGGTGGGGGGTTTCATCAAGGAGAAACAAACAGAACTTTCACACCGTAGCCTGGCCAGTCATGAAATTGGTTTTCAAAGCTTCTCTGATGCGTACCGCGCCCTCCTGTGCTCTTCTAACCGCGCCCTCCTGTGCTCTTCTAACCGTGTCTGGCTGTGCGTAACCAGCAGCCAGGCGATTTGCCTCAACCTCCCACCCCGCCATAAACGTCTCCCCCTTACTCTCACAGATATTGTGGAGCACACAGCAAACAGTAATAACAGTGGAAATATTGGTTTCGCTGAGGTCTAAGTGAGTCAGTAAACTGCGCCAGCGCGCCTTTAAATGTCCAAATGCACATTCTACCACCATTCTGCACTTTCTCAGCCTGTAGTTGAACAGCTCCTGACTACTGTCCAGGCTGCCTGTGTACGGCTTCACGAGCCATGGCATTAAGGGGTAGGCTGGGTCCCCAAGGATAACTATAGGCATTTCAACATCCCCAACAGTTATTTTCTGGTCTGGGAATAAAGTTCCTTCCTGCAGGTTTTGAAACAGACCAGAGTTCCTGAAGATGCGAGCATCATGTACCTTTCCCGGCCATCCCACGTTGATGTTGATGAAATGTCCCTTGTGATCCACCAGAGCTTGCAGCACTATTGAAAAGTACCCCTTGCGGTTTATGTATTCACCGGCTTGGTGCTCCGGTGCCAAGATAGGGATATGGGTTCCGTCTATGGCCCCACCACAGTTAGGGAATCCCATTGCAGCAAAGCCATCCACTATGACCTGCACATTTCCCAGAGTCACTACCCTTGATATCAGCAGATCTTTGATTGTGTGGGCTACTTGCATCACAGCAGCCCCCACAGTAGATTTGCCCACTCCAAATTGATTCCCAACTGACCGGTAGCTGTCTGGCGTTGCAAGCTTCCACAGGGCTATCGCCACTCGTTTCTCGACTGTGAGGGCTGCTCTCATCTTGGTATTCATACGCTTCAGGGCAGGGGAAAGCAAGTCACAAAGTTCCATGAAAGTGCCCTTACGTATGCGAAAGTTTCGCAGCCACTGGGAATCGTCCCAGACCTGCAACATTATGCGGTCCCACCAGTCTGTGCTTGTTTCCCGAGCCCAGAATCGGCATTCCACAGCATGAACCTGCCCCATTAACACCATGATGCATGCATTGGCAGGGCCCATGCTTTCAGAGAAATCTGTGTCCATGTCCTGATCACTCACGTGACCGCGCTGATGTCACCTCCTCACCCGGTATCGCTCTGCCAGGTTCTGATGCTGCATATACTGCTGGATAATGCGTGTGGTGTTTAATGTGCTCCTAATTGCCAAAGTGAGCTGAGCAGCCTCCATGCTTGCCTTAGTATGGCGTCCGCACAGAAAAAAGGCGCGGAACGATTGTCTGCCATTGCTCTGACGGAGGGAGGGGCGACTGACGACATGGCTCACAGGGTTGGCTTATAGGGAATTAAAATCAACAAAGGGGGTGGCTTTACATCAATGAGTATTTCAGGCAGGACTTCACGGAGGGTTCCAATAAGAAATGGTGCACCTAAGTAATTGTTCTTACTGGAACAAGCAGGTTGGTCTGGCCTCTGATTGATACATGGCTGGATTTACCTCGCTGCACCTTCTCTGTGAGTGACTGCAGTGTGACCTAGAGGAATGAGTCCCCTAGACGGGGGAGGGGGTGAAGCAAATGAGTACAAAGCAAATCTGGTCTATTTCTTGTTTTGATCAACTCCATCTATCTTTTACATCTTTGGCTGGCAGCAGACAGTGCAGAAGGACTGCAAGCCATCCACATCTCATGGCTGCTCGGCAGAAGATGGTGCAGTAGGACTGCTAGCCATCCTCATCTCTTGCCTGCCTGGTAGAAGATGGTACAGTAGGACTGCTAGCAATCCGTATTGCCTGCCTGCTCACCATAAGATGGTTCAATAGGACTGACTGCAGGACTAAAGAGAATGACCTGGTCAAGTCACTCCAGATTTAGTCCCTGCACCCATGTCTGCCCAGGCACTCCTGGCCAACGTGGCCAGGAGCACCTCGGACATGACGATGACAGCTACCAGTCATACTGTACCGTCTGCTGCCACAAGCCAATGGGTTGATGCTGCTGTGTAGCAATGCAGTACCACGTCTGCGAGCACCTAGGAGACATACGGTGACGGTTACCTGAGCAGGCTCCATGCTTGCCGTGGTATGGCTTCTGCACAGGCAACTCAGGAAAAAAGGTGCGAAACGATTGTCTGCCCTTGCTTTCACGGAGGGAGGGAGGGAGGGAGCGGGGGCCTGACGATATGTACCCAGAACCACCCGCGACAATGTTTTAGCCCCATCAGGCATTGGGATCTCAACCCAGAATTCTAGTGGGCAGCGGAGACTGCGGGAACTGTGGGATAGCTACCCACAGTGCAACACTCTGGAAGTCGACTCTAGCCTCGGTACTGTGGAAGCACTCCGCCGAGTTAATGCACTTAGAGCATTTTCTGTGGGGACACACACACTCAAATATATAAAACCAATTTCTAAAAAACCGACTTCTATAAATTTGACCTAATTTCGTAGTGTAGACATACCCTTAGTGTGCTAGTTCGAGCCCCAGCTAGTTGTCATGCCTTTGTGTTTTTCTCATGTTGTCTCTCTCCTGCTTTTAATATGCATATAAAAGGTCCCATTCAATATAATTTTCATTATTAGTGTCCACATTAGTACCAAATGAAGGCAACACAGGGATATCATCATTGCAGTTTTCTTTCCATGAAATAGCTTCATTCCAGTTATTTGAGTACACTACTATCTGGAGATAAAGATTCAGACCACAAACACTCCTCTGATTGAGAAATCAAATCCCTACATTCATGGACAGTCTGAAGAGAGAATAATCTGTGTCTTGTATCCAGCAATTGTTAAGCTATCAACTGAGAGAAATAAATCAGTCTCTCCACTGGGAGAAGATGCAGCACCTGAGGCAACTAAAAAGAACACCTGTGTGGAATTGGTTTAATCCACTACAAATAAAATACATTTCCTCTTCAGAAATGTGGATAATTTGAAAGGCCATACTTTCGCCTCTATGACTACAATTCATCACCCCAAGACCATATGTATTTGAGAATCAAAGAACTCTGGAACTCAACTGCCCCACCATCCCAACAAGCTTTTGAAGATAAAGTGTCATAAAGTTCCAGTAAATGGCTGATATGTTGTGCAACTTCTCTAAACCCAGCAATTTTTCTGTAATGAGAGGGTTACTGACGATACCAGACTAACCTGAGGATATTGGGGCGGGATCTCTGAAGCCGTCAGAGCTGCCTCAAAAAAAAAAAAAAAAAAAAAAAAAGCAACCCTCAGAATATTCAGGCATAACTAAGGAATCAGGGCTGTCCCTAGTTTTTGCAGGACCCTACATGAATATGTGAGGCCCTATTTCAATTCCTGTCCAACTATTACTGCCTCCTATCTATATCAAATAAACAGAATCCAAGGCTGCTGCTTACCCTACATCCTCATTGTATTTGAAAACACTTAGCAGAGGTTGGCAGCTTCACTTTAAATAATCTCTCAAAATCTCTTCAAAGGTATAATAAAATCTTATATTGAGTTTCACAGGTGTCGTTAGACAGATAATTTTCTTATCCCTGGGGTTTTGAAAATCCGCCTTTTGAATTTTCAAGAGCAAAGTTTAAGATTAAAAAAAACCAAGGAATCCCCCTAATTCAAACAAATTTCCTTGAAAAAAAGCACTTGAAAAAGTAAACAGGCCTAGCTGAAGTGGCTTTTGCTAATTCTAAAGAAAGACCCATTTATCCCATGACGTACAATGACAGTAAAAACAATTTAAACATGAATTAGGGCTACTTAATAAATACAGTACGATCTACCTATAAAAATTCCTGATAAAAAAGACTAAAGCCAAAAGTTTCAAAAATGGATGCCTAAAGTTAGGCTCCTAAATGCATCTACACACAAAAGTTGTACTGCTTTAATTATTCTGGTATACCAACTCAATAGTTAAAGCAGTACAAACCCCTCAGCGTGGACCAAAAGTTATATCAGTACAAGCTACTTTGATACTTATAGCTATTTCCATACAGAAAGAGGAATAAGCTATACCAGTATGAAAAACTTTTTATGAGTATAACCACCTCCATGCTGCGGGCTGTATTGGTATAACTATCTCAGATTTGAAAAAAAAAAATCACACTCCTAAAAATAGTTAGAAAGAAAGCACCTCAACTCCAGCTGAGTTGTTTTTTTAGGCCTGTCTACACAGGGAAATATACCAACATAATTATATCTCTGTAGTTTCACAGGTATAACTCAGTCTGTGGACACTCTTATAATTATACTTGTATCTATCAAAGATAGATGGCCCCTGCCACCACAGTACCTGAGCACCTCACACTCCTTAATGGATTTAACCTCAAAACACCCCTTTGAGGCAGTACTATTATTCCCATTTTACAGATAAGGAACTGAGGTACAGAGAGGCTAAGTGACTTGCCTGTGGTCACCCATGAAGTCAGTGGTGGAGCAGGGAATTGAACCAGCATCTCGCAAATCTGAGGGTGGTGCTCTTACCACTGAACCATCCTTCCTCTATTATAAATATGCCAATAAATTTCCATCTGTGTGAGAAAGTTGCATCAGTCACAGCCTAACGTGTGAATTTAAAGTGATTTACTTAAACCCATACAACCATGTGTGGACCCTTTTATTTTGGTTTAAAACAGGCTCTTTTTTCCCCTCTCGCTCCAGTTTCGCTGAAATAGATTGGAAATAGGTTTATGCTAAAATGAAATTAACCACTCTTAAAAGGATTTATTATTATTCATTGTTTGGGTTATCATAGCATGTAGGAGCCCCAGTAATGGCTCAGGGCCCCGCTGTGTTAGGAGCTGTACAAAAAGAGAACAAAAAGGGTGTCCTGCCCCAAAGAACTTACAATCTAAGGACCTGTCTACACTTGCAAGTTTCTGCGCAGTAAAGCATCTTTCTGCGTTGTAACTCCTGAGGTGTACACACTGCCAAGCCACTTAGTGCGCAGAAACTGCACAGTTGCAGCATTGTAACAAAACTACCCTGACAAGAGGCGTAGAGCTTTGTGCACCAGGGCTACCCTGGTCGATTACAGTGCTACGACTGGCCTCCGGGAGGTGTCCCACAATGCCTGTTCTCACCTCTCCGGTCATCAGTTTGAACTCTACTGCCCTGTCCTGAGGTGATCTACCATCATCCCCTCCCCTTAAATTCCTTGGCAATTTTGAAAGTCCCCTTCCTGTTTGCTCGGTGACGCGTGCAGTGGTCTCAGCGCATCTTTCCAGGTGACCATGCCTGCTCCATACACCAGGCGATCCCCTGCTTGGAGCAATACTGAGCTACTGGACCTCATCAGCATTTGTGGAGAGGAGGCTGTCCAGTCCCAACTGCACTCCAGCCATAGGAATTATGATACCTATGGACAGATTTCATGATGCATGACAGAAAGGGGCCATGTGTGTTGCAAACAATACTGCTTCTGTAAAATGTTGTATTTTGCCTTCACAGAGATGACCTCCCTCTTTGTTATTGTCGGCTGAAAGGCTGTGCAGAATTAGAAAGTGGTCACGAAGAACTAAAAAGGACTTTCTGCGTGAGGTCATGATGCATTTCGCGGCCGAAAAACAAAAACTGAAGGAGTGGCGGGACAGCGAGAAGAGGGACCGAAAGGAGAACATGGCACGCCAGAATGAAGCCACAGAGCGGCTCTTAAATATTATGGAGCATTAAGCGGACACGCTCCAGGCACTACTAGCACTGCGAATCGAGCAGCTCCGCGCCCGCCCTCCCCTGCAGCCACTGTCGCAAAACTCTTTCCCATTCGCCCCACACACACTCTTATCAACCTCCTGTTTCCAGTCTGTACCCGCTGCATTCCACTCCTCCCCCATCACAGTCCAGCCCTGCGGACTCTCAGTACCCACTGCACTCAACACCCCCCCTCTGCAGTTTAGCCCTGCTGAAGTACAGTACCCGCTGTACTGTACTCCAAAGGAGAAGGTTGGATATGAGAAGTCGACATACACAAATCTTTAACCGTCCCAAGATCCCACCTCCTCCTGGGACCCTCACTTCCCCCATCCCCCTCAGTGCTGATGTGTTTTTTTGGTTGTCTCTCTCCTCCGGTTGTTGATTTTTAATAAAAGAATTGTTTTGGTTTGAAAGCAATCTTTATTCCATTAATTGAAAGCAAACAGAGCCCTGCAAAGCAACAGGCAAATCTGCACCAATCACAATCACCTCCTAGCATTACAAGCACTGCACTCCTGAGCATAGCAACAAATATTAGTGGCTTTCAGCTTCAAATTGTTACCTCAAGGCATCCCTGATCCTTATGGCCCTGTGCTGTGCCCCTCTAATAATCCTGGTCTCTGGCTGTTCAAATTAAGCCTCCAGGCGCTGAGCCGCAGAGGTCCAGCCCTGAGTGAAGCTTTCACCCTTCCCTTCACAAATGTTATGGACCATACAGCACACGGCTATAAGCATAGGAATATTGACATCGGCCAGGTCCAGCCTCCCATATAGGCAGTGTCAGTGGGCCTTTAAACAGCCAAAAGCACACTCAACAGTCATTCTGCACTTACTCAGCCTTTTGTTGAACCGCTCCTTGCTGCTGTCAAGGTGCCCTGTCAAGGTTCCTTCCCCACTCTGAACTCTAGGGTACAGATGTGGGGAACTGCATGAAAGACCCTCTAAGCTTATTTTTACCAGCTTAGGTTAAAAACTTCCCCAAGGTACAAACTTTGCCTTGTCCTTGAACAGTATGCTGCCACCACCAAACGTTTTAAACAAAGAACAGGGAAAGAGACCACTTGGAGACGTCTTCCCCCAAAATATCCCCCCCCCCCAAGCTCTACACCCCCTTTCCTGGGGAAGGCTTGATAATAATCCTCACCAATTGGTACAGGTGAACACAGACCCAAACCCTTAGGTCTTAAGAACAGTGAAAAATCAATCAGGTTCTTAAAAGAAGAATTTTAATTAAAGAAAAAGTAAAAGAATCTCCTCTGTAAAATCAGGATGGTAAATACCTTATAGGGTAATCAGATTCAAAACATAGAGAATCCCTCTAGGCAAAACCTTAAATTACAAAAAGATACAAAAACAGGAATATACATTCCATCCAGCACAGCTTATTTTACAAGCCATTAAACAAAAGAAAATCTAACGCATTTTCTAGCTAGATTACTTACTAACTTAACAGGAGTTGGAAGGCTTGCATTTCTGATCTGTTCCCGGTAAAAGCATCACACAGACAGACAGAACTGTTCCATCCCCTCCAGATTTGAAAGTACCTTGTCCCCTCATTGGTCATTTTGGGTCAGGTGCCAGTGAGGTTACCTTACCTCCTTACCCTTTACAGGTGAAAGGGTTTTGCCTCTGGCCAGGAGGGATTTTATAGCACTGTATACAGAAAGGTGGTTACCCTTTCCTTTATATTTATGACATGCCCTGTGAATGGCTTCATAAGCCATGGCATTAAGGGGTAGGCAGGGTCTCCCAGGATCGACTTCCCCCTACGGTGATCATCTGGTCCAGGAAGAAAATTCCTACTTGCAGCTTGCAGCTTCCTGAACAGACCAGTTTTCCGAAAGATGCATGTGTCATGCACCTTTCCTGACCAGCCTGCGTTAATACCCATGAAACATGCACAGTGATCTACAAGCACCTGGAGAACCATAGAGAAATACCCCTTCCAATTAATGTACTCGGTGGCTAGGTGGTTTGATGCCAGAATTGGAATATGCATGCCATCTATCGCCCCTCTGCAGTTAGGGAAGCCCATTTGTGCAAAGCCATCCACAATCTCATGCACGTTGCCCAGAGTCACGGTCTTTCGGAGCAGGATGCAATTAATGGCCCTGCACACTTCCGTCAACACAAGTCAAATGGTCGACTTTCCCGCTCCGAACTGGTTAGCGACTGATTGGTAGCAGTCTGGAGTAGCCAGCTTCCACAGTGCAATCGCCATGCACTTCTCCAGCGACAGGACAACTCTCATTCTCGTGTCCTTGTGCTGTAGTTGCTGGGGTGAGCTCAACACACAGTCCCATGAATGTGGCTTTCCTCATTCGAAAGTTCTGCAGCCACTGCTCTTCATCCCAGACATGCATGACTATGTGATCCCACTACTCAGTGCTTGTTTCCCAAGCCCAAAAGCGGTGTTCCACTGTGGTAAGCACCTCCGTGAATGCCACAAGCAATCTCATGTCGTAGCTAGTACGCGTGGCGAGATCAATATCGCACTCCCCTTGCCTTTGTGGTTTAAGGAATAACTCCACTGCCACTCATGACGTGTAAATGAGAGCGAGCAGCATATTGGTCAACAGTGCAGGATCCATTCCTGTAGACTGAAGAGGCAGAGCGTGCAGTACACAAACCATTGAAAGATGGTGCCAAATGCAAATGGAAGAACAAGGATTGTTGGAATGCGAAGCAATGCTTTACGGGGTATTGGGACAGGATCCAGGATGCCCCGTGACCCCCTCCACCTTCCCACAACTCTTAGCGGCAGAAGAGGAAGAGATGCTCTGTGGGATAGCTGCCCAGTGTGCACCGCTCCGAATATCACTGCAAGTGCCACAAGTGTGAACACGCTATTGCGCAGGCAGCTGACAGTGTGAACACACAACAGCGGTTTCCCTTCAGCGCTCTCTGAGTGGCGCTGTAACTGCCGGTGATGTAACTCTGCCAGTGTAGACATACCCTAAGGATAAAATCAGAGGCAATAGATGGAGACAGACGGGGAAGTACAAGGGACCAATGAGTCAATATTGGTAAGCATGATAGACATTGGTCTCAGCACAACAGAAGTCTAACCATTGTGAGTTTTGGTAGACATCATAGCAAAGAAGAATGTTTAAGTAGGGATTTGAAGGAGAACAGTGAAGTGCTTTGCAGATGTTTACAGGGACATTTGTGGGTGGAGCAGCATAGGAGAAAGCACAAAGATGCTTGTTTGAAAGTTTGACAAGCGGACATTGGAGGTTGACATCCTTATTCCATGGACCTACTGGAGGAAGGAGTCAACCTACCGATCCTGAATGAGAGATGACAAGTAGGGTAGGGATACGCCACGAAGATCTTGAAAGTGAAAAGTGTCCACACAAAGGTTTGCCCAAGTTTGACTAAAATCAATTTAAAAACGGATTTAAATTAAATTGGTGCAACATTCTCATGCAGACATGACCTTAAGGCCTGTTCTGCAAATACTAGTTAACCAGCACAGACCACAGTACCCTGAGTAGTCCCACTGAAGCATTTGCAGAATTGCCTTTACATTGCCTGTGCTTTATAAAGTTAGCATTTAGTAATCCCAACTAAGTGATGAAATTAAAACTTCACTGAGATGAACAGAATGCTGGGGAACAGAATTCACAGATCACTGAGGTAAAGCTCACATTCCTTGCTTCTGCTAGTGTTGAGCTAAAGAGCTGCAAATCAGGACTAACAGGGCAGAAGTGCATTAATTGATTTGTGAAGGTTCTCTTAGTAATGAAAAAGCCGAGAACCTTTTTAAAATGAATATTTAGATTATATGGAAAATTGATTTAACAATATAGGGTGAAATTCTGGCCCCAATGAAATCAATTGACTTCAGAGGGGTCAGAATTTCACCCAGAGACCCTAATCCTGCAACACTGTGTATGTGGGCATATACTTGCACCTTATGGCGCTCCCCATGGGTGCAGGGTCCACCCCATGCTGTATCTTGCAGGATTGGGGCCATAATGCTTATAAGACCACAGTATCTCATCAAGAAGTTCATTCTTAAGTATATAAAAATTCACATTAACATCAACAAAATAACTCAACAGGAATAGAGTCATTCATTCCAACTCAGACAAGGGGCTATTTCTTTCATCAAAACAAACAAATACATGAATTTTCAAACAAGAGTTATGAGGCACTATGGACACTAGAGGACAGATAAGAACTGGAAGTCTCGAGACCTGGATTCTTGGCCTGACTGCCATTAACTCATTGTGAATCTTTGGGCAAGTGACAACTATCTAATCCTTAGTATCTCTATCTGTAAAATGAGGATAATACTAACACTTATTCAGCTTTGTAAAGTGCTTTGCAATCCACAGTTGAAAGATGCTATATAAGAGCAAAGTGTTATTATTCTCCCAAGCAAACTCCAAAACTTCCTTGTTTAATAACCAAGGAAACGTAAGACTAGTCTATGCTTAAAAATTTTGCTGGTGGTATAGCAATCCCAGTACAGTTATACTAGCAAAATCTTCCTAGGTTAGACATGGCTTATATCAGCAAAAAAGTGTTTTTGCTGATATATCTTATACTGGTTTGGAGAGTGAAATACTGGCAAAATACTTTTATGCTGGTATAGCTGCATCCACACTAGGACTTTAGCTAGCATAAAAATATCCAAAACTCACATAGCTAATCAACATTGCTAAACTGGCATAAATGTCTAGTGTAGACCTGGCCTTTTTCTTAACTCTCAAAGATATGAACAATAATCTGATTGGTAACTAAGCAATTCCAATTCCCAATTCCAGCCATTACCTATGTTCCCACTCCATGCCTAACCTCCAAAAAAAGTAAAGCAGTGTTCTAATTGGTACTAATGAAAATTAAAAAGAAAAAAGAAAATTAGCCCAAGAAATAAGATTTCTTCCCTTCACATAGCACTCTTCCACCCTGCTGAATAAAACAATCCTCTGTGGTGTAATTGCCCCTGAGAGTAAGCCCTGGTCTACACTAGGAGTTGAGGTCAAATTTAGTAGCATTAAATCGATTTAACCCTGCACCCGTCCATTCGACGAAGCCCATTTTTTCGACTTAAAGGGCTCTTAAAATCGATTTCTTTACTCCACCCCTGACAAGGGGATTAGCGCTGAAATCGGCCTTGCCGGGTCAAATTTGGGGTAGTGTGGATGCAATTCGACGGTATTGGCCTCCAGGAGCTATCCCAGAGTGCTCCATTGTGACAGCACTCTCAACTCAGATGCACTGGCCAGGTAGACAGGAAAAGGCCCGTGAACTTTTGAATCTCATTTCCTGTTTGGCCAGCGTGGCAAGCTGCAGGTGAGTGCAGAGCTAATCAGCAGAGGTGGCCATGCAGAGCTCATCAGCAGAGGTGACCATGATGGAGTCCCAGAATCGCAAAAGAGCTCCAGCATGGACCGAATGGGAGGTACGGGATCTGATTGCTGTATGGGGAGAGGAATCCATGCTATCAGAACTCCGTTCCAGTTTTCAAAATGCCAAAACATTTGTCAAAATCTCCCAGGGCATGAAGGACAGAGGCCATAACAGGGACCCGAAGCAGTGCCGCGTGAAACTTAAGGAGCTGAGGCAAGAAAACCAGAGAGGCAAACAGCAGCTCCAGGTCAAAGCCCCAAACATGCCGCTCCTATGATGAGCTGCATGCCATTTTAGGGGGTTCATCCACCACTACCCCAATCGTGTGCTTTGACTCCTTCAATGGAGAGGGAGGCAACACGGAAGCAGGTTTTGGGGATGAGGAAGATGATGAAGATGAGGTTGTAGATAGCTCACAGCAAGCAAGCAGAGAAACCGGTTTTCCTGACAGCCAGGAACTGTTTCTCACCCTGGAACTGGAACCAGTACCCCCCCAAACCCACCCAAGGCTGCCTCCTGGACCCGGCAGGTGGAGAAGGGACCTCCGGTGAGTGTACCTTTTAAAATACTATACATGGTATAAAAGCAAGCATGTGAAAGGATTAATTTGCCCTGGCATTCGCGGCTCTCCTGGATGTACTCTCAAAGCCTTTGCAAAAGGTTTCTGGGGAGGGCAGCCTTATTGCGTCCTCCATGGTAGGACACTTTACCACTCCAGGCCAGTAACACATACTCGGGAATCATTGTAGAACAAAGCATTGCAGTGTATGTTTGCTGGCGTTCAAACAACATCCGTTCTTTATCTCTCTGTGTTATCCTCAGGAGAGTGAGGTATCATTCATGGTCACCTGGTTGAAATAGGGTGCTTTTCTTCAGGGGACACTCAGAGGTGCCCGTTCCTGCTGGGCTGTTTGCCTGTGGCTGAACAGAAATGTTCCCCACTGTTAGCCATGGGGAGGGGGGAGGGTTGAGGGGGTAGCCACGCGGTGGGGGGAGGCAAAATGCAACCTTGTAACGAAAGCACATGTGCTATGTATGTAAGGTTAACAGCAAGGTTTACCCTGAAAGTGTGTAGCCACTGTTTTATAAAATGTGTCTTTTTAATTACCGCTGTCCCTTTTTCTTTCTCCACCAGCAGCATGTGTTTCAATGATCACAGGATCTTCTCCTTCCCAGAGGCTAGTGAAGATTAGAAAGAAAAAAAAACGCACTTGTGATGAAATGTTCTCTGAGCTCATGCTGTCCTCCCACACTGATAGAGCACAGACGAATGCATGGAGGCAGACAATGTCACAGTGCAGGAAAGCACAAAATGAACGCGAGGAGAGGTGGCGGGCTGAAGAGAGTAAGTGGCGGGCTGAAGATGATAGGTGGCGGCAGCATGATGAAAGGAGGCAGGATTCAATGCTGAGGCTGCTGGAGGATCAAACTAATATGCTCCAGTGTGTGGTTGAGCTGCAGGAAAGGAAGTTGGAGCACAGACCGCCGCTACAGCCCCTGTGTAACCAACCGCCCTCCTCCCAAGTTCCATAGCCTCCTCACCCAAGAACGCGGTGGGGGGGCCTCCGGCCACCCAGCCACTCTACCCTAGGGGATTGCCCAAGCAACAGAAGGCTGGCATTCAGTAAGTTTTAAAGTTTAAAAGTGCTGTGTGGCCTTGTCCTTCCCTCCTCCACCACCCCACGTGGTGCTTCCCTCCTCCACCACCCCTCCTGGGCTACCTTGACAGTTATCCCCCTATTTGTGTGATGAATTAATAAAGAATGCATGAATGTGAAGCAACAATGACTTTATTGCCTCTGCAAGCGGTTATAGAAGGGGGGAGGGGAGGGTGGTTAGCTTACAGGAAAATAGAGTGAACCCGGGGGGGGGTTTTCATCAAGAAGATACCAACAGAACTTTCACACCGTAGCCTGGCCAGTCATGAAACTGGGTCTTCAAAGCTTCTCTGATGTACACCGTGCCTTTCTGTGCTCTTCTAACCGCCCTGGAGTCTGGCTGCGCGTAACCAGCAGCCAGGCGATTTGCCTCAACCTCCGACCCCGCCATAAACGTCTCCCCCTTACTCTCACAGATATTGTGGAGCGCACAGCAAGCAGTAATAACAATGGAATATTCGCAAAAAGAAAAGGAGTACTTGTGGAACCTTAGAGACTGACCAATTTATTTGAGCATAAGCTTTCGTGAGCTACAGCTCACTTCATCGGATGCATACTGTGGAAAGTATAGAAGATCTTTTTATACACACAAAGCATGAAAAAATAGGTGTTTACCACTACAAAAGGTTTTCTCTCCCCTCACCCCACTCTCCTGCTGGTAATAGCTTATCTAAAGTGATCACTCTCCTTACAATGTGTATGATAATCAAATTGGGCCATTTCCAGCACAAATCCAGGTTTTTTCTCCCCCCCACCGACCCACTCTCCTGTTGGTAATAGCTTATCTAAAGTGATCACTCTCCTTACAATGTGTATGATAATCAAGGTGGGCCATTTCCAGCACCCCGTCCCCCCCAGATGTTCTTGTTAAACCCTGGATTTGTGCTGGAAATGGCCCAACTTGATTATCATACACATTGTAAGGAGAGTGTATGTATGACTTCATGAGCCATGGCATTAAGGGGTAGGCTGGGTCCCCAAGGATAACTATTGGCATTACAACACCCCCAACGGTTATTTTCTGGTCTGGGAATAAAGTCCCTTCCTGCAGCTTTTGAAACAGACCAGAGTTCCTGAAGATGCGAGCATCATGTACCTTTCCCGGCCATCTCACGCTGATGTTGGTGAAACGTCCCGTGTGATCCACCGGTGCTTGCAGAACCATTGAAAAGTACCCCTTGCGGTTTATGGACTCTCCGGCTTGGTGCTCCGGTGCCAAGATAGGGATATGGGTTCCGTCTATGGCCCCACCACAGTTAGGGAATCCCATTGCAGCAAAGTCATCCACTATGACCTGCACATTTCCCAGAGTCACTACCCTTGATATCAGCAGATCTTTGATTGTGTTGGCTATTTGCATCACAGCAGCCCCCACAGTAAATTTGCCCACTCCAAATTGATTCCCAACTGACCGGTAGCTGTCTGGCATTGCAAACTTCCAAAGGGCTATTGCCACTCGCTTCTCAATTGTGAGGGCTGCTCTCATCTTGGTATTCTGGTGCTTCAGGGCAGGGGAAAGCAAGTCACAAAGTTCCATGAAAGTGCCCTTATGCATGCGAAACTTTCACAGCCACTGGGAATCGTCCCAGACCTGCAACACTATGCGGTTCCACCAGTCTGTGCTTGTTTCCCGGGCCCAGATTTGGCGTTCCAGGGCATGAACCTGCCCCATTAGCACCATGATGCCCACATTGCCAGGGCCCGTGCTTTGAGAGAAGTCTGTGTCCATGTCCTCATCACTCTTGTCACCGCACTGATGTTGCCTACTCGCCCGGTTTCGCTTTGGCAGGTTCTGATGCTGCATATACTGCTGGATAATGCGTGTGGTGTTTAATGTGCTCCTAACTGCCAAAGTGATCTAAGCGTGCTCCATGCTTGGCGTGGTATGGCATTTGCAAGGAAAAAAGGCGCAGAACGATTGTCTGCCGTTGGTCTGATGGAGGGAGGGGAGACTGATGACATGGCTTACAGGGCTGGCTTATAGGGAATTAAAATCAACAAAAGGGGTGGCTTTACATCAAGGAGAAACAAAAACAACTGTCACACAGAATGGCCCCCTCAAGGATTGAACTCAAAATCCGGGGTTTAGCAGGCCATTGTTCAACCCACTGAGCTATCCCTTCCCCCCATATTCCAGGCAGGACTGAGTCTCCATTAAACTTTTCAAGGTGCCCCGACAGACCTCACCAAAACGATTGTCGGCCATTGATTTCACGGAGGGAGGAAGAGAAGGAGGGGGGGAGCAAATGAATACAAAACAAATCTGGTCTATTTCTTGTTTTGATCCACTCCATCTACCTTTTACATCTTTGGCTGGCAGCAGACGGTGCAGTAGGACTGCTAGCCATCCTCATCTCTTGGCTGCTCGTCAGAAGACGGTGCAATAGGACTACTAGCCATTCTCATCTCCTGGCTGCTTGCCAGAAGATGGTGCAATAGGACTGTCGGTAGGACTAAAGAGAATGACCTGGTCGAGTCACTCCTATTTCAGTCCCTGTGCTCATGTCTGCCCAGGTGCTCCTGACCGACCTTACCAAGGCGTCCAAGAGCACCTAGGACATGAAGATGATGGTTATCAGGTCTATTGCACCGTCTGCTGCCACAAGGCAATGAGCTGCTGCTGTGTAGCAATGCTGGACCGCGTCTGCCAGCACTCAGGAGACGTACGGTGACAGTGTACTGAGCGGGCTCCATGCTTGCCGTGGTATGGCGTCTGCACAGGTAACCCAGGAAAAAAGGCACAAAACGATTGTCTGCCGTTGCTTTCACGGAGGGAGGGAGGGAGGGGCTGACAACATGTACCCAGAACCACCCGTGACAATGTTTTTGCCCCACTAGGCATTGGGATCTCAACCCAGAATTCCAATGGGCGGCGGAGACTGCGGGAAAGCTACCCACAGTGCAACGCTCCAGAAGTCGACGCTAGCCTCGGTACTCTGAAAGCACTCCGCTGAGTTAATGCACTTAGAACATTTTGTGTGGGGACACACACAATCGACTATACAAAAACGATTTCTAAAAAACTGACTTCTATAAATTCGATCTAATTTCGTAGTGTAGACATATCCTCTGACTTGTATCCTGAAGTCTCTATGTGATTGGACTGGAAGCTTGCCTTTGTCTTTAGACATCCCATGACATATCTTGAAAAACCTATTACGGATAATTTGCTTACACTTCGCTGCTAACAGAAGAACACCATTGCCTTGAAAATTATAGAAAAGGATTATAATTTGTCAGATTTTAAAAATAGGATTGACAGATGAGCATGAGTGGATATGCCCTTCTTTTTCTTAAGGATATTGAGAATCTCACAGACTGTCAAAACCTGTCAGGCAAAGAATTCAAGCCATTTTCTTTACTGTCTTCTAACAGAATCCCTGCAACTCCAGTTTCCTGGATTGTCTAAATATCATAACACTAGAGATGGGTTTAACTCTTCTGAAAAGTCTAGGTATTTGGAAAAACAAAACCCAATGTAAACAGTCCCATTGTATCTCACTACCCAATAGAAGCATGAACCAGCTCTGGTGGTTCTTCTAAATTATGTATTTCAGAAAATACCTCTCCTGAAAGTGGCACTTTTGGCATTAATGTCACCACAGCAAGAGATAAAAGTGATTGCTTGATGCTGTGGCATCATTCACTGAAATACTCCTTTAACTGACAGTTCTTCCTCAAATAACATAATTCAAAATGGTGACCTCAGAGCCTACTTCCTGAGAAGCAGGCGAGGTATTTGAGAGGTATTTGCAGCTGAGTGGCTTGTGTGCTTTCACCTCTGGACAGGACTTTCTTCGCAGTCACATGGTCTTGCACAGATTCATTGTGGAGTTCCCAGTAATCAAATTGTCCTTTAGTGTTGTGATAGGACATTAAACCTCTAAGATACAATTAGTAGTTTTAACTACAGAACTCAAGATAATTTGCTTGAAAGCTGAAATTTGATTCACTTTTCTGTTCATAGATATGGTTGGTAATCTTGTGAAGAATTCCTCTGTGAAGTTTACTAAAGCTATCAGAATCCAGAGCTTGAGTTTCACACAAATTGCTTCCTGTACAAAAAGACTTGAGATGTGATATGTGTTTTTCCTTTTGCCCATACCTTTGGGTGTTCTTTGAAAGGAACAGCAATATGACCAGTAAGAGTCCAAGGATATAAATAATGAAACAATGAGTTTTAAATTGTGTGTATGGAGGACATGATAACGAAGTTTGGAAAGAGATGCTATAATGAGGAACAGAGGTATAGAGACTATTCTTTGCCTGTGTCACATAATCGTCTAGACTCCCATGGACTGTAATACCTTGGTCTAATTTCAGTTGTTGTGTTTAGTGTGGGGGTGCTGGTGGTGTAGGTAGCTTGTGATATACAGGTCAGACTAGGTGATCTGGTGGTCCTTTCTGTGCCTAAACTCTATGACTAGTGAAGTGGTTCTCAACCTTTGCCATATTGTGACGTTGTGTTACAACAGGAAAAACTTTCAGGTTCCCCTGCTCCGTAATTTTTGGGATGCCTCCTTCTCATCCAGCAATAAAGAAAAGGAGGATGGTCATGACTCCCTGAAGTCTGGTTGCAACCTTCCCCCACCAAACTGAGAAACCATGGTCTGCAGATTTGAGCACAGGTCTGTAACTAAAAAATCACCAAGGTCTATTTCTGACTCTCTCACTGACTTATGGCTTGGCCTGAGGCAACTCATTGAAAGATAAATCAAAAAAGGGAAAACAGATTTAGGTACAGATTAGTTCTGAGCCCTCAGCAATCAAGCTATAAGGAGCATTCAGCACAGAAATACATTTTAACTTTTTTCTCATTATTGTTTCCTGTGAAATCCTCTTAATATTTCCATTTTGCTGAAGAGATCTCAGAATGCAACCTCACAAATCTCTAAAATCTCATTTCAAACCATGGATTCCATAATAATTGTGAAATTACAGAATGATAAATTGTGGAATACCACCAATAAAACATGAAGTAAGTACCAAGAGGATTCACAAAGGGGAAAAAGTTATTTAAAATTTAATTTGCTGCTAAATGTGCTGATAGACTCTTTAGTAAGGATCTGTCTGCACAGAAATCTGTTCTTAATTCAATTTTTTGTTTTCTTTTTGTAGTACACCTGTACCTTCTTTCTATCAGTTTCCTCATCTGTAATATAGGAAAAATAATTTTTATATGCCGATCTCACAGAGATAGTGTGAGGGTTAATTGGAAAATGCCTGGAAGGCATTTTGAAAATGAAAAGATCATCACAAAGAAGATCAGCTGTTCAAACTTCTTGTATTGGATTTAGATTATAATAATACAAGATATGTAAGAAAATGTAACTTTAGCTTTTCATTTAGATTTAGAATATTTAAATCTTTCCACACTACTAGCTGACCCAACAGTAGGGTTGTCAACTTTCTAATTGCACAAAACCAAACACCCTTGCCCCGCCCCTGCCCCCAGGCCCTTCTCTGAGACCCCGCCCCTGCTCACTCCATCCCCCCTCCCTCTGTCACTTGCTCTCCCCCACCCTCACTCATTTTCACTGGACTGGGGCAGGGGGTTAGGGTGTGGGAGGAGGTGAGGGGTCTGACTGGGGGTGCAGGCTCTGGGCTGGGGCCGAGGAATTTTGGAGTGTGGGAGGGGGCTCAGGGCTGGGGCAGGGTGTGGGCTCCAGCTGGGGGTCTGGGCCCTGGGGTGGGGCTGGGGATGAGGGGTTTGAGGTGTAAGAGGGGGCTCTGGGCTGGAGCCGAGGGGTTCAGAATGTGGAAGGGAACTCTGGGCTGGGGCAGGGGGCTGGGGTGCGAGCTCTGGTTGGGGGTGTGGGCCCTGGGCTGTGGCTGAGGAGTTTGGGGTGCTGGAGGGGGCTCAGGGCTGGGGGTTAGGGTGCAGTATGGGATGCGGGCTCCAGGAGGAAGTTTGGGTGTGGGAGGGGGCTCAGGGCTGGGGCAGGGAGTTGGGGTGCAGGACGGAGTTTGGAGAGAAAGCTCTGGCCAGAAGGTGCTTACCTCAGGAGGCTCCTGGAAGCAGCCGGCATGTCCGGCTCCAAGGCGGAGGGGCCAAGGGGCTCTGTGCACTGCCTGCGCCTGCAGGCGCCACCCCTGCAGCTCCCATTGGCCATAGTTCCTAGCCAATGGGAGCTGTGGAGCCAGCACTTGCGCTTGGGGCGGGGGCAGTGTGCAGAGCCCCCATGGCCACCTCTGCACCTAGGAGCCAAATGTGCCTGCCACTTCCGGGAGTCGCACAAAGCCAGGGCAGGCAAGGAGCTTGCCTTAGCCCTGCTGACCAGACTTTTAGCAGCCTGGTCAGCAGAGCTGACCAGAGCTGCTGGGGGCTCTTTTCGACCTGGTGTTCCGGTTGAAAACCAGATGCCTTGCAACCCTACGCAACAGACCAAATTTGCTTTCCATCCAACTGATTCTTTGGTTCACAATACTACTTTATGTAAACGGGACTGAAGATCAATCATGTGAAAGAGAGTCCCTTAAAAATAAATTAAAACACTTTTTACTTAAAATAATGTTTTCCTGCATAATGTATATTTTAAAAGATTATGTTTACTTAGGCTTATATGCTAGCTTCTCCTGTGAAGGAATGAGCAAAACCACCTTAGAACTGCAAAAATGAGGTGAAAATGTGGTAACACAGGACAATCCCACTCTCTGCTCAGTCACCACTTTTCCCTATGGGAAAAAGAAGTAGGGAAAAAAGGGGAGTGGCAAGGACACAGAATGGAGGAGTCAAGGAGCAACCTCTCTAAATGACCTGGTCCTCCTCCTATGTGCATTAATGTCCTTGTAAAAAATAGGATTAGGTAATAAAGCATAGATCATCCTCCATGCTCTATGACATCAAGGAGAAAGGGTTCTGAGAGGCACGTGGGATGACGGTTTTCTGCACTTCTTCTCAGGGGTTCATGGGGTCTTGCCTTTGGCTACCCACAGATCCCCGGGCACTATTCAGTCTTGAGAGTCCCCTTTGTCCCATCCATACCAAAACTGGTCCACTGTACAGGAGAGAAAATGTACTGGTTTCAGCCACCCTCCTTGGTGTGTAATGGTTCGGGTGAGTGTTCCTTTCTCACATGTTTTTACACAGAAAGTGTTTGAGTCAAATCAGAACTACTTAGTGGAACTGCACCACTTTACATCAAGGGTCCATTGCTCCAACTGAAGTGATTCCTGAGATGTAATGAAGTTCTCTCATTCGATTTTAGTGAGAGGAACAAGCCCCAGGTCTGAATCTGATCCCTTTTGATTATTACTTATTTATTTTTCATTGACAGATGACACAGCTTCCCAGATTGTTTTGAAATTGGTAAAAGTTTGGATTTATAGTACAATGTTCTTTTTGCAAAAACATTTGTTAAATTAAAAAACACTTCTGAGTTAAAAGGATTAATTAAGGGTGTCTCTCATTCTGACCAGTGCTTTAACTTCAGAACAATGATAGGTTCATTTTATGTTGCCTTTCAAGTAATACTACCCCTCACAAAAAATGAATGAGCACCATATAGCAGCAGTCACTATATTTTGAAATATAGGTTAGTAGAAATGCCTAAGAGCAATATGAGCACAGTGGGAAATTGAATAATCTAATTATATCTGGCAGGTTCATACTGTATGACCATCATGCTAGCAGCTGGAAAGGATGGATTTTATTTCAGTTGTCCTTCTAATATCAGATAAACAAAGCACAGGGTTTTACATATGCCACCTCTCTTTTTTCATGAAGGTGATAAATTATAATTACAGTTTGCTTTAATTTACAACCTCAACTTTAAAAACAAATGGAACAAAAACCTTTGGTCTAGAGGAAACCAATTATGGGATAAGAGAAACTAGGCCAACAAAACAGCCCAAAACAATACCAACTAAGCTTCTCCCTTTTAATGGTGATGAAAGCAAAGGTACTAGATTTATTTACATAGAGTGGGCTCAGCCTACATTTCTTGCCTACACAAAACTCTCACTGAACCGAATGAGACTATTGGGCATGATTGAAATGCAGGATTAGACAAAAAGCCAGTAATTGTGGGTTTTGATTTATGCATATGAGTGTGTTTCAGATCTACCAGACACACACACATTCACATCATATTTTTAGTTTCTTCCCCAGATGATAGATACTCGTTTTCCCCCCACGACTTAATTTTAAAATGTTACTGCTGCAATCTACCAGCAGGGTTATTAATCAATGGCCATATTTAAAAACAAACACAAAGTCTGGTTTACTGTTAAAGCAGCAACCCTACCAGGGCATTATACACGACTGCAGTGGCTGTAACCAAAAGATAAAATCAACCCCTCCCGTCCCAACATTTCACTCAAAATGAACATCTGGCAGAATTAAAATGCAAATACTCACAATCCAGCTGTCCCTGTCCAGACAGAGATGTCTCTGCTTTTCAGGAGAATACTCTGTTTATGTTTCTGCTCCCAAATCTCCCGTAGCCCAATGAATTTCAATAAGAGTTAAAAGATGTATCCCTATTTTACTACCCAATGTCCCTATTTATAGCTTTCAAATGTTGGCGGGAGCGATAGAAACTGAAATCAGAAGTCAAATTACAAATTAAAGCGGGTGGGGGTGCGGGCAAGGGCCATTGGGGGGGGGCAGCCTTTGTGCAGTGACCGTGAGGGACGAAGAAGGTCTCTCCCCAAAGGGCCCCTCCCCCGGACTGCATCTCTTCTCCCCATTGTAGTTCTTTTCATTTAAAAGCTACAGCCCGACCCGCGGGCGGGAACGGAAAGGAAAGGGAGAGTGAGCGCGAAATGTGCCCGCGGCACGTTCGCCTCCCGCCCGCCGGTTCAGACATCCTGGGGAGAGCCGGGGGGTGGGAAACGTGCTCCTCTTTACTCCCTGCCCGCCACCAGCCCCGCCACGGGCCGCAGCAAAACCCAGCCCCGCCACCCGCGCGCGGCAGACCGGGGACCACGCTGCTTCGCTCTGTCCACAGGGGCTCCCCTCGGCTGCGGCGCCACCGGCGAGCTCCCCCACCGCAGGGCCCGGAGTCCCAGCCATCCTCAGATAGGGCGACCCCACATGTCCCGGTTTTATCGGGATCGTTCCGATTCTGGGGCCCACCCCTACCCGCCGAGCAGTGCGCGCCGCAGCCACGCATCTCACCTCCGCAGCCAGGGTGGGCTTCGCCTTCAAGGTGTCCCCGCCGCCCCGCCGCTGTCCTTCGTGGCAGGCGCTGGCCACCGCGGGCTCCGCCGCGTGCGGAGAAGGCCCCGTGGGTTGTGTCCCGCTCGGGAGGAAGGGTCAAAGCGGCGCCTTCTCCTCGCAGCGAGGCGGGCAAGCGGAGCGGGCGGGAGATGCTTAGACGCGACCTTCAGCTGCAGCGTGGACCAGAGAAAGCCGCTTCCTCCTCTTCTTCCCCCTATGGGCTGTAGCACTGCTGAGCAGCTTGCATCAGAGCTACGAGCCACGCACCAAATAACCCACCCACGCGGCCGAGCTGCGTGTGTCTGTATTCATCGTATTAAAAACCCGGCCCCTCTGGAGTCCAGCCGGCTTCAGACAGGAGCGAGGGCTCCGGCTCCTCTCCCCCTTTGTGCGCACGTCACTGCGGCTCAGAGGCAGCTACCGCCGCCTCCTGCGAGGTGCTGCGGGCCGAGCCCAGAGCATCTCCTGGCCTGCCCCAGGGGCCACGCCAAGAGAGCCGCAGCGGTGTGCTGTCCCAACGAGAGGCAGCTTTTGTGTCTGTGCGCTCCCAGCCCCCGGGCGGTGATAATTGCCGCCAGCGGCTGCAGGTCTTAGAGGCAGAGAGAGCCCACCCGCCAGCCCCACCCCTCCAGGGGGGAACGATGACACAGGTGGAACTGCATTGTGGGAGGATGATGGTGATGGGAGGAACAGCCGGGCCTTGGAGCGAATTCAGGCTTCCTTTGTCTACCGCCGCAACAAGGAGTGAGTATATGGGCTGGATCTGTGCTTGTAGGGCTGCACCCGCAGGTGGGCTCGGTGGCTTAGCCTAGAGATGTAGCCCACTGTCCTTGCTACAGTAGCACCCAATCGTGTTCTGAAAAACAGACAAACCCTTTGTCTGGTTTCCATATCTTGGGACTTAATAATTGTAGCCCTTCCTGCTCCACTATAGAATTGATCCCACTGTACACCCAGGGATGATACACAGAGATAAAGGAAATCTCCATGATTCCATCAGTGTTTTTATTGGCTTCTACAAAATAAGAGAGTGCATTGAGTAATAAATTGTAATACTGTTCATATCCAAATGTTCATACTAATTTCTAATACAGAGAAGTGGGAGAGCATTTAATCTGTGTATGTTATCTGGTTTCATTGACCTAGCTCTTCAGTAAATACTAACTGCAAAGTAACATCTTAAGTGAAAGCTCTTCTTCCCTGCAAAGTGACATCTTAAGTGAAAGCTCTTCTTCCCTATGTTTTATGCTTTCTTTGCTTTTCTTGAATTTTTGGTGCTGTGACAGTTTTCTTTCAAGAGGAACCCCTTCCTGCAAGAAGAAACTAATTTATATAAAGATTAGTTTCAAATCCCCAAAATAGCTACAGAAAATTCAACATGTGCTGAAACCAATTTCCCAACTCATTCTACCAAACTACATACTAAAAGTTTCCCTTTTTCTTGAAATGCTAACACATTTAGGAGAAATAATATGTATATTAAATATACAATTGGCATGACATACTTGGATACCTCACAGATGCTGTTTATAAACTATTGTATCCGCTCATTTCAGTAGTTTCTCAGCCTGAAAAGGAATTTAAGGAATAAAGCAGAAATAAAATTTCATCACCATTAACAAATTTAGATCCAGATCCTATATTCACTGCAACCATGCATACCTTTAGGCATGTAGTCCCATTGATTTCAGTGTGGCCACTCACAGGCTGGAAGTTAAGCTTATGTGTAAGATTGTTCATATGTAACCCATTCACATTACAGGTCCATCTCCACTGCCTGCTGTGATGTTCCACAGAGGATCTGAGTTATTGCAGCTACAGGTTTCAGAGGGGCAGCTGTGTTAGCCTGTATCAGCAAAAGCAATGAGGAGTCCTAATGGCACTTTAGAGATTAACAAATTTATTTGGGCATAAGTTTTCATGGGTTAGAACCCACTTCATCAGATGCATGGAGTGGAAAATACAGGAGCAGGTATAAATACAATTTCAACAATTTCTACCCCACTATCAACCTCAGCCTGGACCAGTCCACACAAGAGGTCCACTTCTTAGACAATACAGTGCTAATAAGCGATGGTCACATAAACACCACCCTATACTGGAAATCTGCTGACCGCTATACTTACCTACATGCCTCCAGCTTTCATCCAGACCACATCACACGACCCATTGTCTACAGCCAAGCTCTAAGATACAACTGCATTTGCGCCGATCCCTCAGACAGAGACAAACACCAACAGGATCTCTATCAAGCATTCTTACAACTACCTGGTGAAGTGAAGAAACAGATTGACAGAGCCAGATGGGTACCCAGAAGTCACCTACTACAAGACAGGCCCAACAAAGAAAATAACAGAATGCCACTAGCCGTCACTTACAGCCCCCAACTAAAACCTCTCCAGCTCATTGTCAAGGATCTACAACCTATCCTGAAGGATGGTCCCTCACTCTCACAGACCTTGAGGGACAGGCCAGTCCTCGCTTACGGACAGCCCCCCAACCTGAAGCAAATACTCACCAGCAACTACACACCACCCAACAAAAACACCAACCTAGGAACCAAACCCTGCAACAAACCCCAGTGCCAACTCTGTCCACATATCTATTCAAGGGACACCATGATAGGACCTAACTACATCAGCCACACCATCAGGGGCTCATTCACCTGCACATCTACCATTGTGATATATGCCGTCGTGTGCCTGCAATGTCCCTCTGCCATATACATTGGCCAAACTGGACAGTTTCTACGCAAAAGAATAAATAGACACAAATCTGACATCAGGAACCATAACATTCAAACACCGGTAGGAGAACACTTCAGTCTCCCTGGTCACTCAATAACAGACCTAAAAGTGGTAATCCTTCAACAAAAAAACTTCAAAAACAGACTCCAGCGTGAAACTGCAGAACTGGAATTAATTTGCAAACTGGATGCCATCAGATTAGGCCTGAATAAAGACTGGGAGTGGTTGGGTCATTACAAAACCTAAACCAAATTTCCCCAATACTAATTTCTCCCTACCGTTATTCACACCTTCTTGTCAACTGTCTGAAATGGGCCACTCTCATTACCACTTCAAAAGTTATTTTTCCTCCTCTGGTATCCTGCTGTCAATTGAATTGTCTCATTAGATTGACTTGACACTTGGTAAGGCAACTCACATCTTTTCATGTATTTATACCTGCTCCTGTATTTTCCACTCCATGCATCTGATGAAGTGGGTTCTATGAAAGCTTATGCCCAAATAAATTGGTTAGTCTCTAAGGTGCCACAAGGACTCCTCGTTGTTATTACAGCAACAGAGGCTTTGGCTCTTTAGCTCAGGCTGTAGCACCTCATGCTTTTAGTTCTGGAGGTCCCCAGTTTAACCCTGTGTGTGTCAGCTAAGATGGTGGCTGTCAAACTTGCAGGACTGTGGCTTTAAAATAATAATATTTTGTATGCATGTAACATTTTTCATCAATGGGGCCCAAACTACTTTATATAAATTAAAAATAACACTTACTACTTTACCTCTGCAATGTGCTTTACAAACATTCACTAATTAAGCCTCACAGTATCCTCTGAGGCAGATACACATTATTTTTACATTTTACAGATTTTACAGATAGGGAAACTGAGGTTAGAGAATAAGTGGCTTGCTCAAAGTCACAAAACAAGGGGGCAGTCTAGAAGCCCTTATGTGTGATGACCTGCTGGAGTTCCCAGAATTGTGAGTTACTATATTACGCCTCAACCTCAGCAAGTGAAAATTTTGCTACTGCTGAGCTATGTGACAACTCCTTGACACACCGACTTGTCTGCCTTACTGGCAAACTCATCAGGACTCTTGCAGTCCAAACCTAGTCTTGCAGGTAAGAAATAGTGAACTCTAACTCCCAAATTCCCTAGAAGCATTTCCCTGCAGTGTCCAGCTTCTTTTCTGAACACTGACATAAGTTGTTTACTGCTCCTATAAAGAGACAGTAAACAGCAGCTCATTAATGTAATTGTGGTTTGAAAAACATTCTTATTTCAATCACAGCAATGTATTGGTTATTATTAAAAGTAAAGCAAGCTTATTAATCAAAAAGGCATAGATTTAAGTGATACCAAGTATAAGGAATAAAGACAGAAAGGGTTACAAGCAAACTAACGTAAAAATACATTTCTAATACTGACAGGTTTCAGAGGAACAGCCGTGTTAGTCTGTATTCGCAAAAAGAAAAGGAGTACTTGTGGCACCTTAGAGACTAACCAATTTATTTGAGCATGAGCTCACGAAAGCTCATGCTCAAATAAATTGGTTAGTCTCTAAGGTGCCACAAGTACTCCTTTTCTTATTTCTAATACTAAAACTTAATTTCAGTCAGTTATAATCTTTGACTAAGCAGGTTTTTCAATCATTGTCAGTTTCCAGAGACTTCACCCCCTTGGTTGAAGGAGCCAAGTAATGTTCTTTGATTTCAAGAGCTCTGGCCTCTTTAGTTCCCCCAGTGATGGGTGCCAAAATGGCCTTTTCTCTCTCCTTCTGTCTTCCCAAAATTCATTGACTCTGCTTCAAGAGGCAGGAAGGCTTCCTGGGGGTGCAGTCTTCATCTCCCATCGAGACAGTAAACTTCCCCACTTGTTAGTTTGATGGCTTTGTTTACGTTTTATGTAAATATACCTTCCTTGTTCTCTGGCTGATGGCCAGGCTGGTCAGACAAGTAAATACACATCCCTTTGTCTAGGACAGACTGGCCTTATGTATTGCTTGCCAAACACATTTTAGAAACATAATTTTAGCACATATTTATAAGTCTTTGTGTATACACTGTATATACACCACACAATGATTTTCAGGACCAGCATGTTACCAGTTTGTATATGATACCTTACATCAGTGGTTCCCAACCTTTTCTCTGCCAGAGCACACCTTGATACCTTTAATTATTTTAAGGAACACCACCAAATTGTCTCCAAACGAACTCATCCTCTTATCGCCTCAGTTTCAGCTGTTTACTGCTCTTGCCATTCACTGTGACAAGTATTTTCAGTCAATTCACACATGCACACCAACAAGACACCAAATTTTATTATATGATAAACAACAAATAATACAAAAATTGTACCAATCGAGAAACATAAACTAACAATATTATTATGTATCAAGACTTATGATATTACCTTTTCATCTTTGAGGTACTTCTTTTTTGTATAGCTTTGGAAGTGGGCAACGTCAAATGCCAAACTCCAAGTCTGAGATCCAAGCCTAGCACTGAATCTGAAAGGGGAAGTTTTTCAATTTCATTGACTTTGTGTGCACCTAATGTTACTCTCATGATTTCTATTCATGCTGGTAAAATTAATGTTTCTAAGATTGTAGGTGGCTTTTTTGCCTTTGTTACAAACTCAGCAACCACGTCGCTTGCTTCCAGTGCTTTGTCAGAAACAGTTGCACAGTCTATCATCAGTCAGACTTGCTTTTCATTCTGATCCCTCAGACGCTTAAAAAAAATGATGTCCTTCTTGGCAAGGAATGAATGTTTGCTTGTAAAGTGTCATTTTAACTTACTTGGCACAATGGCATGGTTTGAGAGTTTCTCCCCACACATGGAACATTGTGGAAGACGGCAAGATGGTTCCCCGTAGATGAATATCCATACTGCAGATAGCTGTCACAGAAGTGTCAGTTCACCACTTTCACTTTCTTAATTTTATGTTCAGCTTCACCACTACAAGTTCATGTGGAACTGCAAAAATCTTTTTTCTTCAAATATTTGTCAATTTTTGGGTCATAAATTTGAAATTCACTGCTGTAACTTTTGAGATTTGTAAGATTTGGAAAACACACTGACCACCACATGACTCCAGTAACATCAAGTTCATTTGAGCGTAGTGTTGCGCCTTTCACAGGCCACTTTTAATTTTGTCTCATGAATATTCATGAGCCAATCCAGAAGGAAGCTGGTAGGGTTAAAATCAAAACAACCCTGGTGGCTAACATTAGATCGTGATCTATCTTTTGTGTTAGAATTAACATTTTCAACAGTGGAAACTAACATTAAAGCTAAATATAAGAACTCTGGACAAAAGCGTACTCAGTGGAGAAAGTGGCACACACTGGAGAATAATATTTTGGGATAACAAGAAATTAATAATTAATAATTTCTTCTCATTCCCAAAATAGTTTTCCCAAGTGTGTATAACTTTCTCCGCTGCTTTTAAATGCAATATAATTAATTATAATTCATTCCAGGTCCGGCTTGTTCTGGCTTTTATCCCAAGTCAAATGTAAATATAAAACTTAGGCTTGAATTCTATGTCTTTTTTATGTACATCATCATCAAAGGCTCATTGCAGCACATTGCATTCATCAGGGCACATCATCTTTGTTTACTTTTTATCCTTCTTAGCATTGCTTTGGGGAATGGAATGTGACACATGCATAATATTTGAAAGGGGCCTCATTCTGGAGAACAAAAGTACAGAATGCAGTCTGGCTTTGACACTAATTAAAATACAAGGGAAATATTAGTTCTCACATGTAGTTTTTCAAAAAATTATGCGGCACACTGGTTGGAAAACACTGCCTTACATGACACCCTTTAGATACAGATTATTGCAACAGAGTGTTAGGTGTAGAGAGTATGTCAGGCCTGACAAGTTGTTGAAACAAAGTGCTGAACCACCAGTAGACCTCTTTATCACAACTACTCCCCTGGGTAATGTATGTAGCCCCATTGAAATCTCATGATGAGGGGCCAGGTTCCAAGTCATGGGCAGAACTCCTGACTCAGTCCTGTGCTAAAAGTACCAGACCATGGTCCCTGCCAAAAGCAGATAAGGAAATATTTTTAATTTATTCTTTTATTTAATTAGACTTTAATCCATGTTTCTTTTAAAACGTGAATTGAAAAGAACTTCAAGGAAGTAAGAAATCTACTCAACAGAAACACAGATTACACAGTGTGCATGATCAGATCCAACTGATATTGTGAAGAATAAGAATGCTTTACTTCATTTTTATAAATGAAAACTCAGACATATCAGGTTAGGTATCAGGTTACTGTTTTATATCATTGTGCTACCAAACGTGTAAGTTATGTGGAGAAGGCAATTATAATTTTTTAAAAATTGAGTCTAAAATTTTCAGAGCTATTCTTGGAACTCAAGGTGATTAATTTTTATAAAGTTTGGTAAAATTCTGTTAATCACATCTTAACGCAGCTGGGCAAAAATAATAATACGTTTTACCAATTAAGACATTTTTCATATGAATTTTTGGGATAAGGCTAACATGTTTTATCCTAGGAGAACAACTTCTTTATAAAACCTCACCTCAGCTTTGCCGCAGACTCAGTTCCTTTCATAAGGTCAAGAAAACTAGGTTATAAATGTCAGAATTCTTCCCATTAACCTTTAAACAACATAATCAGGTTTGGAGTTCCAGATACACATATCCACATGCAAGCCCAGATATACGTAGTATGCTTGTTTGAATGCCTGATCTCATATCATGCCATAAATAGGGCCTCAGGGTCACCAATCTATTCTTATTCTACTTAGGGTGGCCAGGTGCCCAGTTTTTGACTGGAAAGTCCCGTCAAAAAGGGGACCTGACAGAGCCCAGTCATATCTACTGACCGGACACCCAAAGTCTGGTTACGGTGGGTGAGGGAGGCAGGGAGGCACTGGGTCATGGTCCGCACCGGCCCCTACTCAGCTGGGGCTGCCTTCTACTTGAATCGAGTGGCTGCAGTTCCCAGCTCCCAGCCCTGGCTCCTGATCCAGGAGGGGGAGGGGAAAGGGGAGGAAAAAAGCAGTGAGCGACTGGGGGAGAGGGAAAGAGGAGTGGATGGGGCAGGGCCTTGGGAGTAGGGGTGGGACCTCGGGGGAAGAAGCATGATAGGGGCGAGGCCTCAGGGGAAGAGGTAGACCAGGGGAGGTTCCAGCACTCCTGTTGGAATGTCTGGTTTTTAAATATTACCAAGATGTCAACCCTAACCCTACTTGATCTCTCTCATGTTTTTGACATTGTTAATCATATTCTCCTTGATATTGTGTTAACCTTGTCTTTTGTGACCAAATCTTCTCCTGGTTTTCCTACCTTTTTCTCATTCCTTCAGCTTTTCTTTCAAAAAGTCTGCTTCTCTCCCACTCCCTCTTTGGCCCCACTCTTCTCTCTGTCTATATTCCTTTCCTGTATGATCTCATCCTCAAATGTGGCTTCATTATACTTATGATTCACAAATCTACCTCTCTACTCTAATCCTGTTTCCCTCCCTCCAATTTCATATCTAGGCCTGTCTCTCTCTGACACCTCTTCTTGAATTCCAACCATCCATCAGTTTAAACTTACCTAACTATAATTGCACTTCTCATCTTTCCTCTGAAACATTCCCTACTTGCTGTTCTTTGTCACTAATGACAACATTCCCATCTTTCCTGTTACTGAAGCCCATAATCTGAGGGTTATCTTTAGATCTGCCCTATTTATATTTTATAAATGTGAGAAACTTAGCATCCAAATTAATTTCAGAGTTACACCCTGAAATATAATTGTTTTCCTCACAGCTCCTAAAAATTTATTTTAAAACTGGCTTTCACATGTGTCTATCTTATCTATCTAAAACTATACATGCATAATAAAAACTATACTTTGAAAAATGAAAACATACTTTATAATTCTTTTGTTGGCTACGTTATCACAATACATTGCCCTATTATGTAAGACACTCTCATCTGGAAGATCAATTACATTATCAGAAAATCTACAATACTGACTCTTTAGTTTGAGGTATTGCTCTTTAATATGGAGTATTAAACTAAGGGCTGACAGAACTGCGCTTGCTACACTGATGTTAAAACACTGCTGTTACTAACAGCATTTTAACATGGGTTCCTTGACTTTTATATATAAGGGTTTTTGGTCTAACAGTGGAGTTATAAAAGCATGCTGAATGTGGTAGTCTACAGCATGATTTGGCTAGTATGGTTCTCTGAAAATATCTGCCCACATTCATCAGGGAACCCATGATCCCTGATAACATCAACTGATTAGGCAAGCATTGATGGATCCCCAGGGACGCTTCACCAGTATCAGTGTGGCAGGTTAGGGAAGGTATATGACACTCACATTTTTAAGAACACAGCACTCTTCAGAAAGCTTCAAGCAGGGACGTTCTTTTCTGACCAGCAGATTACCATTGGTGATGCTGATATGCCAATAGTGATTCCATAGGATCTAGCCTACTTCTGGCTCTCCTGGCTCATGAAACCGTACACTGGCCACCTTTCACAGTAGCAGCGTGTTAGTCTGTATCCGCAAAAAGAAAAGGAGTACTTGTTGCACTTTAGAGACTAACAAGTTTATTTGAGCATAAGCTTTTGTGAGCTACAGCTCACTTTGTCGGATGCATGCAGTGGAAAATACAGTGGGGAGACTTTATATACAAAGAGAACATGAAACAATGTGTGTTACCATACACATTGTAACAAGAGTGATCAGGTAAGGTGAGCTATTACCAGCAGGAGAGCTGGGGGGGGGGGAACCTTTTGTAGTGATAATCAAGGTGGGCCATTTTCAGCAGTTGACAAGAACATGTGAGGAACAGTAGTGGGAGGGCGGGGGAAATAAACATGGAGAAATAGTTTTACTTTGTGTAATGACACATCCACTCCCAGTCTTTATTCAAGCCTAAGTTAATTGTATCCAGTTTGCAAATTAATTCCAATTCAGCAGTCTCTCGTTGGAGTCTGTTTCTGAAGTTTTTTTATTGAAGAATTGCCACTTTTAGGTCTGTAATCGAGTGACCAAAGAGATTGAAGTGTTCTCCTACTGGTTTTTGAATGTTATAATTCTTGACGTCTGATTTGTGTCCATTCTTTTATGTAGAGACTGTCCAGTTTGGCCAATGTACATGGCAGAGGGGCATTGCAGGCACATGATGGCATATATCACAATGGTAGATGTGCAGATGAACGAGCCCCTGATGGTGTAGCTGATGTGGTTATGGTGTCCCTTGAATAGATATGTGGACAGAGTTGGGAATAGTCCACTTCCATCTTAATTGAATTGGCTCATTAGCACTGACCCCTCACTTAGTAAGGCAGCTCCCATCTTTTCATGTGCTGTGTATTTATACTTACCTACTGTATTTTCCACTCCATGCAACTACTGCTGTGGCTCTCACAGGTCACTTCATGAGAAACTGTAGTCTTCCATGGTGACCCATCGCAGGGAATGGTAGGGGTATTAGCCTACCATTAGGGATGTAGCCCTTGGTGCCACATAGAATATTGGGGGCTGCAGGGAGCTGCTACCATGGAGTTCTCTAAGGAGAATAGAGGGTGGGAAGTCTGGGATTTTTGGACCTGTAGGGCAGCCAGGGTCTGCAGCATTTGCGTTTGCTGCCTGAGAAGACCCACTGCATCATCTTGCATCTCCCTTACTTTTTCCTGGGCCTTTCTCCGGTCTGCTCTTTCCCTCTCCATGCTATCTTGTTGGCACTTCAGGCCGTATATTTGCAGTCTGATGCAGCACAGGCTTGTAAGATCTCAGTGAACATGTCCTCCCTACTCCTTTTCTTTCTCCTCCTCAGCAGAGTTAGACATTCAGCAGGCACGGAGGTGGACCCTTCAAGGCTGTAACAGCAGCAGCTGCTGGAAAAAAAACAGACAGATGTGTCATTGGATTTACAGTCACAACAGAAAGATGCACAACACAAGGTGACTCTCTCCTCCCCTGCCTCGCTGTTCACAGTAAGGGTCTTTGTCTTAGGCTCTTCCAAGGTATCCCTGGGTGGTTTGCAGGATGCTGGTTGTGTGCAGCTTGTTGTAAAAGTGGCAGTTTCCTGGCTCAGTTTCTTCACTTTCCCGTAGCACTATTGCTGATTCCTGTTTTATGCCTTTGCTTGAATCCCCATGCAATCTTTTCGCAGATGTCCATGTTTCTATGACTGGTCTGTAGTTGTGCTTGCACAGCCACTTCTCCTCACAGGCCCAGGAGATCCAGTACCTCCCACTTATTCCACGTAGGAGCATGTTTAATTCGTGGAGCACAGCTGCCAACTTTCACACGGTAAATATGCACCCTGACTTTGACCAGAAGCCAAAAATCAAACTAATCCCATTTCCAAACAAGGCCAAAACAAGCCAATCCCTAAGAACCCCAACATTCTATGTGAGTAGATCCCCCTGGCGTGCAGGCTGGGACTGTGGTGGGCTGTGCTGCTGTGCACCCCTGACTCTCTCCCACCCTTGCCCCTGCTTGCCCCGCCCTTGCCGGGAGCCGATCAAAAAAAAGAAGCAGCAAGCTACAAGCAAAAAACTAGCCAACAAGCAACTCACAAGCCAATTAAACCAAAAACAAGCCAAATTTCTGCATTTTTTTCCGCAGGTTTGGCATGTCTGGTGTGGAGCTGGCATGGTCAGTTGAGTAGCTGCACACAAGAAGGGAGAGTTGCTAGGTGTGCTTGCCAAGGCGGGCAATCAGAAAAATGCATTTAAAAAATGGGGATGGGGTGGAGTTCAAAGGAGGGAAGTTTTCTGGTCTCCATGACTTCTGAGCAGAGGAGTTTATAAATGTGACCAGAACAGTCACTGTTGCAAGGAATAGGGCATTATAGGACAGCGGCTAGATGACTATTAGGGTCAACACAAGTTACACTGTGTCTACACTTTCAGTGTGTTGACGTGAGTGTCCACGCTGTTCGGGGAGGTGGTTTTACAGCATCACTGTGACAGGGTGCTTACATCAGCGGGAGACAAATTTTAGCATAGACACATGCACGAATAGGTCGACGCAAGGCGAATTACATCTACCTAACTTTGTTGGATTCCTCTGAATTTTGGTATACCTCAGGCAGGTGTGGAGTAGGATTAGTGACCCAAATGTAGCCTCATTTGAGTTAGGGGTTGTGGAGATATATGTCCTCTAGCCCAAAATAGCCATTTTTCAAAAAAGTTTCTAGGGTTGTTGTTATAGTTGTCGGTTGTTATTTAAGCAGAGCTAGACATCAAATTATTGATCTGATATGAGTCAAAATAGTCTCATTCTGTCAAGTTTTACCCACTAAATCTTTGGGAGATCCAAATGAGAATAGTATTTAAAAACATGCTCACTTCTTTGCTTGTGTAGATGTACCATCTGGAAGGATTACAGTGCACATGCACCAGTAAAGTAAAAAAATGAGAGGGTTTCTATGCAGCCACTTTATGATTGCCTGGGTAGTCCAAGAGTATATACCAACACCATTACTCCTGGTGAACACCTTGCCACTGATGTTTCTAGTCTGAACCTTTGTTTACCTATGCAATAAAGATTTAATAGCTCATGTTGCTTACAGAAAGTTGTCTCTGTTATAATATAACATGTTTTATTTTGTGGGTAGGTTTACTGTGAACACAGCAGATTAGTCAGCAGGTGGTCTAGCCAACAATTTTGTTATTTTGGGTGCAGAGGAATCAGAGAACAGGACTTTGTGTGTGTTGGAGGAACAGGGACTTGAAGAAGGGTTACAGCTGTGGAGGGTACAGGAAATGAGAACAGGTGGTAGGCAAGCCTTGCATTTGTTGTTTGAGAAAAATGCATTTTACTAGCCTCTGCAGAAATGGGATGGGCAGGAGAGGAGGGAATAGAGTGGCTACTTTGTGATTTTGGGGCAGGTGAATGTGATGTTTCCAAAGGTGCCTTGGATGGAGGTTTGGAACTGACAGTGCAGGTACCTTGACCATTGATGGAAAAGGAATATGTGTGCCCTGTCTTGCCACTGTGTGGATTTTGAGCGATTCCTGGATCAGGGGTCAGAGGATCTTTCTCTCAAAAGTAAAACTAAGTATTTTGAAACAGAAGTCCATCCTTGCCACAAACTTCACCATCCAACCATTATGAAACATGAGCAGGAACACCAATCCACTGTAAGATAATCATCCTTTGCTACAGGCACTGCATGTGAGTCCAGTTATAGGAGGGAGAGAAGTAAGACCAGTAGAAATGTTTGTATACCAGAGAGCAAAGACTTCAGAGGGATGCATTTCCTGCTTGCAGGGAGTGTGTGGGGGTGTGTGTGTTAATTTGCATGGGCAACCTTAACTGTGCATTTCCTGGTTTTAAAGACGATTGAGTTTTGCTCAACTCAATGTTCTGCAAACATACCACCAAGCAACCTTGACTCTGCACTAACATAGGTTTTTGACACTGACTATGATTAAAAAAAATCAAGAAAACTGGTTCTGCCCCTGTAAGCTGATAACTAAGCAATAGATCACTTGGTGGGGGACTTTGATCACCTGATGAAGCTGGTCAGGGGTCACCTGACAAAGAGGACGGTGAAGGTTATAAAAGAAAGGACTCTCACTGGCTATTCTGTGGAAAGAGCAGAAAGAGAAGCTGGCTGCAGAACAGAAAGAAACATTGTATGATTTGGAGGAGAATTTTCACAGAAACAGCAAAAGACACATCTCTGACACCAGGGCTACTCCCCTGCCAAATTTTAAAACCCTGTTCCAATGCATGGAGGTGCTACAGTTTCTCAATGAAACAGGTGTAAGAAGTTTTTTAGTTTAGGCAAACAAAGTATTTTTTCCCTAACTTTGTGTTTGAAAATGGCTGAACTATTTTAGCTGAAATTTTAGGGAAAAAAATCAGCTTGAGGCAGAAACCTCCATGGAAAATTTCATCCTGAACAGTAAAAGTTCTATGCCATTTTAAGGAACTGAAAATAGAGCAATCAAATGGAAACCATGGACAACTTTAACTATACGTATGTCACCTATAATAATGAGAAAAGCATCAAGCATGTAACAGCAACAACAAAATAAGAAAATAAAAACTGGTTTAATCTTTCTAATAGCTGCAAATCTTAAACCCAAACACACAAGTAGTACACATGGATGGATCGTACACCTTTCACTCTAGAAAATTTTATGAAAAATGTACATATATTTAACCAGTATCACCAGAGGTGATAATAAAAACAAACAAACAAACAAACAAACAAAAACCCTGACCCTACTCTTACTAAACCTTCTACAGGGAAGATGTAATTGCCATAAATAATTTAAAAGTCCTGGAAGCCAGATATTTCCAACATTATATAATTATTACAATCCAAGTAATTTTTTTTATTCTGAGTATATAGTTGCTCTCAGTTGTATAGCTGATTGTTTTGCCTACATGTGCGTATGTAGCTTGTATAGACATAAGAGTTCCACCCTACTTGTTTGCTTTTCATTTTTACTGGAAGCAGGAATACGTGTTGCCAAAGTTTAATACAGTATTTCTATATCTGTTTACTTTTCTCCTTGATATACAGCTGTTGTTAAACAGGAACTAATGCTTGTCAGTAATTGGTTAGCTTGTTACAAATACATTAATCAATTGTTACTACTTCCTCTAACAAATTCATGTGATTCACTGTGTCATATTTCAGAATTAGGTAATTAGTTATCTGGAAAAGCAGCAACAAACTCATCTTACACACAGCTCACGAAAGCTCATGCTCAAATAAATTGGTTAGTCTCTAAGGTGCCACAAGTACTCCTTTTCTTGAAGAGAACCCTGCTAACGATCTGGTTTTACAGTCCTTTCACAAGCAAAAATGCCTGTTATCAGGACTTTCAAGACTGGCCCTAAACAGAGAGTTTCTTCACATCTCTCCATCCTCCTGTAATTACCCCTTGGAACTTCCTTGATTTTTCTTAACCCAGTGTTCTTTTCTTTGCTAAGGGCTAGATTGTACCTTTAGGCATAATCCTTAGCAAGGGCGAAGCATAAACTGCACCACCACAAAAGCAGGCATAATTTCCTCCTTGTTTTCTCTTGCTTCGGGCACCTCATACAATATATGAGAGCAGATCTGGACCACATCAGAGATTTGTGTCCAAGAGTTGCAATAATTTCTCTGATTTGTCTGCATGTGTGAATAATTGTGCTGTCCAGTGTATTAGGCAGGCAGAGGCAAGGTTCCACCCACAACATCTCATCTACCTGCTTGGGAGGTGGGAGTGGAATTTGTGCAGCACCCACTTCGCCCTGTGGGCCCAGACCCAAGATTTGGTGAGCTCACACAGGGTTGTAAGTGAGGGCTCTTACTCTCTCTTACACTTCTTTGCAAATGTGAAGTCCAAGTTACAGTCTATCCTAAATGTTGTCTTTGGGAGAGTAAATTCAAATATATATATAGATTTGTCTGTGTGTGTGTGAGAGTTAGAGGGAGTAGTAACAATTAATTAATATATTTGTAACAAGCTAACCAAATGTATATATTTGCATTGACTGAGCTATATAATCAATAGATCTAGATAATACTTAGTCCTGCCTTGAGTTTAGGGGACTGGACTAGAAGACCTCTTGAGGTCCCTTCCAGTCCTACACTTCCATGATTCTATGGTCTATATATGCATTGATTTATATATAGAGAGAAATCAATGCATCCTGAATATTTGTTACTTAATTTGAATATGCTGTTTATGATGTTTAACACTTTCACTAACTTTGTCTCTTATAGCACTATCCTAACTTTGGCATTCCTAATCTCAAAGTTATTATGTTACTAACAAAACTGGTTCCAGAACACTGAATTTACTGGGCAATGGAAGATTTCAATAATATGCATTTTGCAGGTACACTGTTTTGCATCATAATACTTCAGTTATAAAGAAATTAATTCTTGGGATTAAACTATTATTTATTTTCTCTTATACCAGGGACACGGAGTGGATTTAATAACTCACATCAGCACAAAGTTAATTATATTTATACTTGAGCATCAATACTTTTTGTCACTTAGGAACAGAAAATCTTGCCCTCTGGCTTCCATCCATTGGGATGATTTGAGTCCATATGTTACACAGAATGCTAATTAATACTGTGCAACACAATTCATGCTGGTAAAATGGATTTAGGAGATGTCAACAGACTTTAAGTACATACTGAATATGACATATTTTTGATGGCACATTCCAGTCTTTCATCCTATATGATTTAAAAACAAATGGTGTGAGAAAAAAATATCCTTGTTCTGAAGTTCACCAAGGCAAGTTGTTAAATAAAACCATTGTTTCCCAAAAGGACCCTGCAGACTTCAGAATGGCCTTTTCTGCAAGTATGGGACCCTATACTATACTGCAATTCTGAAACAGTCCTGTTCAGAAGTTGCAGAAAGGTGGCAATTTTGGGGGGCTTTTTTCCCTTCAAAATGAACATTCTGTTAGTATACAAGGGAATTTTCCGTATCAGTTTTGGTGTACATTCAATGTAACATGCATTGAGTTTTCCTTTTTTCCAGGAGATAATTATATACTTTTCAGGAAAACAGAAATGCTTTCATTTTTAATAGTGATGTGTTATTTCAATAATACTTCTGTGATACAGAATTATAATAGCTATCAAATATGTATTGCTTCCAGATCTTTCTTCAAAGCCCAGAGTTAAGGAGACTAGCAACCAAAGTCCTGATGATCCCAATCTAGCCCCAGTTCCACCCACTAATCCTAGTCATAAATCTAAATCTGATTACTGCATGTGTAGAGAGTTTGCATATGTCAAATTCATCTGAGAATCAAGTTCCGACAGGAAATGAAAAACAAGAAAATAACCCTGAAGTGGACTCTAATAAGACTAACATTTGAATTTTTGATCTTTTTTCGTTTGATCCTCTTTAATGCTTAATACTGCATATCAAGACAGTGTCTCCTATGTAGAAGAGAAAGTTAGCTGACAGAAAATTTTGTGATTATTTTTTCATATTCATTCTACTTAATATGATTATACAGGAATTATTAAAATCTGTTCTGAGGTATGAATAGAAATATCTTAGTTGGCCACTGACTGTGAAGCCAAGCAGTAAGTAAGCACTGCAAGAGGCACTGTGGACATTATTACATCATATGATTCCATCTCACACATCCGATCAAGTGAGCTGTAGCTCACGAAAGCTCATGCTCAAATAAATTGGTTCGTCTCTAAGGTGCCACAAGTACTCCTTCTCTTTTTGCGAATACAGACTAACACGGCGGCCACTCTGAAACATAGCACATGTTGTTATTCTTTATCAAATTATCCAGCTCCCCAGATCACTGTTGTCTGCAATCATGAAGGATATGGATTGTTAGTCCTGGAGACTGAGGTTCAGATAGATTGTAAACTCTTTGGGCAGGGACTCTCTGTGTTCTGTATTTGTACAGCACCTAGCATAATGGTATCCTCATCCATATTTTGGGCTCCTAGGCACTATGATAATACAAATAAATCATAATAATCATAGTCTTAGTCTTCCTGACACTATCCTGCCATTAAGGCTCAACCTCTAAGAGTGAGAAGATGTTTCTATAAATATATTCATTTTGGCAATCTCAGAAGCAAATGTTCACAGTTAAAGACCATCTTGTGAGGAATTCTTTTACTGGCACAGCTGGCGTAATGTCTGGTAATATTTATAAGAGTCATTAAAAACTGAAAACGCAGCTTGTTCTGAGAGGTTAGGTCACCCAGTCCCTGTTAAATGCATTCTCGTGATTTAACATGGTTTTCCATGGTTGGTCTGATTTGGCCGGTTGGAAGTTAGGTATCCTGCATGGATTAGCAGTTCTTTTAACCATGTTGTGATACAACACACAGACAGACAGACAGGCACCACACACACACAGATCTTTTGGTAATCATCCAGACATAATTCTGTAATAGTGCTAGGCAAGAGTAGTGGCCATGGAGTAGTGACCCACTACATTCTTTGAGGAAGGGTTCTCCCCAACTCTCGCTTTGCCCTGTGGAGTTCTGCAGCAGCTGGCTGGGTTACTTGCTAGGCACTGGAGGAAGCACTTGGACCCTTGTTTTATAAAACTTTAACATACATTCCTTACATATGTGTGTGTAAGATGACTTGCATAGAAGGTGATCCCTAATTTAGGCCCCAGTCCAGGAAACACTTAAACACACGCATTGAAGTCAAAGGACTGCTTACCTGCTTAAAGTTAAGCATGTGCTTACATGCTTTGCTAGTTTGGGGCCTTAGAGTCCAAACCTGAGGCAGTTGAAGTTGATGGGAATTTTGCCATTAACTTCAAAGGGAGCAGGTTCAAGCACTGGTGACATATAAACTGAACTCCCCAAAACTTACTATGACTTACTAGGTCAGGTTAAGTTACTGTCTCTCATTGGGGCCCCTCTATAGTGGTTCCCTCCCCAACTGTTACTTCTCCCCCAAAAGTCCCACACAAACCTGCACACAGCTGTAATATCTGTCAGCCACCTGCTGTTTCATACATGGCTCTGCATATCGTTCGTGGAGAATCTTTGCTGCCTCCAGATTCCTTGGAGCTCCTGGCTAGGCATGCGGCCCCTGCATCCAGCTTCCCTGCTGCTCCTAGCTAGCTATGCACTTGCTGCATCCCAGAGCATGGCAACTTGCTGGTTCAGGATCTTTCCCATCTCATTACCTGCCCAGGAGAAGGGGAAGTACATTGAAGAGACTGATTGGAGTTATAATCCCCAACTTAGCAGATCCATCACCAGGGCATTTGAAAGTCAATTCCTTTGGTCTTGTGATATCTACAACTAAGTGAGCTCACTCTCAAGCAATGTCTTCACTGCAGAGACCTCACTGGGCTCTTACTTGGGTGTTGCCCCTAACTCCTCTCCTGTCCACACACAAAAAACGCTCAAAGTGGAGCTTTGAACCACAGTTGCCAATTTTCACACGGTAAATAAGCACCCCCGACTTTCACAATAAGCCAAAAATCAAGCTAATCCCATTTCAAAACAAGGCCAAAACAAGCCAATCCCTAAGAACCCCAACACTCTATATGACTAGATCCCCCGGCGTGCAATCTGGGACTGTCGTGGGTCTGCTGTGCATCCATGACTCTCTCCCCACCTTGCTCCTTCTTGCCCCCCCTTGCCGGGAGCTGATCAAAAAAAGAAACAACAGGCTACAACAAGCTACAAGCCAAACAAGCAACAAGCTACAAGCCAAAAACTAGCCAACAAGCAACTCACAAGCCAATTAAGCCAAAAATAAGCCCAATTTCTGCATTTTTTTTTTTGCAGGTTTGGCATGTCTGCTTTGAACCTGGGCTAGCTGGCATAGCTGGGGGCGTGGGTTAGGGTTAGAGCCTGGGTTCTGCTTTCATTCGAGCTAATATCCTGCCCACTTTGTAGTGAGGATGCAGGCTGAATCATTTGAGTGCTGATAGTCTCCAGTGCCTTCCCACAGTCCCCCGCGTGTACCCAGAAAGATGGACAAATTCTTCCCCAATTCACTGGGAAAGAATCATAGAGCAGTTCAGCTATCTGCAGCACAAAGAACCAGGGGATATGCCCCCAGAAATCCTAGTGACACCCTTGAGTGAGCACCAGTGAAGAGACAGTAACTCAAGTACTGCTTTGCATTGTGACTGCTCACACCTGGGATAGGCTAATCCTGGTGCTCAGACCTGTGTGCAGATCACCCAAGTTACCTCTGCTGTGAAGGCTTACCCTGACAATGAGGTTTATATTTCCTTTTGTTTGCTGTGGAGAAGCCTCCAGTGGTTTGTAGTAGGAGCTGGGAGCTGGGTCTGCCCACATTTGCTTAGATTTTTTCATCACAATCAACTGTACCATTGAGAACAAATATTTACATTGCAATAAAACAAGCTCAGACTGTAATAATGAAACTTACAATAATGGTGTCTGACTTTTAGACCTTTTTAATAATCTGTGGCCATTACTTCTTCTCTGTGGAAAGTTTAATCAGAGTAGAATCAGTGTTTTATGGGTTTTTTATTGTCACTTCAGGTAGTACTGTAAAATATATGTTATTTTTATAAAAATGATTGGAAGTGAAATATGTGTGGTCCAGCTAATGCAAAGATTAGACCATATAGCTACACTTTAGACTAAAAATGCCTCAGAGCGTAGTCCATCTCCACTTTTGTGTCTTGTAAAGTAATGAGCATGCTGCCAACAACGATAGTAATCAATTTCTAAGATGACACCAATTAATGATTGGAACATAAGAACTGTCGTACTGGGTCAGACCAATGGTCTGTCTATCCCAGTCTCCTGTCTCCGACAGTGGCCAGTACCAGAGGTTCAAGGAGAGTCTACAAAACAGTAAAATTTTGGAGTGCTCCACTCCTGTCTTCTGTGGCACTCTGTACCTCAGAGCAGCACCCTGTAACCCCTATATTCATCATTCATATATAATTATGATATATTTCATACAAAGCATGTCATGAAGGATATCATGTGAAAGGTCATGATCTGCCGAAACACATTGTTCTGTCAAAATATGTATTTCATTAGTGTATATTGTTAGGGGGCTTATTCCTTCACCCACTTACTTCCCTGGTCCTTCTCGCATGAACAGAGAGCAACAATACCCGAAGTCCAAAGGTGCAAACAATTCGATGTTTATTGGGGTGAACTTCCAGCAAGCATGATTCCAGTTTCCTTCCTTAGTGTCCTCCTTCCCAGCTCTGACACCACAGAGCCTTACACCTGTGTCCCTGTTCCCATTCCTGCCCTTAGCCAAACATGATTCCAATTTCCCTAGCCCCATTCCCTGTTCCCATTTCCCCTTTTAGCAAAAAATGATTGCAATTTCCTTACCCCCATTCCCTGTTCCCATCTCCCACACCCACTCCCACTCCCCCCCCACACCCACTCACTTCCTCATTGACTACAGATTGTATAGTAAAACTTGAGTTCTGCTTAGCTATACCTTAACCAATCATTTTCCTGAAATTTAACTAACGAATCCTAACATATTGTAACATGATTATGTACCCAATTATATCCCACCACCTTAATTAGTTTACACCCAGCAAAATTAATTATACAGCAGACAGGAACAATCACAGAACCAGACAGAGATTATACAGACAAACAATAGCAAAGTGGGAACTATAATGACAAAACAATACAGAAGTGAGGATTTCACATCCCAGCTATTGATAAGTGAGTTCTTGCCAGACAGGATGCTATCAAACTAAGTTTTCTTTTACATTTTCTAGGCACTTCCCTTTCTCTGGAGGTGATAGGCATACAATAGCACCTTATTTCAATGTGACTAGTTTGGAATGTGAGGATGTGACTGTTCACTTCCTAGCTTATGGCTGCCTCTGTTGCTTAGCCAAAGGCCTTAGCCTAAGAACAGGGCCTAAGGGTATGTCTACACTACGGAATAAGGTCGAATTTATAGAAGTCGGTTTTTTAGAAATCGGTTTTATATATTCGAGTGTGTGTGTCCCCACAGAAAATGCTCTAAGTGCATTAAGTGCATTAACTCGGCGGAGCGTTTCCACAGTACCGAGGCTAGAGTCGACTTCCGGAGCATTGCACTGTGGATAGCTATCCCACAGTTCCCGCAGTCTCCGCTGCCCATTGGAATTCTGGGTTGAGATCCCAATGCCTGATGGGGCTAAAACATTGTCGCGGGTGGTTCTGGGTACATATCGTCAGGCCCCCGTTCCCTCCCTCCCTCCGTGAAAGCAAGGGCAGACAATCGTTTCGCGCCTTTTTTCCTGAGTTACCTGTGCAGACGCCATACCACGGCAAGCATGGAGCCCGCTCAGGTAACCGTCACCCTATGTCTCCTGGGTGCTGGCAGATGCGGTACGGCTTTGCTGCACAGTAGCAGCAACCCATTGCCTTCTGGCAGCAGACGGTGCAATACGACTGGTAGTCGTCCTCGTCGTGTCCGAGGTGCTCCTGGCCACGTCGGCTGGGAGCGCCTGGGCAGACATGGGCGCAGGGACTAAATTTGGAGTGACTTGACCAGGTCATTCTCTTTAGTCCTGCAGTCAGTCCTATTGAACCGTCTTATGGTGAGCGGGCAGGCGATACGGACTGCTAGCAGTCGTACTGTACCATCTTCTGCCAGGCAGGCAAGAGATGAGGATTGCTAGCAGTCGTATTGTACCATCTTCTGCCAGGCAGGCAAGAGATGAAGATGGCTAGCAGTTGTACTGTACCATCTTCTGCCGAGCAGCCATGAGATGTGGATGGCATGCAGTCCTTCTGCACCATCTGCTGCCAGCCAAAGATGTAAAAGATAGATGGAGTGTCTCAGAACAAGAAATAGACCAGATTTGTTTTGTACTCATTTGCCTCCTCCCCTGTCTAGGGGACTCATTCCTCTAGATCACACTGCAGTCACTCACAGAGAAGGTGCAGCGAGGTAAATCTAGCCATGTATCAATCAGAGGCCAGGCTAACCTCCTTGTTCCAATAAGAACGATAACTTAGGTGCACCATTTCTTATTGGAACCCTCCGTGCAGTCCTGCCTGAAATACTCCTTGATGTACAGGCACCCCCTTTGTTGATTTTAGCTCCCTGAAGCCAACCCTGTAAGCCGTGTCGTCAGTTGCCCCTCCCTCCATCAGAGCAACGGCAGACAATCGTTCCGCGCCTTTTTTCTGTGTGGACGCCATACCAAGGCAAGCATGGAGGCCGCTCAGCTCGCTTGGGCAATTAGGAGCACATTAAACACCACACGCATTATCCAGCAGTATATGCAGCACCAGAACCTGGCAAAGCGATACCGGGCGAGGAGGCGACGTCAGCGCGGTCACGTGAGTGATCAGGACATGGACACAGATTTCTCTGAAAGCATGGGCCCTGCCAATGCATGCATCATGGTGCTAATGGGGCAGGTTCATGCTGTGGAACGCCGATTCTGGGCTCGGGAAACAAGCACAGACTGGTGGGACCGCATAGTGTTGCAGGTCTGGGACGATTCCCAGTGGCTGCGAAACTTTCGCATGCGTAAGGGCACTTTCATGGAACTTTGTGACTTGCTTTCCCCTGCCCTGAGGCGCATGAATACCAAGATGAGAGCAGCCCTCACAGTTGAGAAGCGAGTGGCGATAGCCCTGTGGAAGCTTGCAACGCCAGACAGCTACCGGTCAGTTGGGAATCAATTTGGAGTGGGCAAATCTACTGTGGGGGCTGCTGTGATGCAAGTAGCCCACGCAATCAAAGATCTGCTGATATCAAGGGTAGTGACCCTGGGAAATGTGCAGGTCATAGTGGATGGCTTTGCTGCAATGGGATTCCCTAACTGTGGTGGGGCCACAGACTGAACCCATATCCCTATCTTGGCACCGGAGCACCAAGCCGCCGAGTACATAAACCGCAAGGGGTACTTTTCGATAGTGCTGCAAGCTCTGGTGGATCACAAGAGACGTTTCACCAACATCAACGTGGGATGGCCGGGAAAGGTGCATGATGCTCGCATCTTCTGGAACTCTGGTCTGTTTCAAAAGCTGCAGGAAGGGACTTTATTCCCAGACCAGAAAATAACTGTTGGGGATGTTGAAATGCCTATATGTATCCTTGGGAACCCAGCCTACCCCTTAATGCCATGGCTTATGAAGCCGTACACAGGCAGCCTGGACAGTAGTCAGGAGCTGTTCAACTACAGACTGAGCAAGTGCAGAATGGTGGCAGAATGTGCATTTGGATGTTTAAAGGCGCGCTGGTGCAGTTTACTGACTCGCTTAGACCTCAGCGAAACCAATATTCCCACCGTTATTACTGCTTGCTGTGTGCTCCACAATATCTGTGAGAGTAAGGGGGAGACGTTTATGGCGGGGTGGGAGGTTGAGGCAAATCGCCTGGCTGCTGGTTACGTGCAGCCAGACACCAGAGTGGTTAGAAGAGCACAGGAGGGCGCGGTATGCATCAGAGAAGCTTTGAAAACCAGTTTCATGACTGGCCAGGCTACGGTGTGAAAGTTCTCTTTGTTTCTCCTTGATGAAACCCCCCGCCCCTTGGTTCACTCTACTTCCCTGTAAGCTAACCACCTGCCCCTCCTCCCTTCAATCACCGCTTGCAGAGGCAATAAAGTCATTGTTGCTTCACATTCATGCATTCTTTATTCATTCATCACACAAATAGGGGGATGACTACCAAGGTAGCCCAGGAGGGGTGGTGGAGGAGGGAAGGAAAATGCCACACAGCACTTTAAGCACAGCACTTTAAAAGTTTACAACTTTAAAATTTATTGAATGACAGCCTTCTTTTTTTTGGGCAATCCTCTGTGGTGGAGCGGCTGGTTGGCCGGAGGCACCCCCACCGCGTTCTTGGGCGTCTGGGTGTGGAGGCTATGGAACTTGGGGAGCAGGGCGGTTGGTTACAGAGGGGCTGCAGTGGCAGTCTGTGCTCCAGCTGCCTTTGCTGCAGCTCAACCATACACTGGAGCATACTGGTTTGGTCCTGCAGCAGCCTCAGCATTGAATCCTGCCTCCTCTCATCACGCTGCCGCCACATTTGAGCTTCAGCCCTGTCTTCAGCCCGCCACTTACTCTCTTCAGCCCTCCACTTACTCTCTTCAGCCCGCCACCTCTCCTCCCGGTCATTTTGTGCTTTCCTGCACTCTGACATTATTTGCCTCCACGCATTCGTCTGTGCTCTGTCAGTGTGGGACGACAGCATGAGCTCGGAGAACATTTCATCGCGAGTGCGTTTTTTTTTCTTTCTAAGCTTCACTAGCCTCTGGGAAGGAGAAGATCCTGTGATCATTGAAACACATGCAGCTGGTGGAGAAAAAAAAAGGGACAGCGGTATTTAAAAAGACACATTTTATAAAACAGTGGCTACACTCTTTCAGGGTAAACCTTGCTGTTAACATTACATACATAGCACATGTGCTTTCCTTACAAGGTCGCATTTTGCCTCCTCCCACCGCGTGACTACCCCCTCAACCTTCCCCCCTCCCTGTGGCTAACAGCGGGGAACATTTCTGTTTAGCCACAGGCAAACAGCCCAGCAGGAATGGGCTCCTCTGAGTGTCCCCTGAAGAAAAGCACTCTATTTCAACCAGGTGACCATGAATGATATCTCACTCTCCTGAGGATAACACAGAGAGATAAAGAACGGATGTTGTTTGAATGCCAGCAAACATACACTGCAATGCTTTGTTCTACAATGATTCCCGAGTACGTGTTACTGGCCTGGAGCGGTAAAGTGTCCTACCATGAAGGACGCAATAAGGCTGCCCTCCCCAGAAACCTTTTGCAAAGGCTTTAGGACTACATCTAGGAGAACCGCAAATGCCAGGGCAAAGTAATCCTTTCACATGCTTGCTTTTAAACCATGTATAGTATTTTAAAAGGTACACTCACCAGAGGTCCCTTCTCCGCCTGCTGGGTCCAGGAGGCAGCCTTGGGTGGGTTCGGGGGGTACTGGCTCCAGGTCTAGGGTGAGAAACAGTTCCTGGCTGTCGGGAAAACCGGTTTCTCCGCTTGCTTGCTGTGAGCTATCTACAACCTCCTCCTCCTCATCATCTTCTTCGTCCCCAAAACCTGCTTCTGTATTGCCTCCATCTCCATTGAAGGAGTCAAACAACACGGCTGGGGTAGTGGTGGCTGAACCCTCTAAAATGACATGCAGCTCATCATAGAAGCGGCATGTTTGGAGCTCTGACCCAGAGCGGCTGTTCGCCTCTCTGGTTTTCTGGTAGGCTTGCCTCAGCTCCTTCAGTTTCACGCGGCACTGCTTCGGGTCCCTGTTATGGCCTCTGTCCTTCATGCCCTGGGAGATTTTCACAAAGGTTTTGGCATTTCGAAAACTGGAACGGAGTTCTGATAGCACGGATTCCTCTCCCCAAACAGCGATCAGATCCCGTACCTCCCGTTCGGTCCATGCTGGAGCTCTTTTGCGATTCTGGGACTCCATCATGGTCACCTGTGCTGATGAGCTCTGCATGGTCACCTGCAGCTTGCCACGCTGGCCAAACAGGAAATGAGATTCAAAAGTTCGCGGTTCTTTTCCTGTCTACCTGGCCAGTGCATCTGAGTTAAGAGTACTGTCCAGAGCGGTCACAATGGAGCACTCTGGGATAGCTCCCGGAGGCCAATACCATCGAATTGTGTCCACAGTACCCCAAATTCGAGCCGGCAACATCAATTTAAGCGCTAATCCACTTGTCAGGGGTGGAGTAAGGAAATCGATTTTAAGAGCCCTTTAAGTCGAAATAAAGGGCTTCATCGTGTGGACGGGTGCAGGTTTACATCGATTTAACGCTGCTAAATTCGACCTAAAGTCCTAGTGTAGACCAGGGCTCAGACTGTCACAGTAAGAGAAGGCCCTTTCACCAGCAGATAGTGATTCTGATTCTTTCTTTTATACCTCTATAATTAGCCAAGTGATAAGAATACACCTAAATTCTTAAAGTACAGGCCTTGGCAGACAGGCCTGAATATCTATATCCTAACATATATGAAGTTATGATATTTTGCTATATGGTTTTAGTGAAATATGTTGTAAGTATATTCACTTGTAGTCTCCACTACAAGGGTGGTGACCCCTGGCCAGAAGGTTGTTAAATCACCAATGAGCAGGGAGTTGTTGTGCAGGCACCATACAATGGGGACTTCTCAACTCTGTGACTCAGTTGCACAAGACCACACCAGGGGGATTGCTCAACTCTGTCTCAACAAAGCCCACCAGAACATGTCTAGGCTAGTATTTTCCCAGCACATGGACTGAGGGTATAAATTAAAGGACAGTAGCATCATGCCTTTGCCTTTCTCCTCCTTCACCTACACAGGAAGCAACAAGAATGCTGGGAAGACAAAGACTTCAACTGAGGAGACTGGTCCAAGGCTTAAGGGAGAAGCCTGTGTATAAAGAACTATAAAATCCACTGGGGTGAGAAAACTGCTTGATCCAAACACTGCCTAGTGTAATAAGGTTTAAGGTTTAGACTGTGCAGTTACCTTTTATTTCCTTTGGTAACTATCTCTGATCTTTTGTGCCTACCACTTACAATCACTTAAAATTTATCTTTCTGTAGTTAATACATCTGTTTTATATGTTATGTGGTTGAAGTGCTTGCGAAATCTCAGCTTAGTTTACAAAGGCTTGTGTATTTCCTCTCCACATTGAGGGAGGAGCAGACTGGGTAATAAACTTACACTGGTCAAGCTTCTGATCAGGGCAAGACAGTACAGTTCTGGAGTGCAAGTCTGGGGGCTTGGGAGATTTTCTGGTGCCTTTCTCTGTGTGATTCATGAGTGGCTCTGGGAGCTTTCATGCAATCTAGCTGGGTGTGGGGTTCCACATGTTGTTATGCTGAGTGATAACAGCACCTGGAGGGTTTGCTGCTTGTCACTAACAAAACATTGTGAGAAACAGCCCAGGCTGGAGAGTTAAGGGGGAACAATGGTAACCCAGTTCCAGGTTGTACCCTGGGGATACTGTCACACTTCCCCTCCTGGTTTAGGATCACCCCGAGCATGGGGTTACGTCCCTGACCATCTTGATTAAGAGGCACTGATGGACCTATCCTCTCTGAATTTATTAGTTCTTTTTTTAACCCAGTTATACATTTGGCCATCACAACATCCCATGGCAACGAGTTCCACAGGTTAATTGTACACTGTATGAAAAAAACACTTCCTCTTGTTTGTTTGTTTTAAACCTGCTGCCTTTTAATTTCATTAGTTGACCCCTGGTTTTTGTATGGTAGAAAGGGTAAATAACACTTCTCTATTCACTTTTTCCACACCATTCATGATTTTAATAGATCTCTGTCATATCCCTCCTTCATCATACCTTCTCTAAACTGAACAGCCCTAATCTTTTTAATCTCTCCTCGTATGGAAGCCGTTCCATACTCTTGATACTCTTTGTTGCCTTTCTCTGAACCTTTTCCAGTTCCACTGTATTCTTTTTGAGATGGGGAGAACTGGACACTATTCCAGGTGTGGATGCACCATAGATTTATATACTGGCATTATGATATTTTCTGTCTTACTTTCTCTTTCCTAATGGTTTGAGTGGTAACAGCTCATTTAGAACTCATCATTGTACACGTGTAGTTGGGATTATTTTTTTCAGTGTGCATTACTTTGCACTTACCAGTGTTGAATTTCATCTGCCATTTTGTTGCCCAGTCATCCAGTTTAGTGAGATCCTTTGGAACTCTTCACAGTCAGCTTTGGACTTAACTATCTTGAATAATTTTGTATCATCTGCAAACTTTGCCACTTCACTATTCACTCTTTTTTCCAGATCATTAATGAATATGTTGAACAGCACAGGTCCCAGTGTAGATCCTTAGGGGATCTTGCTGTTTACCTCTCTCCATTGTGAAAACTGATAATTAGTTCCTATCTTTTGATTCCTATCTGTTACCAGCTACTGATTCATGAATGGACTTTCCCTCTTATCTCATGACTACTTCCTTTGCTTAAGAGCCTTTGGTGAGGGACCTTGCCAAAGGCTTTATGAAAGTCCAAGTACATTATATCCACTTGATCACCCTTGTCCACATGCTTGTTGACACTCTCAAAGACATGAGTTCCCTTTACAAAAGCCAAGATGACTCTTCCCCAACAAATCATGTTCATCTAGGTGTCTGATAGATCTGTTCCTTACTACAGTTTCTACCAATTTGTCCGGTACTGAAGTTAGGTTCACCAGCCATTAATTGCCAGGATCGCATCTAGAGACATTTTTAAAAATCGGTGTTACGTTAGCTACTCTCCAGTCCTCTGGCACAGAGATTTGTTTCAGCGAGAGGTTACATACTTCAGTTAATATTTCTTCTTCAAATAGCATGGCAGACTCCCTTCAGATACTGCTTGAAGAGGTCAAGGAATTGCAACACAAGTTATTAAATATCCTCCAATCAGCAACACCAACCAGAGTCACCATTCTAATTAATGAGGTGATCTTGGATCTCATGGGTTCGGCAGACCCCAGCTAAAGTGCCACTGACTTGCAAGAGGTCTGATAGGAAAGACTATGTTCCCATCAAGGCTCTGAATTTTTGTTCTCCCATTTGTCTCCTATTCCCTGGTGGTAGAGGCAATAAATGAGCAGAGAAAACTACAGAATGCCAAGGCAGCCGTATAAAACAAGGAATAGAAGAATCTCCATCTTTTTGGACGGAAGTCCTATTCATCAGTGACCGTACAATTTTGGGACACTAATTATCAGGCCTTTATGTCCAAATACAATCACATGAACTATATAGTTTAATGAGTTTTTTGAGCACCTTCTTCCAGAACAAAGAGAGCAATTCCAAACTATTGTTGCTGGAGGACAATTATTAGCCTGGACATCCCTCCAAGCATCCTTGGATGCTGGAGATACAACAGCCTGTTCCATCTCTACAGCAGTAGTCATGTACAGGTCATTGTGGCTTCTTCCTAAAGAAGCTCCAGAGTACCGTGGAGGACCTTCCCTTCAACAGGCCTAAGTTGTTTGCAGAGAACATGGGTGAGTCCCTTCATACTCTGAAAAACTACAGATCCACTCTGTGATTCCTGGGAATCTATATTCTTGCAAACAAGAGAAGGTTTAATAGATCTCCCACTGCCCAGAGATTCCCACGTGATATATTTCTCCATGTTCCAGAGACCTACAGAACCCCAGAAAGAAGCACAGGTTCCAGAGGAAGGGAAACACAAAATTATCTGGTTCAGGTACACAGTTTCATCTTCCAAGCATCAGTTTTGACAGACTGGTTAAGAGTTTGAAGCCTCCCATGCTTTTTAGCCTGCCAGCTACAACTGTTTGCCTTCTCCCGCCATTTGGAAGCTAGCTCTCTGATTTATGGCATGCATGAGAGCACGTTACCACAGGCAAATGAATTTTGGAGATTGTTACACTGGGCTATGTCATCTACTTCACATCCCCCCTCTTTCCCACCCTTCTTCCCCCTCTTCAGGGACCCCTCTCATGAGCTCCTACTAAGACAGGAGACAAACTGGATTAGGAGTGCTAGAGCTTGTCCCAGCTCTACAAGGGGGGAAAGGGGTTCTTGAGGTACTTTCTCAACCCAAGAAAAACAGAGGGTGGAGACCGATTTTAGATCTAAAGCTCCTAAACAAATTTGTGAAGCCCCAAAATTTCAGGATAGTGACTCAGGCAGTGATAATTCCTTCATTGGACCAAGGGGATTATTTTTTAGCCCTCAACCTCCAAGATGCCTATTTCCATATTTCAGAGGAACAGCCGTGTTAGTCTGTATTCGCAAAAAGAAAAGGAGTACTTGTGGCACCTTAGAGACTAACCAATTTATTTGAGCATGAGCTTTCGTGAGCTACAGCTCACTTCATCAGATGTTTACCGTGGAAACTGCAGCAGACTTTATATACACACAGAGAATATGAAACAATACCTCCTCCCACCCCACTGTCCTGCTGGTAATGGGATGGGCTAGCACCAGCAGGAGAGTGAATTTGTGTGGGGGGTGGAGGGTGAGAAAACCTGGATTTGTGCTGGAAATGGCCCACCTGTTGATCACTTTAGATAAGCTATTACCAGCAGGACAGTGGGGTGGGAGGAGGTATTGTTTCATATTCTCTGTGTGTATATAAAGTCTGCTGCAGTTTCCACGGTAAACATCTGATGAAGTGAGCTGTAGCTCACGAAAGCTCATGCTCAAATAAATTGGTTAGTCTCTAAGGTGCCACAAGTACTCCTTTTCTTATTTCCATATTGTGATACCCTCCCCAACTCCAAGAGTGTTCTCAAAAGTTCTGGCAGTGGTGGCTGCTCCCCTTCACTGAGAGGCAATTGTCATGTTTACATACCTCAACAACTGGCTGTTCAAGGGTCAGTCTTATAAGGAAGTGCTGTCAGCCATCTAGAGGGCCCTATTACTGTCTGCAGTTAGGCCTCCTGCTCAGTTTCAACAAGTCTGCATTGACCCACATGCAGAAAATTTACTTCATAGGGGTGTCTTTGGATTCACTAACTACTAGGGCCTATCTTGTTATGGAGAGATTCGTAACCTTATTAAACTTCATCAAGACTATTTAAGCAAGCTCTCAAACCTCAGTGAGGTTCTGTTTGCAGCACCTGGGTCACATGGCAGCTTGCACTTTCATCATAATCATAATCATGCAAGATTATGCCTTTGCTGCTTTCAAGCATAGCTCAGAACAGTCTATTCACAAAATGGACACAGCTTTGACAAATAAGTTTCTGTTTTGTGTCAGGTGAAAGATTCCCTAGACTGATGAAAGGATTACCATAACATTGGGACAGATGTATTGCTGCTTGGATGGGAGAAGGGGTGCATTTCGGTCTTCATGTAGTCCAACACAGATGGTCACTTCAGGAGACCAGTCTTCACATCAACCTGCTGGAACTAAGGTAGTCAGAAATGCCTGTCTCTACTTTCTACCTCTCATCAGAGGGAAGTCTATCAAGAACTTGATGGACAATGTGGCCTGCATGTTTCATATCAACTGGCAGGGTGGAGCGAGATCCCTCTCTCTGTATGTTGAAGCAATAAAAGTTATGGAATTGGTGCACAACCCATCGTATTCACATTTTGACACTGTACCTTCCTGGAGTACAAAACACCACAGCTGATGGTCTCAGCAGATGCTTCGCCCAAGACTACAAATGGCACTGGACCCATAGATCCTAGAAGACATATTTTGAATGTGGGAATGTCCAGAGGTGGATCTTTTTGCCTCAGCCACAAACAAAAAGTGTTGCCTCATCTGTTCAAGGGAATGCGTAGGCCTTCAATCCTTGGGAGAGGCTTTCTCCTTCCTTAGATGAAGGAGCTGTATTATGTATTTCCCCTCCAAACCTTTAATTCTAGAAGTGATGAACAAGATCAGGCAGGACAAGGACAAGGTTATCCTTATAGTCCCTATGTGGCTAAGACAAGCATGGTATCTTATTTGTTTTGATTGTCTTTGTCCAGCGATCAATCTTCCATCCTTCCCTCATCTTCTCTCTCAAGATGCGGGCTGAGTGCTTCATCCCAGACTAAAGATTCTCTGCCTCAAAGCATGGCTCATTGATTACAGTACACCTGTTTAGTAGAGCTATAGCACGAAGGAGTCTACCCATGTTCTACCTTCAGAAGTGGAAAAGATTTGGCTGTTGGTGTGAATACTGGCAAATTGCACCTGATTCTGCCTTGCTGACACTTATGCTGGATTACCTGATACAACAGCAGAAAACAGGCTTATCAAGTTCATCAGCCTTCCATTCTCCAGTGGAAGGATTCTCAGTATTCCTTCACCGCACAAGTGTGAAGTTAATTAAAGGACTGGGGAACCTCTTCCTTCAAGTAAAAGCCCCCACTTCAGTCTGGAATCTTAAACTAGTTCTCAGAGCTCTCAGAGGGCCTCCTTTTGAACCTTAGTGATCTGCTCATTATTATATTTATCCATGAAGACATTTTTTTAGCCATTACATCAGCTTAAAGAGTTGGGGAAAATCAGGACCTTGATGGTGGGTCCTCCCTTTGCAGTATTTTTCAAGGATAAAGTTTCTACATCCACATCCCAAATTCCTTCCTAAGGTATCATCTGAGTTTCATCTGACTCAGACCATGTGTTTACTGCCCTTTTTCTCCAAAACCACATAACTTGGGTCAGGAAGCTTCTTTCCCTACCTTAGATGTCAGAAGAGCATTGACTTTCTAACTTGATAGGACCAAATTATTTCAGAAGTCTCCTAGACTATTTGTATCCATTGCAGACAGATCAAAGAGTTCCACCACTTCCACCTGGAGACAATCAAGGTGAATTTTGGAATGTATTATTGCTTACTATGAGGTTGCCAATGCCCCCAATATCCTGCTAGGGTTCTGGCCCAGGGTATGTCTACAATACAAAATTAAGTCGATTTTATTTAAGTTGACTTTGAGCCTCCGATTTAAGCAAGTCAATTCTGCATGTCCCCACTATGCACATTGTGTCAGCAGAGCTCATCCTCACTAGCAAGGCTTGCATCGACTCACGGAGCGAGGCACTCTGGGTAGCTATCCCACAGTGCATGGAGGTGAGTGGAATGTTGGGTTGGGCTTGCAATGCCCCATGGGACCAAAACATTTGCACGGGTGGTTATGGGAACATGGCATTAGCCTTCCTCCTTCCCTCCATCCCTGAAATCAACAGCAAACAAACCAAGCCTTTTTTGTGCCCTTTTCCCTAAGCCTGGGTTACCTGTACACATGCCATAGCACAGCAAGCATGGACCCTGCTCAGCTGTACACAGTAGTTGTGAGCATTACAAACACCTCATGCCTTATCCTGCTTATTTGCTCAGTTGAAGCAGGAGCTGCCATATGGAAAATGTGGTGCCATGCAAGCAGTCCTGCTGGAAGCCATGCAGCAGAGCAATTCACAGATGTGGACAACAGTTGTGTATCACCTTGACATGGTGGAGTGCCTCTTCTGGACCCGGGAAACAAGCACTGACTGGTGGGATGCACAGTTATGCAGCTATGGGATGATGAGCAGTCACTGCAGAACTTTCAAATGTGCAAGGCCATTTTCATGGAACTGTGTGAAGAGCTTTCCCCAGCCCTGAAGCACAGCGATACTAAAAAGAGAGTTGCTCTGGCAGTTGAGAAATGAGTGGTGATAGCTCTGTGGAAGCTTGCAACACCAGACTGCTACTGGTCAGTGTGGAATCAATTTAGAGTCAGTAAATCTTTCATGGGGTCTGCTGTGATCCAAGTTGCCAGGGCAATCAATAGACTTCTGCTCAGAAGGGTAGTGACTCTGTGAAATGTACAGGACATAGTGGATGCTTTTGCCATGATGGGGTTCCCTAACTGCGGTGGGGTGACAGACAGAATGCATATCCCTAATTCGGCAGCAGACCACCTTGCCAAAGAGTACATAAATTGAAAGGGGTACTTCTTAATGGTGTTGCAAGTGCTGGTGGATCACAGGAGCCATTTCACCAACATCAGCATAGGATGGTCAGGAAAGGTGCATGATGCACGCATCTTTAGAAACTCTTGTTTGTTCAGAAAGCTGCAAGAAGGAAATTTCTTTCCAGACTGCAAAATAACCCTGGGTGATGATGAAATGCCAATTGTGATCCTGAGAGATCCAGCTTACCCCTTGCTCCCATGGCTCATGAAGCTGTACAGAGGCAGCCTGGACAGCAGTAAGGAGTGGTTCAACCATAGGTTGAACAAGGCAGAATGGTGGTAGAATGTGCCTTTGGATGTTTAAAAGCCCACTGGCGTAGTTTGCTTACTAGATTAGACCTCAGTGAAAGCAATATCCCTATTATTGTTGCTGCGTGCTGTGTGCTCCATAATATCCATGAAACAAAGGGAGAAAAGTTTCTGGCAGTGTGGGGGGTGAAGGCAGATCACCTGGCAGCCAGTTTTGAGCAGCCAGACACCAGGGCAGTAAGAAGATCACATCGAGGTGCACTGCGTCTCCGTGAGGCTTTGAAAACTAGTTTAATCAATGACCCACAGTAATGTGACACTTACGTGTGTTGTTCCTTACCTAGCTGTCCCCTTCATTGCATGTACTCCCCTGTAAATTACACCCCCGCTAACCACAGTGTGCTGAATGAATAAAGAGCCTTTTCTCCTCAATCCATTGATTTTTATTATGCTCACAAACTTTGAGAAACAGCAAAGAAAAGTAAGACAACCTGGGGCAGAAGGGCTGATAACACTGGGGGGGGGAGGAGGAACAAGGACAGCTTGCTTACAATTGCACTGCAGTAACAATCAGAAGTGTGGGAATGGGCACCTTCTCGTCCTTGCACCCTCCCCTGGAGTTGAGTGCAAGGGATACTGGACTTTCCGCCCCCATATCCTAGGACGTCTGAGAGAGGAGGATGTGGAACTTGGCAACAATGGCAGCAGGTTCAGCACAGGCTGCAGAGGGACTGTAGTGTCCAGCTCCCTTTCTTGAACCTCAACCGGTTTGCTCCCTCATAATCTGTACCATCTTGTCCTGTGTGTCACGCATGTGTTCCCTGCATGCTATTCTGTCCTCGCAGTCATTGTGTAGGCTCTCTGACAGCACAATCCTCCATGCACTGAGCTCCATCTTGTCACTCTCGGAGGCACGCATTAACTCATTGAACATGTCCTCCCAAGTCTTCTTTTCCACCTTCTAATCTGGGAAACTCTCTGTTTCAGCATGGAGGATGTGCCTACGGACAAGGTTTCAGCTGCAAAGAATACAAAGCACAAGGGTAATATTGACAGTGCATACATTGTTTCTGGTGCAAGGTTAAATCTTTTTATAAAAGAAAAAACCCTCAGTGCACTTCCCTGCAAGCCACAACTTAAGCAGAACTGCTGGTTACTGCAAGAGTTGGTTTGCTGCTACAGCCCTGGTGAATCAGGCCACGAGGCCTGGGCGAGAGGTTTTGTGCTGTAGCTTTTGTTAAGACATCCTTGGGATCACTGGTTGCAACCTCAGCACAACCCCCTTTCCCATAGCAACCTGGATGGTGCTTGAAGACAGGCACCAGCGTAAAGACCCACAAATAGTTTGATTGTTACAAAAGTGGCACCGGGTTGGGGTGGAAGGGAGATGAACAGGGAGATGAACAGCGTCGTGCCTCCCACCCCTGCAATACGCAGTGATCCCTTCCAAGCACAACCAGGGCACGCTCAGGAAAGTGTGGTTGTTTGACCAGAATTCACCTAACAGGGGCAGATTACTTATCAAATTGCTTGCAGTTTAAGGGCTAGCATTTAAAACCTTCCCATTTCCCCTAGGTGACCATATGCGATACCGCTCTCCTGAGGGTGACAGAGGCAGAAAGGGAGCAGATGCTGCAAGTGTCTGGGTACAGACCTGGTCCTTATGCTGCAATGCTGTGTGCCACAATGATGCCAGCAGAGTTAATACTGGAGTGGCATGGAAAAGTGTCCTTTCGTGGTGGAAGAAATAAGGCAGCTCTTCCCAGAAACCTTCTGCAAAGGATTGCAGAGTACCTCAACGAAAGCTTCCTAGAGATCTCAAGGGAGGATTCCTGGGCCATCCCCAGGCACACAAACAGTCTTTTCCAGAGAGCACCCTCTGTGTACCTGGAGTGGCCGCCGATAACGTCTATCCCAATTTTTTAATTCAAATTCAACATTAAAAATAATAGCATGTAACCCCTACAGTCTGATTGAAAATGTGTACTCACCAGAGGTGCCTTCCCCGGCATCACACTCAGCCGAAAATTGGTCCTGTGAGGGGATGGGCTCCAGAGTTTTTAAAAGTTCTTGGCTGTCGGGGAAAATGGATCCTCCATTTGCCTGCCATGCATTCTCCTCCTCCCCCTGTTCATCGTCAACAATGTCCTTCTAGTTGTTGCCCGAGGTCTCCTGGGGCTCCTGGGAGGTATCCACGGAGCATTTTGGGGTAGTGGTGGGGTTGCCGCCTAGAATTGCATGCAGCTCCTCATAGAAGCGGCATGTCTGTGGCTCAGAACCAGAGCGACTGTTCACCTCCCTTGTCTTCTGGTAAGCTTGTCAAAACTCTTTTTTCACGTGGCACTGCTGTGCCCCCCGGTGTAGCCCTTCTCCCCCATGCCCCACGCAATCTTGGCAAAGATGTTAGTGTTTCTTCTGCTGGTTCAGAGTTCTGCCTGCACAGACTCTTCTCCCCAAACAGAAATAAGATCCACTACCTCCTGTGTGCTCCATGCTGGAGCATGTTTGCGGCCTTGAGCATCCATTGTCAGCTGTGCTGACGAGCTCTCCGTGCCGATAAAACAGGAAATGAAAATTCAAATGTTCCCGCGGCTTTAACAGGGGGGCGGCTGTTTCCTGTGTACCTGGCTGAAGTGCAGTGGAGTTGAAAGTGCTCTCCAGAGCGGTCACAGCAGAGCACTGGGGGACACCTCCTGAAGACCAATTCATTCAAATTACACAGCGCAGTGTCTACACTATCCCCATGTTGATGTGTGGACGTCAACTGAACCACTACGCCTCTCGCGGAGGTGGAATACAGAAGTCGACTTTACAAGCCCTTTAGATTGGCGGAAGGGACTCAGTAGTGTAGACACATTATTAACTCAACCTAACACAGTATGTGTCGACCTAACTTTGTAGTGTAGACTAAGCCCCACTCTACTAGGTTGCAGTCAACATCTGTGACCTTACTGAAGGACTTTCCAGTATCTGAAATCTGCATGACTGCTATGGGTCTTCAGTACATACCTTCTCCAAACACTATGCCTTGGTCCATGCCTGTAGATCTGACATGGCAGTGGGCAGTGCAGTTCTGACTTCTCTACTGGTCTCTGTTCTGAAGCTCCCTCCTCCCAGGGATAGTCACTGAAGTGGAGCACCCAAAGCAACACTACTTGAAGAAGAAGAAAGAGAGGTTACTCACCCTTTGCAGTAATTGTAGTTCTTCAAGATGTGTGTCCCTATGGCTGCTCCACTACCCGCCCTCCTTCACCTCTGCTTCAGAGTTTCTTGGTGGGACTTCGCAGTAGTAAAGAAACCGGGGGCAGTTCACCCACCCAGCCCTATAGAGCTTCAGCACGGGACATGAGGATGTTTAGAGTGCATGTGTGAGCCGAATGGATGTTGCTAATGAAAATCTCTGATTGAGGGCACTTGGGGCATATGCACACTTGAAGTGGATCACTCACAGGGACATACATCTTGAAGAAATACATTTACTGCACAAGGGTGAGTAACCTTTCCTTCTGCAATTTCCTATTTGAGTTCCTTCAGAACTCTTGGGTGAATACCATCTGGTCCTGGTGACTTATTACTGTTTGATATATCAGTTTGTTCTAAAACATCTTCTATTGACACATCAGTGTGAAGCAGTATTTCGGAATTGTCATCCAAAAAGAATAGCTGTGATGTGGGCATCTCCCACATCCTCTGAGGTGAAGACTGATGCATAGAATTCATTTAGCTTCTCTGCAATGACCTTGTCTTCCTTGAGTGCTCCTTTAGCACCTTTGTCATTGCTTGGCAGGCTTCCTGCTTCTGATGTGCTTAAAAAAATTCTTACTGTTAGTTTTTGCATCTCTAGCAAGTTGCTTCTCAAATTCTTTCTTGGCTGGCCTTATTATATTTTTACACTTAATCTGCCAAAATTTGTGCTCTTTCCTATTATCCTCACTAGGTTTTGACTTCCAGATTTTAAAGGATGAGGGTTTTTTGCCTCTCATGGCCTCCATTACTCTACTGTTTACCCATGGGGGCATTTTTTTGGTCTTCCTCTTGTCTTTTCTGATTTGGAGTATACATTTAGTCTCAGACTCTATTATGGAGTTTTTAAATGGCTCCTAGGCTGCTTGTGGGCATTTAACTCTTGTGACAGCTCCTGTTAATTTCCACCTAACAAACAGCCTCATTTTTGAGTAGTTCCCCTTTTTAAAGTTAAATGTTACTGTGGTGGGGTTTTTTGGTATTAATCCCCCCAGAAGGATTTTGAATTTAATTACATTATGGACTCTGTTACGGAGCAGTTCGGCTATGGTTACCTCTTGGATCAGATCCTGTACTCCATTTAGGACTAAATCAAGAATTGCCTCTCCCCTTGTGGATTGCAGGACTAGCTGCTCCAAGAGGCAGTCATTTATGGTGTCTAGAAATGTTATCTCGCCATCACACCCTGAAGTGACATTTACCCGGTCAATATGAGGATAGTGGAAATCACTTCTGATTATTGGACTTTCTACTTTTGTAGCCTCTCTAACCTCCCTCAGCATTTCCTGGTGAGGTGGTCAGTAATATAATCCTATTGCTGTACTCTTTTTATTCACACATGGCATTTCTAACCATAGCCCTGGTCTACACTAGGACTTTAGGTTGAATTTAGCAGCATTAAATCGATGTAAACCTGCACCCGTCCACACAATGAAGCCCTTTATTTCGACTTAAAGGGCTCTTAAAATCGATTTCCTTACTCCACCCCTGACAAGTGGATTAGCGCTTAAATCGGCCTTGTTGGCTCGAATTTGGGGTACTGTGGACACAATTCGACGGTATTGGCCTCCGGGAGCTATCCCAGAGTGCTCCATTGTGACCGCTCTGGACAGCACTCTCAACTCAGATGCACTGGCCAGGTAGACAGGAAAAGAACCGGGAACTTTTGAATCTCATTTCCTGTTTGGCCAGTGTGGCAAGCTGCAGGTGACCATGCAGAGCTCATCAGCAGAGGTGACCATGATGGAGTCCCAGAATCGCAAAAGAGCTCCAGCATGGACCGAATGGGAGGTACGCGATCTGATCGCTGTTTGGGGAGAGGAATCTGTGCTATCAGAACTCCGTTCCAGTTTTCGAAATGCCAAAACCTTTGTGAAAATCTCCCAGTGCATGAAGGACAGAGGCCATAACAGGGACCCGAAGAAGTGCCATGTGAAACTGAAGGAGCTGAGGCAAGCCTACCAGAAAACCAGAGAGGCGAACGGCCGCTCCGGGCCAGAGCCCCAAACATGCCGCTTCTATGATGAGCTGCATGCCATTTTAGGGGGTTCATCCACCACTACCCCAATCGTGTGCTTTGACTCCTTCAATGGAGATGGAGGCAATATGGAAGCAGGTTTTGGGGATGAAGAAGATGATGATGAGGAGGAGGTTGTAGATAGCTCACAGCAAGCAAGCAGAGAAACCGGTTTTCCCGACAGCCAGGAACTGTTTCTCACCCAGGACCTGGAGCCAGTACCCCCCGAACCCACCCAAGGCTGCCTCCTGGACCCAGCAGGCGGAGAAGGGACCTCTGGTGAGTGTACCTTTTAAAATACTATACATGGTTTAAAAGCAAGCATGTGAAAGGATTACTATGCCCTGGCATTCGCGGTTCTCCTGGATGTACTCTCAAAGCCTTTGCAAAAGGTTTCTGGGGAGGGCAGCCTTATTGCATCCTTCATGGTAGGACAGTTTACCGCTCCAGGCCAGTAACACGTACTCGGGAATCATTGTAGAACAAAGCATTGCAGTGTATGTTTGCTGGCATTCAAACAACATCCGTTTTTTATCTCTCTGTGTTATCCTCAGGAGAGTGAGATATAATTCATGGTCACCTGGTTGAAATAGAGTGCTTTTCTTCAGGGGACACTCAGAGGAGCCCATTCCTGCTGGGCTGTTTGCCTGTGGCTAAACAGAAATGTTCCCCGCTGTTAGCCACGGGGAGGTGGGAGGGTTGAGGGGGTAGCCACATGGTGGGGGGAGGCAAAATGCGACCTTATAACAAAAACACATGTGCTATGTATGTAATGTTAACAGCAAGGTTTACCCTGAAAGAGTGTAGCCACTGTTTTATAAAATGTGTCTTTTTAAATACCGCTGTCCCTTTTTTTTTCTCCACCAGCTGCATGTGTTTCAATGATCACAGGATCTTCTCCTTCCCAGAGGCTAGTGAAGCTTAGAAAGAAAAAAAAACGCACTCATGATGAAATGTTCTCCGAGCTCATGCTGCCTTCCCACACTGTCAGAGCACAGACGAATGCGTGGAGGCAAATAATGTCAGAGTGCAGGAAAGCACAAAATGACCGGGAGGAGAGGTGGCGGGCTGAAGAGAGTAAGTGGCGGGCTGAAGAGAGTAAGTGGCGGGCTGAAGACAGGGCTGAAGCTCAAATGTGGCGGCAGTGTGATGAGAGGAGGCAGGATTCAATGCTGAGGCTGCTGGAGGACCAAACCAGTATGCTCCAGTGTATGGTTGAGCTGCAGCAAAGGCAGCGGGAGCACAGACTGCCACTGCAGCCCCTCTGTAACCAACCGCCCTCCTCCCCAAGTTGCACAGCCTCCACACCCAGACGCCAAAAACGCGGTGGGGGGGCCTCCAGCCAACCAGCCACTCCACCACAGAGGATTGCCCAAAAAAAAGAAGGCTGTCATTCAATAAATTTTAAAGTTGTAAACTTTTAAAGTGCTGTGCTTAAAGTGCTGTGTGGCATTTTCCTTCCCTCCTCCACCACCCCTCCTGGGCTACCTCGGTAGTCATCCCCCTATTTGTGTGATGAATGAATAAAGAATGCATGAATGTGAAGCAACAATGACTTTATTGCCTCTGCAAGCGGTGATTGAAGGGAGGAGTGGCGGGTGGTTAGCTTACAGGGAAGTAGAGTGAACCAAGGGGCGGGGGGGTTTCATCAAGGAGAAACAAAGAGAACTTTCACACCGTAGCCTGGCCAGTCATGAAACTGGTTTTCAAAGCTTCTCTGATGCATACCGCGCCCTCCTGTGCTCTTCTAACCACTCTGGTGTCTGGCTGCACGTAACCAGCAGCCAGGCGATTTGCCTCAACCTCCCACCCCGCCATAAACGTCTCCCCCTTACTCTCACAGATATTGTGGAGCACACAGCAAGCAGTAATAACGGTGGGAATATTGGTTTCGCTGAGGTCTAAGCGAGTCAGTAAACTGCGCCAGCGCGCCTTTAAACATCCAAATGCACATTCTGCCACCATTCTGCACTTGCTCAGCCTGTAGTTGAACAGCTCCTGACTACTGTCCAGGGTGCCTGTGTATGGCTTCATGAGCCATGGCATTAAGGGGTAGGCTGGGTCCCCAAGGATACATATAGGCATTTCAACATCCCCAACAGTTATTTTCTGGTCTGGGAATAAAGTTCCTTTCTGCAGCTTTTGAAACAGACCAGAGTTCCTGAAGATGCAAGCGTCATGTACCTTTCCCGGTCATCCCACGTTGAAGTTGGTGAACCGTCCCTTGTGATCCACCAGAGCTTGCAGCACTATCGAAAAGTACCCCTTGCGGTTTATGTACTCGGCGGCTTGGTGCTCCGGTGCCAAGATAGGGATATGGGTTCAGTCTATGGCCCCACCACAGTTAGGGAATCCCATTGCAGCAAAGCCATCCACTATGACCTGCACATTTCCCAGGGTCACTACCCTTGATATCAGCAGATCTTTGATTGCGTGGGCTACTTGCATCACAGCAGCCCCCACAGTAGATTTGCCCACTCCAAATTGATTCCCAACTGACCGGTAGCTGTCTGGCGTTGCAAGCTTCCACAGGGCTATCGCCACTCGCTTCTCAACTGTGAGGGCTGCTCTCATCTTGGTATTCATGCGCCTCAGGGCAGGGGAAAGCAAGTCACAAAGTTCCATGAAAGTGCCCTTATGCATGCGAAAGTTTCGCAGCCACTGGGAATCGTCCCAGACCTGCAACACTATGTGGTCCCACCAGTCTGTGCTTGTTTCCCAAGCCCAGAATCGGCGTTCCACAGCATGAACCTGCCCCATTAGCACCATGATGCATGCATTGGCAGGGCCCATGCTTTCAGAGAAATCTGTGTCCATGTCCTGATCACTCACGTGACCGCGCTGACGTCGCCTCCTCGCCCGGTATCGCTTTGCCCGGTTCTGGTGCTGCATATACTGCTGGATAATGCGTGTGGTGTTTAATGTGCTCCTAATTGCCCAAGCGAGCTGAGCGGCCTCCATGCTTGCCTTGGTATGGCGTCCGCACAGAAAAAAGGCGCGGAACGATTGTCTGCCGTTGCTCTGATGGAGGGAGGGGCGACTGACGACACGGCTTACAGGGTTGGCTTCAGGGAGCTAAAATCAACAAAGGGGGTGTCTTTACATCAAGGAGTATTTCAGGCAGGACTTCACGGAGGGTTCCAATAAGAAATGGTGCACCTAAGTTATTGTTCTTATTGGAACAAGGAGGTTAGCCTGGCCTCTGATTGATACATGGCTAGATTTACCTCGCTGCACCTTCTCTGTGAGTGACTGCAGTGTGACCTAGAGGAATGAGTCCCCTAGACAGGGGAGGAGGCAAATGAGTACAAAACAAATCTGGTCTATTTCTTGTTTTGATCCACTCCATCTATCTTTTACATCTTTGGCTGGCATCAGACGGTGCAGAAGGACTGCATGCCATCCACATCTCATGGCTGCTCGGCAGAAGATGGTACAGTACGACTGCTAGCCATCCTCATCTCTTGCTTGCCTGGCAGAAGATGGTACAATACGACTGCTAGCAATCCTCATCTCTTGCCTGCCCGGCAGAAGATGGTACAGTACGACTGCTAGCAATCCGTATCGCCTGCCTGCTCGCCATAAGACGGTTCAATAGGACTGACTGCAGGACTAAAGAGAATGACCTGGTCAAGTCACTCCAGTCACTCCACTTAGTCCCTGTGCCCATGTCTGCCCAGGCGCTCCCAGCCGACGTGGCCAGGAGCACCTCGGACACGACGAGGACGGCTACCAGTCGTACTGCACCGTCTGCTGCCAGAAGGCAAGGGGTTGCTGCTACTGTGTAGCAAAGCCGTACCGCGTCTGACAGCACCCAGGAGACATAGGGTGATGGTTACCTGAGCGGGCTCCATGCTTGCTGTGGTATGGTGTCTGCACAGGTAACTCAGGAAAAAAGGCGCGAAACGATTGTCTGCCCTTGCTTTCACGGAGGGAGGGAGGGAGGGAGGGAACGGGGGCCTGACGATATGTACCCAGAACCACCCGCGACAATGTTTTAGCCCCATCAGGCATTGGGATCTCAACCCAGAATTCCAATGGGCAGCGGAGACTGCGGGAACTGTGGGATAGCTATCCACAGTGCAATGCTCCGGAAGTCGACTCTAGCCTCGGTACTGTGGAAGCACTCCGCCGAGTTAATGCACTTAATGCACTTAGAGCATTTTCTGTGGGGACACACACACTCGAATATATAAAACCGATTTCTAAAAAAACGACTTCTATAAATTCGACCTTATTCCGTAGTGTAGACATACCCATAGCAATCCTATGGTACACTTTGTTTCATTTAAGATTTTTTTCCTGATTTTGACTATATGCTTCCTTTTATATATAGTGTCACTCCCACCAGGGTGACCTACTCTCTCATTCCAATAATATTTTATACCCTGGTATTACTGCCCCCCATTGATTATCCTCATTCCACCAAGTTTCTGTGATGCCTATTATATCAATATCCTCATTTAGTGCCAGGCAGTCTAGTTCACCTCGAGTAGTATTTAGACTTCTAGCATTTGTATATAAGCACAGGTACATTTTGGTCAATATTCAGTTGTTTGCCTTCATGTGTTATTTTTAAATGGGACTTCAGTTTGTTTGACTGTTCCTCACTAGCTCCTACCTGTACTTTACCAAGTTTTTTTCTGTCCTCTTTACTAGGATATAGAGTTCTCTCTTTAGTAAATTCATTCCTAACAGACTTCTCTCCCTGAACCATGTGCTCCTCCACACCTTTTTGGCTTTCCCCCAGCCCTTTGTTTAAAAAACCTTCTGCAACCTTTTTGATTTTATGTTCCATTGTGACTCCCATATGGGCCAGTCCTTCATCAGAAGATGCCCCAGTTCCTAATAAACCTAAATCCCTACACTGTTGTCTCGTCCACACGTTGAAACACTGCAGTTCTGTGTGTCTTACTAGCCCTGCACATGGAACTGGAAGCATTTCAGAAATGCTATCGTGGAAGTCCTGAACTTTAATCTCTTATCTAGCAGCCTAAATTTGGCCTCCAAGACCTCTCTCCTACTTTTCCCTATGTCTGGTACTTACATGTACCACCTACATATGTCAAGACCTCTGGCTCCTCCCCAACACTACCTATAAGGCTGTCTAGATGAAATTTTAGTAGCTCTCAGCTTATATATATAAATATATACATTATCTCTAAAAGCAATTTGATTACTCTAGGATGCACTGTGCAGCAAAGTATAATGAAAAATGGAAAAGCCCACAGTATCCAATTAAAAGACTGCTTCACTTTATTGTTTATTGGACAAACTCATTCTTAATGGAACCACCATAGGAAAACCAGTCATAGTACAGACACACTACATAGAGCTGGTTATGTTTTCAAATTCCTAGTGATTAAGCCATTTAGGATGAGCCAAAAAAAAAACAACCTAACCCCTCCAGGACAATGCCTCCATTCACTGATAGCATTGTGTAAGTCTGTTTGTTCAAAATAGCCCTCTTTTCCTTCCTATCTGACTGCATCTAGGCAACTGTGTTCAGTAAATTGTTCAGTTTCAGGAAAGAGAGTGACTAAGTAAAGGTCAGGCTCTGTTATGTCACTTTGTGACCCAGGAGATTAAGAATTTTTTAAAACTGAGTGTGAACGGAAGTGGGAGGGAGTGTGTTTGCACATTTGCTACTGATATGACCCAGCAATGGCCCCTAAACACGCCCACTAGGCTAATTATTCTTCCTTAGCAGGAGTGGCTTGAACAAGTAAGTCACATTACAGCTTACATTTATTATGGCAAAGCTAAATATCCAAGTATTCCAGAACCATACATATTGCCCCACAGCCCAAGCAAAAAATGGGCACACATGTATATGCACCTGTATTCTGGTAACACGTTTGGTTGTCTCCAGACTTTGCACATTACTCCTGAGGGAGTTCTGCACCAAAAAATTAAAAATTCTGCACACAATATTTTAAAATTCTGCAAAATTCTGCAAATGTTATTTGTCAAAATAACACTATATAATCATGCCAGTTTCAATTATTCTGGTAATTTATTTCAGAATACCTGTCAGCCAGTAGGTCTGTAACAAAACAGACACGCACGAAAATTCCCCCAGGAGTAGAGAGTTAAAAAACCCCTTATGACAACCCAGTTCCTGTTTCTCTGGCTCCTCCTCCCCAGAGCCCCATCAGGTGGCCAGACACTCACACCTCTACCCCCAAGAGCCCAGCCATTCCCCTGCCCCCCCACATCCAGACACTCACACCCCTACCCCCCAGAGGCCAGCCATTGGGCCCCCTTGGCCCAGACTGGGCTCTGAGGGGGGAGAGGGTGTGAGTCTCCCCTTTCTCCCACCCCCCCCGAGCCTAGCCGTCCCATCCCCACCCCCGCTCAGACACTCACAGACCCTACCCTCCTCGAGCCCAGGGATCCAGAGGGAGAAACAGCCTGATGCTGGGTCCTGGGCTTGCAAGGAGTTTCCTGCACACCACCTCCTTCCTTCAGAGTACGCTTGGAATTGCAGCTGCTGGGAACCCTCCAGTTTCCTCCCTCTGTCCCAGGCCTTTTCTTCTATTTGCGAACTGGGCGCTGCCGGGTTCAACAGCCCCTAGTGGTGGCCAACATCTCTGCAGCACGTTTCTGTGGGGGAAAAAGGAAAATTCTGCACACACATTAATTTCTGCAAAATTCTGCATTGTGCAATGGCATAGAATTCCCCCAGGAGTAGCACATGTTTCATACCAGTCTGACTTGTGTAATTCATTGGACATTTTCTGTAACAATTGTGGATTTTTACTTCAGAATGTCTTCTTTTGTTACAAATTGTTGGTACTAAGCATTCTGCTATCTTGTGGCTTCCCCACTTCACTTCTAGGCTAAGTTTATGTTCTATATTAACTCTTACCTATGGTGGGATCAATGTTGCGGAGTATTGAACACTACCTGCAGAGCCTCTGCACCTCCTATGAAAGTCAGTGGGTGTTGTGGGTGTTCAGTACCTCTCAGGCCTTATCTACACAGTAAAGTTTTACCAGTTATACCAATATAGTTATACAGGTATACAAGCATAACTCCCTATTTGGACACTCTTATTTTAGTATGGCTTTTTTATTTTTCAGTTTAGCTTAAACTCCTGCCTAAGCAATATAAATTAACCTGAAAAAAGATCCTATTATATTGGAATAAGAATGTCTAACATGGGTTATACCAGTTTAACTTTATTGGTTTAAATTCTCACCTTAAGTTATATTGAAAAAACTCCCGTGTTTTTCTGACAAGGCCTCAAAATGTGTTCCTTTGTCAATTCCTTGGCTAAGCATTTAGTGCCTACCTTACATTTAGTTTTTGACTACCACATAGACCAAATATCCTTTTTGTTGGGACTCTCTTGTCTCTATTATTTGCCATCTTGGATCTCAAAGAAAGCCACAGTTTAATAACATAAATATACCTATTTGGATACCATGCTCATCAACATATTATATATTATTTATCAATATTCATTACCTGAATTTAGGGCCAGATAATATCTTATTATTGAAAAACCCAATAACAATGTACTTCACCCTGTCAGAAGTTTTATCTGGATTTGGAAATAGTAAAATTATTCCTAGTTTTGTTTCATTCTCTTAAGTAGATACTCTTGAAGGTTAATCTTCAAATGAGTTGATTCCTGCAGGCATTAAATACTGGGTATTTTTAGCCCACCTATTATATCAAAACATCATATCCCATTGTCAAACTATGCAATAGTATCTTCCATCTATATTTCATAGGGAAATTGGGATAGTTATCTATTTATTCTTTTTGAATTCAGGTAGCTTTTTATAATCCCTGTAAAGGCTTGACAAATGGAAAACTCTACAGAGCAAATGGAAAATCTCTAAAAAGCAATGGAGAGGCTTCTTCCAGAAAAAAAGTTTTGTAATTTTGCAATACAGTGCAAAAACTTGAAAAGAGCATGGTGGAAGAACCTGTGATTTATTGGCCTTGATATAAGCCTTGAAGAGTGAAATCTGGAAAGAACTTGTAGAAAAACTGCTTAGAGATTTATTCTCATTAGACATGAAAGTCCCTCATGGTGCAGGGAGACACAACTCAGCCATCACTGGCTAGAAGCCTAATTAGAACTCTTAATATCCAAGTGTCTGAACAATATAGAGAGGAATCTGGTCCTGTTGCTTGATCAACAGCATCAAAATCAGCACTAGAGTTCTACAAAAGTTTAATTCTATCCAGACTGCAGCCAGAAAATATAAAGGAGAAGAAAATAATTTGTCAAGGTCAAAGAGTGTGATTCCCTATCAGACGGGTGTTGAAAGGGAGAACAAAATGTGTATTTTCACCAGACTTTGCACTTAATTTGAATGTTACAGATTCAAAAATAATAACCGTCACAAGTCTCTCACGTACAGTCAATACTGATCTTCACTGAAACTCAGAGATGAGCAGTGAACTAACTGAACAAATACAAGTGATAAATGTCATGTTTAAAGATCTCCTCGGTGAACAGGTTGAAGAATGGAACCAAAAGAGGGAAATAAACTCTGTTAAAGGTGGATGCTGGTGGTAAAATGCTACATCAAAATGCCAGGATCAAAATATTTGACTCAGAAAGGTTTTAAACAAAATCTTATTTCAGACACAAGGACCTGTTTTCTTTGATAGCTTAAAAAAGCATACACACAATTTGGGACTGTGGTCATGCAAAGTATATTGGTGGGAGGGAAGAAGGAGGTAGGTGCTTTCTTACAGGATAATATATGCAAGGGTATGCTCTGCTCTGTAATATTCTCTACAAGTGAGTTCAATAAAATACAAGGTAGCAGACAGAATATCCACACAGAACTTACACATTAAAGATGAAAGGCCATGTCAAGGTTCCTCCCCCACTCTGAACTCTAGGGTACAGATGTGGGGACCTGCATGAAAACCTCTTAAGCTTACTTTTACCAGCTTAAGTTAAAACTTCCCCAAGGTACAAACTATTTTACCCTTTGCCCTTGGACTTCCACTGCCACCACCAAACTTTATCTGGGTTCCTGAGAAAACGTTGTTTGTAAACGTCTTTCCCCCAAAAAAACCTCCCAACCCTTGCACCCCACTTCCTGGGGAAGGTTTGGTAAAAATCCTCACCAATTTGCATAGGTGACAACAGACCCAAACCCTTGGATCTTAAGAACAATGAAAAAGCATTCAGTGTTCTTACAAGAAGACTTTTAATAGAAGTAAAAAAGAATCACCTCTGTAAAATCAGGATGGTAAATACCTTACAGGGTAATTAGATTCAAAACATAGAGAATCCCTCTAAGCAAAACCTTAAGTTACAAAAAAGACACACAGACAGGAATATTTATTCTATTCAGCACAGCTATTTTCTCAGCCATTTAAAGAAATCATAATCTAACACATACCTAGCTAGGTTACGTACTAAGTTCTAAGACTCCATTCCTGTTCTGTCCCCAGCAAAAGCATCACACAGACAGACACAGACCCTTTGTTTCTCTCCCTCCTCCCAGCTTTTGAAAGTATCTTGTCTCCTCATTGGTCATTTTGGTCAGGTGCCAGCGAGGTAACCTTTAGCTTCTTAACCCTTTACGAGTGAAAGGGTTTTTCCTCTGGCCAGGAGGGATTTTAAAGGTGTTTACCCTTCCCTTTATATTTATGACATAGGGAAATATTACTCTTCTTATTTTATAACTGGGGTACTGAATCACAGTGAAATGACATGCTTAGGGCCCCACACAAAGCTTGTAGCAAAGTTAGAATTGAACCCTTATTTTTTGAGGCCCCAGCCAATGCCTTAGCCACAAGACTAAGACTTCTTCCACTGCTTATTGATATTATATGTCAATAGACAGGAAAGGCCTACTTGTTGAAGGGTAACTTACATCTCCTCTGATGTGTAACCTTTACTTTACCTGGAAAAGTGGATAATTGCCTACGTTCCCAAGTTGCCTGATGTTGAGGAGGATCCATACTTAGAGAACTATAATATTCCTGGTGGAGAAGCCCCACTCACCGAATCCCTGTTGAAGACATCAGGGCCCAGATGCTTAAAAGTATTCCAGTGCCTTGTCCCATTGAACTCAGTGGTCTGGGCTTCAAGCACAATGCGGTTCTTGTCCAAGACTAAGGCTCCTTGGCTGCTATGGTAATACAAATAAATAATATTCAAAATAGAAGTGAACAGGAGTAGGAGGGGTTTGAATTCAACCTCCCTCTCAGTTCTTTGAATAAAAAGGAGGTTTTTCTTTTTTCTTTTTCTTTTTTTAGCAGTTGCCAGAATCAGACCCAGTACTGAATATTACAAGCTGAATATTTATGGGTTTGTTTGCTGAGTCTTCTGCTAAAATGAACAAGAAAGGAGAAAAAGTGAGCATCCTTCTTCATCCAGAGCGTTACAATACTCCCAATCCACAGCTTTTTTTTCCAGTAAGACCCATTGTCCAGCACTTCATTTTAAAAAATTGTTCATGTGGGTAGACATCAGAATACTTTTATTCCTCTTAGAGAAATATTACTATGAAAACAGTTTGGGACACCCTGACGTAAGCAAACTAGCTTATGCAAGGAACTTGTAATGGTACGGCCATTCCCCTCTAGGTCCCTAGCACAAATTGGACCAAGTCATATTGCCTGAAAGTTGTTACTGTGTGGTTAGTGGTCTGCATCCAGCCCTCAGGGAAGAGGTGTGCACAACACAAAAACCATCATCCCAGCTGGTACTATTGCTATAGTCTCAGTGGAGAAGCCAAGAACTGAGAGGGCACACCCACATTCGGATGGAAGTTTGGTTCTGCAAGGTTGCCAGCCTGGCAAATTTCATGAGCATGAACTACATTGAAGGTAAGGGGAAAAAATATCAAGCCAGCATCTGCAATATGGGCTCATTACTACAAGGTGCCAGGTGCTCTCAGCTCCTCTTGAAGTTAGTGGCAGACCTTGCAGGATCAAGTTTTACATAAGTCTTGAAAAATTGTCTTGTGGGGGTGATTTTTCTTTAAAGTCTGAATTTGGCCCTAACCTTGGAACTTGCCCTACCAACACATCAAACTATTCTACTAGCTAAGAAAGCAAATCTATACTGTGTGTTTGAGAATGGACATTTATTTGTGTTACAAAAGTAAAATCATAGTTAACCATATTACCCCTCATCTGCATCTGGACATCCAGACAAGCACATAACAACTGATCTTTCTCAGCTTAGTTTTATCTTTTTTTTTTTTACCAGTTTACTAACAAATTAGATGTCTAGACCTTACATTCAGCAACCACTCTACATGCAACATTTAAAATCAAACTTAAAACTTCCTTTCTAAAGCCTAGATTCATAAATTATTTTTACTAGCCACTCGTGGCAAGTATTATCTAGCCATTTTATGTTTTGTAACCTGGGAAAACCCTTTTTCTGTCTAATAAGTAAGGCTGTGATTGTTTCACAGAGGTCATGGATGTCACAGATTCCATGACTTTCTGCAACCTCCGTGACTTCCGCAGCAGCTGGTGTGGCTGACTTCAGGGCCAGCTGCTCGGGCGCCCCATGGCCAGCAGCACCAGCCACTGCTGGAGTGACCCAGGGCCAGCTGTTTTGATGGTACCTGGGGCCTGCCGCACCAGCTGCTGCTCAGGAGGCCGTGGGCAGCTGGCTCTGGGGACTGCCCAAGCAGCGGCTGGTGTGCCTGATCCTGTGGACTGCCTGAGCAGTGGTCCTGGGGGTGGCCCCAGGGAGCATCTGAGCAGTGGTCCTGGGGGTGCCCTGGGGACCACCCAAGAAGCAGTGGTCCCAGGGCAGCTGGCGCAGTGGCCCCAGGGGTGCCTGGAGGCTGTCCTGAGAGCGGTTCCTGGGAGCAGTGGCTGGGAGGCAGTCAACCTCCAGCACTGGAGCAGGCCTCCTCCCCACCCACCCCCAGCAGGGGACCCCAGAGCAGCGAGGCCCCAAAAGTAGATATTTAGTCACAGGTATTTTGGGTAAAAGTCATGGACAGGTCACGGGCCATGAATTTTTATTTATTGCCCGTGACTTGTCCATGACTTTTACCAAAAATACCAGTGACTAAATCTTAGCCTTACTAATAAGTGTTAGCAAGGAGCCTTTCTGATAATCCACCGCTTACCTGTGGCTCTTTTTCAAAAATAACAATCAGAGTTATTTTATAGATATTATAGTCAGAGTTAATAGCATCACCTATTATAAGGTTGCACAACATTTCCTGTTGTAATAACCTGTTTTCAGTTGCTTGTAATATTGCCAAAGTAACCATTTGGGCTGAAATTGTCCATGCTGGATATCTGCCTCAGGTTGATTTTTTTTTAATTTCACCAAAAATGGTTTCACCATTTCCAAGAATGAGGCTAAGGGAAAATATGATGCGATGCCTATCTTAAAAACTTTTGGCAACTTTTTCTTTGAAGAGTTATAGCAGCCCCATACTTTGGAGCAAGCACTTGAAATTTGGCTGGGGGAGACTTTTGTGTCAGAGATGTGCTGTTTGCCATCCTTGTGAAAATCCACCCAGATTTGGTCAATTCACAAACCATTGAAAAAACACAGTTCGCACATGCTAAGTAGAGACTTCTTAGATTTTACTAGTGAAATTCCCTGAAGATTCCATCCACATTAAGCATACGCCAGCCCAGGACAGCGTGGGATTTCTCAGCAGTGGCATCTCTGGGCTGTTTTGGGCCATGCCACGTCTGGATCCAGGCATGTGAACTTACAGCAGGGCCTTAGGGAAAATGGCACCCTAGGTGAACTTGTATTTTGGTGCTCCCCCCATAACCCTTGGCCTCTACAGGCTCCTCCCACCCCATCACTTCTGGGCTCCACTGTCTCCCGCAGTGTTTAATTTTAGGGCTGTCGATTAAGTGCAGTTTACTCACGCAATTAACTAAAAAACATAAGTCACAATTAAAAAAATTAATCACAATTAATTGCAGTTTTAATTGCGCTGTTAAACAGTAGAATGCCAATTGATATTTATAAAATACTTTTGGATGTTTTCTACATTTTCAAATATATTGAGTTCAGTTACAACACAGAATACAAAGTGTACAGTGCTCACTTTATATTATTATTTTTATTACAAATATTTGCACTGTAAAAATGATAAACGAAAGAAATAGTATTTTTCAATTCACCTCATACAAGTACTGTAGTGCAATCTCTTTATCATGATAGTGCAACTTACAAATGTAGAGCCTTTTGGTTACATATCTGCACTCAAAAACAAAACAATGTAAAATGTTAGAGCAGACAAGTCCACTCAGTCCTACTTCTTGTTCAGCCTATCGCTAAGAAAAACAAGTTTGTTTACATTTACGGGAGATATGCTGCCTGCTTCTTATTTACAATGTCAGCTGAGTGAGAACAGGCATTCCCATGGCACTTTTGTAGCCAGCATTGCAAGGTATTTACGTGTCAGATATGCTAAACATTCGTATGCCCCTTTATGCTTCGGCCACCATTCCAGAGGACATGCTTCCATGCTGATGACACTCGTTAAAAAAAATGTGTTAAATTATATTTGTGACTGAACTCCTTGGTGGAGAATTGTCTGTCTCCTGCTCTGTTTTACCTGCCTTCTGCCATATACTTCATGTTATAGCACTCTCGGATGATGACCCAGCACGTTTTTCATTTTAAGAACACTTTTTTCAAATATATTTATTTCAGTTACAACACAGTGTGTACTTAATGGTTAATCTGCCATTAAAACTACAAAACCACTGTGTTGGGAACATCCCTGGGACGGGGAAGAGTGCAGTGAGTCTGCATGCAACTCTCCTACCCGCTGCGGCCCGCATTGCCACTCCTGTTGAGATGGTGGGGCAGGCACATGGGGGAGCTGATCTCACACCCATTTATCTCCTGTGCACCCTACTGCCTGACTTTGGGGAGGCAGCCCCTGGGACCAAGCGAGTGAAGCTTCTGACAGAGGAGCAGGGAGGACCCTTACCTGTGATGGGGATAGGGGCCACAATTTAAAGATTCCCCCCCAACAGGTGGGGTCATGCCCCCCCCTTCCCAGACAGCTTCCCCCTTACTCTCAGCTATTTGGTGCATCTGCTGTTCTGCTGTTTGTTTGCCTCTCTGCAGGGGAGGGAGGGCTTGGCAGGTAAATCCTGGCAAAAAACTTGTTGGGGGGAGGGTATGTGATCGTGCATGCCCCCCCCATGTGTCATCTCTCTGCAGGGATGGGATGGATGGGAGCAGGCTGCAGCACACCTGGTTAGCATGGTGCTCATCTATGCAGAGCTAAGTGTGCGCTCCCGCCCGCAGTGCTGGCAGACAGAGCAAGCCCTTTCCTGGACAAGTGGGGCCTTTAAGGGAGGTTAGTGCAGCAGGCTCACCCCCATCACAACCTAGGTAGCAGGGAGGCTGCTCCAGTTCCCCAGCTGGGACACAGAGGCAAGCTGCTGACACACACATCCCGCCTCCTCTCCCTCCCCTCAACCTCAGCCACCCATCCCAGAGATCAGAGTGGGAGCCTCTTCCAGCCCAGCCCCACTCCCCATGGCTTCCAACGCAGGAAGCCCACTGTTCTGGGAGAGTGGGGAGCCCAGAGCACCCACTCCTGCTGCTCCCACTGGATGAGTTACCCAACAGAGTGTCTAGTCAAGTTGCAGCTTGGGGCTGCTCTCTCCAGCGATGCATGTCTCTCTCCCTGGCTGGCTGGCTGCCTCCATAAGCCCAGCTGGCTCTCAGTCAGCAGGTCAGGTCACATGGGAGGTAGCAAACGCATCCCCTTCAGTATGTCACCCTGGCTGATTGCCCTGTTCAAAGTGCCTGCTCTTCTGTGTTCTCATTGTCCTCCCCGATGAGCCGAGGCAACGTGGAGGATGAAGCTGCCGGATTCAAATGCAGAGAGATGGGGAGAGTACCTTGGGACAAGGAGGTTGGGGGAAAACTAGGACTGGAGGCTGGCAGGGGACTGGGGAAGATGGAAATGGACTAAGAGTTGGGATGAAGTGGGAGACTGGGACTGGTTGGGTAAGGAGACAAGGACTTGGAGCTCAGGGGACTGGAAGAAAGTAGGTGCAAGGGGAGGAAGATTTAGGATGATGTTACTGGAATACTGTGTCCAGTTCTGGTGCTCACAATTGAAGGAGGTTGTTGATAAATTGGAGAGATTTCAAAGAGCCACAGGAATGATTAAAGAATTAGAAAACGTCTTATAGTGACAGACTCAAAGAGCTCAATCTATTTAGCTTAACAAAGGGAAGGCTACGGGGTGACTTGATTACAATTATAAGTATCTACGTGAAGAACAAATATTTAATAAATGAGCACTTCAATCTAGCAGAGAAAGGTATAACATGATCCAATTGCTAGACTGGAACTAAGGCTTAATTTTTTAATGGTGTGATAGAGTAATTAACCATTGGAACCATTTTCCAGTGGATCCTCCATCACTGACAATTTTTAAATCAAGATTGGATGTTTTTCTAAAAGATCTAGGAATGATTTTGGAGGCATTCTGTGGTTTGTCTTGACTAAGGCTGTTGGCTAATGCAGTTGAATGGTGCCCCAGAAAATTGGATTCTGCCCCTGCTTGGTACCGTGGCTCTTAGAAGAGCATGAGTTCTTTGATGAGCTCCCAGTACTAGAACATCCTGGTGCCTCAAAGTGACTCTCTTTGGAACCTGAGGTCGCCAATACCGTTGTTCTCTAAGGTGACTGGGATCTATTCAACGAGATGTTCTCTGGTGGGAGATGCAGAACTCCATTTACTTGGAGCCCTGTCAGTACCTTCATCCCGTGAAGATCCCAGTAAGCAGGATACAGAGATCAATGGGGCAATAAGTGCACTTGAAGGCTGGTGTACAGGGGTGTCCGCTGATCCTGGCTCTGAAACTGGTCTTTGTGCTTGCTCCATCATAAGAAGCCTGAATGTTACCTATTTTTTCTAGACCAGCTCTTGAAAGAAGTGCTGATCTTGGTTGGTGTGTGGGTGTCTCCCAAACCGTGGAATGCCTGTTGCTAACAGGGCGAGACTCCCAGCCAGAAAAGCAGCTCTTAAAGCTTGGGGATCCCAGCATAACCAGTGACAACTACCTTCACGGAAAAGCCCCTCAACGGAGAAAGGGTGTGGGGAGAAAAGATGGGGTAGTCAACAGACAAACCACCAAATAAAAAAAGGGGCATCGAACTAGTAAATTAAACAACTGACTAATTAGAAAGCTAAACTATACTAAGACTAAAATACAAAGCTAAGCTAGAGCTAGGCTGAAAGCGGGCATGCTAGATGTTCTGGCTCAAGCGGTAGGGTTGTTGAGAAGGAACTGAGGGTGGCTTGCCAGGGGAGATTTATCTATCTTTGGTACAGGGCACAAGAATATCTGGAGCATACGTATAGGCTGAATGGGCACTGCTTCTGAAAATCTCCAACTTGTTCCCTCCAACCCAACTACTAAATGAAATTTTGTAAATCAGATATTTTAAACATTATATCTGATGAATATAGTTGAATACCATGAGTATTTTTTGATAATCTCTGCCTCGGTTCTTATATCATGCCCAATCATAGTGGTGTCTGAGAGCCTGTTCATAAGTCAAATGCTGCATAATTCTATTAGATTATTGTGAACACGTCTGCAAAAAAATACAATATCAAATAGCTAAGGAATTAAATTCCCTATGTGCTGTACATTGCTATTAACTCAAAAGCAATTCCTTCACCTCTTCATCCCCAAAGAAAAAACACAATTGCTAAGGATTATTTATTTATTTATTTTTAATTCAGTTAAAACAAAACATACAATGTTTCATTGAAACTGTGTAACACTCTTTGCCAACAATTACAGCTGAATTGTTGACCTCTAACAATACAGTGGGTATATACAAAATATATACAAAGATGTACTGTAGAACACCTGTAACAGATAGATTAGACGGTAAAATAAGTTGTCAGTCACTGCATTTGGGAAATTATAACATCCATCTTAAACTGTATGAAAAAATCTGTACCTGATCTATACTTCTTTATGGACCCCAAAGACTCTTCTTTATTGCAGCATATACATTTGTAATAAATAAAACCTTTCATGTTCGTGTGGTCTTACATCTTGAGTGGTAACATACTATTTCAATTTGTGTAAGCATAACATTTTTCTGTAAAGAAACTTCCTTTGACTGTTGTTACACAGATGTACAACATGAACAACTGGTTGAAATGATGCAATAACCATTAGTGACAGAGGAATATATACATATACCCAGAAGTCCCAAACCTATATTATATACAATATATTTACATTATATACACATACAATTATGTACACAGACTATCATAAATATTGAAAAATAGGTTTTAGTTTTAATGGATTAATGTTCTATAAATAACATTACAGTTATGACTGAAATATCATGGAAGACAGCAACGTAAAAACAAGGTGACAATACAGTGGTTTAATACTGAAGCTGCTCTTTTCCATTGGTTTGTTGAATGACCTATACACTGACAGGTTTGCAATAGATTCATATATTAGAAAACTACTTAGCAAAGTGGTACTCAAGTTTAACAGCTGAAGAGCTACTTAGTATCAAATGGAGCTTCAGAGAACAACTGACTCACAATGTAATGTCCAGACATTGATGCATAAATTTGCACGACTCAATAACGTATTGATACAACGTAATGAGGTGCTAACATGTAATATCTTCATCTTTTATCTCCCCCTGACAGTGATCGAAGGATCTCCCCCTCTCTTCTGGTTGCAGAGAGGGAAGAGGTTCATTTTTGTTCCCTTTGATGCTGGAAAGGGGATCTCTTCATCCTCTACACACTACAAACTCTTGGAGGGAGAGGACATTTTAAATTCTCCTTCAGATTTCTGTGTGTGCGGGGAGGAGGAAGAAGAGTTGTCATATCACTGAAACATTTGTTCAGTACTCCTCTCCATAGATCAGGAATAAATGAGCCTTTGATCTGAACTCCACTTCCTCTTCCTGAGTCCCAGTAAAAGAAGCACTGCTCAGTTCAAAGTTCTAATTGAAAGTTGAGTACCACTGGACTAATCAAACAAGCAAGATGAGAGAACTCTCACTTTTCATTATGTTTGCTACAGATGTGGTGATTGGTAGTTGTAGTCAGAAGTATGAATCAAAATATCTGTGATTTTTCATAGATTTTAAAAATGTGGAGAAAGACAGGCATCATCTGAATGCATCTGATGAAGTGAGCTGTAGCTCACGAAAGTTTATGCTCCAATAAATTTGTTAGTCTCTAAGGTGCCACAAGTACTCCTTTTCTATCTGCCAAATAGTGATTGTACCTAGAACTGATTCTGGCTTTTGAGACAAAATCTTCAGTGCTGTTTAATCAACTGATTACATGCCATTATTTCTTCCCTCTGACCCAACTACTAAACTGAATTTTGTAAATCAGATTTTTAAAACATTATGCAAGACAAATATGGTTGAACATAGTACCGTGACTCTTTCTTTTATTATCTTTATCCAGATTCTTATACTGCACCCACCCATAGTGATATCTCTGATAAGTCAAATGTGCTCTTATGCAGTTACTGTTTCTCTTCAACCTGGGATAGGAATAAATAGTAAACGTGCAGTAGAAACAAAACAGCTAATCACAACCATACAGCACTTGTTTTGGTAGCTTGCTAGTTAGGACTCAAACAAAATGTATCTATTTCTGAAGCAAACAAGTATAAGATGACTGTTCAGTCCATGAGAGTTTTTGTTTTGTTTAAACTACTATAAAGTATCAACTGCATGAGGAATCCCAGTTGCCTATGGGTATGTCTTCACTACCCGCCAGATTGGCAGGCAGCAATTGATCCAACGGAAATCGATTTATTGTCTAGGCTAGACAAAATAAATCGATCCCCAAGCGCTCTCCCGTCAACTCCTGTACTCCAGCGCCATGAGAGGCGCAGGCAGAGTCGGAGGAGGAGCAGCAGCAGTTGACTCACTGCGGTGAAGACACCAAGGTAAGTCGATCTAAGTACGTCAACTTCAGCTACGTTATTCACACAGCTGAAGTTGCGTACCTTGGATCGATCCCCCTGCCAGTGCAGACCAGGGCTATATGAAGAGAACTTGTATCGAGCACCAAATACTGGGGCAGTTTGTGTATTAGGCTTTTAGCATAGACAAAATAGGAACAAAAAATAATCAAGTAATTCAAAATCCAACAGTGGATGAGAAATTGACAAATACTGAACAGTTTGTGAAAACTGTACAATTCATAAACTACAGCAGGACCTCTTTTTTTATGGTGCAGCAAGTTCAAGAAAGACTGGCCAAAAAAACCAAACCTAATTGACAATGGGCCATATGCTATCATTAAGCAGAACCCCCCATTAATCTCAAAAGAGAGTTTTGTATATCAATGGCATATGACACGACCCAGTGTGATCTGGTAGATAGCTGCAACTCAATCTGAATAAACAAACAAACAACCACCCTGTTTTTCCCAATTGCACTATTGAGAACCTCAAGAGGAGAAATCCCAAGATCTTTATGAGCTCTTCACTGTATAAAAGTTTATTTTAAACATCACCCATTCTGATGACCTGTAACTGTTCTAAGCATTAAAACTTGAGTCAGATTGCCATTTTTTTAAAACTATGGTGTTTCTAGTTGATTAGGTACAATGACTTGGGATATCAATAATGACTTCTTTGATTAAATTTTGGAGTATCTGAGTGTCACTGAAAAAACTGTTTCTATTCAGTTACGGAGTTTTGAGCTACTCAAATTGGTTGAAAGTCAGTAGAATTTGTTTAAAAAAATATTTCTGATGGGCGAACAAACAAATGCTCCCCCTTCTAATTATGCCTCCATAGAAGGGCAAATTGTATTAAATTTAGAACACAGATTAAATGTTTGTACAGGTTCTATGTCACTGGGATACATTTTTGTATTTAAAAAATTGTTTTCTTAAAGTCAAAATCATGCTTTTGAGGTCCATAAGAATTTTTGGTACATAAAATAATAGTGTTTTTTCCCTCTCTCTCTCTCTCATTGGATAGATCAACACTTTGCTGTAAATTAAGAGTTATTTTTCACATCAAATGGTTCCATTAGGCACATTCAAGTAAAATAATAAAACACCCAAGTAACAATGACAAAAGCCAAACATGGCTTGATAAAATTCTACAGAGAGTTGTGTCCATTCTCTGGAATGGAATAAAATTGTCACTTCCCTCAGCCAGAGACTCAGGTGGTTTGATGTTAATATCCACTTCCATCATGCAGAATAGTTTCTTTTCAAGAGTTCACTTATTCTACAGTCAGAAGAACCAGCATCAAAGAATCTGCTTTTTAAAGGAAGCAAAATTGCAAACCTAGGTAATTTTCTCTCTCAGTAGATATTTCAGTGAACACTGGAGTATTTGCGATTAAATCGTGCCAGTTAATGTCCGCCAGATGCATAATTATGGATCCAATCTAGAATAATCAAGGTCATACTTCCAATCATCACAAACATGCCACTCACTAGGAAGAGTATAGCCTGGAAAGAGAAAATATAAAATTTACTTCAGATATTTTATTTTCTTCTTCAGCTACAAATGTTTACCTGGCATAAACAGGTAAGTGCCTGTCCTGAGTTATTTAAGATTTAAATTAGTCAAACAATACTAAGGAATGACTAATAAAAAAGAACAAAGGTTACAGTAAGAGACAATGAGATAACCTTTGATTTTCACATGCTCTGGTTTCTTTTTAAAATGGATTAATAAACTTATTTTTAATATAGCAGGCTACGTCCTCAGCTGGTGTAAACTGGCATAGCTCTATCGATTTCAATGGAGCTATGCCCGGCTTCACAAGCTGGGAATCTGAATGTCTAAGATCAGAAGCAGCAACATCAAGCAAAAGGGCCCAAGTGATCGGGGGAGGTCAGCTCTGAAAGAGTAACTGAGAGAAGTAGGTTTTGAAGAAATATTTGAAAGAGGCCAGTGAGGCTGCATAATATTATACAGCAGTTTCAGTACTGAATAGGTATTTTGTTGAATACACTCCACTAAACATTTATCAGGCACTTTTCCTATATATTATTTGTTATGAAATAGACAAAATGTGCCCCATTTCTATTCACGCTTCTTTAATGTCAGTAATGGTGCAATAGCTGTATGTAATTAAAATTATTTTATTTCCACCACTATTTAAATTTCCTCTAACAATTTGCTGTTTCAGGATGAAATCCTGGTTGTTGTCACCTCTGGAGTTGGCGGGGACAACAACTGGAGAGGTCTCGTGGGGAAATATGCAGAAATAACTTCCTAGTGGCTCTCTCTCCAGCTACAACTGCCTGTGAAACTACTGCTTTTTAAGAGTAATAGAAGCTAGTAATTACTGCTAGTTCATCAATGAAGATCACAGAAGTTCTGAAATCCTTAGATTATAAAGAAATAAACTAAAACCCTTGCTCTGAGCCAGTGATGAAAGCATGTTAATGAAAATACTCTTCTATACATACCCCAATCTTCTGCACAGATTTCAGAGGTTCTTTCTTCACTAGTTTGATATAGAAAGCAGAAGGAAGTATAAAGATCAGCATGGCAGCAGCAGAGGCACCTATATTTAAAATAAATAAATAAAAAAGTTTTCTGAAATAAGTACAGTGTTTCATTAGACTTTTGAAAATATTGTTCTGATTTTGAAAAAAAAAACAACAAAACCCTGAACTAACATACAAAAACTTACCAATGAATCCAAATATATCTCGAATGGAAGGGACAAAGATTACGAGAACATTGGTAAATGCCAAAACAAAAACTGTAATTAAACTGTGACGTAACCAACTGAACTCCTTCTCTGCACAAAACAGCTGTGTAATTGAAGTACGAATCTGCAAAAAATAATGAAGACATTAGTATTAATCACAAAAGTCCTTAAAGAGACACTGTTGACTTAATGCAAAAACAACTGGGATTACTATAACAGTAAGACATTAGAAAAAAAGATTCTCTGTTTTGCACTTGACTTTATGCATTTGACAGTTCTTTATGAAAAGAGGTTTTCCAGTTCTTTATTTAGGTGTTTAAAACACCACAACAGGGGAGAGAGAAAAAAAAACCTAACTAACTAAAAACCACTGAAAACAAACAAATTGATAAGGGGACAAAGGAACAGGTGTAGTATACAACACTACTTTTATCTCATTTTTTTAAAAATGACTAGAATACAGAAAAGTGACAGAGTAAAATATATATTAAAAAAAAAAAAGATTAAAGGTTTTGACCCCTCAATGTAAAAATATTTTACTTTCTAAATTGATACTTATCTATTTCAATTATTCTGATTCAGTTAAATGAGTAAAAAGCATACATGCAGACTTGTTATAAAGAATATTTTTTTAAAGTTAAAAAAATTACTAGAAATTAGCAAACTGTATTTGCCTAATTAATTTAATATTACTACTAGTCCACAGCAAGAGAGATGAAGGAAAGGTAGCCAATTCCTGGCTAAGATGGATACACGGAATTAAAAAAAAAATAAAAATAAAAATTACTTACTGGGAAGATAACTACAGGTACAGTAAGGGTTACAGCCATAAGTACAGCCAGACGTACAATAAGAATAATAACATCAGCACCCAGGACTGCAGAGTAAGTGTGAAGCAATTCTGCTTCAACATTTCCTATAAAGAAAATGGCATTTTAATTGAACTCTAATAACACACTCTTCACAATACCGCAGCAAGACATAACAGAATGGTAATATCCTTGTGTACTTCTTAAGAAATAAAACAGAACAGTCCAGTTCCTCCACAAATTTACAGTGAATTAAAAACTCAGCTGATTTTGAGCATGTTGTCCTGTGAGTTTGTGGAAGAGAAAGAGACCCAGGGCGTAGCCCCACCCATTTTACTGGCACATGTACTTCAGCTGGGCCAAATTCTGCTGTCTGCTACTCACGGACTTTGCATGAGAAAGGCAAATTGGTTTTCACCTTCTGATTATTAGACTATGGCAACATCATAGCATATTCTTAGAGCCAAATTCTGTTCTCAGTTGTACAACTGTAGACTCCTTAAAGGCAATGAAACTACAGAGTAGAACATAGTCCTTTGGTTTTATAGATGAAAACCAATACAGGGACAGTAGTAGAAAAGGGAAAAATACAATAATGTGCAGTTATGAGAGGTTTGTGAAGAATATTACAGGGACTAGTGAGAAAAAACAAGCTCATTTCCCTTCTTAAGCATACTAAGGCTCAGAATCAAGTGAGCTATAGCTCACGAAAGCTGATGCTCAAACAAATTTGTTAGTCTCTAAGGTGCCACAAGTACTCCTTTTCATTTCTATAGTTGTCCTTACATAGCAACTTCAATGTTGGACTTAAAGTACTTTACAAATATAAATAAATTTTATAAGATTTACTAGTAGTATCTCCGTTTTACTGAGGGATAAACTTAGGCACAGACAAGTCAAGGATAATACAAAGTCTGTGTCAAACAGCACCAAAACAGTCTGGCTTCCAGTCCTGAACTTTAGCCATAAGACCACTGGTCCCCTTTGTGACTGAATGTATAAAAATAATTAATTAGTAAATGCTAATTTGCTTTACATTTTATAAGCCACAAGATTTATTTTGAATTTCCGGAGACATGCTTCATTTAAAAGAAAATAGAAGAGGCAATAACTACCATAAAATGTCAGGTATCCAAAGAGAGCAGCCAATAGGTACATTAAAAACATGGCAAAAAATGAAACATTGGACACATTCATCATTCTTCTACGGCTTCGGCTATTAAAGAAACAAACAGAAATAAGTGTTAACAGTGACAATATATTGCTGGTTTCTTTTTGAATAGTAAAGTTATATACAATCTATACATTTACCCTTTCAGTTCTTCATAAATAGGAAGAATAGCAGGATGGCAGACAAAAGAGAATGTTAGGATTGGTACGGCATAGACAGTCTGAAAAACATAAAACTTGCTTTATAAATTTCTTGATAGATGTAGCAAATTTATCTTTGTTGCACAGAATTCATCAGTAGGTTTCTACTTTATATTTTTACTTTCCATTGGAAGTCTAATTTGTCTCAATTTTCTGTTATAAAAGTCAACTATTCTGGAAGGTTATTACAACTTTCTCTCTCTCTTTTTTGTTCTTAAGGGCCCAATACTGGGAATCCTCAAGCCCCACTTAAGCCCATGGTAGTTGAATGCATTCTACCTTGCTGGATTGAATCTTTATGGCCGGATCTTGAAAATCTTTACTCACATGAGTATTTCTTTCTCATGAGATTTTCCATCACTAGGGGTATTTGTAGTAGTAAAGGTTTGCAGGATTGGGCCTTTAGGGGCTGACCCAAAGCCCACTGAAGTCAACGGAGACTTTTCAACCATTATAGTTACACAAGTGCAAAACCTATTTCCTGGTGAGGTTTGCACCAGTGCAACTTAATCTGGTAAATTATGTGTTTTTCTGAATACAGATGGGATTACTCACATGTTTAAAGTTAAACATGTGCTTAAGTACTTTGCCTTACCAGGAGAAGTACTGACTGCCTCCCAGGAGAGGCTGGAAACCCTCATCTCCTCTTGAACTCAATAAAAGTTAAGAAAGCCCCATTTTGCAGGAAGTGCACAGTGCCTTTCAGGATTGGGACATAATAAATGGCCCCCAAAATATTAGTTTTGGCAATTATGTAAGCAAAAATGACCATATTTCTATGTAATATTTGTTCTTCCTCTTTATTTTTAATAGTGAGAATGCCCTTTACATATGGTACCTTACCTGTGAGTTGAAGACAAAATATTTTGGCCTGCACATTTCATCACTAGTCATGTTTTGTGCTGTTCCATGCAAACGTGCAGCAGTTGCCAGGTGTGCCAATGTGCCATTCAGAGTTGAGTTCATCATGTCATACTCCAATACCAAAGGACAAAGGATTTGGGACTTCTTGCAAATTACCTAAAAATACCACATTGTTATTTTTAACTGATACAATATGATAAAGCGCTTCGAAATCATATGAAGTCTCACTTGCAATGCACTATTATAAGCATGTAAATCTACAGAGAAATTATACTTACAACAATAAGGAAGAAGACCATACACATTAAGGAAAGGCCACTTGTATACCCTAAATATCCTGTAAGCAAGAAAGAGAAACAACAGTTTAATTACAGCCTTGCTTTTTTATTTTTTTCACTTATTTGTTATTCACAAAATTTAGTAATTTACGAGTGTCTCATGGCTTGTTTTCACTGCAGTGTTAGCTCAAGCTATAAACTCAAGTTTTGCCCCTCCTTCTACACCCAAAAATGTCTAGCTCAAATTACGTGATGCTTTAAACTTGAGCTAGCTGGCCTATTAAGAGGAAACAGCTGTCACTGGAGTTAATGCAGTTGGGGGATGCAGCAGTTCATCAGCAACAACTCAACAACTGCTAATCCAGTGACTCTGTGCTGCTAATCAAAACCACGCTGTTTCACAATGTGGTCACTCTTAGGCTATGCAGTCACAGTGCTGCAGCTGTTCCGCTATAGTGCTGTAGTGTAGACCAGTGGTTTGCAAACTTTTGTGCTGGTGACCCCTTTCACACAGTAAGCCTCTGAGTGTGACCCCCCCCTTATGAATTAAAAACATTTTTTAATATATTTAGCACCATTATAAATGCTAGAGGCAAAGCAAGGTTTGGGGTGGAGGCTAAAAGCTCACAACCCCCATGTAATAACCTTGCGACCCCCTTAGGGGTCAGGACCTCAGTTTGAGAACCCCTGGTGTAGACACTTCTTACATTAATCGTAGGGATTTGTCCAGTGATGTAATTAATCCATCTCTCCAGGAGGTGGTAACTAGGTCAATGGAAAAATTCTTCTGTCGACCTAGATGCATCTACATTGCGGGGTTAAGTTGACTAACTATGGTGCTCAGGGTGCAAAATTTTTCACAGCCCTGAGCAACATGGCTGGGTCAATCTAATTTTTACATTTAGACCAGGGCTTATTCAAGTAAGTGGAGCAATTCAAGTATGCTAACTGGTGCAGTGAAGACAAGCCCTCAGTCATTAGGGCTCTATGGGGGTATGATTTCTGAAGTACATTAATGTGCTGTGCATTAAATTGGTCTGTGTACACCCTGCCAGTGTGCACCAGAAGTATGCACATGGCCTAATGAATGCAGAGCACATTAGTACTCATTAGAAATCACATCCTATAAAGCACATTAGCCCACTGTGAAAATAAGCCCTGAGGATCTCCTATAGGTTTATTCACTCAAACCAACCCATCATCTTCCATTTTCTTTAAAAAAAGCCTATATGGATCACTGAAGTACAGCCACTTCTGCTAAGGAACTAGGCAGCCATACAACACAACAGTTTAGGATCCCAAACAAACAAACAAACCAAAAACAAAGAACAACAAAATCCATTACTTCCAATTTAAACTGCAGGGAAAATTTAGTTACCCAAAATGAAATTTGGCCAGGACACAAGGGATAACATCCCCACTCTTGGAAGAGTGCCATGTGGTAACTGATGACCACAAGTGGTCAGGAGCTTCAGTTAATAGATCTAATCCTGTTTCCAATGAAGTCAATGGGAATTTTGATACAGTCTTCAGTGGGAGCAGAAATTGGTCCTGTATTTTATCTGAAAAAATGCCACTTTCAGTTCCACAGTCCTCCACAACATAGGGTGGGTTATCGAGTCAACCACCATGTGGGGTATTCACTCCATATTGATTCAGAGAAAGTATTCCACCAACTGAATCATGAGCATCATGTGCTTTCCTCAAACGTGCCGAACACGTACACTGACCAGGCCAAATCCTGTATAAACAGAGGTCTGACAAGATCACAGTCAAAGGCAGTGGAACTGCAGACTTCCCATCCTGTCCTCACCCACTTTCTTTTCCTCTTACACTCTACAAACACTCTGTAGCCCTCATTTATTTCTTAAAAAAAGAGATATGCTGTTCTTCTCCTCAGGGACTGAGATCATTTGCACAGCATCCACCTGGCAAGAGATCAGTAATGTGGAGGTAGCTCCCATATTTGGGCCTTCCACTTGTTAACAGCAAAATCAACACTTTGTTTCCACATTTACTTTAAATGAATAGTTGCTTACCTAAATTTTTCAGCAGTGACAAAGGAAGAATGAACACTATAGACACCAGCACAACCAAATAGTCACCATTAAGATACCATTCTCTGTAAGAAAAAAAGTTAAATTTATATAAGTAATCAAAGCATTTTCCAACAATGGTGCCTAGAGTTTAGTCCTTACATATATTTGTTTCTATAACCTGCTATTGTTTGTAAGTAAGAGATAAAATATCCTGTAACAATACCAAGAATAAAACTATTTTATGCTAAATTTCACAAAACAATGTATTAAAGGGGCTATTGAAGATACTGCCATTTCAAGATGTATTTCAAATATATTTTTTAACCTGATAAATGGGAGAAATAGGTTTACATGCTGAAAATTCTAGCATTCAGATGTACTATTTGAACTGCATTCTTAAGGATAATATCTAAGTCACAAAGGATCATCACACCACGAGTGAAGAGAAGAACGACCATGCCTCCTAGATCTATATTAAGGCGAAACTCCCATCATCTCCCCTTCTGCAATATCCCTTTCTCTCAGTGTCTTCTGCTAGGATAGGCATATACTTGGTCGTTGAGGGGAGGAAGGGAAAGAGACAGGAGACAGACAATGTGTTGGTCAGGTGAATAAAGAGGCGGGTGGAAATAAAAATTCATATTGCTCAAATTCACAAAGGTACTTATGTCCCTGAATCCTAATGAGAGGTAGCTGCCTAAGTATCTTTGTGAATCTGGGCCTTTGTCTCTTTGTTGCTCCCCAGGCCCCAACCCTGAGGCTGTATTATCTTTCTCACCATGCCCCATTTGGGATGGAGATCACCCTTTAAGAGAGGCTTTGAAGGGCTAGGGGAAATCTCTGGTAATGTGGCTCTACTGTATGCCGCCAGGGAGCTGGGGGAAAGCCAGGGAGAGTGCCAGAGCTGCAGCAGAACCACAAGGCCTCTGCATGACTGGCCCTGGCCTTCTGCCTATCACCTGGGACACAGGGAAGATTTCATTCTGTTCCACAGGGGCAAATCTGGCCCATCAAAATTGAAAAAATATCACCACAAGGGAAATTTCATAGAGATTTTCTTCCCCTGAATCCCCTCTTGTGTTTCTTTTTTCTTTCCATAGGCGAAAGCAGTCAATCATTTGTCAGGTATATTGGGAGCATCTTCCTCTGAAACACTGGGGAACAAATTCAGTTCTCAGACCAGTGTAAAGCAGATTTTTAACTTCAGTGCAATGAAGTAACAGGGCAAAACTGGTCATGGGTATTCAACTGTGGTAAGACACTGGACTTCTATTCAAATCCTATATTCCTAAGACAATTCATGTAACAGTGTAGCCTTTATCCCACTGTTAATACTGGAAATAGTACTAGCTGATCCATAACAGGAGATATTTTTAAACCAGACGTAATATTATTTGGATGAGCAAAGAAGCCTTGCTGAACAAATACTCTATCTTAAAGACTTTACTGGTTTGAACATTAAGGGCTAAATTCTGAAAACTGGTGTAAATCTGAATTAATTTTAACAGAGTCACTCTGGATTCATACCAATGCAAATGAGAGAAGAATTTGGACAAATTTCTTCAGTTAACTTTGTTTGAAACTTTTAAAAAAATACACTCTAAATTCTCAAATTAGTGTGATTTAGACATCTGTAAGATAAAGTTAATGTATTGCAACTTGTCTTTTAACAAGAAAATGTTTAAAAAAAAAAAAGAGTCAGATATCAAAGGTGTTCAGCACTTTGCATCAGGATGCATATTATTGCTGGTGAAAGCCCATGTGAAGGAAATCATGAGTCTCAAAGTCAAGAAGTTATGGAATTTCTGTGTGGATTAATGGATAATGTGGATGGACAGTTTGGATGTATGCTGTATATCTTAAATCACTACATGCATTGTAATCAATGAGTTGGTGTTTTTAATATTGCCACAGACTTACTGAATATTTGTCCTTAAGCAAGTATTAACTAGAATCACTGTAGAAATGCAGTTTACTCTTAGAGTAAGAATACTTCCCACAATGTTAAAGTTTGAAAACCATCTTATCAGTCTAAGGTTCCTGAAATACATTAGAGGTAACAACTATGACTCTATTTAACTTAATTTCATTATTGAGCAATATGTTGACCAGCACATCCGTTAGCACTTATTGGAAATTATTTACATATATGTATTCCATCGTATTATAGAAAACAGTTATTTTGCTAACATCTTTACCAGTAGAGGCTAGATCCATGTCAAATGGACCACCCAAGGGGTAGAAAAAAAAGCTTACTGGATCTTACCACCACCTTATCTCTGATTAAGAAGCTACACTAAGATGTACCAAAGGAAGTCTTCATATAAAATATATATGTTGCCCATTTTTGTTTCTACTATTAGTTTCTCTGATGAGGAGGAGTTCTATCACCTACCCTGTGTTCTCTTCAATGTTCATAAATGACTTGATGACCAATGGCAACTCATATTTCACTATGTAGAGGTAGCTTGACATAGCTGTAGATGAACAACATTATAAATCATTACAAATATAGATGATGGAAAATGACATAAGAGTCACAAAACTTATTTCATAACTTTACTTGACACAATTAATAAAAACATATGTGAAAAAGTCTGAGAATGGAGAGGGAGTATTTACTATTTAACATTACAATCTACAGTACATATTTTTCAAAATCCTCACCTCCAATGTTCTGCATTGTAATTGATCCGGAAGCTGCAATTTTTCCAGCCAAACCAAATGCCTTCATGCCTAGCTGTTCATATAACAGAGACCCTACAAACATACAAAATAAATCAATTGAAAATGTGTATTTTACAAAGGAAAGATAATATGAAGTTAGTAATAACTATTTGTACAAGAAGAAGAATTTACCATACCTCCTTCATTGGCAGTCTTTAGGAGAAGATGAACTGAATATAAAGAGAATATTGTCACAACCACCAAGAGAATCCTAGGAGGGGAGGGAAAAAAAAAGCAAAAAACTTTTAGACAGCCTTAATTTATTTAGTTTAGCCATATTAATTAAGTGTACTATTTGAACAGGAAGGATTTAAGATAGAACATAAGAACCAATATCAAAACAGTGAAATGAAAGAATTAAGAAAAATAAGTGTAAATTCCAATGCTAGCTGAGAAAGTCTGAATCAATCAGTGCTTGTTTATGAAAGGACACCATACTTAAATCCACACTGGAAGGTACAGCTACCTCTTTACATTATTATTTTGTCAACAGACCCAATTCTCATTTATACTAGATACTGCTGAAATGGGATTAAATAATACTTAAACTTGACGTAAGGCCCCTTTACACTATTAGAGTGGTGTAGAGAGGTGTAAGTATAAATGAGAATCAGACCCAATATATTTTTGATTGACCCAATAAACACATTATTTTAACAAAAGTATCAAAGAACATTATTTTGTATCACTAACAGCTGGTTTTTTATTTTTACTTTTTCCTCACATTCTTAGGTAATTACATCACTGCTAGTTCATCTCTGAAACACTAGACTTGTGACTGATGTAATTTGTGACTAGGTGAGAAAATCTGCTAAAGTCTGAAACAAGTCACCTTTCAGCTGTATGTGATGTTTTTGTGTAAAGCAAGACACAAGGACAGTTAATTGACTGGTAAAATATGGACTGACAACTAGAAAATGTTAAGAGCTTGTGACTCAGTACGGTGTGTTTTAAAATTCATATACATTGAAATGATCTGAATGCAGGTCAGTTTCCTTTGCTCAACATTTACTGTGGTTTCACCTGTGATTAAACAGACTGTTAATGGCTCCCAGAAGTTGTCTTATTTTCTTATAGCTTCTATTAGAACTACCTATCCTTTATTGAAATGCTTCTTTGTAACCGCTAAAAATTCTCAATGAATCACAACAAATACACCCTTCAGCAGCTGCATTGTTCTTTGCAGTTGAACACCAGTGTCACAAAGCTGTAGTAAATAAATAAAAAAAAACCTGTCCCTTCCTACACCAATACAAGCATTCTGCTTTAGAAGAACAGTCTCCAGAGACTATAGCTGCTCAAAAATGTGAAGCTCAGTTTAATGACTCCTCATTCCAAGGTTGTTCTTTTCATTTTCTGTATGGGTTTTAGTGCTTGTCAAAGTAAAAGATGTAGGGACACGAGCTTCAATCAGGCATATTGTTGACAAGTAATACAAGAATCTCCACACAGCTCCATCAAAATATATTGCAGAATACACCGCAAATCATATACAAATACATTTTCATGATTGTGAAAGGTAATCATTAAGTGTTGCACTTATAACTGGACTTCTCTAATTTGTTCACCAGCTAGAAACAGTACTGGAAAGAGCTTACAGATTATAGTGTTTGGTACTACAGAAAATGTTGAAATAGATATCTATTATCTATACTACCTCAGATTTAACTTAGAATGGCCACTTTATCAGAGTGACAAGGTAGTTTAGTCCAGTGTTTCCTCAAATGCAGCCACCAGGAGATTTTCTTGAAGCCACAGCCTCCTGGGTGGTGACTGAGGGGTGGGGCTCAGCGAGGCGAAGCAACAAATCAGCATCCCCTCCCCTGGTGCCACCAGCAGGGGTTTGGCTCTGCCCCCCACCCTCCGGAGCTGCAAATGCCAGAGGAGCAGGCAGCTGGGTAAGTTCCCCACCTTCTCAGGGGTGGTGGAACTTGGGCTTCCAGTTTCAGCTCTGGGCGGCGAACTGCAGGCTCCAGCTGCGTGACGTCGGGCTCTGTCCCCTATCTGCAGCAGGGCTTCGGGGTCTGGCCCTGGGCTAACTACCCCTCCATTGCTCCTGGCCCGCACTGTGTCCTCCAGCTCTGATCTCCAGCTGCAGAGTTTTGGGCCCCCCCTGCCTCCTCCACCAATTTTCCCTACCACCTCCCCATCCAGGGCTTAAATTGTCCCCCAGCTTGCCAGTAAGTCTGCTGTGAAAAGTGGTATTTGTATGTTTGTTTATTTATATCACTTTTCACTTTCTCCCAGCTAGCTAGAAAGTGTACTGCTGTGAAAAGGAATATTAACTAATATCACTTCTCACTGAAGTGGACTTTCTAGCTAGCAAATCAAAACAAAAAACAAACAAACATCATCAAAGCACCTTATTTGTGTTTCTATTCCGTTTAGGTCCAGTAAAGGAGAGACAAAATGCACATTTATTATTGAGTCTGCTAAAAAAAACAAACAACCTCCTCCCCACAACCCTATATAAATAAATTACTATGATTTGGACATGTATATGTGCATATTTATTTGTTTTTCAAGTAATTTAAGAAAAAAATTTCAGAGGCCACCAGCAACAGTTGGTGGCCGCAATCGGAGGACACCAAAAAAAAATTATTGTAAGAACCCCTGGTTTAGTTTGCGTGCTCATTTACTTCCTGGCTTCTATGCTGAAACCACCAAGCACACACTATGAGAACACTTGTCCAGTAGGAACTGAACTGACACCACCAGCTCAGTTCATATAAACTGCCTAATAATTATCATGTTAAAAATGTCAAGTCACTACCAGCCTGGGCCAGATGTGAACCAATCAGCTAGACATTAAAAGCTTTTTATACTGTTATTAATCCTGTGAGCCATGCACTCTCAGTAACATCTTAGCAACTGCAACCTGGGCTCTCTTGCATCTAGACTACTAATCATACTTAATTTTGTGATGTTATGTGAACTAGTGTAGCCTTATTTCAGTAGCAATACATTTGAATACAGAAATCTAGAGATGAAAAAAATTAATGAATTAAACCATTGTGGCACCTATGATTGCTAAATTGCTAGCTATAAATGTTTTAAAAAATGAACTGATTATAGCATAATGTGCTGAATTATTCAAGTAACTGACTTTAAACTTGCTTCCTCCCACCTATTTTACTTTTTTGTCTACACTAACTCCTAAGAGATAGCCTACCATGTGTTATACTGGTGACATCATAACCACTACAGAACCTCTTTAGAGCATGGAATTGGGATATAAAAGGGGCATGTAAATGCCTCTTTATTATTTTTTTACTGTATGGCACTGCTTTGTTAATTTAAAAAAATATTAATAGTATGTATAAATAAGAGAGTATATAAATTATAAAAGTTCTTAGCCAAAAATTTAAAAAAAAAAAAAGAAAAGAATAAATCATGCCAGGCACTAAACCTCCATGGGTAATTTGTTCCACTACTTAACTATCTGACAATTAGGAAGCTTTTCCTCATGTCTAACCTAAATCTCCCTTGTTGCAATTTAAGCCCATTACTTCTCGTCCTGTCCTCAGTGGATAAGGAGAACAATTTATCAATCTCCTATGTACTTGGAAAAACTGTTATGTTCCCCCTGAGCCTTCTCTTCTCCAGACTAAACAAAACACAATTTTTTCAGTCTTTCCCTTGCAGGTCATGTTTTCTAGACCTTTAATCATTTGTGTTGCTCTTCTCTGGACTTTCTCCAATTTGTCCACATCTTTCCTGAAATGTGATGCTCAGAACTGGACACAATACTTCAGTTGAGGCCTCATCAGTGTGGAATAGTGCAGACGAATTATTTCTTATGTCTTGTTACAACACTTCTGCTAATACATTCCAGAATGATGTTTGCTTTTTCTGGAACACTGTTATACTGTTCACTCATGTTTAGCTTGTAATCCATTATGACCCCCAAATCCCTTTCTGCATTACTCCTTCCTAGGCAGTCATTTCCCATTTTGTATGTGTGCAACTGATTGAAAGTATTCCACTTAAGAAGGAACAATTTGTCCTTGTTGAATTTCAACCTATTTCAGATCATTTCTCTAGTTTGTTAAGATCATTTTGACTTCTAAGCCTATCCTCCAAAGCACTTGTAAACCCTTCCAGCTTGGTATCGTCCACAGAATTTATAAGTGTACTCTCCATTTCATTTATCCAAATTATTCATGAAGATATTGAATAGAACGGGACTCAGGACAGATCCATGTGGGACTCCACTCTATATGCCCTTCCAGCCTGACTGTGAACCACTGATAACTCCCTGAATAACATTTTTAAACCAGTTGTGCACCCACCTTGCAATAGGTTCCTCTAGCCCAGTGGTTCTCAAACTTATTTGACTCCCCCCTCACCCCTGCTTGTGTCTGTAGTCATTTGCACACTCACAAGTACATATACCGCCACTCAGTTCTGAAAACAGAGTGGAAAGCGGCAGGCAGCTGCTGGCCAAGCACCCAGCTCTGAAGGCAATGCTGCCGCCAGCAGCAATGCAAAAGTTAGGGTGGCATGGTATGACACTGCCACTCTTACTTTTCCATTGCTGCTGGCAGTGGCGCTGCTTTGAGAGCTGGGCACTTGGCCAGTAGCCACCGCTCTCTAGCTGCCCAGCTTGGAAGGCAGAGTGGGGAGTGGTGGCTGCTGGCTGGGCGCCCAGCTCTGAAGGCAGCGCAGCCGTCAGTAAGGTAAGGCACACCCAGCCAGCAGCTGCCACTCTTCTAAAGCTTCTCCCTACCCCCCCCCACGCATTCCATGCCCCCTAGGCTATAATTCTCTAGTTTGCAACTGAGAAGGTCATGTGAGATCATATGAAAGCCTAGTTAAAGTTGAGCTACATCACATTTACTACTTTTGCCTATCCACAAGGCTTGTAACTGTTTCAAAGAAAGATCTCAAGAAGAGTCTGTGTGGCTCAAAAGCTTGTCTCTCTCACCAATGGAAAGGTGGTCCAATAAAAGATATTACCTCACCTACCTTGTCTCTCCAATATCCTGGGACCAACACAGTTACAACTACACTGGATACCTCTAATATTGTCTATTAACGGATACATGGCAGAAGAGCCTTTTTTTAAATTAACCAAAACATACTTACACAAAAAGAATAATTCCAGTGTTTGCCATGGCATAAGAAAGTCCAAGGATGCCACTACCCATAATAACATTGCTCAGATTAAACGCTGACATTCCAAAGGAAGTAGTACCTGGATGCTGTGTAAGGGAAGGAAAAGCTAATAATTAATAGAGAACCAGTAATTAATTCATGTTTTAGATTTGAATTTAAATGAACATTTTCCACTTTTCAAGGTTAAATATTTGAAAGTAAAGCAATTGTTTAGTGTGCTAATTTTAAAACATCATTAGTGCATACTTACATATTCAATGTCATACTTCTTCTTTCCAAGATTGGATTCAAGCAGGAAATTTTGATTTTCTGGATCCCTGTCTACACAAGATCTGTAAGAAAGAAAAAAATAATAATCCATATTTAATTGTTATAATGAACAAGGTTTTACATTAATGGCCTTTAGGAGGTCAGTTGTTCCTGCTTTTTATTCTGTTTCAAAGGGGATCAGAAAACCAGCAGATCATCCAAAAAAAACGAACTACACAATCTGTCATCTGCAAAATAAATATAAAATTTTGGATATTCAACTTCCTATATTTGTAATAGATTAAAACATTAAGATCTAGCAAGGCATTTTAAATGAGTACTTTAAAGGTGTGAAGTACATTATGTGTAATAAAGTACTGTACAAATATTAGCAAATGGAAACAAAACTAAGAGCAATGCAAAAATCCCTCTGACCTCGCAGGTGCTTTGGTTGGATATGGATAATTGAAGTCATTGCTGTTGGAACTATAGCTACTGCTGTCTTCGTCTGGAGAGATGTTAAACTTGCTCACTTCTGCTCTGCTCATGATGGGAATTCAATTAGCTTTTCCCAGTATTAGATGAAGTAGGGAATATTTGGCCTGATGACTGCCCCTCGGTGGCAGTCTTCACCGAGCTCGCTCTTTTGTCCTTGGATGCTGGACTTGCCTTGCCTGTGAAGGTAAAAAGGAAACGTCAATACTGCAGTGGTCTATCTAGCGGGTCACGTGAAGAGCTGCTGCTTGCTGCTGCTCTGGGGCTGATTCATCGTCAGCCAGGCGAGTGGAAAAGTACCAGCCAAGGAGGGGCGGAGAGGAAAAGTACAAGATACTGACTACAACGGAGAACAAAGATAAATCTTCAACTACAACACCCAAGCACACGCCTGGAAATGTGATCTGCATAGGAAAGGGTCTGCCAGCGTGTATGTACGTTGGACTTTCTGAGACATGGTCTTTCATGCACACACAAAAGCAAAAGAATGAAATGAAAATCACACTCTCCAGCTGCTAGGAAGACATTTATATCCGAAGATCAAATCCACCCAATTTACATAACTTACATGGAAACCAATCATACTGCAATGTAAAAACTATAATATTCACATTAAGATTTATAACAGAGAAGTACCCACATAGTATACTATAATGAAGAAATATTTGTTATAGTAACAATAAAATATCCCCACGCATAAATATATTTGATCACACACACACGTGTACCACATGTCTGAAAGAGAAATACCTCCAGTCCACCCCTCCTATGCCAGAAAAGAAATCTGATGCAACATCCATGTGCGATTGTCACATTCACTTGTGATTAATCTTCCTCTCCAACATTACCATACCGCTCCCCGCTCTCTACTCCCACCCCCCACCGCCCTTCCAGGGACATGGGATCCCTGCAGTTTAAATGGGGGAAAAATGCAAATCAGTCACAAGACTGCACCAGCAGCGTGGGTTGGTTTTTTTGTTTTTACCTTGGAAGGAAGCAGCATCTGTGGCGGGATTTTACGTGAGTCTGACCCACACAGAAAAGCCCGCGTAGGGGGTTTTAATATCGTTTCAGAAACAAAATATTGACCTTAACTAAAGGCACTAATAATCCACTCGGCGTTTTTAGAGCCCAGCCCCCTCGCCCGCACAACCATAGGAGCAATAAGCCCAGTACGTTACCTCGGCGAAGCTGAAAACCGGAGATTTTCCCTCTGATATCTTCAGAATACCGACGAGATCGTTTTCTAAACTGAGAGTTTTAAAATGTTCTTGAAAGGAAAAAACACAATCCTTAAAGTAGAAAAAATATAAATAAAAGTACCAAAATGTCGTTTAAAAGCCACCGGTACACGAGGAAAAAAATTAAGGCTCCCCTTCTACTTCAATCTGAGTCAGGGGAAGCATGTGGCTGTGGCGGGCAGCGCTGCGATCGCGGCCGGGCAGGCGGGTATTGCTCCCTCACGGCGTTGCTGTAGGTCTGAAAGCTGTCTCTGCTGCCCCTGCTTTTGAGAGTGGAATGCGGCGGGAAGGGGGGAGGAAAGGGCGAGGCACCTACATACACAGCAATGTGCCGCCTCTCCTTTGTATACCAACACCAGCCCCGGCTCCTTGCGCTGCCTAGCCACGCCCCGGCTCGTTTCCTCTCTCGCCTTTTTCAGCTCTGTTTAGGATGCCACTCAGACGCTGTTACTTCACTAAGCTCCCTCCTGCATCGACGGGAAATACTACGAGAACATTATTTAGCACTGATGTAACACTGGAGACAATACTGTACTTAACTAAGCCCCCCCCCTCACCAAACGAGATAATACCACAACTGTGTGTTCACGTATTTCAGAGGATCTCAAAGGGCCTGACATCAGTTTATGAAACCTCACAAAACTGGAATGAGGTACGCTCCCTTTTAGCGAGAAGGAGACAGAGGTACAGAGAGGTTCAATGAATGCATGCAATAACCACAGTTGTTTCAAGGACATCAAAAACTTTCATTCATTACTAAAGCGTCTGCGGCTTCAACTTCCCCATCTTCAAAATCCTACTTCACAGGGATGGGGTGAGGCTGTTTGTCAAGAACTCCTTGGTGTAAAGAAATTCTCACTTGCCAATTGCAGTTTACCGAATATTTTATTTCAGTACCATGTAAATGGGTGTAGCTGAGACTCCCCTGTCCATCATTGTGAGAGATCCCCAGACTCTCACTGTTTCCAGTCATCCCTTCTTTAGTGTTTATATCATGTTACAATGATGCAAAGGTTACGGAGGTGAAAGCTGATCAGCCCCACGGCCCTACTGCTGTCATTTATTATTTGTAATGTATGATGTGGTGCACGCACAATCGCACATATAAGTCCAGATGGTAGAGCGGGTGGAAAAGGCACCCTTAGGCCTGCGTCAATGGAGTATTTTCTCAGCCCTTCGCCTGGAGCCTCACACTTTTTAAAGGGTGAGGGCAGGAAGGGGGACACAACTCCCTTATCCTCAGCCAATGTCCTACTATTTCCCCCAGCGATAGTTGGAGGATTTTGCTCTCTCTACGATTTAGGAGGGGTGACGGTCAGTACTAAGCATTACCGCCTCTCCAGGGAGGGCTGGGGGGCATGGATTTTATTCCATGGCTCGTCTCCCCCCTGCGGGAAGTTGCTGGGGGGGATTTCGCTACCTTTCCCCCATGCAGGGATGTAGGCAAATGTTCCACGGTATTTCACACGCTCCCCGCCTTTACCGAGGGGCCTTGGAAGGGAGGGGGCGGGAGATTTGCGGGGGTCCCCCCCGTCCCCGTGAGTTGCGGGGTTGGTACCTTTGGAAAGGGGGGCGCATTCTGTTGTTAGTGAAACGTGCGCTTCTCCCGGGAGGGGTCCCTCCCTCGCACTGCCCCAGCCCGCTGCCCGCCCTGAAGTCCTCCAATTGCTTCCTGCCGGCGGCCGTGCGCGTAGGCCGGAGCTGGAGGGGGTGGGTGCGCGCATGTTGCGGAGCGGGCGGCCCTGTACGGTGCGGTGTTCGTGTGCAGCCTGATGGAGCCCCCCGCTGTGGCCTCTCTAGGGAGGGGCGCAGGGGCGCGTGCGGAGGGTCTATGGGGTGGAGAGCCGGGGGTGGGTAGGTGTGTGTGCGTGTAATGTGCTGGCCGGGCTCGCTGCGTGCGTCCGATCTGTGCGGCCACTGCCCGGGCTGTGTTGGCCCCCCCGCTTCCCTTGTCACGGTTGCAATGGGGACTCCCCCCGGGGGCGCCACGCCCAGCGGCCCGGGACTCAGCGCACACCTGGCCCCACGCGGGCCGGGACTGAGGGAGGGGGGCCCGCTCTCTGCCCCCAGGGGCACGGGGCGCACGGATTTAAAAGGGGCAACCGCTAAATTCAGGGGCGCTGCTCTTCCGTGGCCGCCCGCGCCCCACCGTGGCTGAGGGGCTCTCCCCGGCGGGACGGCGCGAGCAGCTCGGGCAGTCGGCGCCTCGAGACCCGGCGCCAGGCCTCAGCCCGGCGGCGCGAGCCGACCGCTCGCTTCCAACCTGCCCGCGTAGAGGCGCCGAAAGTTCTAGAGCAGGCAGGGGCGGGGGTTGAAGCGGAGGAAGAGGGCGGGGCCTTTCTGTCAGCGCGCGGGGCAAAGATTCTAAAAATTTTCCATAGCTGCAGTAACTGAGATAAGAGACGTTCGCTGGCTCCGCCTCCCCGGCTGTGTGACGCGCGTTAGTCAGTTCCCCTTTCCCCCGCTACGGGGGGAGCCGCCAATCAGCGCCAGGGCCCGGCAGGCAGGAGCCTGCGCGAGCAGCCGTCCCCGGCGGCCCCTCACGCGCTGTTCACGTGCCCGCGCTGCCAGGGCCGGCCCCTCGCCCGTGCTGCCTTGTCCCTTCCCTCTGTTCGGGTCTGAACCCGGGCAAGGGGTGCACGGGCTGCGGGTACAGACCCGCACACGGTGCCGCTGTCTGGGGATAGCCTGGTGACCCAGTGCTGGGGCCAGGGGTGCGCAGCAGGTTTGCCAGCAGCCTCCCGGAGCTGCCCTGTTTTGTATGTTGGCAAGGAACGGAAGGAAGGCACCAAATGGTGGCTGGGGAGAGATCAGGGGGCGATCTGCTGACACTCTTCTTACAAGGTTTGGTGCTAGCCATGGGCACTGGCCCAGCTCGGCCACCACAGCCCTTTAAAACCACATGTGAGTTCGGTTGTCAAATGTGGCCCTCAGGCAAATGAGGCTGGGAAGTTTGGCGCCTTGGAAAGAGATGCTCAGTGTCCAGCAAAGGGCTGATCAAGGCAAATGTGCCACAGGCAGGGTGGCCACTAACACATCCCCAGAATACGGGACCTGGACATTTCAGGACTTCCAGGAACGATCTGACCCTGACCCTGCCGGTGTGTCCTCGCGTCTGTGACTTTTCCCGTCAGCATGACTCTGCCGCTCGTGATGTAACTGTGCCACTGCTGACATGATCTGACCCCTGCTGGTGTGACCCCTGCCTCTGCCAGCATGATGGCACATGGGAAGTCATGCTGGTGAGGGGTGGAGTGATGTGCTCTTCAAAATGCTGTCTGCTGTGCATGATACCAGTCAAAACCATGTCCCATTTTGTCTCTGTACTGGACAGAGGGCAAACGATAGAAAAACAGCACTGTCCAGCTGAATGGCCTGCGTACCCACAAGTGTTCACATGGGTTACCTGTCTGCATCCGAAAGTGGGATTTGTTCTTTAGGTATTCAATATAAAATAAAACCTGTGATTTGATGTATTTTAAAGTTATGTGAAGGGTGCTTGTAGCATGTGAGTAAGCAGCCTTAATGCTTGTATAAATCCTGATAAATAAATATATCTGTGACGAGGGGAACTGCCAACTGTTGTGCTGAGACTACTTCTAACCCTTTTTCCCTGCCAGCTTGGGACTCCAGAACCTTGCCAGTTTGAGTCAGATACGCTAGCCTATAACAAACACGGACCCAGGTCTGAACCACGTCCCTCAACAGCTGCAGGCTTAACTGAAAACAGCTTAAGAAGTGTTCCTGTCTTTAACACTCAGATGCCCAGCTCCCAATGGGGTTCAAACCCCAAATAAATCCTTTTTACCCTGTATTAAAGCTTATACAGGGTAAACTCATAAATTGTTCGCCCTCTATAACACTGATAGATATGCACAGCTGTTTGCCCCCCCTTCCCCGCCCCTCACCCCCAAGCATTAATACATACTCTGGGTTAATTAATAAGTAAAAAATGATTTTATTAAATACAAAAAGTAGGATTTAAATGGTTCCAATTAATAACGGACAGAACAAAGTAAATTACCAAACAAAATAAAATAAAACATGCAAGTCTAAACCTAATACAGTAATAAAGTGATTACAGATGAAATCTCACCGTCAGAGATGTTCTAGTAAGCTTCTTTTATAGACTAGTCTCCTTCTAGTCTGGGTCCAGTGATCACTCACACCCCTGTGGTTACTGACCTTTGTTCCAGTTTCTTTCAGGTATCCTTTGGGGCTGGAGAAGGTATCTCTTGAGCCAGCTGAAGACAAAATGGAGGGGTCTTCCAGGGGTTTAAATAGACTGTCTCTTGTGGGTGGACACCCCTCCCTCCCCCTGTGTAGAATCCAGCTACAAAATGGAATTTTGGAGCCATATGGGTAAGTCACATGTCCATGCATGACTCAGAACTTACAGGTAGCAGCCATTGTTCACATGCTACCTTGAACGTCCTCAGGTAGACTTCTTATGTGGATTGGAGTTTTCCAAGATCTGTTGTCTGTTAAGTGTTTCTTGATTGGGCACTTAACTTGCAAATTCATTTTTAAAGAAGCTGACCAAATGCCTTACTAAGGCTACTTAAACTCAAACAAGTACACAGCTAATATTCATAACTTCGAGTACAAAAATTATACATGCATACAAATAGGATGAATATATTCAGTAGATCATAACTTTTGCAGAGATATGTTACGTGGCCTATCTAGCATAAAACATATTCCAGTTATGTCATATTTACTTTCATAAGCATATTTCCATAAAGCATTATGGGGTGCAATGTCACAACATCATAAAAACTACTTTGCAAAATCAGCAACCACCTGAAGAATTTGGCAAGTGCAGAACCCTTCCTGTAATGTACTAGAAAAAAACCTTTGTTTTAAAAATATATGTGATTTAGAAGGGTCTGGATTCATACTGATTCTTCTTGATATATTTAAAAAACAAAACAAAACATTTTTAATACAATTGTCTATTGCACATATTCAGCACAGTGACTTATTTTATAGCTTTGTAACTAAACATTGTAAGTTATATGCATAGTAACATTGTAAAAGTTACTTCTATCCACTTGGTTTTAAAATGTAACTTCATACATTTCCCAAAGGGCCTATAAATGAAATATATTGTGTCAAAGCAGTCTGTATAAGCAGCTCCATATATTAACTGTATCAGTGCATAAGAGTAATATGAAAATCCTTTAAACACATAATGCAGATCAGGTGAAATCCTACATGCTGCTGAGGGGCTGTGGAAGGCTATAGAACAGAATCATAGAAATGTCAGCCCTGAAAGGACCTTGAGAGTTCCAGCCTATGCAGAAAGAAAAGGAGTACTTGTGGCACCTTAGAGACTAACCAATTTATTTGAGCATGAGCTTTCGTGAGCTACAGCTCACTTCATCGGATGCATACCGTGGAAACTGCAGCAGACTTTATATACACACAGAGATCATAAAACAATACCTCCTCCCACCCCACTGTCCTGCTGGTAATAGCTTATCTAAAGTGATCATCAAGTTGGGCCATTTCCAGCACAAATCCAGGTTTTCTCACCCTCCACCCCCCCACACACAAACTCACTCTCCTGCTGGTAATAGCCCATCCAAAGTGACAACTCTCTACACAATGTGCATAATAATCAAGGTGGGCCATTTCCTGCACAAATCCAGGTTCTCTCACCCCCTCACCCCCCTCCAAAAAACACACACACAAACTCACTATCCTGCTGGTAATAGCTCATCCAAAGTGACCACTCTCCCTACAATGTGCATGATAATCAAGGTGGGCCATTTCCAGCACAAATCCAGGTTTTCTCACTCCCCCACCCCCATACACACACAAACTCACTCTTCTGCTGGTAATAGCTCTTGGGAGACAGGCCAGTCCTTGCCTACAGACAGCCCCACAACCTGAAGCAAATACTCACCAACAACCACATACCACACAACAGAACCACTAACCCAGGAACTTATCCTTGCCACAAAGCCCGTTGCCAACTGTGCCCACATATCTATTCAGGGGACACCATCACAGGGCCTAATAACATCAGCCACACTATCAGAGGCTCGTTCACCTGCACATCCACCAATGTGATATATGCCATCATGTGCCAGCAATGCCCCTCTGCCATTTACATTGGTCAAACTGGACAGTCTCTACGTAAAAGAATAAATGGACACAAATCAGACATCAAGAATTATAACATTCATAAACCAGTCGGAGAACACTTCAATCTCTCTGGTCACGCAATCACAGACATGAAGGTCGCTATCTTAAAACAAAAAAACTTCAAATCCAGACTCCAGTGAGAAACTGCTGAATTGGAATTCATTTGCAAATTGGATACTATTAATTTAGGCTTAAATAGAGACTGGGAGTGGCTAAGTCATTATGCAAGGTAGCCTATTTCCCCTTGTTTTTTCCTCCTCCCCCCCCCCCCCCCGATGTTCTGGTTAAACTTGGATTTAAACTTGGAGAGTGGTCAGTTTGGATGAGCTATTGCCAGCAGGAGAGTGAGTTTGTGTGTGTGTGTGTGTGTGTGTGTGTGTGTGTGTGTCCCCGGAAAAAAAAAAAGGGGGGTGGGGAAAAGGGGGGGGTGGGGTGAGAAAGCCTGGATTTGTGCTGGACATGGCCCACTTTGATTACCATGCACATTGTGTAGAGAGTTGTCACTTTGGATGGGCTATTACCAGCAGGAGAGTGAGTTTGTGTGTGGGGGGGTGGAGGGTGAGAAAACCTGGATTTGTGCTGGAAATGGCCCAATTTGATGATCACTTTAGATAAGCTATTACCAGCAGGACAGTGGGGTGGGAGGAGGTATTGTTTTATGATCTCTGTGTGTATATAAAGTCTGCTGCAGTTTCCACGGTATGCATCCGATGAAGTGAGCTGTAGCTCACGAAAGCTCATGCTCAAATAAATTGGTTAGTCTCTAAGGTGCCACAAGTACTCCTTTTCTTTTTGCGAATACAGACTAACACGGCTGTTACTCTGAAGCCTATGCAGAGTAACAGCAGTGGGCTGGGAGGCAAAGAAGTCATGCAGGAAAACTCTGTAATGCCTTGCATCTAATGGAGCCAAGCTAGTTGTCCAGGCTCCAGTCCATGGTATCACAAAAGAAGGATGAGGTGTGTGTGGGTGAACAAAACATCTGGGTTTATGGGTCTGAAAACTATTTAAACCCACTGGTCCACAAAGATGTATATAGGGCTGAGGTTTCCATACTTTCTTTGCTGGAGTTTCATGCATTATTCTTACCTCACACAGACAGACTGTGGCAGGCTATTATGGGATCTTATCCTGTACTCCTTTCTCAAGTAAAACTCCACTGAAGCCAACAGGAATTGTAGTGCACATATTAAAAGTATCATTCAAAATCTTGTTTAATTCTCAAATATATATTCCTAGGTTTATCCTACCCTAGTTTTAGCTTTCCAATATTATCACCACAAAATCATTATGTTAAAAAAGAACAACTTTTTAAACAAAATTAAATTAAAATTTTAAATATATTAAAATTTAGACTTATACCAAAAGGAAGTAGGAATCCTGACCTTTGCTTTTTAAGCCATACAGTTGTGCCATTGTATTTGAGTTCACTCAGAACAGTGGATTCTGCATTTAATATATACAACAATACCCAGCCACAAAAATGAGTCAGCCTTAAAAGGGCACTGCCAAATACCATGAAAAAGATTTTCACTTTATGTTTTTCACTCTATAACATTCTCTTAAGAGGTTTAAAAATAGTATTTCTCTCCATTAATCTTGACCTTTTCCACTCAGCAAATATTGATTTTTCCCTGTGTTGTATGAAATTAACATCAGTTTTTTGTTTATCTTTTTGCTCTGTGATAATGTAGTACAATTTGGGGAATAGTATTTGTTAGCTCAAGCTCCCTCCACTGTCGCAATCCTCTCCCCCTTCCCTCCCCACTGATTTTTATTGTCTAGCTCCTTCAGGGATCAGAGCTATAATTTTTGTTCTTGTAAATTTTGCTGGTGATGGAAAATCAATTTTAAAATAGATATTTAGAATCTCAAAGATGTTTGTCACACAGTTACGTCATTGTTTGTGTATAAACATAATTTATGATGTCAACAAAGCCCTCAGTCCACTTCAGATCTGGAAAAGGTCACTTACATTTTTGTGGGCCCCACAAAAATAGCATAAATGGAAGAGTGGCTCAGAGGGCCAGTACTAGGCCGCACAATGGTGTTATATTCACAAGGGAGAGAAACTGTGGCAATTGGCAAATGCCTCCATACTAGTCCCACAAGGGTCAGTGTGAAGAACAATGATGGGGACAGAGGAGGAGCCATGGGATGTGTATTTACATTAATCCAATGGCCTGAATGCACCATGGCATCTTTGGCCAGGATACTGCACATCAGGCAAAACCTTCATAACTTTTGTCAGTAGAGGGTAGACAGGGTTACCCAGAATCATAGTGGAAACAAAGACTCCATTCATGTTCATATTATTTCGTGGGAACAATGTACCTGTCTGCACACTCTTGAACAATCCTGAATTACTTTACAGGTGTGTCTAACATGTGTATCTTTGAATTTCTCCCAGTGGTCTACCACGGTCTGCATCATGAGGGAGCAATGGGCCAGATCCTCAGATGTATTTAGGTACCTAATTCCCATTGAAATTAGTGGGAGTTAGGCATCTAAATACCTCAGAGGACCTGGGCCAACAGCTCTTTCTGTTGATATAAGCATTTGCTCCTTGGTGAGTGGTGGGGATGGAGATATGGGCACATAAGAGTTATCTATGGCTCTGGCACAATTTGGGAAACCTCAGCTGTTCAGAACCTGCAGTTATCTCAAGGATTATTACCCACCTTTAACACATATGCAAGCAGCACAGCAGTTATTGGCTTACAAACAACTATTACTAGAGTGCCTATGGTGGACCCGCCAACTGTAATCTGGCTCCCAACAGACCTTTAACTTTCAGGTAGGGCCAGTTTCCGAAGGACAATGGACATATACTTCTGGAGTGGTATCGCCTTTCTAAACCTTGTGTTATGATATTCCAGAGCTAGGATGAGATCCTCACGCAGTACCAGAAAAGTAGCCTTCCTCATCCTGAAGTTCTCAGTCCATTGCTGTCCATCCCATGTCTCCATAGCACTCTGCCTTTAGGGGCTGGGTCTAGATCTGCCACTAGAAAGGGTGCTCTTCATCCATCATGAGAGATGGCATCCACTAGCTCTACTAAAAATAGAAAGGCCTCTCCTGAAGCTCTGTCTGAAGCTGGTGTGCGTCAGATCATCATCAAATCACAGCACTGTTGGGAGGGGGTGGTGAATTGTGGAAGTCTGAGGTTTGGAACTTTACTTCCATAATTTCTAATGGAAGAGGGGCGGACAGTTTCTTCCAAAATGTCCAATGCAATGAGCAGTTTGCAGCAGTGCTGGGAACCATGGGATGCATGCCCAGAAGTTACTGTGTCCAACACACTTGATGGCAGTGACAATGTAGATTTGTGTGTGTGTGTGGGGCAGGGGGACAGCAACCTCGCTACACGTTAATGTGTGTTTTAAGTGTAGATGCACTTTTATTAGCTTGCATCAGGATAAATTAATTGACATAGGTTCAACTAATGTAAGTCTGTAGCACAGAGATACTCCAGGTGGGTCAGAGAGGCAGCACATACACTGGAGAAATGACTATATGGCTGCAATGCATTCTTGCTCTCGTCATAGGGTTTATGACTATGTGCATGAGAATTTCACCTCCTTAGCTCACCCACAACTCACAGTCCAGTTACTTGTTAAAAAATAGAGGCATGTATCTTAAAGCTAAATAGGTATCTTCTGTTCTTACAACTGCATCTTCTTGAGCACATTTACTTCGTAAGAAATTATAAGAAATTAAGTTAGGATGCATTTTCACCAGGCTATAACCACCAGTGTTGAGTTAGGTGAAAGTTTGGTCCTAAATACATTCAGAGTATCTCTTTTACCCAGAATTCTCCTGCTTTTGATGGCTTACTTAGATTTTTAATTTTAATTTTACTCTTTCCTATAATTAATTTAACTTTTTCTTTGAGAATTTCTTTGTGAACTCCCCTCTGTTCTCCATATATTGGCGCTTCAAGTGTTTAAACCACTATAACTAAAACATTAATTTTCTATAATTAATTTTAAAACTATGATGGAAAACCTTTAATATAGACGATATTTAAAAGCCTGTTTTTGCCACTCATATTTGACTACTAATAGGAATATTCAAGTTATATGGTTAAGGGTTGCAAAGTCAGTCCCAAATTTTGTATTCTTTGCAAAAACATGTCACAATAGAAAGGGCATGGATGAATATTTTTAAAAGGTTCCAATTCTGCAAATATTTGTGCATGTGGTTAACTTAATGCATGTGAGTAGTTCTATGTATGAAAAGTTACTGAGATGCCTAAGTGTTTGTAGTATCAGGTCATATATGTATTATAGCCAGTCAACTACTGAATGTAAAACTTCATTTTCATCAATAGTTGATCCATTTTAATATCAGGTCTATTTTTTATTTTTTTAAGAATAGAGGTCGACACTAAGGTCCTATATACAGTGATAGTAGACAGACCTTTTCTTCCTTAATGAATGATTTGGTTTGTTTGTTATTTTCTCCCTTAATTCTTATGTATAAATGAACATACTTTAGCTCTCAGTGAAGACATTTTCCCTGCAATATATGGCAACACACTGGGGATTTTGCATGAGCAAGGACTGGTGGACTCCAAACCTGAGCATTGTAAGAATTCTTTGGTGGATAAAACACTTATACATTTTTGTTTTAGTTTAGAAAATTTAAATTTGAAAATGCTTATTTTAATTTAAAACATTATGTAGAAATGCATTTAAACACTTCGTATGTTGTGGGAAATGCCTTCTACCAAGTGAGTTTTCATATTCTTCAGCTGAGCAAAATGGACACAGTTTTCATTGAGTTACAACAGTTCTTGTGGACAAACTCCTGGCGGAAGTTAGGGATGGCTAGCTGTTTCAGTTCGTATTGCCTTCTATATACAATAAATAGTTTTAAATTAGACAAGAGTATGAAGCAAATTTATTTTTTATGGACTATATACTGATTCAGCACAATGGGAAGGATATTGTTCTATTTATTTAAATATTGCAGAATCTCTAGGATCAGCAAGGATCGATTACGTGAACTACCTGTTCTGTTCTTCTCTTTTTATGAGTCATACTTTTATTGAATTTATCTGAAAATGCTGTGTCATGCAAAGGTTGCATAACTGCTACTCCACATTCTGACCCAGAATTCGTTGACTGCTTCTAGTCCATACTAGGGAGGCAATCTGCACTCCTTATTCAGGCAACCAATGCATGACACAGTGGTTCGAGATACGTTTAGAAAAAGTAATGTACATAGAAGAACAGAAGTGTGTTTGTATGGGCATATAAAGTAACCCAGTCCTATCTACAGTAGAACATTAATTGGCGTTAACAATTGTTCAATATTTAAATAAACATAATATAATCATGTTCCTGTTGTGCTGAATTAGCAGTTTAACCATACAGTTATTCAGTGGGAGTTTTGCTGAATATATATGGAATATTAGATCCCAGAAGACTGCATGTAACTCTTCTTTAGCTGTGGTTTCTAAACAGAGTTGGACATACACACACAAGTAGAGTGCTTAAATCTCAGTCTATATAAGGGGTGCACAAACTTTTTGGCCCGAGGGCCACATCGGGATTGCGAAACTGTGTAGAGGGCCAGGTAAGGAAGGCTGTGCTTCCCCAAACAGCCTGGCCCCCGCCCCCTATCCACCCCCTCCCACTTCCCGCCTCCTGCCTGCCCCCCTCAGAACTCCCGACACATCCAACCCCCCAGCTCCTTGTCCCCTGACCACCCCCTCCCAGGACCCCCGCCCCTGGGACCCCACCCCTTATCAACCCCCCCCTGCTCCCTGTCCCCTGACTGCCCCACCTCCTATTCACACCCCCGTCCCCTGACAGGCCCCCCAGGACTCCCACTCGTATCCAACCCCCCACTGCTCCCTGTCCCTGACTGCCCCCCAGGACTTCCTGCTCTTTATCCAACCCTCCTGCTCCCCACCCCCTTACCATGCCGTTCAGAGCAGCAGGAGTTTGCAGCCCACCGCCTGGCCGGAGCCAGCCATGCCGCCACACTGCCCACCAGGAGCGGCGGGCCAGAACGCTGGCGGTGCGGCGAGCTGAGGCTGTGTGAGAGGGGGGACAGCGGGGGAGGGGCCGGGGGCTAGCCTCCCCGGTTGGGAGCTCAAGGGCTGGGCAGGACGGTCCTGCGGGCTGGATGTGGCCCACGGGCCGTAGTTTGCCCACCTCTCGTCTATATGATCCATATGAGCTATAGTTTATGATACCAATCTATAATCTGTATTTAGTAGTTTATGAGGCTATAAGATGCTGTGAACATTGCCGTCTTTTTCACAGAATGTGACAGGTTTTATCATGGAACTGTAAACCCGTAAAAAGTATAATATGTTACACTTTGTTTAGGTGTCTGTTTTCTTCATGCAGTAGGTATGTGTAACCCTATCACTGAGAATCACATCCAGCTTATAACTGTTAAGGGTTTTACTCTTAACTTCATTAGGATGAACAAGCATATTTTCATTTGGGATTTATCTTGCTCCCATTGAAGTCAGTGGGAAGTTTTGTCATTGACTTCAGTGGGAACAGGATTGGGCCATTTGTGTTGTTAATGACTGTCTGGTACACAATTCCTGTGAGATCCTTGTTTGATTTATAATAATTATGTTATGAGCTCTAAGGGCTTTTGATTCCCACACATTTTACCTAGTCAGCATGGGGAGCAAAATGGGCATGGGGAGCACCTTATTCCCAGTCTTACAAAGACTTACTCATATGTTTAACTTTACACATCTGAGTAGTCCTATAAACTTCAATGGGTCTCCTCTCACTTTCTGAGAGTACTAAAGTTTTTGCAGACTAGTGCATTAGATGGGCCTCCAGATTAGGAAGGTATGGGCTTTTCTTCACCAGCAAATTAGGTCATGTTTTAACGTGACCTTGAGGAGTTGTGTTAACTAACACAATGTTAAACACAATTCAGCAGTCTGTGTTCGCAGGGGCAACATGTTTAACTTCAGAAACATGGTTTAATTGGAACCATAGAAGTAACTTGTCCTTGTCTACTCTGAGTGCAAAGTTATGTTTAACGTCTTGTTAGTTTCAGAACTCCTCAGGGTCAAGTTCTAATATGACCTATTTTTCTACTGAAGACAAGCCCCAAATGGAGAAATGGCAAAGATTATTATAGGATGAATTAAAAATGGTAAAATAATTAAAGTGAAAATTATACTACAATACAAAGGAAATTAAATAAAATAATTTAAAATAATGTGAGTGCATAAGATTTGTGTATCATTCTGTTTTTTCCTTTGCTTTTAAGGTATTTATTTGTTTTAGTTCTGTTGGGGTTGTAGCCTACTATGTGTAGGAAATGTTGAGTCTCTAGCTAGTATTGAAATTCAGAATGAATTTAGAATACGTCCAGGATTACATGTTTTTTTAATCTCATGGAGGATATGGATGATAATTGACACAGTCGTAATAGTTACTAATTTGGACTAAAGTGTACAACTATCATTATTACTAACATGAACTATGCCAATAGTTTTAAAGTGGTGTACTACCAAAACCAAAACAACACTAACAATATCACCCTTCCAACCATAGCTTTCAAGTCTCCACACTGTTCAGAGATAAGACAATTTTTGCTCTTCTCTGCTGTTCTATCAGACCTTTGTTTGGCTCCCCATTGTCTTCCTTGTTTTATGGCTGATGCCAGTGACCCTTAGTCTGCAGACCAGACTGGCACTTTATAAAGCCTTAATGACAAAGATAAATACTTTTCTGCGGTGTTCAGTCAGGTTTCAGATGTTGGACTGCATCAATATTAGAACCTTACTTAAAAAAGAGAATGAAGGCAGAGAAACAAGAAGACTGATAAAAAAGGGAATGTGGGATGAGAGAGTCAACAGAGGTCAGTTAATCATTTGCATTCACTGAATTGTAACAGTAAGTTAAGAATTTATGCTTTGGCCTAACCTTCTTGCCACACTTCATCATGTTCACTATCCCCTCATTCAAAATTTCCAGTGAGGGTATAGAGATTTGCTCACATTGCTGAGTGCTATAAACATTTCTCTCTAAAATGTGTCAGATTCTCTCCTGCATTAAGGCTTCTTTATTATCACTCCACTGGTGCAAAGTAGCCCTAATGCCATTTTAGCTAGCCACAGAAGGATCACCTTCATGTAGGCATCCTTGTGTACCACAGAGCCACCATAGCAACTTTTAAGACACCGTACTCCCAACTATCACCATAGATCTATGCCACCCAAGAATCCCCTATGTTTGTGCACATCTCTACTGCACAGTGATTCGAGGCTGTTTTAACAATCCTTCACAGTTATTGTTAGCGGACACTGGGAGATTGGCCTGATGCAGAGCAAGAGCAGGCTTGGGTGATTGGTTTTACACAGTATATGAGTGCTTCTTGGCCACAGATGCGAATCAGGTACTATTCACAAACTTCTCTGCAGAGGAGCTGAATGAATATTAAGACATATGTACTGTATGCTAATAATTTTCCTCTCTGTACTTCTTTCAGCAGTTGTCAGTGGCATGCAGGATTGAGTTCTTAGGGCAAGATTGTGGCCAGAGCCAAAGGCATGCGGATATGGTGTTAGTTAACAAGGGGAGAAGGGTTCAAAGAACTTTCTTCCCTTTCAAACATTTGCAGGAAATGGCTTCATTGTAAATAGAAAATAGATGGACCACATGTACCCTGCCTCCCTCCATGCTACCCAGTTCGGAGTTGGTAAATCCACTGTGGGAGCTGTTGTGATTCAAGTGTGCAGAGCCATTAATTGACTTCTGCTCAGAAGGGTCGTGACTCTGGACAACATGCAGGACATAGTAGATGGGGTTCCCTAACTGCAGTGGGGCAATAGATAACTTGCATATCCCTATCGTGGCACCAGACCAGCTTGCCAAAGAGTACATAAACTGAAAGGGATACTTTTCAATGGTGTTGCAAACACTGGTGGATCACAGAGGGCATTTCACTGACATCAGCGTGGGATGGTCAGGAAAGGTACATGATGCGCGCATCTTTAGGAACTCAGGTCTGTTCAGAAAGCTTCAATCAGGGATTTTCTTTCCAGATTGCAGAATAACCACTGATGATGTTGAAATGCCAATAGTGATCCTGGGAAACCCAGCCTACCCTTTGCTCCCATGGCTTTTGATGCTGTACACTGGTCACCTGCACAACCGTAAGGACCAGTTTAACGGTGGGCTGAGCAAGTGCAGAATGGTGGTGGAATGTTTCTTTGGCTGTTTAAAGGGTTGCTGGCACAGTTTGCTTACTAGGATAGACCTCAGTGAAAGCAATATCCCCATTGTTATCACTGCCTGCTCTGCGCTCCATAATATCTGTGAGGCAAAGGGAGAGAAATTTCTGCAGGGGTCGGGCGTAGTGGTGGATAGCCTGGCAGCCAGTTTTGAGCAGCCAGATACCAGGGCAATAAGAAAAGCCCAGTGAGGAGCACTCTGGGAGGCTTTGAAAACCCATTTCAGTAATGAGCCATAGTAATGTGCGCCACTTATCTGCATTGTTTCTTTCATACCATCCCCTCCATTGCATCAGTTTCCCCGAACCTCTCCTTCCCCTTATCAAGCCCACATGTTTGGAATAAATAAAGAGTATTTCATTCTCAAAACCTTTACTTGTGTTGCACAAACATAAAGAAATGGAAAGAACAGGAAAATAATTTAACCTTGGGCAAACAGCGTGATAAAATTGGGAGGGGAGAAACCAAGTCAGCTTGTCTGTGTAAGCAGAAAGTCTTGCACATCAAAAGTCTTCGAATCATTGCCTTTTGTTCTTAGTACCCTTTGCTGGTGTTGAGTGGAAGGGATATTGCACCTCCCTCCCCCAACCTCCTGGAATGTTTGCGGGAGGGGGATTGGGAATAGGGCAATATTTACAGGCCATTCTGCAGGGACTGCAGAGGGAATCTAGCCTCAAGTTGTTTTTCTTGAAGCTCAACTAGATGCCTCAATGTGTCTGATTGGTCTTTCAGAATCCGCAGCATCTCATCCTGTGTGGTACACTTAGGCACCTGGGATGCTCTCCGGCTATCCATGTCTGTGTCCAGTTTCTCAGACAATGAAATCCTCCAGGCTCTGAGCTCCGTGTTAGCTGTCCCAGATGCGTTTGTTATCTCCTTGAACATGTCATCATGCATTCTCCTTTTCTGTCTTCTAATCTGTGAAAGCTTCTCCGGTGGTGTAGAGGATGTGCTGAAGGCCAAACTTTCCACTGTAAGGCATGCAAAGCACAAGGCAGTCATTGTCAGCGCATACCCTGGGTCTAGTACAAGGTTGCTATTTAAGAATCACTCCTCTTATTAGACTCAAGTGCAAGCCAGAACTTAATCAGAATCCCTAGCTATTCAATGAACCTGGTTTGCTGTTCCAGTGATGGTGAGTGTGGGCAACGGGTGATGAGCCTTGTGCTGCAACTTGTGGGAAACTCATGTCGGGCGCACATGTGAGCAGGTGGACAATGCCCCCTCCCGTTAGCAACATGGACAGTGCTTTGAGAGTAGAAACCAGTGTTAAGCCTCCCAAATTATGGTCTTTGTCCGAAGTGGCTTTGGGGAGAGGGAAGGGTTTGCAGCCATGAGAGAAAGCAGGAAGCCCACTCACCCTCTTTCCTAAATGCTGTGTCGCCCTGGGCTCGCAGATTCTGAGTTCAATGCTGATCCCAGCCAACCAAACCATTGGCATGTTAGGGAAACCATGGTTGAGGGACCTGGGAATCACCATGGGTGGGGGGAATCACATGCTCTATTGTTTGTGGTATGAGTACTTGTAATGAAAACTTCTGCCATCTCTCCTAGGTGATATCAGTCTCCTGAGGGTAACAGAGATGGCAAGGGAGCAGATGCTGCAAGTGTCTGGGTACAAACCTGGTCCTTGTGCTGCTATGCTGTGTGCCACAATGATGCCAGTAGAGTTAATACTGGAGTGGCATGGGAAATTGTCCTACCAACGTGGAAGAAATAAGGCAGCCCTCCCCAGAAACCTTCTGCAATGGATTGCAGAATACCTCTATGAAAGCTTCCTAGAGATCTCCATGGAGGATTCCCAGGCCATCCCTATGCACATAAACAGTCTTTTACAGGGGTACCCTCTGTATAGCTGGAGCGGCCATTGGGAATCAGATACCCACCGAACCTCACTTTTTCTGCATATTAACCATAAAATATAAAAGCGTGTAGCCCTAAAGTTTGATTGGAATTGCATACTCACCAGAGGTGCCTTTCCTGGCATCATGCTCAGCCACCATGCTGTCCTGCAACCAGCTGGACTGCTCTGGGGTTAAAAATAAATGATTTGCGGCGTTCAAGCTCCGGGAGGGAGCGGGAGAACATGGGACTAGCGGCTAGGATCTTGGGTGAGGGGCGAGCAGCTGGGACCTCGGGTGGCAGTGGGGCCCCCGGGGAGGGGGCCACACTGGGTAAAAAGCCTGGGGGTATGGCAGCACTCCCTGTACCCCTACTTCCCATGCCTATGGAGACCCGCTGGCACTCTGCATTGACCTCCTCTGGTTTGGCAAATTCTCTGGTTCGGCACTGGTCAGGTCCTGAGAGTGCCGGACTAGAGAGGTTCAACTTGTAGTGTAGACCAGGCTTTAGATTATGATGATATATTTTTGACTGTAGAATTGTAGTTAATCTGTAAGTGAGCATGTAAACCTAACATTTATGTGACAGCCTTCCAGATTTTAAATATAGCTTATCTTCTTTCCCTCCATGTGTAAATCCAGAAGCTAAAAATATTATAGAACAGTAAGTCTTCACAGACTTGTGAAACATGCCAATACATTTATTATATAGCATCTGATCCTAAATTTTAACACTGTGATGTAAAATGTATCAAACTAACAAAAAACATGTTTCTGTAAATTAAAAGGAACTATGAAAGACATGTCTATTTATCAAAGTCCCATAAAATGAAATATCATACAGTATGAACTGATCTGTTTTCATGCTTCCATGTAGTACATGGGCTTAATCCTTCAAAGGTTTATTCATTTGAGTAGTCTGATCGATCTCACTTTCTACTTGTGGTCCTTTTCCACAAAATAGGTGTGTTAGCACAAAGTCCTGTGCTTGTGTGGAATCACTTTGAAGTCAGTGGGATTCCTTGTGGGCGTTTGTTGTCAGGATTGGGACCTGTGTGATTAAAGACATGCATGACTGGTGCCTATATTTATAACTTTCTTTATGGATAATGTATAAAGGTTTCCATTGTACTGAAAAGTATACTACTTTCATGGGACCTTCAGAGGTACTTTCAACAGAATAAATAGTTTTGACTAAAGAATACAGGAGTACAGAGTGTCCAGAGAGAAGCAAGCAAAAAAGAGACCCTCAACCACGTATGCAATTTATGCAAGAGTCATCTTATATGAAAGATTACCAGATATTAGTAATAGTAGTAAATGTGTTCAAATACTTTACCTCCTCCTGCCTATTTTTTGTACAGTTAACAGTCACTTTTTTTATTGTTTGTACATTATGCATTGCTATTAAGCATATGACCAGTTGGGCAAGGTAGCTTGACAATGTGCAAATTTTGGGAATACTTCTTACACAATTTCGATAATGTCTTACCTCACGTATTGTTTAATAGCTGCAGTGATGGGGCCTTGACCTCTTCCTATAGTAGTCTATTCCACTATCCAATTGCTCAGCTAACACAGTGCTAAATTCTCTGCTGGCAAAACTCCATAGAAGTAACTCCATTGAGTTGTGATAGCAAAGCTTTTGGTCCATATAGTCTAAACTTTTCTTGCTCTAGATTCAGTGCACAAGGGCTCTCAGCTACATAGTTAAAAGGTCTCAGGCAAATAATTTTAGACCAATGAATGTGTGTTCTGAATATGGAACTGTGCTTGATTGTAAAAAGTACTTTATCTTCAAAAGCTCTAACTAGCAAGAAATGACTGAAGAAAATCCAACCATCTGCCCACACAAATTTATGTAACCAGCTGCACTATAAGGCATTTCCTATGTGCCTTTTTATGGGAATCTGCAAAAATTTATAGAAGGCTGGTTTAGTCACAGTAGTTTTGCAAATATGGGTTATATTTTGCGTAAATGCCTGATTTATAACAGTAACTTTATACATTTAACTTCACACAAACTAGAAAGGGTATTTGTAATTTCATTTATTAACAGAATAATATTTTTTAAAATATCAGTGTAAACTCTTAATAGTTTAAGTCCATTTCTATCCATCTACACACATGCACTATATATATAGAGATAGAAAGATATGGATGTAAACTGTTTACACACACGGTATATACTCATATATGCATACATTTACACATATACAGTATGTGTATATATACATATATATGGAGAGAGAACAAATGTGGGAGGAAGAGGAAGAGAGAGAGGATAGATGATCGAGTGATATGGTATAAAATTTTTATTGGCATAAGCTCTCATTCGTTGAGGCATTTATAAAAGTGGGCCCTGGTGAAACCAGTGGGACTACTCATATCAGTATGTATTTTGTAGCATTGAACCCCTATATTATAGGCACCTTGGGGCAGGGATCATGTCTTTTAATTGGTCTGTAAAGCATCCAGCACAGTTTAGGTTCTGTATAAATAATAATGAGCATGAGTTCTGAAGCTGTAGGAGAGTTAGGCAGGATAGCCAAAGTGAATGGTAACAGGCTGAGCGACTGCCAAATGGGGCGTGGACAGTGGCGAGCTAATTCCCCAGATGAGCCATGAAAAGGTCCTGCCGAGTGGTGGGGAGCATGTAGGGTGATCAGATGTCCTGATTTTATAGGAACAGTCCTGATATTTGGGGCTTTTTCTTATATAGGCTCCCATTACCCCCCACCACCTGTCCTGATTTTTCACACTTGCTGTCTGGTCACCCTAGGAGCACATGCCCATTATAGGAGAAAAGAAGGAAACATTTTTCTGTCACTTTATTTTTTATATGGTTACAGCTTCAAGCTGCTTGGAGGTTTGGATGCCAGACGCATCCAGGCAGAAATGGATTAATAAGCATAATGAGATGGTCAATGGTGCAGGGCAAATGCAGTTTGTCATATGGCTTTCCAATTTATCACGTGATTGTCATTATTGCATGTGTCATGGGTGTAATTTATATGACATATATATATATATATATATATATATATATATATAGGCTATGTTCCAACATGGGTAATTACATTCTGTTTACCTTAATTCCTTCAATGGTTTGAGTTAGATATAGCTTCACTTTTTGTTCCTAACTGTTCTGTAGGGCTGCTGTTTGCTGTTAAAGAGGTGGCTGCACTTGAGTGATGGGTGAAGTGATTGCTATTTATAATTTATTCAGTTATTAAAAGTTTCTACAATATCCTGAAATTAATCTAAATGTAAGGCACTATATATATGTAAGATATATTTTAGACATGAACATTGGCTAATCCAGAATTATGATGTCTGAAACAAACTATGCAGGACAAAGTGGCATACTGAGCCAAATTCTCTGCTGGTGTACCTCTTTGACTTCAGTGAAGGAAGAAATTTGGGTCAAAATATTTGTGTTGTATCTATTCTTTTCTGCCAGAAGTACAAAAATCCAGGATCTGCTCTGGGATACGCATGCTTTGCTTTCAGTGAAAGCCATGACAGATGGACACTCCCATCCATTTAAGACAAGAATTTGGCCCAAAGAATTCCTTGGCCTGAGGAAATCTTTTTTCCTACTAACATAGGTAATACTGTACCCTCTTTAAACAGCAAGTATGCTTAGTGTTCTTGAGTTATGTAGTATTTGGTGCATAGTGAAGGGGTGAGAGTCTAATTCAAAACTCAGATCTTATCTAAATGGGGAAATTGACTGGCATAACTATCATGAAATAACTGTTCTGCTATAGCTATACTGATGTAACTGGTATTTTGGAATAAAAGTGACATGATTCTGGAATAATTACTCTGCTTTATTCTAGAATAAAGTCACTTTTATTCTGGAATAAAGTGTCCAAATAGGGGAGTTATATCGGCATAATATAGAGGAATAGTTATTCCACTGGAGCTGTGCCAGTCAAATTTCCCATGTAGACAAGCCCATAGACAAGTCTTTGATCTTAATGTAAAACTGTTAGGAATTAGTGAGGACAAGAATATCTTGATTAATGTAACCTTTTGTTTTCTTTTCTCTCAGTAGCATTCACAGATACATCCACTGGTTCTCAGTTATCTATGTTGTGTACCTTTTTTCAGTATTTTTTATACTTCCTAGATTAATTACTTCCATCACTGTTGCTGCAGAAATGTTTCTCTGTGTTACTTATTTTTAGGGTTAGAGGCAGTCTTAGTTTAATTAGTTTTTTTCCCACCAAGATTATTTTTCAAGGTGTGTTGTAGTTAGTATACCATTAAAGCAATAGAAAGATTCCCCTTATGGTATATTTTGTTTCTGGAGAGATCCAAGATTCTCTTCGGTGGTGTTGCCTCAAGCTTTAAGAGGACAGAATAGTAAGATTAAACTACAAATGAGCTGTCACACGACAAAAAAACAAAATACAGTCAGATTTTGGTAGGGGAGTCCCATAAAAGCTCTCTTTAGTGGGCCTTGAAGCTTTTGATGCCTAAAGGCTCATTGAATTTGTTGAACCAATCAGTATGACTGCAGAAATTCTGGAAACTGAAACATCCTATATCTGTTTAGGTTGAACTGATCTCTAAACACTAGGAGAAAGATTAATGTGGCAAGATGAACAAGGAGGAATCTTAAAATCCCGAGGAAGCATTCAGAGACTTTACTGCCTTTAGTGTTGAGCAGTATAAATGTCTATATGGGGACAGGGCAAGGCCAGATGGCTATAGAAAAGTCGTGGGAGATAGATATATTAGCTTCAGGCTAAACAAATCCCTGGTACCAGGATAAGTTAAATGGTATCTGCTCCAGGTCAATTAAGACACCTGGGGCCAATTAAGAACTTTCCAGAAGGCAGGGAGAACGCTAGGTTGATTGGGACACCTGAAGCCAATCAGGGACTCGCTGAAACTATTTAAAAGCCTCCCAGTTGGTCAGGTGGGTGTGGATGTCAGGAGCTGTGGGAGGAAGTTGTGCTGTTGGAGAGACTGAGCAGTACACACCAAATCAGGCGAGGTAAGGGTGAAGTGGAGCCTGAGGAAGTGGGGGCTGCTGTGGGGAAGTAGCCCAGGGAATTGTACGTGTCATGTTTTTAAAAGGTCAAGCTACCATAGCTGATACTATTAGGGTCCCTGGGTGGAGCCCAGAGTAGAGGGCGGGCCCGGGCTCCCCCATTTGCTCCCTGCCCCGATTAATCACTGAGACTGGGAGGCAACAGAGACTGTGCAAGGGAGGATAGCTTCTCCTCACCTCCCTTGCTGGCTTATGATGAAAATGGCTCAGTAGACTGTGACCCTTGTCTCTAGAGAGAGAAGGGTTATGTGGAGGGTCACAGTGAGCCTCTGAGGCTAGTGAAATCCGCCAGGAAACGTGGGACCCACGGAGACAAGGACAGAGCTTTGTTTCAATATTTCCAAACAATAAGGCTTGATTCTCAAATTTGGTCTCAACAAGATGTGATGTTATTGACAGAATCTGTAACCATATAGATCATTGTTGCAACCACTGTTATATATTTGCAGCAAATATTGTACAAAAGTTGTTGTGTGATTTTCTGGTTATAATAATGCTATCTATATATGTGTGTCATTTTTGTAGTTGAAGTTATGAATATTGGCTCTATACTGTCTGTGTTTCAAACTTATGCTATGCTTTTGGGTGACACCCCAGACAAGTTGCAGATTCAGGATTAACTAGCTCATCAGTCTTCAAAAGAAAATTAGGAGAAGGTTATCCTTTGTCTGAAGGATATAGTTTGCCTGGACAATACTGTTAGGTACATTATCTGGATGGATGAATATCTGGATGGATGAAAAATTGAGACAATTTAGATAATACTCAAAGTGTTTACATTTAAACTGGAGATTTTGAAACTTCTAGTGCAGCTACTGAAAAGTGAAAAGTAATTTTAAATGTCAGTCATGATGTGGTCAAATAAAGAATAAGGTCTATATCCTGCACAGTGGATCTCAATGGGAGGGTGAGATTCCTTGTGTGTGCTTTCACCCTCATGGAGTCACATTGAGGATGTAGCCCAAGTGCCCTCTTGTGCAAGGATGTGTTAGTAGGCTCCTAGCTGAATGGATGGGCTTAGTCCATCATAACATTAAAATATTAATATAACATTATCTCACTTCTTCAGAAACAGAATATTCATATACTGGGTCCAGTTCTCCCCCTGAGAAATCTATAGGACAGGTCCAAAGGGGACTGAGGACTCCATAAGGTTCACCTGAGAGGATCTGCATGGAATCATTGAATTTAGTTGGAAAGGTTTAGTAGTCAAAGAGTGGAAAGGTGGCAAATCCCCCAACTCCACAGATCCAGTTGATCTATGGGTAAGATAACCTCTAGAAGCACAAAGGCTAGAAGTGTCCTGTATGGATGATGTTCCCTTCATATAGCTCCACTGACTCACCTCCAGCAGCAGACATGCTGCCACTGGCTGTGTGCCTCTGCTCAGCTAAAACTATGGAGAAAACCTCCAGTGGAGCGAACCTCCAAAACCCTGCAGAGTTCCTTCCCCATTTAGCACCAATGGAGAGTAATCATTGTCACAGTTTCAGAGTAACTACATCTGAATTTCCCCTTCTTTCGTCCCTCAAGGTCCATGTAAAGGTTTCCAGTTCACAGCTGTCACCTCTCTTGCACAGAGATCTGTCTTGCTTCTTCTTGACTGGGGATTTTAAGGCTGCACAGCTCCCTGATCTACGCTGAAATATCCCTAGCAAGCCAGACTGCCTAAAAAACCAGTACCTGCGCTTTCCTTTCTCCAAGGGCTACGACCAGTGTATCAGCAGTTGTAAGTTACCATACAGCTCCTTTTAAGTAAGCATAGTTATTCTGAAGGTAAAAGCATTTCAGAGAAAACATATTAAAACAATAAAAGAACCTACACGCAGGCTAAAAAGTTTAACAAAACTCACCCCTAGCTCCAGCCTAGGCTTCTGATAGGTTTTAGCCCTTCAGAACCCCAAACTGGGTTTTCCCATGGTTACAAGTTCATCCTTTTTAGATCCAGAACCAGAAAGAACAAAGACCGGGCAGATTAGACATTTCTTTATGTAGCTCAGGCCCTTGATCTTGGCCTTCTATCAGCAAACAATGACCCTCTCTCTCCTCAGGGCCTACCTTCAGAAGGCTGGGTTTTTGCATAACCAGAGTTGCTAGTGTACATGACCCTACCTGCAGGGATTCCCCAGGAAATCCACTTAACACTCATTGTCCCCAAAGTCCATTCTTATCTGGCATATTTTCAATACATTCGTTTGAACTCCCAGGTTTTATGTCGGTCACATATCCACCCTAGAGACATTACATACAGTCCCAGCCCACAATAATAAATAAATTTAATACAATAAGGTCTTTCAAAGATATTGCATGAAATTGCCGTATCTGTCACACTCGTGAGGTCCAAGACTGAGAGGGATAATGGAGGCAGCAGGGCCCTCCTTCCAGAGGAGTTCCACCTTCTGCAGTCCTCACTAGTTGTGTGAGTGGGTGTATTAAGCAGATACAGGTAAACAAGGTCAGAGTTGGATTTTAGTACTCATATAATTTAAATTGTCACATGAAAGATTAAACTGTTTTTAATTTCCATTTTCGAATGAATTAGACATTTGTGTGGACTTGAATTCAATAAATAATAGATCTGGTTGAGAAATTATTTTCCCCCCCTAAAATTGGTGTGGTTTATTTTTTCCCATTTTTGTAAAACAAAACAAAAAACACACCACCAGCATGGCGCAAACATATGAAAATCCAATCTTCAGTTTTCAAGGGGAGGAGGGGGGAGATTTAGTGTGGTTTTTTAAAATGAAAAATCAAACGTTTTTGATTAAAATTTCCATTAAGTTGAAAAGCCATTTTCTATTGGAAAGAAATACTTAGATGGAAAACATTTCAGCTGTCTTTAATAAGTAGGATCTTAAAAAGATAACCCTTTATTTATGTATTATATAGGCCAATGTGCCTCAAACTATACTTCACTAGCAATTGGCCATGGAAATCAATAGAATAACTGATATTGAGAACTGCTAATACATCTTCAGCAGGAGTAAGGATAAGATGATGAAAGATTTCACAGGAAATTACAGGAGAAAAAATACTATTTTTCCACACAAAAACTAATTTTCTATTACCTAGCTATAAAAAGTAGAGTTCCCTAGGCAAGCTTGTCTACCATACACTGGTTGCAAGACTAATGCAGACTGACACAGGACTCTTAAATGCACTATATAACACAAGGCAAGATTTTTAATAAGATAAAAAGGAATTGTTCTAAAGACACGTCAGGACTATTCGAGTTTTGATACGATTGCCCACCACCATAGCAGCTGATGACAGGTTTTACAGTAGCAGCCATGTTAGTCTATATCCGCAAATAGAAAAGGAGTATTTGTGGCACCTTAGAGACTAACAAATTTATTTGAGCATAAGCTTTCGTGAGCTACAGCTCACTTCATTGGATGCATGCAGGGTGGGGAGATTTATATACACAGAGAACAGGAAACAATGGGTGTTACCATACACACTGTAACAAGGGTGATCAGGTAAGGTGAGCTATTACCAGCAGGAGAGCGGGGTGGGGTGAGGGGGACCTTTTGTAGTGATAATCAAGGTGGGCCATTTCCAGCAGTTGACAAGACCATGTGAGGAACAGCGGGGTGGGGGTGGGGGCAGGGAATAAACATGGGGAAATAGTTTTACTTTGTGTAATGACACATCCACTCCCAGTCTTTATTCAAGCCTAAGTTAATTGTATCCAGTTTGCAAATTAATTGCAATTCAGCAGTCTCTCATTGGAGTTTGTTTCTGAAGTTTTTTTGTTGAAGAATTGCCACTTTTAGGTCTGTAATCGAGTGACCAAAGAGATTGAAGTGTTCTCCTACTGGTTTTTGAATGTTATAATTCTTGATGTCTGATTTGTGTCCATTTATTCTTTTACGTAGAGACTGTCCAGTTTCGCCACTGTACATGGCAGAGGGGCATTGCTGGCACATGATGCCATATAGCACATTGGTAGATGTACAGGTGAATGAGCCTCTGATAGTGTGGCTGATGTGATTAGGCCCTATGATGGTGTCCCCTGAATAGATATGTGGACACAGTTGGCAACGGGCTTTGTTGCAAGGATAGGTTCCTGGGTTTTGTTGTGTGGTGTGTGGTTTCTGGTGAGTATTTGCTTCAGATTGGGGGGGCGTGGTGCACAAGTACTTCTTTTCCACAGCAGCTGAGTGCCTCAGTAGAGCCCAGAATCTAACTTAACACATTTTATTGAGAAGAATATGGATAAATTAATATAAATTATGATGTGTTTCCCAGGTAACTTTGCCTATATGATACAAATAATCAAAAGGGCCCGATTCTCTTCTCACACAAGTGTAACTCCATTGATATCACTGGAGTCACTCTTGATTTACACCAGTGTAAGTGAAAGGAGAATCAAGTCTAAAATATTTAACTAACATATGTTAGAAGAATGAATAGCTGATATTGTGATTAAAAGGTATAAGTTTTCTAGGGAAAAAAAAGGTTTTCTTGCATTGCATGACCATCCCACATTTCCTGTTAAGTAATTTCAGGTTTGTATTAGGTGCAAGAAATACAGGATTAAGCCAAAAGAAAATAAATATACTTATGGAATCGATAGTTCAGGCAATGAGGTTACACATTAGAATAGTTTTCTTGATATATATTTGATAAGAATAATGAGCTTGAGAAGATGTAGTATGGCAGTAGAAAATCTCAACTTTTATTATGGTTGAGTAAAATTTATTCTAAGGACCCTTATTATACAGCTATAATTGGAAGTTAGCATTTTGATTTTAGAGAAAGTCACTATAAAAAGGTGGAAAAAAGGAAACAATTTGATACATAAAGAAAATCTGAAAGGTTATTTAAAAAAATTGACTTGTTTTTGACATTTGAAAATCAGGTACTGTCTGGGCTAGGAGACTTGGTGGATTTGTCTTAATCAGGAAAATGTAATGCGTTTAGGTTGGGTTTAGCTAATACATGATTATAAAAAGACTAGCTAAAATTAAACTAATGGTATTACCCCATATCTACATGAGGAGAAAGATCGAGTTTAGGTCAGGTTTAGTTAGAACACGTTAGAAGTGCACAGTGCAATCTTTTACACCTCCCAATGGTTGTCCCAAGATAGGGAATAATAGATTTAACATTCCTGATGTCTCTCAGGTAAAAATAAGCAGATGGAAAAAAATTAAAAAATCCACAGAGGCCATTTTAAAATCCCAAAGAACACATGCCAATTTAAAGAAAAAGATTCTTTGCAGGTTTCCTTTAAAATGAAAGGTGCATAGTGCAGTTTTGTTTGCTCATGGAATCAACATTTTTAAAAGCTTCTGTTAAAATAGATTTGAAGGAGGCTTTATTGTACAACAAACAATTTTTTCATGATCACAGTAGGCCCAATTCTGCAAGCCCTCCACTGCTGGAACTCCTATAGAAGTCAGATATCACTTCCAATAAAATGGCTCTGACTAGCGTCAAAAGAAAATGTGCAATGGGGATCTGAAATATTATGTCATAGTAAGTTTACATTTTTCTATTTATCTTTTGGGGAAAGTTCACTCTGGTATAGAGGGCCTGAAAGCCTCTATAAACTTCCAGCATATTGCTGGGACCAGTGCCAAAAATCTGAAACCCTCTCACTCCCACTCAAACTAGGATTCTCAACTGTTCAATACAACCTCCTCAGAGCACTTGCCCAGAAAAATAGCTGGTAAAAAAAATATGGGCTTTACCATGTGACCAGAAGATAAAATAATTTGGGCTCTGGCAGACCAAAGAGAGGACACAAGTTTCAGAGCTGAACCATCACTAAAACAACCTATTAGCTTAAGCACTTTTGCTGATCTATGACAGGGGGAGAGAGGTGGTCTCTGAGGTACCCAGCACTTAAACCATTTATTTAAGCTTAGTACCAATGTGGACACAAGAACAAATGGATATAAACTGGTCATTGGGAAGTTTAGACTTGAAATTAGATGAAGGTGTCTAATCTGATCTCCTTCTTTGACTGATCTCCTTCTTTGAAAAAGTAACAGATTTTTTAGACAAAGGATATGCAGTGGATGTAATTTACCTAGATTTCAGTAAGGCGTTTGATACCGTGCCACATGGGGAATTATTAGTTATATTGGAAAAAATGGGGATCAATATGAAAATTGAAAGGTGGATAAGGAATTGGTTAACAGGGAGACTACAGCGGGTCCTACTGAAAGGTGAACTGTCAGGCTGGAGGGAGGTTACCAATGGAGTTCCTCAGGGATCAGTTTTGGGACCAATCTTATTTAATCTTTTTATTACTGATCTCGGCAAGTGGGAGTATGCTAATAAAGTTTGAAGATGATACAAAGCTGGGAGGTATTGCCAATTTAGAGAAGGACCGGAAAATCATATAGGAAGATTTGGATGACCTTGTAAACTGGAGTAATAGTAATAGGATGAAATTTAATAGTGAGAAGTGTAAAGTTATGCATTGAGGGATTAATAACAAGAATTTTAGTTATAAGCTGGGGATGCATCAATTAGAAGTAACGGAGGAGGAGAAGGACCTTGGAGTATTGGTTGATCATAGGATGACTATGAGCTGCCAATGTGATATGGCTGTGAAAAAAGCTAATGCAGTCTTGGGATGCATCAGGTGAGGTATTTCCAGTAGAGATAAGGAGGTTTTAGTACCGTTATACAAGGCACTGGTGAGACCTCACCTTGAATACTGTGTGCAGTTCTGGTCTCCCATGTTTAAGAAGGATGAATTCAAACTGGAACAGGTACAGAGAAGGGCTACTAGGATGATCTGAGGAATGGAAAACCTGTCTTATGAAAGGCGACTCAAGGAGCTTGGCTTGTTTAGCCTAACTAAAAGAAGGCCGAGGGGAGATATGATTGCTTTCTATAAATATATCAGAGGGATAAATACCAGAGAGGGAGAGGAATTATTTAAGCTGAGTACCAATGTGGACACAAGAACAAATGGATATAAACTGGTCATTGGGAAGTTTAGACTTGAAATTAGATGGAGGTTTCTAGCCATCAGAGGAGTGAAGTTTTGGAATAGCCTTCCAAGGGAAGCAGTGGGGGCAAAAGACCTATCTGGCTTTAAGATTAAACTCGATAAGCTTATGGAGGAGATGGTATGATGGGATAACATGATTTTGGTAATTAATTGATCTTTAACTATTCATGGTAAATAGGTCCAACGGCCTGTGATGGGATGTTAGATGGGGTGGGATCTGAGTTACTACAGAAAATTCTTTCCTGGATCTGAGTTACTACAGAAAATTCTTTCCTGGGTATCTGGCTGGTGGATCTTGCCCATATGCTCAGGGTTTAGCTGATCGCCATATTTGGGGTCAGGAAGGAATTTTCCTGCAGGGCAGATTGGAAGAGGCCCTGGAGGTTTTTTGCCTTCCTCTGTAGCATGGGACACGGGTCACTTGCTGGAAGATTCTCTGCTCCTTGAAGTCTTTAAACCATGATCTGAAGACTTCAATAGCTCAGACATAGGTGAGAGGCTTTTCGCAGGAGTGGGTGGGTGAGATTCTGTGGCCTGCGTTGTGCAGGAGGTCGGACTAGATGATCATAATGGTCCCTTCTGACCTTAGTATCTATGAATCTATGATTTATAGGTTAAAACTAGGGCTGTCAAGCGATAAAAAAATGAAATGCAATTAATTGCATGATTAAAAAAATTAATCGTGATTAACCGCACAGTTAATTGCACTGTTAAACAATAATAGAATACAATTTATTTAAATATTTCTGGATGTTTTCTACAATTACGAATATATTGATTTCAATTACAACACAGAATAAAAAGTGTACAGTACTCACTTTATATTTATTTTTGATTACAAGTATATGCACTGTAATAAAACAAAAGAAATAGTATTTTTAATTCACCTAATACAAGTACTATAGTGCAATCTCTTTGTCATGAAAGTTGAATTTACAAATGTAGAATTATGTAAAAAAAAAACTGCATTAAAAATAAAACAATGGAAAGTTTTAGAACCTGCAAGTCCATTCAGTCCTACTTCTTGTTCAGTCAATCCCTCAGACAAACAAGTTTGTTTACATTTGCAGGAGATAATGCTGCCTGCCTCTTGTTTACAATCACCTGAAAGTGAGAACAGGTGTTCCGTGGCACTGTTGTAGCCAGCGTGTCAAGATATTTACATGCCAGATGAGTTAAAGATTCATATGTCCCTTCATGCTTCAACCACCATTCCAAGGAACATGCGTCCATGCTGATGACAGATTCTGCTTGATAACAATCCAAAGCAGTGCAGACCGACACATGTTCGTTTTCATTATCTGAGTCAGATATCACCAGCAGAAGGTTCATTTTCTTTCTTCATTGTTCGGGTTCTGTAGTTTCCTCATCGGAGTGCTGCTCTGTTAAGACTTCTGAAAGCATGCTGCACACCTCGTCCCTCTTAGATTTTGGAAGGCAGTTCAGAGTCTTAAACCTTGGGTCGAGTGCTGTAGCTATCTTTAGAAATTTCACATTGGTACCTTCTTTGTGTTTTGTCAAATCTGCAGTGAAAGTGTTCTTAAAATGAACAACATGTGCTGGGTCATCATCCGAGATTACTATAACGTGACGTATATGGCAGAATGCGGGTAAAACAGAGCAGGGGACATAAAATTCTCCCCCCAAGGAGTTCAATTACAAATTTAATTAACGAGTGTCATCAGAATGGAAGCATGTGCTCTCGAATGGCGGCTGAAGCATGAAGGAATATACAAATGTTTAGCATGTCTGGCACATAAATACCTTGCAATGCCTGCTACAAAAGTGCCATGGGAATGCCTATTCTCACTTTCTGGTGACATTGTAAGTAAGAAGTGGGCAGCAGCATCTCCTGTAAATGTAAACAAACTTGTTTATCTTAGCGATTGGCTGAACAAGAATTAGGACTGAATGGACTTGTAGGCTCTGAAGTTTTACATTGTTTTGTTTTTGAGTGCAGTTATGCAATAAAAAAAATCTGTATTTGTAAATTTCACTTTCACAACAAAGAGATTGCACTACAGTACTTGTATGAGGTGAATTGAAAAATACTATTTCTTTTGTTTGTCATTTTTACACTACAAATATTTGTAATAAAAATAATATGCTTTGATTTCAATTACAACAAAGGATACATTCTCTGTATGAAAATGTAGAAAAAACATCCAAAATATTTAATAAATTTCAATTGGTATTCTATTGTTTAACAGTGCTATTAAAATTGCAATTAATGATGAGCTACTGTACTATAAATAATAAATATAGATCAACGGGCTTAAGAACTGTTGTAAAATGTTTTTGCAGTTAGATTACTAATTAGTAACAAACTGAAATACTCCATAGACATTAAAAATGCTTTGGAGAAAATATTACAAGTTCTAATAAACAACAATGCAATTATTTAATAAACATGCATTGAAGAGGGGTAGGGGACTGACACAGTACTCAGCAGGATGAATGTGGCACAAAGTCTAAGGCAGGGGTAGTCAATAATTTTTTGTCAAGGTCAAAATTTCTTGGTCAAAGGTATAGTTAAGGTCCAGGCTTCAGAGAAAATAATAATAAAAAAATCCCCAACAATAATGATAAGTAAATGAAAAGATTTCGGGGTGAGTTCACTATCTTTATCTCAATGATTGGCCTGTACAACAGGAAGCAATGAATATTTGTCAGAGCTGTAAATTTACGTTAAATCTGCTTGGTTTAAGCCAGAACGGAAACTGCCTACCTCTGATGCAAGAAGAACATGGTGTCCTAAACATGATGATGCAGCTATGTACACTGGGGAAATGATTCACAAATATGGTATTTACGCAGCAGTACAAAAAGTTTTTATAAAGCACGGAAATCAAAGGAGATTTAGCAATCCTGTTATATTTGCACAGCCAAAAGATCTGCTTTCCCTTCTGACTAAAATGACAAAGCATACATTAGATCCTATCATATTAAACATGATCTTTAAATAATCATGAGATCTAAGTAGCATGGCAATGTGTTCTTTTCATGTCAAGGTACCTATACATTTTTTTTCTGGTGGTATTCAGTAGATTTTTCTCACACTCACTTAAAAGTTTTCATAGCTTTAAGTGAGAAAGAAATTTATTAAAATTGGTCAAATTTTGCTCTCTTTTATCCAAAGTAACTCCTTTGATTATAAAAGCTGAAAAATAATGTAAGGCCTTAATCTTACATTATTAATCTAAACTTAATTACAATCTTAATCTAATAATCTTAAAGGAGAAGATGACGCACAAAGGGCTCAACCCTGCAAAGTGCTGAGTTCTCTGGCTCTGAATCAGCAAAGCATTTTAAGCATGTGAGTAATCATACAGAAGTCAATGGGAGTTAAGGGCATTCAGCAATTTGCAGGATCAGGTCCTTAGAAATATCCATTTTCCCTTTATTCTGAACACTTGCTTGTAGGTTCTCCTACAGGAAAAAGGCAACCTGTAGTATGGCCCTTTAACTGTGGATACCGGGGAACTTACAATGTAAGCATTGTGTAGTATACTTTGTACTTATGAAATCCAGAACTCTGTCTGTAGATTTATTGTAACATAGAAATGTTGTTAAACCAGGACATGTTCAGTCATGGGGGACAGAAGATGTTGCCTGTTTATCATTGGAAGGACATTGATTTGAAAGGAGAGATCATGAGGCACACATCACAAAGATCACAGGTGAAGCTGGGTAACTACTTAAAACCTTGATTGCTTCTGCCTGCTTGGTGGACTGGTATTCTACAGATGATGAGAACTTCAGGTAAGATCATGAAGAATCAGGTTGGCCTTTACCATTACTATATATAAAATAATCTACTTTTACTTCCCAAGAATCACAATCCCTTGAGATTACATCATGTTTATACCAAGACTGAATTGGGCACAAAGGGTGGAATGCTCAAAGGGAATTAGGCTCCTAACTGCTGTTTAGGCTCCTAACTTCCATGAAATCAATTCTACCTTAAATAATTAACTGTTTAAAGTATCTAGTCTAACTATGCCAGGGGTGGATAAACTTTTTGACCTGAGGGCCACATTGGGGTTGCAAAAGTGTATGGAGGGCCAGGTAGGGAAGGCTGTGCCTCCCAAAATAGCCCCCTATCCTACCCTTCCCAGTTTCACCCCCTGACTGTCCCCCTCAGAACCTCCGACCTATCCAACCCTCCTCCTCCTTGTCCCCTGACCGCCCCCTCCCGGGACCCCCCATCCCTATCCAACCCCCCCTGCTCCGTGTCCCCTGACTGCCCTGACCCCTATCCACACCCCCGCCCCCTGACAGGCCTCCTGGGACTCCCACGCCTATCCAACCACTTCCTGTCCCCTGACTGCCCATTGGCCCCGGCCCCCTTACCATGCCACTCAGAGCAGCATGTCAGGCCACCGCGCCGCCCGGCTGGAGCCAGACACACCACCGCGCGTGGAGCACACAGCCCCTCCGCCCAGAGCGCTGCCCCCATGGCGGCATAACTGCGGGGGAGGGGCTGGGGAGAGCCTCGCCGGCGGGGAGCTCAAGGGCCAGGCAGGATGGTCCTGCGGGCCGTAGTTTGTCCACCTCTGAACTATGGCGTAATGCTGTTCTCCCAATTCTCCATGTCTCATTCAATTTACAGTTCCTATTTCATCATACCTGCTTGTAGTCAAGGTTCCCCCTTCTCTATCCTAGACAGAAAGCATAGACTTTTAGCATGACCACACCACAGTGCCTACAGTTATTTGTATGAGGAGGGTATACTTTCCATATGTTTCTACAGTTTCTGTCTTTATTCTGGGTTTGAGTACAACTTTCGGTCAGTGGTTCTCAACCTTTCCAGACTGCTGTACCCCTTTCAGCAGTCTGATTTGTCTTGCGTACCCCCAAGTTTCACCTCACTTTTACTGGCTTACAAAATCAGTCATAAAAATATAAAAGTGTCACAGCACACTATTACTGGAAAATTGCTCACTTTCTCATTTTGACCATATAATTATAAAGTAAATCAATTGGAATATAAATATTTTACTTACATTTCAGTATACAGTATATAGAGCAGTATAAACAAGTCATTGTCTGTACGAAATTTTAGTTTGTACTGACTTCACTAGTGCTTTTTATGTAGCCTGTTGTAAAACAAGGCAAATATCTAGATAAGTTGATGTATCCTCTGGAAGACCTCTGCGTACCCCCAGGGATATGCGTACCACTGGTTGAGAACCGCTGCTTTAGGTGGTATACCTGATACCTGGTCCCATAGTTTTCCAAATTTAGGATTGTTGGATTTATGGTTTGGGTTTGGACCCATTTACAATCTATACTCATCCTATTCATCTGAGTGTATTTGTATAGCACTTAGCTGGTCCATCATTAGGGCTCCTAGGTGCTACCATGAGACATAATAATGAGTCTCCCCTTGTACATTAAAAGACAGGAAGTTGGGAATAGCTAAACTATGGCTCTTTTTATTTCATAGTCTTATAAATAGAACAAAAAGGAAAATTATGATCCAAATGCTGCTCATTTTCATGAGTAGTTCTGTTGATGTAAAAATTTCCATTTTGCTACATTTATAAGTCCATGAAATAAAAATTCTCAGAGTTAATCTATTTGTAACTTCCTTTTCTTCACAGGCCATTTAAACCTATCAGTAATGACCACCAGTGGGACCAGTGTATTTGTGCCTGGCACTTTTATTTATGTAAGCATAAAAATATGCTTTGGGGTGGAGAAACAAGATTTTAGTCTGCATTGTGGTAAAGCAGTTGCAGCATTGTACAGTGTGGAAAATTTTTTGCATCACTGGATCATATGTGCTACTGCAATTTTATGATACTAATAAAATGAGCAAATAAACCATTATCCTCTTCACAAAAGAGGCTCAGGAGAAGATGCTGAGATGAGAATGCACCTTGTATCTAAGCTTTATTTTTAAAAAAATGTGTGCTTCTGATGGGCACCAGTGTTGTTCAGCGCTCTAAGCTGGCTGTTTTGTCTGCTAATCTTCATAGGCCTCTTTGATCACTTTTTTCTTTTTTTTTTTTCCTGGAATCAGCCTGCAGATCCCTTGTGGATGCTTGTTCCTGCAGTGAAACTGGGTTGTGGCTGGTAGAGAGGAATGGGGTCATACAAACTAAATCAACAAAGCTGGCTAGATTATTTTGGAGTCTACTTGGTGGAGTCTATTTTACTGGAATAGTTTGACTTTCCTTTAGATTTTCCTTTTTATCATTTCAGTTGGTTATGGCTTCCAAAGCTTACCTGGACAATACTTACCTTATAAAGCAAAGCTTATCTGGATAATGCTCCTGGATTTTAAACTATCTGGGTCTGGGGACGGCATCTGGGCTGATACCAGTGGCTGTTGGGACATCTCTTTCTCTCTGGCCACGTTATCCATGACTCATTGAAGACAACCTTTAGATAAAGTCTTAGTACTTTAATAGTTGTTGAATAGGGCAATACATCTTCTATCAAAAATAATCAAAAACACTGGAAAGTAAAATAAAATGATCTAGATCAATAATTGTAATGCTGGAGAGCAGAACTGGAAAGTGGGAGAATCTATCACAGGTATGTAGAGTCAAAGCTGAGAATCTGTAAACTGTGGTAAATGCAATTATGAAAGACAACACGTTATTATATCCAAATGGGAATCCTTAGAAAATAATGTTGTAAGTAAAAACTGGGTTCTGGGCTTCCGAGGTGGAATGTAAAGGATTGACCTTCATACAATGTTAACAGAAGCTTTGGGTCTGAGCTCATATTAACGGAGATCATCCAAGTCTCTAACATTTTTACTAAACACTTTAAGGCAGGATTTGCAAAAGTGGCTAGTGGATTTTGGGTCAGTTTTTGGGTATCTAACTTCAGATCCCTTAAAAGCGCCAAATTTTAGAGAATGGCTGCTCAGCACTTTGTGAAAATCATGTTCCTTTAATGTATCTGAAGTTTGGCATTTCAGAATTGAGGCACTTAAAATCATTAGGGAATTTAGAAAATCTCGGCCTTAGAGATTATGTTAATAAGAAATGTGTCTGAAGGCAGAGAGATAGGATGAGCTGTGTGACAGCTCACCATGATTACCTGCCTTAATAGCAGTACTTGAGCTCAGTCTTAAAGGTTCTCTTAATGTAGTATTGATATATGGTCACATTGGAAACTGGATTACTACAGGGAGTAGCTGAGAAAGCAAGTATTAAAACTATTTCAACAGTCTCAGATAAAGAACAATATTTATTCAATATTTGAACTGAAGAAATAATTAATAATTTATGCAGTTTAGCCTCTTATTTCTCTTAATTACCTGTCCACTAGCAGCTTATGGTTTTCTCACATTTATATGTTATTCAAAATTATTTGCTGGATAGTTTCTATGATGATTCTTGGTGTGTGGACCATTCCAAAGCAATTCAAACGTGTGCTAATATTAATTTAAAATTTGCTGTTTTCCATGATCATTGCTGTCAGTAACCTCATTCACAGCATATTCATGGGAAGTGAACACAAAAGGCTTATGAACACAACCAAAGCTAATTGAAACTTCTATTTGAGTGAATATCCATGGAAGTTATTTTTGGAGAATGGACCCAGTTCTATTCAGCATGCAGTACTTTTGAGTCAGAGGGGTAAGATCACAAGAGATAGAAAGCTGGAAATAATCCATGGACATCCTGTTCTTATTAGCTGTGGGTTAAAATGTTCTGACAGATTTTAAACCTGCTGAAATACCATTGATTAGAAATTTTGATCCACACTCAGACAGTATTGGAAGCATATTCTAGGAGTGACTGTGAAACAAGGAGCAGACAGAAATATAGTGAGTGAGCAGACAGTGAAAAATAGTGAAAGAAATGCAACAGAGAACAGGCTGAGTAAAAACAAAGACAGGGAGACTGTGGGAAAGAAGCGGAGAAAGGGGGGAGAAAAAAATCCTAATGTTAAAAAGTATATATCTTTAGGGACAGAGGTTGTGCCAAGTCTTGATTATGGGGCTGTTCTTCTACCCTTAATGCGTTACACATGACTGTCTTTAGTTAAAAAAAAAGCTTTTAAAATTTTTTATTGAATTATCCTTAGAGGAAATAAAACAAACCATGAGTTTAAATTACACAGCAGAAGAGCTGGCAGACTTAGATTCCTTTTGCAACCCCCCAAAGAAGTTTAAAAATCCCACAACAATTCAGGCTCCCTAAGGTTCATACATCCTAGAGCCTGCTCCAAAGCTGATTGAAGACAATGGAGAGACTCTTTTTTACTTTAATGGACTTTGTATCAGGCCGCTACTGCTCAGTGGGCCTGATTCTCCTCTCGGTTACATAGGTCCAAGGAATTACATTAGTGTAAAACTTACGTAAGTGAGACGAGAATAAATACCAGTGTTTCTTACACAGCTTTAGAAAAATAAAGATTGAGAATGTCGTACAAGTACCCACACATGAACTATGCAGGATGCCAGTACAGTTAATGTTTATCCCACTGTTTTCAAAAACCCCACCATAAATTACTTACAGGTCCCAGCCCTTAATTAAATGTAAATATAATAACCACCCCCCACTAAAGTTTTTAATTTACCCCATTCAGGACACTGTTCTTTCAGTAATTTTGCTTTGTTAAAATGCTTTTTATTCCCTCCACTAACAGCCCCTTTCCCAAAGACCATGCCTAAAAGTTTTCAGTTCAAACATGCCACGATGTGTCATGAAATGAAAGAATGGGTTCAAAACCTGTGTGCTTGGTTGTTGTTCTATGGATCCCTCATGGCAGAAAGGGCGAAAGGTGACTGCTGGTTTCCAAGGTTCTTTCCCAGGACGCAGTGTAGTGACCACTGTTGCTGATGGGAGTCTTTCGATTGACTGTAGTGGGCATTGGATCAGTCCGTCTGTCCCAGGTTCTCTCTACCTTTTGATGTAAGGTGGCTTCTAACGCATTAGAACACTGAAAGGTGAGAGGAAGTCCCTGGAAAAATCATGGAGCAGGTCCTCAAAGAATCAATCCTGAAGCACTTGCATGAGAGGAAAGTGATCAGGAACAGCCAGCATGGATTCACCAAGGGAAGGTCATGCCTGACTAATCTAATCGCCTTTTATGATGAGATTACTGGTTCTGTGGATGAAGGGAAAGCGGTGGATGTATTGTTTCTTGACTTTAGCAAAGCTTTTGACACGGTCTCCCACAGTATTCTTGTCAGCAAGTTAAGGAAGTATGGGCTGGATGAATGCACTATAAGGTGGGTAGAAAGCTGGCTAGATTGTCGGGCTCAACGGGTAGTGATCAATGGCTCCATGTCTAGTTGGCAGCCGGTATCAAGTGGAGTGCCCCAAGGGTCGGTCCTGGGGCCGGTTTTGTTCAATATCTTCATAAATGATCTGGAGGATGGTGTGGATTGCACTCTCAGCAAATTTGCGGATGATACTAAACTGGGAGGAGTGGTAGATACGCTGGATGGGAGGGATAGGATACAGAAGGACCTAGACAAATTGGAGGATTGGGCCAAAAGAAATCTGATGAGGTTCAATAAGGATAAGTGCAGGGTCCTGCACTTAGGACGGAAGAACCCAATGCACAGCTACAGACTAGGGACCGAATGGCTAGGCAGCAGTTCTGCGGAAAAGGACCTAGGGGTGACAGTGGACGAGAAGCTGGATATGAGTCAGCAGTGTGCCCTTGTTGCCAAGAAGGCCAATGGCATTTTGGGATGTATAAGTAGGGGCATAGCGAGCAGATCGAGGGACGTGATCGTTCCCCTCTATTCGACATTGGTGAGGCCTCATCTGGAGTACTGTGTCCAGTTTTGGGCCCCACACTACAAGAAGGATGTGGATAAATTGGAGAGAGTCCAGCGAAGGGCAACAAAAATGATTAGGGGTCTGGAACACATGACTTATGAGGAGAGGCTGAGGGAGCTGGGATTGTTTAGCCTGCAGAAGAGAAGAATGAGGGGGGATTTGATAGCTGCTTTCAACTACCTGAAAGGGGGTTCCAAAGAGGATGGCTCTAGACTGTTCTCAATGGTAGCAGATGACAGAACGAGGAGTAATGGTCTCAAGTTGCAGTGGGGGAGGTTTAGATTGGATATTAGGAAAAACTTTTTCACTAAGAGGGTGGTGAAACACTGGAATGCGTTACCAAGGGAGGTGGTAGAATCTCCTTCCTTAGAGGTTTTTAAGGTCAGGCTTGACAAAGCCCTGGCTGGGATGATTTAACTGGGAATTGGTCCTGCTTCGAGCAGGGGGTTGGACTAGATGACCTTCTGGGGTCCCTTCCAACCCTGATATTCTATGATTCTAAGGATGGGCCAGTGGTTAGGGTGCTAACCTGGTACTTGGGAGACCTCTGTTCAGTCCCCTGCTTTGCCACAGACTTACTGTGTGATCTTGGGCTAGTCACTTAGGCCCAGATCTACATAGGTATTTAGGCTCCTAAATTCTATTGATTTTAACAGAATGACTTTGTGGATTTGGTCCTTAGTCTCTCTGTGCCTCAGTTCCCCATGGGTAGCACTTTCCTGCCAAAGGGGTGTTGTGCAGATAGAACATTAAAGATTATGAGGTGCTCAGATATTAAGGGAATGGGGGCCATATAAGTACCTAGGAGAGATAGGATCTTCAGTAGAAATTAATATGACTGCCCATAGCTTGTTGGTTGGCCATTATATTATTATTGATTATTTGTATCACAGCTATGCCAAGAAAGATTGGCCCCCCAGTGTGCTAGGTGCTGTACGTACACACAGTTTTTGTGCTGTCTTGCATCTAAATAGAGCTGACAAGGACAGCAGTATTATTATCATCCCTACTTAACACATGGTGAACTGAGGCACAGACTCATTCTGACTTGCCCAAACCAGGTTGCAGAGGGAGCCTTTGATGGAGCCAAAAGCAGAAATCCATTCTCGGAGTCCTAATCCAGTGCCTTAACAAGACCATCCTTCCTTTCATAAGAGAGCTTTCACATTTAAAAAGCCTTTTTGAGTAGTGGTGGAGGGAACAGTGTTCTTCTCCGTCCACTATCCCCCCAGAGGGAACTGCCCTGCCACCGTCTCATAAACAAACTGGAAAGAGTAGTTGCTGGTTGGTGGAGTTGATGGGGATAATCTTGCCAGGACTCATTCTTAGTATTAATCTCTCTGGCTTCCCTGTAAATGCCCCCAAATCTCAATGCTCTCTTGTAAAACAATTGGCTACTGCGTAGTAAGCATTTAATGAATACAGAGGGCTGCTGTTTGGTGTTCAGCTGAAGAGAAAATAAGTGGATTTCCTTATCACTACTTAGAGAAAGCTGGATTTAAAAAATTAGCTAAAGTCTGAAAGTAATTGGAGAATGTGTATTCATTTCAGAAGTATGTTAATGGAACATTAAGGGTGAAATTTACACTCATATCAGTTAGAAAAATCAGAGATAAGTTTGCCTGATTCTTGGTCAGCTTCGCTCTCACCATGGCTCATTCTGATCACTTCACATTTGCTGCTGGACAAATATCTATTTTACAGGTATGGGTTGAGCAGGAGAAAAATACTGTATTGTAGAAAATGCTTTATTTATATAAAATCTGATGTATGGATTAGTTGGCAAGTGGGAGATTTCCTGTCAGGTTGTCCTATCATGAGGCTAGGTCAAGACCTCGTCTGGCTAAATCTATGGGAGGGAGCTAAAAGGAAAGAAATCTCCTTGAGGTTCTTCTTGAGGAGATTTCTTCATAATTGTTTTATGAGATGCAGTGGTTGTCCCTCCAAGCCCATAATAGTCCAGGGGGGCTGCCTATTATCCTTGCAGATCACCAGGAATCTGTGCAGACACAGAGGGGACAAGATGGAGGCCAGAGACATTCAAGCTTCACTCCTGACTCTATGGGCCCAACAATTCCCTCACCCCGCCCCCCCATTCCCTACTCAGTGTTTTTCTAGGTGGTAGCTGTCCCGGGGTCCCCCTTAAAGGGGCATCAATCTCACTGTGAGTTTATGCAGTGGGAAGGGCACAGAAAGTTAATACAATCTAGTTTTGTTGACTTTCCAGGGGAGTGGCTGCGGCTTATGGGAGAATGATATGTGTTCCCTTCACTGGCCTGCCTATCCCGAGTATGCTTCTTCCGATAAGAGTACCCTCCATGAAGTCTAGGGCAAGCGGGGAAAAAAGGTTGACATGGAGCGAGTTTACCCTAACTTCTGCACAAGGACAATGTAATCCATCCCTGGAGGGTCCTCTCTGTGTTATGCAAGGACATAGGGAGAAAGACACAAGGGAAGAAAGAAAAGAAGTGACTAATTTGGGGAGGGGGCAAAGGAAAACTAAGAATGAAGGAGCATGAGAGTTTATCCCTGAATCCTGATTTTAAATCTTAAGAGAATGAGCCATTCACAGAGTTTTGGGGTTGAATTTCCATTATTTTATGCAAGGAGAAAAATGGCAGGAGGAGGGAAGTAGAGAATAGCTGTCACAATTCCTGTACAGAAACAGCAGCGTTCTGTAATCATTCCATCTTTCGTTCTGCACAATTCTTACAAATATGTAATAATAAAATAATAATAATGATAATAAATAATTAATAAAATATATCCCCACAGGAATAGATTGTTAGAGCTAGAATAGCTGGCAGTGTTGCTCTTCAGGACACAGGAAGTAAATATCACATGAAAAATTATCCTCATTTGACATTTGATGGCCCTGTATCTAACTGTAAAAAGGTCAAAGCAAGATTTTTTTCCCTTTGATATTTCTTCACTCAGTTCCAGCTAGGATGAATTCATCATAGGAGAATTTACGGCAGAGAGCTACAGATTCCCAGGAAATAGCTTTAAATGAAGAGTCAAGGGAGCATAATAATAATAGTTTACACTTCATCTGAGGACGAGAAGCATATTTTCAAATATACTTCATGTCCAAGAACACTCCTTTGAGGAAGGTATTATACCCATTTCACGGTGGGAAAGGCCTGGTTTTTGGCCTGGTCCTGTGCTGGTGTGCCTATGTGTGCAGAACGAAAGGCATGAAAAGTTCTTGCACACAGTGAATGCGTGGGCTGCCCATGCACTAGCCATTCCAAAGGGGAAAGGGAGGGATAGGGAGTGGGAGGTGTTCATATCATCTTCCCTGTACTAACCTGCAGATCTGGCACCAGCCACATGAGGAAGAGCACGTTACATCATTTTAAGGGGTGGAGTGGCAATGGCTCTCTTGCTGTATTTTGCTGGGGAGAAAAAGAAGCTATTGTCCCGCTCTGAGGCAATGCTTTCTGGAGCTCACCCTGGGGTGGTGCATCTTGCCCAAAGTCACTTAGCAAAAGAGCAGCAGATCCAGGAATACAACAGTCCTGACTTGAAGTCTCCACTCTCACCTTTGGTATCTCTGACATCCATTTTTCAAGAGGTCACTCAGATGAACCTTTAAACCTTCCTTAGGTTATGCCTAGGGCCCTACCAAATTCGTTGGCCATGAAAAATGCATCACTGACTGTGAAATCTGGTCTTTTGTGTGCTTTTACCCTATATTATACAGATGTCTCGGAGGAGACCAGCGTTTCTCAAACTGGGGGTCCTGACCCAAAAGGGAGCTGCGGGGGAGTGGGGGGTGGTTGCAAAGTTATTTTAGGGGGGTCACGGTATTGCCGCCCTTACCTCTGCACTGACTTCAGAGCTGGGCAGCCGGAGAACAGCAGGCAGCAGTGCAGAAGGAAGGGTGGCAATACCATATCATGCCATCCTTGCTTCTGCGCTGCTGCTGGTAGCAGCCCTACCTTCTGAGGTGGGCTCCTGGCCAGCAGCCACTGCTCTCCAGCTGCCAAGCTCTGAAGTCAGTACTGCTGCTGCCAGAAGCAGCGCAGAAGTAAGGGTAGCAGTACCGCAACCCCCCTACAATAACTTTGCACCCCCCCTGCATAACTCCTTTTTGGGTCAGGACCCCTACAATAACAACATGTGAAATTTCAGATTTAAATAGCTGAAAACATGAAATTTACTATTTTTAAAATCCTATCACCCTGAAATTGACCAAAATGGACCATGAATTTGGTAGGGCCCTAGTTATGCCCCACAAGCAATCACACCCTACTGTTGGAGCACACTTTTGTTGAACATTTAGTTAACATGGGATGCATTTGTGCACATCACATGCAGATACTTTGGCTTGTTTTACTATTAGTATTACCATATTTTAAACAGGTTGTCAGGCAAAAATTTAAAGGAACACCAAGCTAAACATCACAATTCTACCTTGATTTTTTTTAACTTACTAATATTAAAATTAATGCCCTGTGTGGAGTTTGTTATAGGACTGGAGCCTTAGATTGTATAAGCACAAAAATAAAAATGCAGAGAGACTGAGGGAAAGGTGAGATACCTGAAACTATTTACAGCTATTTTTTTTAAAAGAGTAGATTTCAAGCTGATGATGCTCCTATATGTAGAGGTAGAGTTGTCATCTCTCATGACAACCTCTAGGAAATTGAATTTATTGCATTTACACTTATCCCTGGTCTACACTATGAGTTTAGGTCGAATTTAGCAGTGTTAGGTCAATTTAATCCTGCACCCATCCACACGACCAAGTCTGTTTTGTCGACTTAAAGGGATCTTAAAATCGATTTCTGTACTCCTCTGGGTGAGGGGAGTAGTGCTAAAATCGACCTCGCTGGGTCAAATTTGGGGTAGTGTGGACGCAATTCAACAGTATTGGCCTCCAGGAGCTATCCCAGAGTGCTCCATTGTAACCGCTCTGGACAGCACTTTCAACTCAATGCACTGGCCAGGTAGACAGGAAAAGCTCCAAGAACTTTTGAATTTCATTTCCTGTTTGGCCAGCGTGGCGAGCTGTTCAGCACAGGTGACCATGCACAGCTCATCAGCACAGGTGACTATGCAGTCCCAGAATAGCAAAAGAGCTCCAGCATGGACTGAAGGGGAGACACTGGATCTGATCGCTGTATGAGGAGAAGAATCTGTGCAGGCAGAACTCCATTCCAAAAGACGAAATGCCAATATATAGGCCAAAATCTCCAAGGGCATGATGGACAGAGGCTACAACAGGAACACACAGCAGTGCCATGTGAAAATTAAGGAGTTCAGGCAAGCCTATCAAAAAACAAAGGAGGCAAATGGTCGCTTTGGGTCAGAGCCCCATACATGCTGCTTCTATGATCAGCTGCATGTAATTCTAGGTGGGGGGCCCAACCACTACCTCACCACTGTCCGTGGACACCTGCAAGGGGGAAGTTTCATGCAACAGGGATGAGGATTTTGTGGATGAGGAAGATGAGGGGGGGAGGCTGAGGATAGTGCCCATCAGGCAAGCGGAGAATTCCTTCTCCCCGGCAGCCAGAAACTGTTCATTACCCTGGAGCCAATACCCTTCCAACCCTCCCAAGGCAGGCTCCCGGACCTTGAAGCCGGAGAAGGCACCTCTGGTGAGTGTACCTTTGTAAATATAATACAGGGGTTAAAAGCAAGCATGTTTAATGAGTAATTTGCCCTGAAGACTTGGGTTGCATTCACGGCCAGTATAGCTCCTGGAAAAGTCTGTTAATGTGTCTGGGGATGGAGCAGAAATCCTCCAGGGACATCTCCATGAAGCTCTCCTGGAGGTACTCTAAAAGCCTTTGCAGAAGATTTCTGGGGAGGGCAGCCTTATTCCGTCCTCCATGGTAGGACACTTTACCACGCTAAGGGGACATTCAGAGGTGCCCGTTCGTGCTGGGCTGTTTCCCTTTGGCTGAAAATAAATCATCCCCACTGTTAGCCGCGCGGTGGGGGGAGGCCCTTCATGCTGAGCTGTTCGCGTTTGGCTGACACGGATCTTCCCTGATACTAGCCATGTGGTGGTGGTGGGGAGGCGGGGTGTGTGTGTGTGAAGTGATCATCCCAGAGAATTGGGTGGTGGTGGGGGTTGGGTTGTGCTGCACAGTCACTCTAAAAACACAGCCCCTCCTTTTAAATGGCCAACCCAACGGGTTTTGCTTGGTATAGGAAAGGAGGGCGCTGCTGTTTGAAACCCTTCCCACATGTTATGAAGGTTGAAGAAGCTGAAACCCTTTGCTTTACCATGGCTGCTTGGAAGCCGATTCTGTTGCCCAGCCGAGCGTGTGTGATGTCTCACACCAAACCAGCAGGCACTCAGTATAAGAGGCAAAATGCGACCTTGTACCAAAAGCACATGTGCTATGTAATGTGAATTGCTTGATTCAGTGTGAAATAGTCTTCCCTTTGTTCTCTAAAAAGTATCTTTTTAAATACTACTCTCCCTTTTTTTCCTCCTGCAGCTGCAAATGTTTCTACACTCCCCCTATCATCTCCGTGCCAGAGGCTAGCGCAGATTAGAAGGTGAAAAAAACGCACTCGCGATGACATGTTCTGAGAGCTCAGGCAGTCCTCCTGCACTGAAAGAGCTCAGCAGAGTGCATGGAGGCAAGCAATGGCAGAGTCCAGAAAAGCGTTAAATGAACACTATGAGAGGAGGGAGGAGCATGATGAGAGGAGGCAGGGTGCAATGCTGAGGCTAATGGGGGAGCAAACTGACATGCTCAGGTGTCTGGTGGAGCTGCAGGAAAGTCAGCAGGAGCACAGACTGCCGCTGCAGCCCCTGTATACCTGCCTGCCCTCCTTCCCAAGTTCCATAGCCTCCTCACCCAGGCACCCAAGACCGTGGGAGGTCAGGGGGAGGGTACAGCCACTCCACCCCAGAGGATTGCCCAAGCAACAGAAGGCTGGCATTCAGTAACTTTTGAACTGTAGTGTGGCCTTCCCTCCTCCCCGCCTCCCCGCATCCACCGCCCCACCCGGTGCTTCCCTCCTCACCCACCCCTCCTGGGCTACCTTGCGAGTTTTCCCCCTATTTGTGTGATGAATTAATAAAGAATGCATGATTTTGAAACAATAATGGCTTTATTGCCTCTGAAAGTGGTGATTGAAGGGGGGAGGTTGGTTGGCTTACAGGGAAGTAGAGTCAACCAAGGGGGCAGGTTTCCATCAAGGAGAAACAAACAGAACTTCCACACCATAGCCTGGCCAGTCATGAAACTGGTTTTCAAAGCTTCTCTGATGTTCAGTGCGCCCAGCTGTGCTCTTCTAATCACCTTGGTGTCTGGCTGAGTGTAATCAGCCTCCAGGCAATTTGCCTCAACCTCCCACCCCGCCATAAACGTCTCCCCCTTACTCTCACAGATATTGTGGAGCACACAGAAAGCAGCAATAACAATGGGAATATTGGTTTCGCTGTGGTCTAACCTAGTCAGTAAACTGCACCAGCGAGCTTTTAAACGTCCAAATGCACATTCTACCATCATTCTGCACTTGCTCAGCCTATAGTTGAACTGCTCCTTACTACTGTCCAGGGTGCCTGTGTATGACATCATGAGCCATGTCATTAAGGGGTAGGCTGGGTCCCCAAGGATAACTATTGGCATTTCAACATCCCCAATGGTAATTTTCTGGTCTGGGAAGGAAGTTCCTTCCTGCAGCTGTTTAAACAGACCAGAGATCCTGAAGATGCGAGCGTCATGCACCTTTCCCAGCCATCCCACGTTGATGTCAGTGAAACGTCCCTTGTGATCCACCAGTGCTTGCAGTACCATTGAAAAGTACCCCTTGCGGTTTACGTACTGGCTGCAAGGTGGTCTGGTCCCAAGATAGGGATACGTTCTGTCTGTCGCCCCACCACAGTTAGGGAACCCCATTGCAGCAAAGCCATCCACTATGACCTGCACATTTCCCAGAGTCACTCCCCTTGATAGCAGCAGCTCAGTGATTGCATTGGCTACTTGGATCACAGCAGCCCCCACAGCAGATTTTACTCACTCCAAACTGATTCCCAACAGACTGGTAGCTGTCTGGTGTTGCAAGCTTCCAGAGGGCTATCGCCACTCGCTTCTCAGCTGTGAGGGCTGCTCTCATCTCAGTATTCTGGCACTTCAGGGCAGGGGAAAGCAAGTCACAAAGTTCCATGAAAGTGCCCTTACGCATGCGAAAATTTCACAGCCACTGGGAATCATCCCAGACCTGCAACACTATGCAGTCCCAGTCTGTGCTTGTTTCCCAGGCCCAGAATCGGCGTTCCACAGCAGGAACCTGCCCCATTACCACCATGATGTCCAAATTGCCAGGGCCCGTGCTTTGAGAGAAGTCTGTGTCCATGTCCTCATCACTATCATGATCGTGCTGTCGTTGCCTCCTCACCTGCTTTTGCAGGTTCTGCATATACTGCAGGATAATGTGCGAGGTGTTTAAAATGGTCACAACAGCAGCGGTGAGCTGAGTGGGCTCCATGCTAGCTGTGGTATGGCGTCTGCAGGACAGCAGGAGAGCAGAGTTGCAGCAGAAGTGGTGGATGATGATGGATGCCACGGGGATAGATATTTATACAGAATGATGAGAGGACCTGCGAGGTGGATTCATGGCACCAGGACAGCAGGAGAGCAGAGTTGCAGAGGAAGCGGTGGATGACGACGACATAGAGAAATTTGCTATTGAGATTGAGCTCTTTTACAAGAGCAGGAGAGCAGAGTTGCAGCAGATGACGACGGTTAGCAGTCCTACTGCACTGTCTGCTGACAGCAGCACCCAGGACGCAACAGCAGCAGTGACGGTGAGCTGAGCTGAGCAGGTTTCATGCTTGCTGTGGTATGGCGTCTGCACGGAAAAAAGGCGCGAAATGATTGTCTGCCATTGTTTTCACGGAGGGAGCGGCGACTGATGACATGTACCCAAAACCCGCAACAATGTTTTTTGCCCCATCAAGCATTGGGAGCTTAACCCAGAATTACAATGGGTGGCAGAGACTGCGGGAACTATGGGATAACTACCCACAGTGCACCGCTCCATAAGTTGATGCTAGCCACGGTAGTGAGGACTCACTCCACTGACTTAATGCGCGTAGTGGGGACATACGCAATCGACTGTATAAAATCAATTTCTAAAAATCGACCTCTATAAAATCGACCTAATTTCGTAGTGTAGACATACCCTTAGTAACTACTATTTTGTTGTGCAGAGATTTTTCTGAACTTCAGTTATAGAGATCATTGGTCAGACTGTGAATTCTGGTCACAACTGCAATTTAAATGGTTTGAATATAACTATGAGAAACATATTGTGGAATATATTTTTTCATTTTTGTTTTATTTAAAAACACCAGTTTGTTGTTGTTTTCATAAAATAGCTTCATGAAAATAGTGTGTGAAACAGCTTTGAATCCGATAAGGGCATAAGAGTTTTTCCGGAACAGTGGTAAGTTTATCAAACAATGATTATCTCCCTTTAATTTTGTGCCTCAATATTTATAACTTTCTTTTTCTTTAGCAGAGACAATGCTTTATAATGCTGTTTATTTTATTGGTGCAGCAGCGTAAACAATGTTTCATTGGTAAGTGGAAACTTACAAGGATGACAATTCTGATGAAAGATTGTACAGGAACTGTTCCTAGGTTAGAGCATTTAATATCATGCAAGAAGTCACACTGATACATAGTGTTTAAGGGATTTGATTTACCTTTCCATCTCAGTGCACAGAGAAAGAGCAAAAGGAACAAGGCTTGTTTTCCTCATGTACCTCATTTGTAGGCAACAGGGCTGTGAATGAATATGCAGTAAAAAGAAACAAAGTCTGAAAGTTAATACCCCAGGCGCCAAACACGTCTGTGAAAGAGGAATGTAACCAGACATTTCTATGTGCACTACGTTATTTCCTAATAGGCTTATTCTCTTCTACAGAGGGTCAGATTATTATGATAAAACAGTTAAATACAATATGCAGCCTGTTTTAACATATGTACATAATGGCATACTTTTGTTTCCGTATGGTGGAGTTAACACAGTGTACGTTAGCTAATTAACACTACTGCTTGTAAAACAAAGAGGTTTCAACATTTTCAGCATTTCAAAAATGGCTGCATACAAATATATGCCTCCTATTATTACAAATCAATGTCTTTGCTTTGGGATGGCTCGCCAGTGCCTCCTGCTGGGTAGTCAGCACCAAGAACTGGAGCTGAGGAGACTGGGCACCCGGCAGGAGGTGCTCGGCCTCTTGCAGAATCAGGCCCCTCCTGTGTATACGGTGCCTTGTCACAGGCAGCACTTCATTTTTCCCATTTTTAAAATGCTCAGGCAAGGAACCCGAGAAACTGAAGTTCCTCCGTGAAATCCTGGCCCCTCTGAAGTCAGTGACCGTTTCCCCATTGACTTCAATGAATGTGTTTTCCCATGGTACAGGCACAGCAAGGGCAGAAGCAATGGATGTGCCCCAGCACCGCTCCAGCCCTGAGCAGGAGGGACCACCACCAGAGAGAAAAAGTAGCCCCGTCCCCATCCCCATTCGGTCCTCATTCTCTGCTAAACAAGTGCACTCAATAGCGCCAGCTGTGTTGACAGTTTCTTGATGTGGGCAGCTGTCCAGTTGAGAACTGAACAGAAACCCCCCAGTTTCTTCCGTTTAAGCCATTGAACAGCTGAAAGATTGTAACAACTATTGCTCACTGCCAACCACAGCTGGATTCAGACAGGAGGCCTGGAGATGAAAAGGCTCTCATGTATTACCAGGTTCCTGAGTCATCCAGTCTCCCTTAACAACTGCTTGTGAAACTTTCTCCTTTTAAATCAGTGCTCTTTATTTAGCTTTGGGATTAAGATATTTATTTATATAAGCTGCTCTCTGATACAAATTTACAACGGTAGGGCTAAATCTTATTCAGTCAAACTCCTCTTCCCTTCAGAGGGAACTTTGCTAAGCTAATGATTACAAGATTTGGTCATAAAATCTGAAATTATGCAGGATTTAAATGACATGTAAAGTAAGTATTATACATTTTAGCCTCTTGTTATGCTGGGGACTGGCAAAACCTCATTGAAGTTGGATAAATGTAAGAAGCAGTACAGCCCCTTTATGGAATAGATAGTTGAAAAAATAGGAGCCTCTGCCCAAAACACAGGCCACATGCAAGGCTGGAATAGAAGGTGAGCTGTGTGGCCCAAGAGGATTCCCCAGGATTCTGATAATAAAAACAGGGGCATGGGATTGATTGGATTGCGGCTGTGTATCTGTGTGTGTGAGAGAAAAATACCACAGAAACAGAGAAGGCAGCAGAAAGGCAAGGGCAGCCAGAGAAGGACTTGTAGCTAGAGCCCTGTGTGAATAAAAAATTTATATCCACAGATAGAAATCGGTATACACGGAGCTGCTGGGCTCTGCTGGGAACCGCTGTGGCAAGAGCACCAGCATGTTGGGCCAGTGCTCGCAGGAGAAAGTGCCCCGTGTGGGCAGCTCCTCTGGCGTGGCAGTACCACCCCCAGCCCCGCCCCCAGGGGCGGACACCAGGCTCACTGGCAGTGTCCCTGGTCGTGCCAGTGTGTGCACGTAGCTCACACGCTCTTGGACAGAAGATATAGACCGCTGCGTGGAAGGGACTCCTGTAACAAAAACAAGTAGAAGAATAACTTTCTTTTCTTACAGCAATCTAAACAATTCCATTCCTTGCAGTTCACACTTTTCCAACACTTTATGAGAGTTATCACTCCCTCCTTTCCCCTCAAGTTATTCTTTTCAATCTTTTGACAGTTCAGCCCTTTTAACTTTGCTATTGCTCTTTTCTGAATTCCCTCCAATTTGTTGATGTCTTTCTGATACTGAGAAGTCTAGAACCATTTGAAATGGCAAGTAGAGAAAGATCATCACCTCATCTGCCTGTGTCAGCAGCCCCAAATTGTAATCCTTTGGCTCATAAACATTTCATGTCCACCTTCATCTCAGTCTTTTTTGGTATATAAGTGCTCTTTCCCCCTGAATATCTGGGTTTGGGATTATTATTCCCAGATGTATTAGCTTTTTTTCCCCCAAACTCAATCTTATTCTGTTATTTTTTGCCCATATTTCTTATTTGTCATTGTGTTTTATTTTTCTGCTTTTGCAACACCTTCCAATTTAGGCCATGATCCTGATTCTGCAATTGGCTTCTCACAAGTACAGCAGTCTACCGAGTAGAGAAAATTGCAGTATCTGTCACCTCCTATACTCTGCTGTTTTTCCAAAGTATTAGTAAGGAGGCTAAATAAAACTAGGCCTTTTACAAGTCCTTAGACCATTTGTAAGGATACAATTCTGTCATGGACATCACAGATTCCATGACTTTCTGGGACCTCTGTGATTTCTTCTGGGGCAGGGTTGCAGCAGTGGCCCCAGGGCTGAAGCAGCAGCTGGAGTTGGGTCAGCCTGTGCAGTAGGAGCAGGACCAATGGTCCCGAGCTCCTGGAGCAGTGGCTGGTGGTCAGCCCCAGGGCCACTGAACAGTTGATCGGTGGCCAGCCCTGGAGCATGGCCCTGGGGCCACTGGAGCAGCTCTTCCCTGGCCCTCCGGAGCAGCAGGCAGTATTGGATCAGCCCCCCGGGGCTGGAGCAGTAGTGGTCAGCCTTTGCCACAGGAGCAGGGCTGGAGCAGCTGCAAGCCCCTGGCAGTGCTCTGTTTGCCTCCCGCTGCGGGTATTTTTAGTAAAAGTCAGAGACAAGTCCCAGGCTCCAGTGAATTTTTGGTTTTTGCCTGTGACCTGCCCCTGACTTTTACTAAAAATATCCGTGACAGAATCTTTGGATTTGGAAACCTCCTCCCAAGTTGATACAGAGCTGTTTAGCAATACCCTCTGCTCTTGGTCATTCAGGAAGTTTGCAGTGCAGGGGAAAGTGCTCATACTGAAACCATGCCAACGGATGTTACACAAGTACAAAATTAAGAATTACTGCCCTAATTTATAGTTGTGTGGCCATCACAGGACCACCTTCCTTTCACAGAAGCAGAGGTCATGAAAGTACTGATGACAGTCATGGTTGCCACCCGTGACTCTGACCCCTGCTCTTCTTGGATGGTGAAAGAGGGTAGAAATCCTCCTGGGCCCCCTACTAACAGAGATAGAATCATAGAATATCAGGGTTGGAAGGGACCCCTGAAGGTCATCTAGTCCAACCCCCTGCTCGAAGCAGGACCAATTCCCAGTTAAATCATCCCAGCCAGGGCTTTGTCAAGCCTGACCTTAAAAACCTCTAAGGAAGGAGATTCTACCACCTCCCTAGGTAACGCATTCCAGTGTTTCACCACCCTCTTAGTGAAAAAGTTTTTCCTAATATCCAATCTAAACCTCCCCCACTGCAACTTGAGACCATTACTCCTCGTTCTGTCATCTGCTACCATTGAGAACAGTCTAGAGCCATCCTCTTTGGAACCCCCTTTCAGGTAGTTGAAAGCAGCTATCAAATCCCCCCTCATTCTTCTCTTCTGCAGGCTAAACAATCCCAGCTCCCTCAGCCTCTCCTCATAAGTCATGTGTTCTAGACCCCTAATCATTTTTGTTGCCCTTCGCTGGACTCTCTCCAATTTATCCACATCCTTCTTGTAGTGTGGGGCCCAAAACTGGACACAGTACTCCAGATGAGGCCTCACCAATGTCGAATAGAGGGGAACGATCACGTCCCTCGATCTGCTCGCTATGCCCCTACTTATACATCCCAAAATGCCATTGGCCTTCTTGGCAACAAGGGCACACTGCTGACTCATATCCAGCTTCTCATCCACTGTCACCCCTAGGTCCTTTTCCACAGAACTGCTACCTAGCCATTCGGTCCCTAGTCTGTAGCTGTGCATTGGGTTCTTCCATCCTAAGTGCAGGACCCTGCACTTATCCTTATTGAACCTCATCAGATTTCTTTTGGCCCAATCCTCCAATTTGTCTAGGCCCTTCTGTATCCTATCCCTCCCCTCCAGCGTATCTACCACTCCTCCCAGTTTAGTATCATCCGCAAATTTGCTGAGAGTGCAATCCACACCATCCTCCAGATCATTTATGAAGATATTGAACAAAACCGGCCCCAGGACCGACCCTTGGGGCACTCCACTTGATACCGGCTGCCAACTAGACATGGAGCCATTGATCACTACCCGTTGAGCCCGACAATCTAGCCAGCTTTCTACCCACCTTATAGTGCATTCATCCAGCCCATACTTCCTTAACTTGCTGACAAGAATACTGTGGGAGACCGTGTCAAAAGCTTTGCTAAAGTCAAGAAACAATACATCCACTGCTTTCCCTTCATCCACAGAACCAGTAATCTCATCATAAAAGGCGATTAGATTAGTCAGGCATGACCTTCCCTTGGTGAATCCATGCTGGCTGTTCCTGATCACTTTCCTCTCATGCAAGTGCATCAGGATTGATTCTTTGAGGACCTGCTCCATGATTTTTCCAGGGACTGAGGTGAGGCTGACTGGCCTGTAGTTCCCAGGATCCTCCTTCTTCCCTTTTTTAAAGATTGGCACTACATTAGCCTTTTTCCAGTCATCCGGGACTTCCCCGGTTCGCCACGAGTTTTCAAAGATAATGGCCAATGGCTCTGCAATCACAGCCGCCAATTCCTTCAGCACTCTCGGATGCAACTCGTCCGGCCCCATGGACTTGTGCACGTCCAGCTTTTCTAAATAGTCCCTAACCACCTCTATCTCCACAGATGTCAACAGCCCCTTTGATGAAGGAGTCTGTGTCTCACCCGAACAATGAAACAACTGATCAATGGAGAGAGGGTTGTGAGTGTTGGAGGCAGACCGTACATTGGAGTTGCAGATGCATTATAGCATTTCCTCCCACAAGAGATAAGAATGACCATGAACCTCACCACTTTCAGGCTATGTCTACACTATGAACCGTACAGGGGCACAGCTATACCACTGTAGTTGTGCCACTGTAAGGTCTCCTGTGTAGCCGCTCTATGCCCCTGCTGGGACAATTAAACCACCCCCAATGAGCAGTGGTAGCCGACATAGCGCCATCCACACTGGCACTTTTGTCAGTGAAACTTATATTGATCAGGGGGGTGTTTATTCACACCCCTGACTGACAAAAGTTTTGTCGACAAAAGTGCTAGTGTAGACAAAGCCTCAGAAATTAATGTAAAACTCATTTCTTTGATATAGCTTTCACACAGTAAAGTTTCTCTCACCATCCCACACAATAAATAAATCAAGCTATTTTGAAGGCTAGGAAGGAAGGAAGTGAGATGGCTATTATTGTTTATTATTTTTTAATATTTGGGTGGTGCACAGTTATGACGATGGGGATCATAAAGATAACTGGACAGACAGAAGTGTCCACAACAACCTTAGTTAATTGAATAGTTAACTAACTTAACACTTCATGGAAATGTGAACTATTTTGAGTGAATAACACATTTTCTATAAATGAAACATCCCATTTCAGTTACTCTTATGCTATAAAAGTTAAACCATACTTTGTACAAATGGGCCTCAATCCTGAGGTCAGGCTGAACTGTGAAGTGGGAGATAACTGTGATCATACACCATCTTTGTGTACAATCCCCTGACATGGTTCTCAGTGCAAGTTAGAGCAGTGTCAGGGCCATTCAAACTTGAGCCCAGAGACTTTTACACTAGTCAGGAATCACTGGAGAGCAGCAAGGTTCTAACTGTTCCTCCTCTCCCAAGAATGTTACTAAGCAGGGCAGCTTTATGGTCCCCTTGCACTGCAGGAGTAGCACAAAGAGACCATACAGGGACTATGGTTCTCAAACCCAGAGTGGGGTTTCCTGATTGTGGTTGATATTTTTCTACTGCCAGGAATAATAGGAACTGCCTAATGCAATTGACCAGCAATGTTGCAGTGAAAGAACTTTTTAAAAACAGCAATTACTTCCTCCTTTTGTAAACTGACTTCTCTTTAAGCACTAGGAATCCTTTGTGATCAGTAATTAATTCAGGCTACTGTAGCTGTATTTTACTGTTATGTTTACCCAAAAGTAAAATTAATTGTTCTCTCCAGTATAGTGATATGAATGCATTTAATCTCTCTGACAGAGAGAGGCAGCTCTAGATTGAAATATTAACTGGGGCACTGTAAAACTACTTAGCAGCTAATATGTTAATTAGCAAAGAGCATGTTTTAACGCATTCATCAATCATCACACAGCTGTGGCTGCTGGGCTGTTCAATTAAATTCCTTGGATTCCTACTGATGCAGCTTCAGAATCTCTTACTAGACCAAATGCTATAAAGTCTGGATCCCTCCAACTGAAAGATGAAAGCTCTGTGTTGTTAAGTGAACAGTTGGGTGTCCTCATGGATAGGGGAGGTGCCCTGATAGCAGGTTTCCTGTGAAGGGGCAGGTATTTGTCAGGCACATGGCAAAGGGGTGTAGCTTTTTAAAATCAGGGACAAGTTTTACCTCCATAGAACTCATGGGAATGTGGAGGTTTATTGTTACCTATGTGATTGTGTGACTTTAGAACTTTGAATCTCTATTTTAATTATTTTAATTTTTTCATTCAATATAATAAAACATAATAGAAGTAGCCCTCTTTCAACACAAGGGTGGAACACAACTTTATAAAGGTGTTACAAAACTACATACAGTGTTTAATCCTCTGATTGGTATTTACAGAATGCCAGGAGCTAGTCATTTTCAATGCACTCCAGGTTAAACACAGACAATACACATGTGCAGGAGTTCATACTGTGTGAATGAGAGCACAGGATGGTCCTTTATGTCCACAATTCATAAACTGTAGGGTATGTGCCTACAAATATCTTCCAGGATAGTCAAACCCAAGTGTTCAACAACCATGAGTCGGCACCTTGAAAATCATGAGATTTTAAAAAATAATAGATCTTGGGTGTTTTTTATTTGCCTTACAGCTTCTGAGCCCATAGGATCCACTGGTGTGAAGCTTTTCTCTGCAGCCATGAGGGTTAGAAACTTTGTTTTTAAATGAGCTTTTCACAAAAATCACTAGACTCCAGAAGCTGTAGCTTTAAGAAAGATGCCAAATATTATGAGACTTCAATTACATTTGTGAAACTTAGCAACACTGGGGATTTTGTAAGCCACAGAGCTACAAAAATGCATTAATTGTTAAAGGGCCAGAGCAGTGTGATCTGGCAAAGAAGTTTCTGAGTTCTATTGCTAGAGAAATGTCATTTGACTAGATGGGGGTAAGGAGACTGAAACCAGATACCTGCCTTCTAATAATTTCAAGAGAAATCAAGTCATGCAACCCTAAGACTGCATTGCATCAGCCAGCTAGAAGGGGGCAGATCTCCTGCTGAGACTAGGTGGAGAAGAGAAACTGGGTAGTGACTTCTCTGTATGCAAATAAATAACCAAACTTTTAGATACTTATCCATACTAGATCCAAGCTCTGTAATCAATTGCTAATTTGAACTCCTGTCTTGAGAGTTGAAAAGCTAATGCACTTTCTCAAACCACCTGCTGTCTTAACACTTTAACTAGCAGTCAGACTAATAGCAGTGGAATTCTGTTAAAAGGATTGGCTAGCCCCTTTAACATCTGACTCATTGCTACATGCAGGTTCATGAAACACTGAGATGTCTGATCCAAACATGCATAGTAATGAAATCTCTTTCGTGTCAGGACATAGCTACTTCTCACTGGTGTTTAGTGCCAAGGTAGGTTATTCTGTTTAGAATTGGCTGTAATTAGTATTCTTATAAGATGTAACATTCTTTACCTCCAATGCATAATATTTTAGAAACATCCCCTCCTGACTAGGATTTAGATACTCTGAGGCCAAGCTCTCCTTTGGTTGTATCCTTCCCAAAAGCTACACTGAGTCCAGTTTTCAGAGTAACAGCCGTGTTAGTCTGTATTCCCAAAAAGAAAAGGAGTACTTGTGGCACCTTAGAGACTAACCAATTTATTTGAGCATAAGCTTTTGTGAGCTACAGTGAGCTGTAGTGTAGCTCACGAAAGCTTATGCTCAAAAATAACTTGGTTAGTCTCTAAGGTGCCACAAGTACGCCTTTTCTTTTTACTGAGTCCAGTGTATACTGAGACAGGACATTGGGAGTATATTCAGCCAAGCGTAGCCCTAGCATTTTTGCTGGCCAGGGCAGAAGACATTTTTGACTGCCTCACACCTGAGTTCAAAAACAAAACAAAACCCCAAACCAAACAAGTGGCACAGCAGTATGGCTCCTCTGGAAGTTGGTGCCCAGGGCAACTGCTCTGCTCACCCACACCTAGAACTGGCCCTGTATTCATTACTGTATAGCTACCCAGGCAGTAAAGATATAATTAATAAAACTGATAGTTCTATACCTAAATATCAAGTCCCTTTACTCTGAATCAGAGTGCTCCCAGTTGCCTGGAATGTGAGAAGCACTGAGAAAGGTACAAAAGTCTTCCTGCCTTCAAAAACGTCAAAGGAAATCCTTTGCAATCAGATCTGTACCACTGAATACTCCCTTAGCTGAATAAATCAGGAGGGAAATATAGCCACAGCAAGGGAAACTGGCTTCTGGAGAATCAGCTTTGATTCATATTAGCTGGATGATCACTCCCAATAATAATTAGTAAAAAACAAAGTCCATGGTTGTACTTCCTTACGAATACTTGACTCTTTGTTAATTGTTATGTGGGAAAGTTGATACCACCTTTATGTCTATACATTAATGAGTATCACACTTGCACATAACAGAAACAAAAGATGTTATAAAGTTAAATGTAAGATAGGGCTATCCGGCAACTGTTTTTGACAAAAAAAAAAAAAAAAGGGGGTTTTCAATTAAATGAAATTTATATGAAAAGTGTCTGCTTTCTGCAGAAAATTTAAATTTTTGTTTTCATTTTTTTGGCTGAAATATCTTAGTTTTTTTAGTTTTCAGTTGAAAATGTATATGGGGACAGGGGATTCAAACCAGCTCTATTGTGAGATGAGAACAACCTTTTACCTAGAGCTGATTTGCAATGATTATGGTTATATAGGGGTAAGTTCAAAGAAATATGGAAAAGGAGTGGCTTAGTCAATGATTTATGAATGAAACACAAAAGGTGTTACAACAGAATCTTTATGTACAGTATTTAGTAATCAGAAAAGATCTGGCATTTATTTACCTGCTGTTAGTATTCAGCTGTTTTCAGTTATATATTTGTTACCTTGAACTGTGAGCTGAAAGTAAGATCCCACAAGAAGTGACACTTTTTTGTAAGCACTAGATATTACTCTGTACTTTTGCATTATCCTGCTAGAAGGATATCCCGGATTAAGATGTTAGGCAAATATTTAAAGTATGGATTTAATTTTTTTTTAACACAAAGGCTGCAGTAGAGGTATGTAAACAATACAGGGTTGTTTTAATCAAAGAATGGAAAAAGTAGCTGCATTTTACAGAAATGTTGTGGTTTCATATATATGTTGTGGTTTAACGTTACATACATATGTTGTGGTTTAACGTTATTAAAATGGTATTACTGTGAAGACCTTAAGTTATAGAGCTGTTATGACCTAGAATTCAGCAGAACAGCATGTTTTGAAGGAAGCTGTAAAACAAAACTTGGTTTTGTGCAATTAGAAAGATGTGCTCTTTTCTTAATATTAGCAAATGAGCAGAGCTACCAGGAGCTGGATATTAGTAGTTACAACAGCATAAAACTGGAGTAGTGCAATGAACAATCAGTCCTGCAGACTGATGTATTTAGAAAAAAATCACATGCTTCTGAACACACAGCTGTCTGGTAGCCTCGGGTGGGAGTAGATCTTTTGTTGTTGTCTGGTCTTATATTTGCACCACCCTCTTAATCACATTCATTCAGGAAAGAGCACACCTTGTTATTGGCGTCACAGAGACTTAGTGGGATAAATCTCATGACTGGAATATTGGAATGCAGGGGTAATAGCTTATTCAGGAAGGACAGGCAGGGAAAAAGAGGAGGAGGAGGTGTTGTATAACAAGAATGTATACACTTGTTCTGAGGTCGAGAATGAGGCAGAAAGGCAGACCAATTGAAAGCCTTTGTGTAAAGAAAAAAGAGGAAAAATAGAGGTGACTTCAAGGTAAGGTCTATGATATCCACCTCCTCTACCTGATTTGGTGGTCTGAGGCATTTCTGGAACAAATAAGAGCTATATCCCAAAATACAAGACCTGGTAGTAATAGGGGACTTTAATGATCCAGATATCTGTAGGAAAAAAATAAAATAGCAAAACACAAAATGTCCAATAAGTTCTTGAAACGTGTTGGGGACAACTTTGTGTTCCAGAAGGAGGAGGAAGTAACTGGGCACACAGCCATTTTAAATGTGATTGTGACCCACAGGGAGGAGTTGGTTGTGAATCTGAAGGTAAGAGGCAGTTTGGATGAAAGTGATCATGAAATGAAAGATTTCATGAATCTCAGGAAAGCATCAGAGAAAGGAGAAAAGACTTCAAAAAAGCAGACTTTAACAAACCCAGAAGACTGGTAGGTAAGGTCCAATGTGAATAAAATCTAAGGGAAAAAGGAGTTTAGGAGAGCTGGCAGTTTCTCAAGGCAACAGTAATAAAGGTACAACTGCAAACTACCTGATGTGAAAGAAAAGTAGGAAAAATAGTAAGGGTCCAATGTGGCTGCATCAGTTGCTCTTTAATGACCTGAAAATCAGAAAGAAATACTACAAAAAGTGGAAACATGGAAGAATTGCTGAGAAGAAGTACAAAAGAATAGCATAAGCATGTAGGAACAAGATTAGAAAAGCTAGGCACAAAATAAATTACACCTAGCAAGGGACATAAAAGGCAATAAAAAGTTTTTAAATACATTAGAAGCAAGAGAAAAACCAAAGGAAAGTGTAGGTCCTCTACTTAGCAGGGAAGGAGAGCTAATAATGGATGACATCTAGAATGATTTATGCCTCTTTTGCTTCAGTCTTCACTGCAAAGGTTCATGGTTACCAGATACTCAACACAGTTAACATTAAGAACAAGGGCGAAGGAACACAAACCAAAATAGGGAAAGAACAGGATTAAAAAATATTTTGATAAATTAGATGTGATTCAAGTCAGCAGGGCTTGATTGAATTCATCCTAGGGTAATTAGGGAAATCTTGGAACAGTTAGCAATTATCTTCAAGTACTTGTGGAGTGTGGGTGAGGTTCCGAAGGACTGGAGAGGGGGAAAATATAGTACCTATTCTTAAAAAGGGGAACAAAGAGGAATTGGCGAATTGTAGACCAGTGATCCTGACTTCAATATGTGGAAAGATACTGGAAAAAATTATTAAACCATCAGTTTGTAAGCACCTAGAGGATAATAGGCTTATAAGTAATAGCCAGCATGGAATTTTTAGGAACAAATCATGCCAAACCAACCTAATTTCCTTCCTTGACAGGGTTACTGGACTAGTGGATAAGGGGGAGCAGCAGAAGTCATGTATCTTGATTTTAGTAAGGCTTTTGATACAGTCCCACATGACCTTCTCAGAAGCAAACTAGGGAAATGAAGTCTAGATGAAATTACTATATGGTGGGTGAAAGAGCATACTCAAAGAATAGTAATCAGTGATTTGCTCTAAAACTGGGGTAGGAGGGTCTATGTAGTGGGGTCAGTGTTTAATTCGTAATGAAAGAGGTGCCGGGGCTCAAACAATTTTTTTTTAACTTTCATAAATGAGGCAGCAAGCCCAGAGGTGCCAGGGCTATGAACTGCCAAGCTTAGGGGTGCTGGGGCTCAGTCCTAACACAAATTACCCACTGAGTGGGGTACCACAGAGTCAGTCCTGGGTTTGGTACTATTCAGTATTTTCATTAATGACTTGGATAATGGCATGGAGAGTATGCTTCTAAAATTTGCAGATGACAATCTGGGAGGGGTTGCTAACACTTTGGAGGACAAGATTAGAATTCAAAACGACCTCGACAAATTAGAGAATTGGTCTGAAATCAACAAAACAAAATTCAATAAAGATAAGTGCAAAGTACCTCCACTTAGGAAGGAAAAATCAAACACACCACTACAAAATACGGAATAACTGGCTAGGCAGTAGTACTGCTGAAAAGGATCTGGGGGTTATAGTAGATCACAAGTTGAATATGAGTCAACAATGTGATGCGGTTGCAAAAAAAAAAAAAGCTAATATTTTGAGGTTATATGTAAAAGGAGTGTTATTTGTAAGACACAGGAGGTAAATGTCGTGTTCTACTCGGCACTGATGAGGCCTCAGCTGGAGTACTATATCCAATTCCGGGCACCACACTTTATGAAAGATGTTGAGAAACTGGAGAGAATCCAGGGGAGAACAACAAAATTAAAAGGTTTAGAAAACCTGACCTATGAGGAAGTGTTAACAAAGCTAGGCATGTTTAGTTTCTTCTTAAATGCCATTCCCAGGGTGGGTCCCCCAAGGATTTAGCGGATTCCATGCACTACCTTGGGTAAAACTTAACAGATTTAGACCATTTTGACCTGTATCACATCAACAGTTTGATCTCTAGGTCTGTGCAACCCTCCTCTCCCTGCTAGAAACTTTTTTTTTTATATGGTGAGCTCAAATGATAATCCCGAGCTCAAATGACCGCAAATTTGGATCACTAATCCTATCCTGCACCCTCCTCTGGCACACAAAATTTCAAAGGCATCCAAGTAAGCCTGTCCATTTTAGAGGATTTAGAACTGACACAACCTTTAAACAGAAGTCATGACACAACCTTAACTTATTGATGCAGCACTATAATAAACAGAGACAGCCCCTGCCCCAAAGACCTCACAGTCAAAATAAATTGGTGGATGTGTGCAGGGTTTTTACATGGATTCGGATGCATTGACAGAGCTGTGGAGTGCAGGGGGCTTGGGTACAGGGTGGTTGGGGTGCACTGGCAGAACTGGGGCTGTAGGAGGCTGTGGTGCATTGGCTCTGTGAGATTAGTGTTTTATACAATTTATTTAAAACAGACCACTGTATTACTCTAGGAAATAACTGCTCTTGCTTATCATGCTTTTTACAGACATTCTCAAGGCAGTTTACAAAGGAGGCCAGTGATGAGATGTCCAGTGGCCAAGATGGGATTAGAACCCAAGTTTTCTGAGTCCCTATCTAGGGCACAATTCACTAGGCCACACTGCCTTTATTAGTCAATGTATACGTCTTAGGATCTGTTGATTCCCTCTGTGCATGGATTGTCTGATGGCAAACACACCCAATCACATTGCTGTTGCTTATGTAGAAAACGGTTGGGTAGCCAATGGGACTACTCCTGTGCTTACATTTATGCATGTGTATGGGTATTTGCAGGCTTGGGGCCTTGGAGCAATGTGGTGATCTAACTAAGGGTATGTCTACATTGCAACTGAAAACCCATGGCTGGCCCATGCAGATGACTCAGGCTAAGGGGCTGTTTAACTGCAATGTAGATGTTTGGGTTTGGGCTGCAGCCCAAGCTCTGGGACCCCCTGACCTCGCAGGATCCTAAAGCCTGGATTCCAACCTGAGCCTGAATGTCTACACAGCAATTAAACAGCCCCTTAGCCTGAGTCAGCTGGCATGGGCCTGCTGTGGGTGTCTGATTGCAGTGTATATATGCAATTGTGGGACAAGTAGGACTTAGACCTACTTAACCTTCTTTCCCCATTCCACCTTCTAATGGTCTTTTTTTTTTTGAGCATTTCTGAATAGAGTAACATACTCCAGGGATTGTGCTTATTTGAGTTCTCCGCATTTCCCAGGTCCTGGAGGCAATTAACTTTTGGCTTCATACCTCCCAGTGTGCTTGCTGAGTGTGGCAACAACAGCTCACATACCTCTCCCAACTACTGCATACCTCTCAGATATTCCTTACATAACTCCCAGGCTATGAAAATAGTGTTTGATTTTCACAGGCAATGAGATTGTTTTGTCTAAAATTTCCCATTAAATATGCTGGACCAAATTCTACTCCCTGGGAACTGGAGTCAGTATGTAACTGAGAGGAGGGTGTGGCCCACCCACTTCTAACACATCTGGATTGTTTCTTCTTTGAATTTTTTTTTTTGGAAAGTGTTTAAATGATAGACACGTGCATAAGCATGTGCATTGCTTTAGGTGCTTCTTTTGTAACAGGTTGATTGTCTTCTCCTAAATCCATTAATGTTTCATCTCAAATTTCTCAAGAGATGGGAGTCTGATCAAATAAGGGATATATAGCTATCAAATATGGTGTTGTGACAGGGTGTGCTAGGCCCTTTGAGGCTCCCTGAGGGAGGTCTCACAGTCCTATCACACCACACCCCAGAAAAGGAGCAGAGAAGGTGGGTCCTCCATGCCTGCCTAGAGAGGCTGCAAGGAAGCAGCCAAACAGGCTCAGCAGGCCATACTCTGGAGGTAATTCAGCTGCAGCAGTGACTACTCCAGGATCACCAGTCGCAGGCTTGGCAGGACGTCTGGCAGCCCTGATAGCATCCACCCAGGCCCAGCCCAGCCATTGCAGACACTGCAGGGGAAGGAGTCAGACAGCCGCACCCCTGGGCTGCAGGTACTGTGGGCAAGTGGGGCATGCAGGATGGGTTTGCCCTTATACACACTTAAGGTTGCCAACACTCTAATTGCACAAAACCAAACACCCTAGCCCTGCCCCTTCTCTGAGGACCTGCCTCTGCCCTGCCCCTTCTCTAAGGCCCTGCCCACTGCTCACTCGATCCCTCCTCCCTCTGTCGCTCGCTCTCCCCCACCCTCACTTACTTTGACCAGACTGGGCCAGGGGTTTGGGGTGTGTGGGGGGTGAAGGCTCCAGCTGGTGGTGTGGGCTTCAAGGTGCACGAGGGGCCTCCAGGCTGGGATAGGGGGTTGGCATGTGGGAGGGGTTGAGAGCTCTTGCTGGGGGTGCAGGCTCCGGGGTAGGGCCAGGGATGAGGGGTTTGGGGTACAGGAGGGGGCTCAGGGCTGGGGCAAGGGGTTGGGGTGCAGGCTCTGAGAGGAAGTTAGGGTGTGGGAGGGGGTTCCAACCTGGGGAAGGGGGTTGGGGTGTGGGACGGGGTTTGGGGTGTGGGCTCTGGCCAGGAGGCACTTACCTCAGGCAGCTTCCAGTTCTCAGTGCAGCGGGGCTAAGGCAGGCTCCCTGCCGCCCTGGCTCCACGCAGCTCCTGGAATCAGCGGTATATCCCCCTTCTGGCTCCTAGGCAGAGAGGCAGCCAGGAGGCTCTGCCCACTGCCTGTGCCTACAGGCACTGCATCCGCAGCTCCCATTGGCTGTGGTTCCCAGCCAATGTGAGCTGAGGAGCCAGCACTTGGGGTGTGGGCAGCATATGGATCCCCTGTGGCTGCCCCATCCCTAGGAGCCAGACATGCCGGCTGCTTCAGGGAGCTGTGTGGAGCCAGGGCAGGTAGGGAGCCAGCCTTAGGCCCGCTGTGCCACCCACCGCACTTTTAGGAGGAGTCGATTGCCAAATTACATGCAAATGTGGAGGCCAGTTTAGGGGCTCTTTTAAAATATGGCCCTTAATGTTCCAATACCAGTTTTTAAATCCGACTACTATATTATAATAATGACACTAGATTTCCCTTTAAAGCAAAGTGTGCTATAGGGGGTGGGGCATAATTACATCCTGAGTCAATACTGTAGTTTCTTCAATTTCTTCTTCTGCTGGAAACAACTTACAAGCCCCCCAAATATTGGCTAACCATCAGGTCAAAAGGGGCAACAATGTTCTACAGAGGGCACAGATGAAGAGGAGAGTGGGGGAAGTTCTTTCAAACCTTTCGATAGTGACATGAACTGAGAATAGAATGTTATTGGGACACTGATATTTATTTATAGGGAGCTTGCTCACAATGGGTCTAATCCAGCACCTGTTCGATTCACAGATTCATTTTCTCTATGATAGAAAGCTAATAATAGTTATATTAATAATATTTTGCACTCCCATCAAAGTTTGCATTCTAAGATTTCAAGTGCTTGTCAGACATTATTGAATTAAGTCTCCCAACAGCCCTGTGAGTTCGTAAATGGTATTTAACCTTGTTTGCCTCCATTTCCCAAACTGCAAAATAACCTTGTCCAAGGTCAAAATGGAGATAAATGGTCGAGCCAGGAACAGACTTGTGTTGGCAAAATCTTGCTCAATGTACTCACAAGAGTAGTCTGGGATTTGGCCTAGATTCTCAGTTCTGTATTTTAACAAGGCCATATTTCCTCTGGTTGCTGTTACTAAGAAAAAGGCAATATGTGAAAATGCTAGGATTGACACTTCAGTTATTATTTGTATTACAGTAGAATTTGGGTACACTAGTTAAGGATCAGAGCCTCGTTATGCTCATTACTGGTTAGACATGTAACAAAGTATCCCAGAGAGCTCACATTATGTCACCATGATACAAGTAAATTAGATAAAAACAGAATGTCCTTATTAAGGCATTACTTTAAAAGTTATTACAAAACTATGTTTGTTGTTCCACTGTTATGGTGTGTTTTGTAAACCATTATTTGCAAAATTCTACTGGATTAATTTATTTTAATCTTTCAGATTTGAAAATTTACCATATAGTTAATCTCTTTCTCTCTCTGGTTTTATTTTCAGCAAAACTGGACAGATGGGTTTAGAATTAAAGGACAAAATACAAGTTCTGGCCAGATGCTTAGCTGGTGTAAATTAGTGTAGTTTCATTGAAGCCAACAATTCTATGCCAGTTTATACCAGCTGAGGATCTGTGTATTGGGAGATAGTTTTCATAGACCTCACTTTCTGGTTTATAAATACTTGTGAAACAGGCTCCCTAGAACACTAAGAGATTTCAGACTGTGTGATGTTTTTGACAAAGCAGGTGGTAACACCAGTCTTGAAAGTTGCCCAAGAATTTCTAATCGAAAATACTTTTTTCAGTTGCTTATAACGTTTACAAACTTTCATGTTTGGTACTGAAGTTTTCCAGGACTACTCTCTGCCTAAGTGTGATTGTGTGTGTGTGTGTGTGAGAAAGTTTGAAAAAAAATGGTTCAAATACTTTAAGTGTGGAGACAAAGGGGGAAAAATCACATTTTTTGACCCTTTAAAAGATCTTCAGCTTTCTTTTTGAAAATAGCTTTAGGCCTTGCTTACACATGAACTTTGAACCAATTTAATTAAACCAGTTTAGTTAAACTGGTGTAAAGGGATTTAATCCCACAGACTTTTAATGAGACTTGAGCTATTAAGAGCTTAAAGCCCAGATCCTCAAAGGTATTTAGGCTCTTAACTTCCATAAAATCTGGGCCTAAGTAATTTTTGAAAGTCCCATAGGTGGTTTTGAAAACTCTCCCTTCAGTGTTATAGGATGAAAGCTTGAAATTTGGTACACAGAAAGTCTTTAGATTTGACGTGACTTTCAGTGACTTAGTGATATCTATTTTGATTTGGTAGAGTTATAAGGATTTGAAATGCAGATTTTCTGACTATAGGCTGATTTTTTGTTAAACAAACATCTCAGTGTCCTGTTGACATAGTTCATGACTGTTTGAAAGCTGAGATGACTGCTGTCTCTGAAAGTCTGCATGGACCCTCATACCTACAATGTCTGAAGGAATGATTTGCCTTATTCTATATGACTTACTGATGTGCGCACACATTGTGGCAGACTCCACAATGTGTGCAGGACGCATCTATGTGGAAGGGGGTTGGGTTTTGTTTTGTTTATTTTAATGATTAGGCCCTAGAACAAGAGGAGATCAGCAAAGTTTTAAGAAGGAGAGCAAGGTCCTTTGCATATAGGAAGAGTAAGTCATTTGCAGGTGTGGAGTTTGAACCAGGAGCCACAGAATCCCAAACAGAAGAAGACAAAGGGAGTATTAAGGAGGGAAGGCTGGAAAGAGTATAGGGCATGGAGGAAGAATATTATATCTGCCCCACAAAGCCATAAAATCTTAAAATAAATCACGGGACTGTACAGATGTTGAGGGGAAGGATACAAAAATGGAGTCTAGTCATTTAATAGTAGCACGCCTCCAATGATTGTTATGACAGATGAGGTATAGCTTGTCCCAAAATAATGTACAGTGTTAATGGGCCGAAGTCTACATAAATGGGAAAAGCTTCATTGAAGTCAATAGAGCTGTGCCCATTTTCACTAGCAGAGAATTTGCCTCGTATACTCTATTTACTGTGCATAGCATTGTCAGCTCCTCCATCCTTTGTCCGGTCAGACTGATCACAGTTAAGCTGCTTGAGTTCATGGAGACACCAAGGTCACAGCTTATGGAGGCTCACAGGCAACAGGATTATCTGGAGTTCCAGCCAAGGTTGTGTTTATATGCTGGTTGAGGTTATGTTTCAGATATGCTCTTAGGCTGTTCTGTTTCAGGGGCAGCCAGATCTGCAATTAGAATTCAGGACTGTTTTTGTAACCTATCTTGTAGATGTGCTCTTAAAAGTATATCTCACTTTTTAAAACAGGATGTTTTCAAAAGGTGCTTATAGCATGCAATACTTTGGGCAAAGCTAAGTCATTTATTTGAAAGCAGAGAAAGAACAGTTATATAGACATGGATACATAATTGCTTTCCTAGCCAGTGGACAATAAATCTAGTCTGGGTAGTTAGTTTTCTGGATGCCACTCTTTCTTCCCTCCACCAACTGGTAGCAGAGCAGCATCATTCTATTGAGCCCATCAGTGATCTGAGCATATCAGCAAGTGAAAATGTAATCACTGAAGAGATGCAAATTAAACTAGCATTGGGCATTCAGTGTTATCACCAAATATCGACAATGCTATGTCACTTCGCTTGCAAAAAAATTAAACTCTGCTAGTTTTATAGAAAAAGAGAAGGGCATTTGTGCTAAAAGGAAACTGTACATTTTTACAAATGTACATGAAATTAACATTTCAGCAAACATGCAAAAGGTATGACAGATGAAGCCTGTTTTGATGATAAAGCCTTCATGTACCACACAGTTTTGCATATCCACAACTTCGCCAATAGTTTACAGGGGCTCTGAAGGAATGATCTGAAGTGAGCTTGGAAATTTGAATGCTGATTATAAAACTTATGAAATAAACAATGGATTAAGACTTTGAATACTTAATAAATATTAATATTAATATTTCTCAGCAAATTCATAATGGAAGCACATTCTTCACATATTGTTCTCGTTACTTGTTCATTATTTTTCTGGGTTTTTAAAAGTTTCTCATCCAATCAGGGAGCAGAAACCATGCCATGTGACTTAGGTGACTAATAACACCAGGAACAGTGAATACTTAAAATGAATAGTTTGTTCACAAACCATACTCTGATATTTGTTCTCTACTCTTTGGCGAATGTTTAATAATAACAAATACATTCATAAAAATCAGGATCTGGTCATGACCATTTTGTAAATGAAGAAAAAAAGATCTAAAATTGTAGTGAACATTTTTTGCAGTGAATAATTTGACCAGGTTTATGTATTCTGGATGAGAGAAAAGAGGATCCCCTATATACACTTAAAAAATGTTCCCCCATTCACTGTCATGTACTTCAGTGGGAACCAGGTCCACTTATGGGAGGTCTAAATGTGGGCCACAGAGTTCTTTCCCCTCCCCCTTTTAATGTAAATCAGTCTTATGTTACATGACAGTCCTGATCAGTTGTCTAAGACACTGGTGCTGGAGCAATTTTTATAGTGGTGGTGTTGAGGGCGGAAACCATGTATTTGGGTTGTTGTTACTACTTCATGCAAGAGGGTGCGGCAGCACTTCCAGCACCCATGGTCTGAGAGAGTCTGTCTTGATGTGAAATGAGGTTTCTGCCTTCCAACACAGAGTAGCTATTTATTGCATATATTCCAGCTCCCTTTCCTATGTAAAAGCGTTGCTTGTGAAAGATGGAGATCAAAATTTTCTTTGAAGTATTGCAAGCTTCTCCATAATGCCCTCTCAGTGCATTTCAACACGGTTCTGGGCTGACTCCTTCTAGAGATAAGAAGATAGTTCAGTCTCCATGAGAGTCCCTTCTAGTCTCTTCTGCAATCACATTACTGCTGTTGTCAGCAAACAGTGCAAATTATGCTGATGGTTTCCGCTCTCCCCTCCCCGCCCCCCCCCCCCTTTATGTGCACAAGTGGCTGCAAGGAGTTGGACTGAGATCAACTGATTTGCCTGCCAATAGATGTCATCTGCTAGTGACTTTTCCGAGCTGCCAGCTTGGGGCTATATGTAAACCAATGAACCAAAGATGAAATGACCTCTGTATACCATTAACAGTCCCCCAGGGCAGTGCAGTTTCCTCTAGGTGTTTGGATTTAATTGCTCATGTAAATGGGTGGATATTTATGTAGGATGAGCAGTCCTTAATATTGTTTGTATTATGTATTTTAATTTTTGGGATAGGAGCCCAGAGCATAGGGTGAGCATCTACAGTTGGATCTGCACCTAGTGAAATCATTGACAGTATTTCTGTATACGACAATTAGGTGGACGATCAACCCTCATACAGGTTTTTATAAATCTAAAGAAATAATAACCATACATATTCATTCTACTTTGCTAGCCTTCAGCATTGCCTAATACAACCAAGAGAAGGAAAACAAAGAACTATTTCATATAGAAATGGTTTGTATCAAGGATGTATCATAAATGAAAATAAAGTATCTTCTTTCAGTGTATCAATAGTTGCTGGGACTCTTTGTTCCCAAACATTTACAGTCTGCAAAAGATACTATCCCATTTGGGTGGTTTCGTTAACAACACACTGTACAATAACATAAATTGTCTTTTGAATTACAAGTTTAAAACCAAAAGGAAAAGGGAAAAATGGTCTTTCCCGAAAATAAGTATATTTCAAAATAAATCCACGTGTGCTGAATTGTGAGGAAACCTCTGTATTTACAATGAAGAAGGCATCTCTTCAGCCTTTGGTTGAAAAAAATCTTAAAACTTTATTTTATGTGAAAATTGGATGCCTTTCTAACCCAGCTATTCTTACTGTTAAGAATGAAAATGAATATAAGACCAACAAAGTATCTGACTGAAAGGATATTATTTAAAAATCCCTGGATAGTGCTGTGTTTATACAGTTAGCAAGAGCAGCCAGTACGCTCCGTTAAAGAAAGGAAATTGGAAAATGACAGAATACGCCTGTGGAAAATTCTATCATTCAATATACGGATGTTTTGTCAAGGGCAGAATTGTTTCTTGAGGAGACTCTGGTGGATTTTTGACATTCTTGTATTATCTCACACTGCTGAAGGAATGAAAACCATGCTCATTTGCCAATGTGCCTGCTGCAGCTGGATGCAGATTGTGGGTTTCTTCTTTTTGAATATATATAATGTTTAGTGAATGTAGGGCTCATTAAATATGCTGGATTGGCTGCCTTGGAGCATAATATCCTACAGGGAACAGGGATTGCACAGGAGCCACATTTTGTTGTTTTGCCATGCTGATCTGCCTCTACTACGACGTGTAAGGGGTCTAGCTCTAGGAATCAGGGCATAATTCAAATTTGATTCCTGATTTTTTTCCATCTGAAGCTGCCAACGAGGGTGCCAATTGTGATGGGAGACACAACACAAGTATCTGAATAAGAGCTGTCATCTATTTCATGCACACTGCCAAAAGGTAATAACTTACCTTCAGTACCAGCCAGTTACCTAGAAGCAAAAGCTCTGTGTCCCATCACTCATCCACTAAGTCCTCCTCCTTCTCTACGGCTTTCATAATTAACAATGTGTGAGACTGCAGGTAGAAACTAAAAACAGTTGCAGTTTACTATAAGCTTTATGCAACATTTGCCAGAAATCTGAAAAATATTAGACTTTCATTAATAAAAAACATGTACCTTTATTTGCTGTAAATGTTCATATAGTCACTGATTACATAATAATGAAACTAAATCACAATCTTGCAACATAACTATCACTTCATTTTCCATCATGCAATATACAATCTTCTTTAGACTATACATGCTAGACTGTGAAATTGCATACATGTAAAGCACTCTTTTATAGCTGGGTTCCATCTTCTTAAATGGAGTTACCCTTGACATATAGGAAAAAATGCTTTAACTCTGATGTGTATTATTCACTTAGCACCTTTTTAAAAGGGGAAATTTTATCTCAGGTTCTACCTGGAAAAAAAAAGTAGTTGGGGGGAGAATGATGAAAATCCTCTGATCTAGATAGTAAGTCATCTCTTTCTAGATCCAGTATAAGCAAAGAGAAGGAAACAGTCCTCCTTTCTTTAGGCCAATGGTTTCAAACTTGAATGGCTAAGTCCATATTTAGTCACCTAAATATAAATAGCCACTTTTCCCAAGGTACTGAGCACCTGCCTCATCTACTGACTTAATGGAATTTGTGGGTGTTCAGCTCTTTGAAAACCAGGTCACTTGTATTTAGGTGACTAAATTTTGCTCCTAGGTTCTTATCTTAACCTTTGGAACCAACTACCCAGGTAAGTGGTGGATTCTCAATCTCTTGATGTCTTTAAATCAAGGCTGGATGCCTTTCTGGATAGTATACGTTAGTCACATCCAGTTACTGAGTGTGACATTAGCCAGGGTACAATCTGGACAGTTGAACAGCTGTGTCCCCTCAATTCTCCAATTTGGGGTACCTTTTACATTGTTTCACTGTGTGAACAACCACTCCTAGTCTGCTCACACACAGCCTCCAGCATGTAAATTTACTTCCAGCCATACTGTATGATTGCAATGGCTAGCCACTCTTGAATTACACTGCAGAGCAACACCAGCAAATTCCCAGTCCCAGACTTTCTCCCAGAAATGTGTGTCTTGTACTTCCCAGCCCTCTCCTGGACAACACAAGCTCATATAAAGTCCATCATTTTATTAATAGAAAATGATATGCACCAATCCTCAAATAGAGTTTCCCAAACACTTCAATCCAAGCACACTGGTTTAGATAAAACAATAAAACAAGTTTATTAACTACAGAAAGATCGATTTTAAGTGATTACAAGCAATGAGGCATAGGCAGAATTGATTACAGAGAAATTAAAGGTAAAATGCAACTAACACCTAACTTAACAAGCTAAGTGAATTAAGAGCAAAAGTCTCTCTCAACACATGTTATAGCAGTCTTCCGGTTGAACTCCTTTCTGCCAGTATCCCTCCCCAATCCAATGATGCTTCCTTTGTCCTTCAAGTTTCAGAGTAACAGCCGTGTTAGTCTGTATTCGCAAAAAGAAAAGGAGTACTTGTGGCACCTTAGAGACTGACCAATTTATTTGAGCATGAGCTTTCATGAGCTACAGCGAGCTGTAGATCACGAAAGCTCATGCTCAAATAAATTGGTCAGTCTCTAAGGTGCCACAAGTACTCCTTTTCTTTTTGTCCTTCAAGTGTTGTCGATGCTGTGAGTAGAGATGAATGGAGAGAGATCTTGGGGCATCTGTTTCCCATTCTTATACCCTTTCCTCTTGAGAATCATCTCCAGCTCAGGTTTAGGAGACAAGGTCTGTGGGGATGGGAACTTCCAGATGTTTCTTTGCCAAGATGTAAATTTCTCTCTCTCACCTTTCTTCATACCAAAGAATGGCCACTTAACAAAGTGACAGTCCATTTGATTTCACTGACATTGGCTGAGGGATCAGTTTGCCTTTTGTCTCTGAGGAACTGGTTTATGGCTACTTCCCCATATTTGGAATATGTGTTTGTGACATCTTACAGAAGAATCTTATAACTTTACATACAATGTTGCCATGCATATTTTACTAGGACAATAATGATCAGGAAATCATGAGTTTTCAGATGCTACCTTACAAGGTATATTTTGTACAAAATATATCATAGACTTGGAAAAAGGAGCAGACATAGAAATATAGACTGTCACACTAAGCTTATTATGGGGTAACTGGGTGAAATGTAATGACCTGTGATGGACAGGTCAGACTAGATGATCTATTGGTCTGTCCAAACTTAAATTCTATGTGTCCCAGCAGAGGGGGATGTAAGAGAGGAAGTATGGTCTAGTGGTTATAGTGATAGTTTAGGACTTGGAAGAGCTGAGTTAAATTTCCTGCTCCACCACAGATTTTGTGTGAGACCTTGGGCAGGTCAGTCTCTCTGTACCCCAGTTCCCAATCTGTAAAATGGGGATAATAGCACTTTCCTAGCACACAGGGGTGTTGTGAGGATGTACACATTAAAGATTGTGAGGTGCTTTGGTACTGTGCTGGTAGGGGCCAGAGAAGTAGTTCAGATAGATAGAAGTATTCAATAGGTTGAAATACTGTAGCAACAGATTGGAAAAAAAGTTGGGTTTTTTTGGGCTGAATTTTGTCTTTTAGTCATCACTGATAAGAAGTTATTGAATTTTGAATCATCCTATGCACATTGGGCCAAATTCTGTGCTGAGTTATGCTCCATGCAATCTTACTAGGCCAAATTCTGCTCTGTTACATTTTGTCAATTTTGAGTAAGACTGGGTTGGTAATCAGACTTTAATTGTCTGTCATAGACATCTACTGCCATGTCAATATCAATATTTATCAAAAGGTAATAGGAATACACACACACATGCAAGAATGTTTGTGAAAAGCTCAAATGTTCCCTACACTTAGCAGTTACCCATCCTAATTCTGCCCCTGTTCAGTACACAGGCATAAGAACATATCATGGTATTAGTTATATTCACACAACAAAGAAAAAGCTTCTATACAACTGAGAGTGTTCTTTTAAAGTTTTTCCTAATTCAGTTGTGCCCTCTTTACTTTGTAAAACAAAACAACAAACATGATTACTCTTACTAAATATTGCAATGAACATGCTGGCAGAACCTTACCTATAATCTGTGAATGCAACACTGTAATTTTACAACAGTAGCGGTTCTTAATTAACATCAAAGTACATTTAATTATTATGTGAGTGTATCCCTTTCTTCCCACGATACTATACTTAATCCATACAACTCCTAGCATAACTACAGTAGTTTAACTTTCTATGTGATAGTTAAAAATATCCAAATGGTTTCACTCCCTCATCTCCTGCTTTGGATCTCCCTCATGTGATCTTCACTCCTTTGTTTGGAAGGAGGGCTCAGGGATGTCTGTACCAAATCCTCCCCAGATAGCTCTCTGTGCATTTCAGGGGCTGGAGTCAGGGCATGCTGGGAGTAGAGTGGCTGAAGCAGGGGTGCTACACATCCTACTCTTCAGTCCCCTGGAAGATACCCCCGAAGGTTTAGTACCACATTAGGCTTTACTAGGTGTTTTTAGTGCTCCCTTTCCCACACCTCCCTAGGCTCTGCAGGCCTCTAAATGATACAATTACTCTGTTTTTAAAAGAAAATAATGTGTGGTTGAAAAGGCTGAATTTATCTTTCTTGTCTTATGTTCAGTATAATGAGACAAATTCTGACATAATAGGAAATTGACTACATTCGGTGCCAATGATGATTGGAAAGCATACAGCCAACTTGCAGAATTTGCCTGGCATAGGAGGTCATGGAGTTAAATGCTGCAGCTGGGTTTCTGAAGGGGAAGGATTGTTCTGTGTTGCTTAGAATATTCATAGTTGAGATTTGAAAGCCGTTTGAGAAGCATTATCTTCCACAGTTCAAAACAAACTGTTGCCATCAGTCTGTGATGGAACAGAAGTATTCAAGGGGCTGTTCCCAGTAAAGTGAACAACAAAGCTCCCCAACTGGAGCAGAACTGGGCACTCTTTACCTTGTGGAAAGGCCTCAGCTGTGTTTTTTTTTTCTCTTTGTATTAACTATCCTCTCTTCTAGGTCTGTTGCCGAAATCCTTACTCAGGACATTGCCATTTTACCTTCTGAGAAATAATGTGTTACAATTAATAATCACTCATATTCTAGAGCATGGAAAATACTAAAAGCCAAATCGTGAATCCATGGAAGCAGAAACATATGGGATTCTGTGGAACAAATTAATAGAAATATACTAATACAAATGGCCACATTATGCTTAAATTCTGTATTTTTGTTTGATGTTTGCCTTAGTGGGCAGGTACATTGTCTATAGTATATGCAAAGAAAAGTATTGTTTAAAATACTATAACCGAAACAAATGGTAACAGATTGTCCCTATATTTCCTGGATTCAAAACATAATGAAATCAAATGTGTCTGCCAGATATGCTATGTGACTGTGCAGTCATGTGTATAAGAAAATGCACATACAGGGTCTTGAATGACACAAGTGAATATCATTTTGCTCCCTACAGAGAGTAGTGATATGACATTGGTATTATTGTTGGTAATGATGTGCTTGGAGATGGAGGAAGAAACTGATATAGCATGAGAATGACCATCCCTACACTAGCTACTCTGATTAAAAAATGTTTGTATGGGACTCCAAGGATCTCAGATGAACAAAGCCTATGGCAAATCTTAATACCCCTTGCTATAGGTAATGTAGAGCCTTTTGCCCGGACTGAGCATTGAGCAAGGTATTTAATCATGTGCCTAACATTAATCTTGGAAGTAATTCCACTAATTTCAATGGAGAGCTACTCACATGCTTAATGTTAGGCACATGCTTAAGTACCTTTCTCAATCAGCAACTTAACTGGCAAGAGATTTCTTAATAAGAGCATTCCCATGAACATCAATAACAAAGTGTCGCCCAATGGATGAAGGATTTTGTAACAGCACTCTGTGGTCTATTATACAGAACCATTTTGCCTGTTCTGATCATACAATGCCCATTAGCGCTCTATTGGTTGGTGTTTGTAAAATGCTCTGATGATGAAAGGCCTCCTATGCAAGTGCAATTTATGTAATTTTACCTCAGAATGAAAGAGTGGCTGTAAATATAAAATCTTTGATAGCAGAAAGTGTCACAGCTAGAAACATTTAATTTACTATAGGATATCACTTCAAAAAGCAGCAGCAGAGAAAGGGGAAAATAAATTTCTCCATTCATTACTTCCATATGACTCTATAACTTGCATACATAGCCTCTGGCTCTTCTGGTGAAAGTAGGTTAGTATAGTTATGTCTCTGGGATGTGGATTTTTCACATCCCTGAGAGATATAGCTATGCGGATGTAAGTTCCCAGTGTGGACCAGCCCTAATGCTTTGTCTTCATCAGAGATTTAATGCGTTGGTAGATATAGGCTTTTGGACTGATCCCATTGCTTGTAATAAATGCATAAATTTGTCAAATATTTTGGGATATTTGAGTCAAAGACTATATAAAATGTCATACTTGTTTTTTGTGTGGGTGGGGAGATACTGCAGTTTGTATAAAAGAATAAACTTTTTTGAATTTCTTTGGAAATAGATTAGGTATCTCAAAGTTAGTCCTGTACCATTCAATAGTATAATCTACACATACAACTCAATTTATCTAGATTATAAAACTTTTTTTTATGCCTGGCTACTAATTTAGTCCTGATCCTACACACAGTCCTTACACACATGAATGTTATCATTTGTGTGTAAGTGTTTGCACAATCAGGTTAAGTGTGTGGCCACACAAAGGGAAAGGGAGTATGGAAGAGGGAAGGGATTGCAAGGACCACCAAGTAGCAAGTAGTCAAAAAGGGAGTGGGGAAGAGTAGGTTGGTGCTGTGTTTCTGTGAGACTAGGAGTATATCTTCACTGTAGAGTTAACCTGGGCTCTTACTCGGGTATTGTCCCTAACTTCCCACCCATCCACACACAAAACCCTGTTACCTGAGTTTAGCGGTGCTTTCAGTCCACACTAGATGGCCTATTGTGGGGCTGCAGACCAAATCCACTAGTAACCCAACCACTTTTCAGTGAGGACTAAGTTAAACCACTCAAATGCTTGTAGTCCTCCAATGCCTTCCCAGAAATTCCTCCTGTGTACCCAAGATGAACAGGTTCTCCCACAATTCACTGGGAAAGAATCATAAAGTGGCTCAGCTTATTGCAACACAAAGTTCTTTAGGGCGTGCCCCCAGAAGTCCTAGTAACACACACAGGTGAGAGCAGCATCCGTGGACACAGTAACTTGGGTATGACTGTGTACACTTAGTTAGACTAACCTGTGTGCTTGGTCCTAAGTGCCGATCACCTGACTTGACTCTGTGATAAATATATACCCTATGCTGCACTCTTTAGAGCAAACTACCCACCCACCACAACTGGAGTGCTCAAGAGGTATTGTATGTAATGCCTCCCAGGGTTCTTCCTGGTGTGGTTTGACTGCACTACCCCTTGCAACAATCTGTGGCTAACAGATACAACGTAATCCTAAGGTTTAGAATGCAGAATATCCTCAATTACTTCTGAATTTACTTATATCCAAAATAACTATTGCCTGTGAAAACTCCCTGACTAAACTTTGAAATCTACATTCTCCAAAGATAACGTGAGGAGGCATGTGGTCCAGTGATAGGACACTAAATTGGCAGTTAAGACTATTAAGGTCCTAAAAGATTTGCCACTGGCCTTGCGTGTGACAATTGGGCAAGCAGGTTTAATAGGAGCAGGTTTAAAACAAACAAAATGAACTATTTTTTCACATAACGCACAGTCAACCTATGGAACTCCTTGCCAGAGGATGTTGTGAAGGCCAAGACTATAACAGGGTTCAAAAAAGAACTAGATAAGTTCATGGAGGATAGGTCCATCAATGGCTATTAGCCAGGATGGGCAGGGATGGTGTCCCTAGCCTCTGTTTGCCAGAAGCTGGGAATGGGCGACGGGATGGATCACTTGATGATTATCTGTTCTGTTCATTCCCTCTGGGGCACCTGGCATTGGCCACTGTTGAAAGACAGGATACTGGGCTAGATGGACCTTTTGCTCTGATCCAGTATGGCTGTTCTTCTGTTCTTAAGTCTCTTCACCTTTTTATGACTCAATTTCCCCTTCTTTGTAAAGTGCTTTGAGATCTTTGGAAGAAAAGTGCTACATAAGAGCTAAGTGTTGCTATTCTCTAGGGTCACGATTCTCCATTGTCTAGTACCTTTTGCAGCCATTTACACCTGTACAAAGCAGTGGTGAAATGCTGCCAAGCCAGAAAGGTAGCATTATACCCCTATTTCACTTTCACTTTGAGCAATTGGAAATGGCTACAAAAGTTACAAGGTCGTGGAGAATCAGGCTCTTCTTGCTTAATCTCTTGTCGTGATTCTCAGCAGTAGCATTACCTGTGTGTATAGTTCTTCAAAACATATATGTCCTCTTGTGATTTTGTCAATGGAAATAGTTTGCTTTATGCAGTGTAGTAGCTGAGTTGGTCCCAGGATATTAGAGAGACAAAGTAGGTGAGTTAATATCTTTTATTGGACCAGCTTCTGTTGGTGAGAAAAACAAGCTTTCAAACAGAGATGACACATGGGGGGACACGCGGGGTCATGTGCGCCCCCCCCCAGATTTGCTGCTTGGCTTGTACTGAGCATGATCAGTAACATTGCCCTCACTCTGCCCACCGCCCCCACTATTGGCAGGCCCAGGTCATCTCTGATTTCAAGCTTACACACAGATCTTCTTCAGGTCTAGAAGAAGAGCTCTGTGTAAGCCTGAAAGCTTGGCTCTCACCAACAGAAGTTGGTCCAATAACATATATTACCTCACCCACCTTGTCTCTCTATTATCTTGTAGCTTTATGGACTCAGAGCCAGATTTAAAAAGTATTAGGCACCTAAAGATGCAGATAGGTGCCTAGTGGGATTTTCAAAAGTGCCTAAGCAGGCTGGGTGCTTAACTCCCATTGAAGTGAACAGGACTTATGTATCTACCTGCATCTTTAGATGCCTAAATATCTTTGAACATCTGGCCTTCAGTCTCATTCTTTACAGAGGGGTTGAGAACAGCTGACTAGCTGTACACAATGAGGCTCTGTGACAGACCTCTTTTGTTGCTGGTCGTGGGTGGGCCACCTTTCTTTCTGGAACCGGAACACTTTCCAGCAACCTGCCAGTGGCTGCAGTTTCATTAGGCTGGATACTACATGTGTGGGAGTGTGTTTGTTCAACATCTATCTGTGCACAACGGTTATTGTTCAGTGGTATAGCTGAGGCTCTGAGATATGAATGTTTATTATCTAAGGTCTAAATGAATGCTAATTTCATGAAAGCGATAAATTTGAGAGATGCTTTTAATCTATTTTTTTTGTCCATATCTACAACCAGTTTTAGGAAAATGAATGTACAACTCTTACAAAAACATTGGAGGCTAAAAGATGTGCTTGTTAAATGATACATCGGAGCAGGTGGGGGAGTTACAAGTTACACTCATCACTAAAGCTGTAGTCTTTTAAAGTGATATCCATTTTCTTAAGTCAGACATTGTTCTTGTTACAGTGATTTCATGCAGCTTCTTTCACTGCTTATCATCTTTGCAGGATGAAAAACCACTTTAACAGAAAACACTGCTTTCAAGTGTAACCCTTCTGCCCGTCAGAGTTGGCAGCAACAAGGGCCGGGTTCAGTATCTATTCATTCCAATAACACAATGCAAAACCGGCTCGAGCCTCCACCCAGTGACCTGGGACAAATATATACCACCCCCGCTGGGCACCTCCAAGAGGCAATACTTCCCCTCTCGCAAGCACAGAGTCTGAGTGTAGCAAAAGCCTTTTAATAACAGAGAGAAACAATGTGGCATTATGTTGGGGAACCACCACCAACAGGATTCATAACACAACCCATGAGCAAAAACCCACCCCAAGCAAATTGGGCCATGTCCTTTCCCTTTAGTTCTTGAGTCCAGCAACCCAAAAGTCACCCAAAGTCCCAAAAGTCCAACAACCCAGAAGTCTCTGTCCCTGGTCAGTGCAGCCCCAGAGTTCAAAAGTTTATCTGCAGAGTTTTACCTCCCAACCTGGGTGGAAATGGGGGGGTTAAGGGGCACCTTACGTGGTCCAAAGCCAATTGCCCCACCTCTCCGTGGTGCTGTGCTGTGCTCTGCTCCACCAGCCATCCCACAAGTTGCTCTGCTCTGGCAGCCGCTCCGCACCACCAACCATCCCGTGAGCTGCTCCAGCCATCTTGCAAACTGCTCCGCAATATAGCTTCGGGACCCCCCACTACTTAACATAACACTCAGTGATTTCAGCTCTTAGTAATTTTAGCTCTTTAATGATTTCAGCTTGTAGTAGGGGAGCCTCAGTGCTGGTGTACTATTGGCCCAAAGTGATTTCAGCTTAGCAGCCTGTAACTAGACTCCTATTGGAATCAAAACTAGCTCTGATATTCCACAGTAGAGAGAGGAGACAGTGCAATTAGCATGTAGGACCCTCACCAGGGGGCCCATGCCACCAGGCATTAATACCTATCCCCAGTCTCTCTCTATTCAGTGGGTTTTGGAACCCATGACCCTTGCCTAGCGAGTGCTGCTTAGTTGATGGTGAGTCCCTCCATCATAACAAAAGGCCAAGTACAGTTCCACTGTCCTTGATTCACATAATCAGGATAATTACAGTTTATTCCTGCCCCACCAACAGAGAAAGTGGGACTCCTGCAGCAGCCAAAGTGACCATCTAGGCGGGGTGGGTGTGCCTATTCAAATGAGATCAGCCCCTGAAGTTCTTTTCCACAACCCACCACGACTCACCACCAGATGTCAGGGTAGAGCTCATCCTGACTCTCCTTATACAAGCAAAAAGTAATTTCTTGCTTTTTGGGTGGATAAACCTGGTTCTTGTCATGAGTAAAATGTACACGCCTGGTAAATTTTTTTTGAACAATCAAGCTAACTGTGAGATTACAGACTTGGGTCATATACTTCTCTCACTTATGCCAGTATAAATCAGGAGCAACGCCATGGATTTAAATATATTTACTCTGGCTTCCAACCTGTATAAGTCCAGAGCAGAATTTGGTTCTATGGTGTGCACTAGTTCATCAAAGGCCAAATTCTGCCATCAGACCCATACTAAGTAGTAACTTTTGCTCCATGGCTACTTGCACAGTAAAGCTGCTACTCAATGGGAGTAAGCATAGTAGTATCTTGAAATAAGCCAGCGTCACAGTTTTACTTCTGAGATAATAGAAAAGTTTAAGGCTCAAGAAGCATGGGGAAGTCAGTAATGTAACCTCAGATTTCCTCTTGTATTTGTCTGGGGCAGAGATATGAAGGATGCCAGAAATGTTCACTCGCTGCATCAGAGAATGTTGATCAGAAAATCTCCCTGGTTAGACACTATGGGTGGGATTTTCAAAAACTCTAAAACATTGGTCTTCTTCTACTCCTATTGACTTCAGAGGGAGCAAAATTATGCAACACCTGAAAGCTTTTGAAAATCCCACTGTATGACCTTAAGTCATGCTCTTCTGGATTCATTCATTTCTCCAGCAATAGAGCTGGTAGAATTTCTTAAACTGAAATATTTCCATAAAAAGAGTAACGTTAATGGAAGTACATGTTCATGCCACATTCTGATGTCACACATTACGAGTGTGTGTAAAGTAGTGTACAATATATAAACAGCAGCTGGCTCTTTTATTCACTTGATCACCTAGTCCTCGCCAGATTGCTGTTTGCTTGACCAATACATCTGATGAGAGAAACCGTACAGGTGGGATTAGAACATCCCTCATGAAAACTAGTTTTCTATCAGTTTTAGGAATTTGTACAAATCCACTAAGCCCTTGTATAGTTTTTGGTCACTCTATCTATCTGATTTAACTGGAGTATTTATCTTGGTGGCTTACGTAATATTTTAAACTATGTTTTAGGGGTTTTCAGTGGTGTTGTAGCCATGTTGGTCCCAGAATATTAGAGAGACAAGGTGGGTGACACGAAGAAGAGCATCTGTGACATGAAGAAGAGCTCTGTATAGCCTGAAAGCTTGTCTCTTTCACCAGCAGAAGAGGTTACCTCACCCACCTTGTGTCTCTATGTATTAGGGGAGTGCTTTCCATTTCTTATCTCTGTCAAAATATTCCAAAGCAGATGGCTTGAAAGCAAGTTGTTCTGCCCATTGGTGTTACTGTTTCCTCTCCTCCATCCAACATGTTATCAGACCACATCCTCTTAGTGTCAACAATGGCACTGAAGTTCTTACAGTTCCTTTATGCAACCCTGATACGAAATCCCTGCTAGAAAGGAAATCTGGATGATAGATGCCTAAAAAGTCCTTTGGGTATTTTACCCTGTTGTCTTTTCTAAGCAGATTCATGGATACGAATTACAACAGTGTGGTTTTTCCAGCAGGCTTCCTCATGGGCTTGTAAATATTTTCCTTCAATTTCTCAAACCCTCTTCTCTAAAAGCAGAGGGTGAGACTCTGTGCAGCACATTTTAAGGTATGTCTACACAGAGATAAAAAACCCACAGCTGGCCCAGGTCAGCTGATTCTGGCTTGTGGGACTCAGTCTCCAGGCTGAAAAATCGCTGTGTAGACATTTGGGCTCAGGCTGGCTCTGTCTACACCACAATCACAGGGCATGAATGCAGCCCATATAAGCATACCAAAGCTAGTTTTAATCTAGCTAGCTGTGGTACTGGAGCAATGAAGCTGGGACAGCATGCACTTCAGGGCAGGATGTAAAAGCCTGCCTAGAGCCCTGGGGATTTACTTAGGTGGCTAGCCTGCACTGAAGCCCACACTTGGGACCCTGAGTAGGTGGAGGGTCCTAGAGATCGGTCTCCAGCCGGAGCCCTAGTGTCCACACAGCAATTTTTAGCCTGGCAGCCTGAGCCCCAGTGAGCCCAAGTCAGCTGCCCCATGTCAGCAGTGGCCGTGCCGTGGGTCTTTTATCGCTATGTAGACGCACCCTAGGACTCATGTATGCTAGAAAATTTTGCTGCTTTAACTCTGCTGGTATAGGTAAAGCAGTACAATGCCCCAGCATGGACATAGTTATGTTGGTACAGCTGATTCCTGTTCAGGAACTGAAATAAACTATACTGGGATAAGGAATCCTTATACCGGAATAACTGCATTGACACTAGGGGTTTTACCTGTATAACTGTGTCACCATCATACTCCTAACAGACATAGTTATGCCAGGAAAAACTTTTAAGGGTCGATCAGACCTTGGAGCCGCAGCCTAGGGCGATGGGATCTGTGATGTCTTTAAGCCTTGTGATGCTTGTGCCATCCTCCTGATGGGTTGCTCCAGAGACTGACTGAGAGGTCCTTACATAATTTGGCCCTGGGAACTTGACTGTTATGACAGCATCCACTGTCTTGCAATAGGATCTTCAGAAGGGACACTCAGGCTGTTTTATTTTGTTCCAGTACCTGCACTGGGGGAATCCTTCCCCCTTTTTGGGCCCCTTTACACCACTCTGGCCCTCACACCCAGGATGTAGGTATCTGAGCAGGGTTGAGGATCTCATCTGGTTTCTGCTTTCTTTGTGAAACTTTTTTGATTGACTTCTAGTAATTGCTAAACAGAAACCCAAACAAAACTTTTGACCACATTTCAAAGTCAATAACGCATGTGTATCAACTTGTCTGAACACACCTGCTTTGTTTTGGTTTTCTATGCCCTTGAAACCATGTTACAGCCTGAGAAACTGAATGACTTGCACAGAGAAGCTTTGAACTCTTTAGCTATGTCTGCGTTTGGAAGTGATCACACTATCTAAACTAAGGGTTGATGTTACAGGATTGTAATCTTCTTGTGTCATGGTAAAACCCACAGGCACATGAAAAGAGGGAAGGAGGTGAAGTCCAGGAGGTTCATTTTGCAGAGTTTCCTTATAAAAGTCTCCTCGATGTGATGGAGCTTATGGTTTGCAGAGAGAACTGGGTACTTTAAACCAGTGAGCCTCTCGGAGCTCTTTTTGTCCCTCTGAGGCGATGTTTACACTGCAATCATACCCACATGCAGACTCATCTGTAGATCATGTACCCGAGCTACTTTAATCTAGCTAGCTTGGATACTGGAACAATGAAGCCACAGCAGCATGGGCTTCAGTGCAGTCTAGCCACCTGAGTAAATACCCAAGACTCCAGGCAGGTTTTTACATCCTGCCCTGAAGCTTGTGCTGTCACAGCTCTACTTTGCAGTCCCCGAAGTAGCTAGATTAAAGCAAGCTTGGGAATGTGTATATGGGCGGCATTCACACCCCATGACTGCGGTGTATACATAGCCTAAAGTATCCTCTTATCATCACCACCATAGTATCAGAGGGCCTCACAATCTTGGACATATTTATCCTCCAACACCCCTGCGAGGTAGGAAAGCACTATTATCCTATATACTGTTATTATTACTAATATAGTATTATCTTATTAACTATTATTTATCCGCCTATTAAATCAATAGATTTAAAACCCATAGGCTTCTAATTTCAATTTATATTTCAATGGAAATACCGGCACAGATACTAAAGGAACCAGAGAAACCGAAGTTAGAGCTGGTCTCCTTCATTCCCCTCTCATTTCCCTCACCCCCTTCACATTCCATGCTGTATTCTGATACTTCACGTCCTGGGGAGGGGGATAGAGGCTGTTTCAGCAGCTAGTGTCCTTCTTTAGGCAGGCTTGCTGACTGTGTTGCGTGCGTCACATGCTGCTCAGTTCTTGAACACTCAAGTGAGCTTAGAGTGTTGTGTACAATTTGGATGCAAATGAAAATCCACAGGGACAAACAAAGAGGACTCTGCCTTCCGTGCTTGCCACCCGCCACAAGGGAACTCTCAGAAAATAGAGGCTAAATTTAGTGATGACAGATCTGCCAGGAGGCCTTTTTGAAAGCTTTAAAACAGAGAGGATCTAATAAAGCTGGATGGAGAGAAATAGTTCTTTCTGTATGAGGAAAGCTTGAAACTGTTTGGTTTGGAGAGGAGGTGAATAAGTAGGGGCCTGATATATGAATCCAAAATAATGAATAGTTGAAGGAGAGCAAACTGGGTCCTCCTGTGTTTGCTTTTTGCATAATACAAGAAGGAGGGGACACTGTAAAGAAAAGCAACAAATGTAATGATAAAAGGAAATACTTTGTACATAATGCACAATCAATTTCTGGAACTCATTGCCATTGGGTACCATTGAGGCCAACAGCTTAGCAGGATTCAAAAAAGTATTAGACATCTATGTGGATAATAAGAACAGCCAAAGTTCAATAGATACATACATAAATAACCCCTCATGTCAGGGCATCAGCCAACCGCTGACTGATGGGGGGAGGGTTAGGAAGAAAAGTCTGCCATGGGCAAGTTACTTCATAATTGTCCATTATGTGATTTCTTACTCCACCTTCTGAAGTAGTTGGTACTAACAAGTGTCCGAGACAGGAGACTGGACCAGGTGGGCCATTGCTCTGATATAGTTTGACTAGTCCTATGTTAATGCTTGGCTAATTATGCACTTTAGAGCTAAACTGTGTCTTATATGATGTTGGGAATGATGATGTGGTGCAATGTTCCAGCAAAGCCCCTGGAGAGTACTGGGCTTGATTCTTCACTGCCTTGTAATTTTGGATATTGGCTGGGACAGGTTTCCATTCCACAGAGTCCACTGCAGCAAAGCAAAGCCACTTTCTGATCTGAGACATAATGATGACCTGTTTAAAAGAGGGATGGTGTCAGAGCTGTATTCTCCAAGACAGCCTGTCTGCATCATTTAGCACTATAAAAACCAGTGGTGTCCCTTTGCAGACTGCCATTGTAATGAAGGCTGGGGCAGAAGTTATGGACATTGACATTGTGACCCAGATTATAATTCTATGATAGGTTAATTTACTATTTTATCTTAACTTTATTTTATAGGTTTACTACATTCAGACCCCTCTTGCTTTAGTTGCATATTTGTGCTTATGAATCTTAGATGTTGTGTATTGTTTGCACAGATTGCTAGGTTTATAGGGCTGATCCGATTCCCACTGAAGATGACAGAGGTCGGTCTTGTGATATTTTTAATTGAATCTGGATCAGGCCCATAATAGTTCATCACTCTGTTCATTTGGGTTTAAAATGTGGGTTGTGGATTTAATCCTGGTGAATTTTGCAAAGTCCAAACACAAACATGAGGAAACATTTCTTTTTTCCCTTATGCGATAAGAGAATTATTGCACAGCAGGTACACCCCTTAAAATATGCACTGGGAATCACGTTGAACATCGGGGAGCAGAGGGGGACTACAATCACTCACTCTTTTCCTTATATCTCTTTGGAAAACAATCAAGGATATGCAATGCATGTATGTTTTAAAAGCATTGTGGTAGTGAATTTTAAGTGCACAAAAATTCAAAGCCATTGTAACTTGGCCACATTGTACCATATATTTCTGCTTAGAAGTGGTGGCTTTTATTAAATTTAATTACTTTTCCATGCTATGGTTTTAAATCAAGAGCAACTTCAAAACAAAGGTGGTTTATATTAATACAACAGTTCTCCCCTGTGGCTTGGATAGTAAAGGTGTAGCTATTAAATGAGGGTGGTTTTTATTAAACAATATGTGAAGAGCAACTACTCCAGGAGAACAGTTAGTTACTGAAGGTGGCTTCTAGAGAGATGCTTTTTGGATTAACTTTAGAAGAAATATCTGAGTCCATAACAAATGTGGTGGTGGTCCACTCCTTTCCAGTGTGATTTAAGGCATACATTTTAACAAGATGGATAGTAAAAGAAACTACACAAGTGGGTTGAATTACAATTGCTGTGGGAACCATAATTTTTAATTTCCTGACTTCTGTGGGTCTGGATTCTCAGCCATAATGCTGCTTTGTGTTTATTTTATTTTGCACTGATGTATCAAATAGATGATAGACTAAAAACGGGTTATGTGGCTTTGGTCGAGTAAAGTGAAAAACTATGCTCTTTTTCATAAGTATGGGCATATGGCATCAGTATTGCTTCTTCATGTATAGTCAACTTGTTAAAACAGTTTGGGCCAGCCCCTCAACTAAATGGGTCTGGCTCCATTGGCTTCAGTGGTACGAGGCCAGTTTTCAGCAGTTGAGGCTCTGTCCCTTTAGAGGAGGTCTGGGATTGGTGAGCAAAGCAGAGTCTTGTTGAATCAGTTCTAATGAACTAAAATCCTTCTATTTTTAATCTGAAAGAACAGTTGGAATGACATGTTCATTACTATCATGGTCTCTTCCCCTCCGCCCCCCTTTACTCCAGCTCCTAATATCTGTCCTGCATGCAGCTCCTGTACATAGAGGGAATCAGAATGTAAAGAAGCACAGAGAGTTTTAGGTGCGAGTGTATTTATATTAAGTGTAGTTTAAAAATTAGATTAAGTAAATGATTTTCCTTTTAAATTATGTGAAACTTGGTGATGACAACACAAAACAGAAAAAGCTCAGGCTTTTTATAATGTAATTTAATATAGCTAGTTGTCACTTAAGAAATACAGATCTGATTGATACATCATTTTTAATGTTCTGACTTCAATTCACATAGCAGTAAAGTGTGAATGCACATATTTAATCTTGTTAGTGGCATTTTCAATGCTTTTCTATTTTAAGTAACATGCTTTAAAAGTTCTGCTCCCTTAGTTCACACTGTTATTGTCTGCTCCAGTTGTTGATTTAGTAGCTTTTCTGTTGTAGTCTGGGAATGAGTTCCTTTGGACTTTCACATTATCTTACTGTAATATACATTATTTATACTGGAGGTTGATGACTTTAACTCAGAGGAATTCACTGGACATTGCATTTACAAGATATAAAAATGCTGTTGTCAGTTATGGAAATTAAGAGTAAAATAGCGTTAATTCTTAAGATACTTAAGCTATATACCTTATTTATTTTTGATACATGATTAGTTCTAAATACTTTTGTTTATATTCATTAATTCTGAATTATTTAGTTATTACATGAGAAAATACATCACTTTAGAATTGAATTGGAATGCTGACTCCATCCAGCTAAATAAAGCATAAATAAATAAACTAAAATAGCACTAAGTGCTCTCCAGGGATCTGATGAGTGGTTAAGTAAAAATATCCATGTTTAATATCCTTTCAACCCCCAATTGCCTTAATTTTTTTTGGTTTTGTTTTTAAAAATAAAATCTAGAGAAAGGAATAGAAATGGGGCCAGTATCTGAAATGACTAGCTAGACATGCAGATCTGACTAATATGAAAACCAAAAAGAGACCAAGGCTCTAAGGACCAATTTTTCAAAAAAACTAAAGCACACTTGATATTCCACCCACATGGTGGGTGAGGTAATACCTTTTATTGTACCAACTTTTGTTGGCGAAAGAGACAAGCTTTTGAACTTCTATATAGCGCTTCCTCAGGTCACATCTGTGTAAACTCAAAAGCTTGTCTCTTTCACCAACAGAGGTTGGTCCAGTAAAAGATATTACCTCACCCACCTAGTCTTTTTCTAATATCCTGAGACCAACATGTCTACAGCAACACTGCGAACAACAATTTGATATGCCAAACATTTTTTAGATTAAAATACAAGCAGGAAAAAAAATCTCCCTACCCTCTTTCACCAAGAAAATACTATTAAATACTATTAAGGCAATACAGAGCTTTTTTTAGAGATCCTAAAGAAGCAAAAAACTAAATACTTCCCTCGCAGACAATGTAGTAGCAGTAGAATCACTCTATGGATACTACTGCTGCCTTGTGTCTGCAGTATTTATGTGGGTGCTGTGCTTCCTACATAGGGGAAATGCCTGGTGCATGTCCATATTTGTAAATCAGCTGACCCTGCTCTATTCCTCCCTGTACCCATTCCCCAAATGTCCCCTTCTTCTGTAATCTTTCCTTTTCTGCAGGAATGTGTTCATTTTGGAGCCTATTAAATGATAGCATTTTTCTTCTGACACATCATATCCTTTAAAAATTCATTTTTTCATACCACTTATAGCATCCTGTATTACTTAAGGCCTCTAAACCAGAATGTAGATACTGTATAGTATAAAGTGTGAATACTTCAGTTTTAGCAAAATGTCAAATACCCTAAAAAGGAAAGAGTTTTAGTTGGACGGCATATAATCAGTCAAAAATGGTGTCTCTGGAGTCCCAAAAAATGATGCTGGAATCTGTGGTTATCACAGATTTTTTTGAAAACCAGTGATTTGAAAGCCATTTATAATGAAAATACATGTCTGTTTCTGGAGACTTAATTAGAGGTGTAAAAATACTCTAATAATTTCTGTAACTCAGGGAATCTGTCCCTACATGGAAATCTTTATAGGAAGCAGCTGTGCTGTGTGAGGCCTTTAGGCTGCTGCTTACATGTTTGAAAATGCCCACGTTTTTGGCATATTTTTCACTTTACAATAGTTGGGGCCTTGAAGAAGAGGGACTATTGTTCCATCTCTTCAGCTTTATTTTTGAATATTTCCTCAGAAAAGTCTGGAATGAATTGGGAAAGAGTAAAACAAATCTATTGGCTAGCCAGGAAACCTGTATATGGTTAACTCCCCATTGTGCTGTTGAAGACTAGTGTAGACAAGAAAAGGATTTTGCCATTAAAAATAGGGAGTGTCTGAATGTTTTATATACACTGAAACTTAACCCCCCCCCGACAATTAGAAAATTACTTATTCATAGATATGAAACAAAAGTTGCCTGAGGTGACTCCACCTTTTGTTCTGGGAGAATATTTAGTTAAAGCATGCTTGGCACAGAAACACCAACATCATATGATACAGCATGCCAAACGTCCTTTAAATACTCCCCCTCCCCCACCAGTGTATAACGTGTACAGATAACGTGACTAATTATCCCGGCCCACCTTGATTATCACTACAAAAGGTTTTTTCCCCCCTGCCTGCTTTCCTGCTGGTAATAGCTCACCTTACCTGATCACTCTTGTTACAGTGTGTATGGTAACACCCATTGTTTTATTTTCTCTGTGTATATAAAATCTCTCCACTGTATTTTCCACTGCATGCATCCGATGAAGTGAGCTGTAGCTCACGAAAGCTTATGCTCAAATAAATTTGTTAGTCTCTAAAGTGCCACAAGTCCTCCTTTTCTTTTTGTGGTTACAGACTAACACGGCCGCTACTCTGAAAACTAAAGGCCTGGAGACCAATAAATGTCTTTGGTTGAGTTTCAGTTGATAAGAAAAAGGAGAGAGACTGCACTCCATAATATATTAACCCTCAAAGTTGTGGAGAAGTAAATAAGTTATTTCACCCTCCATTTCTTTCTGGATTGAATCTCTCCTGATGCTACTCTCCATCAGAGCATCAACAGGTTCCCTCTAGAAGTGTGGCAGAACCATACCATCCTCTTTCCCCAATGGACAAGCATCTACCCCTCCCCCGTGGTACAGATCTTGTTGATTTGGGAGAATTTGGGGATGATTTTTGGAATTCTGTGGAAGGACACTGTAAGTTTTGGGAGCATTATGTTGAACTTGTATCTCCAGTCAACCCTTCCCACCTGTCTGCAGTACCTTGCTAGATTGCCACTTCATTGCAACCCGGATTCCCAATGGAACCCTAGTTCTGAGAAAACTGTGTGGGTGGGTTGGTCAGGTGCTAATTTGTGGTTTGTACGCTTCAGTGGAACACTGCTGGCTAATCAGGTTACCATTACTCAAGATTACTCATGGAGGAGGCCCCCTCCTCCCCCCTGGCTTGTCTTGTGTTGCTGAGACCTGTCTGGATGATTCAACTGGCCTTTTATGGGCTAAATTCTCCCTAGTCAGGTTCTTGGTTCAGCATCCTTGAAGATCTCCATGTCCAGAACTTCTCTGATTTGAAACATGCCTGGCTGGGCCTAAATTAAAAGAGTTTTGTTGAGATGCTTTGCTGTCTCACTAATAAGAAATGAAATTTAGTGAGGCACACATGTTCTCTGAATGTCAAATATACTCTACAACTTGCAAATACTAATCAAGTCAATCCAAATAATGCCAACATAGAAAGTTCCCTAAAAAGATGACTTTATGCATTCAAAGCTATTGATTGGGTGAAATTATGCCATGATTTACAGCTCAGGTATTGATGTTAACAGGGTTACACAAGGAAGTTGCAGCACCAGTTAAGTATTTACTATACCCCTTTCATGCAGTGGGGACTGCTAATACTTTTTGTCAAAGAGGCAATAACATTACCTGTGTTGAATGAGCAAGTTGGAGTTCTACTCTCTATTTCTTTTAAAGAGTCAAATGGGCCAGAATGAGAGAGAGTGAGCACAACCCTGAGAATGACTGACTGTATAGCCTGGTGAGTAGGGCACTCACTCAGAATGTGAGGGATCCAGTCCCCCTGCTCCAATGACTCTAATTATTTATTTACAGTCCAACAGCTTCAACAGGAGAGATTGAGTGAGGCCCCTCCCCACCACATGACTTTAGCCTAATGGCTAAAACACTCATTCTGATTGGTGGCACACCCTAGGTTAGTACCCTAACCAATCCTCCTCCTCACCTGTCCCAGGCTGTTTTGTGTGAACTCACCTGAGGAGCTTGATCCAGTAGGCTGCTTCTCAGCACATCTACGGATCAGGTCCCACGCACAACTTAGGTGGCCAAAAGTCTATCTTCTCTTGGTTTGTGAATCTCTTGGGCTTAGGCAGGGAGTAGGTGCCTAGAGGGAGGCAGCAGTGCACATGTTCAGACAGAAGCAGGCACGTAGGTAACTTTTACTGCAAAACCTGAGGTGTTGAGTGAGTTTAGGTGCCTACAGGATTCAACAGGCGTTTTGTCCATTGCAGTGGAGCCTTAAAAAGGGACTTTTGCATGTAACTCTTGTTAGGTCCATAGCTGTCCGTGTATTCTCCTCCTGCTTGCTGCTGTATAAAGCTGCTCTTTCTTCTTATATAATTGCTTATGTCTTTAACTTGCAAACAGAAGAGGGGCAAGAGTGCTGAATTTTGTGAATATTTGTTTTGGCAGCATTGGGAATGTTGGTGCAGTCCAGACAGCAGAGTGAGCAGGCATGTAGAAGAGTTATTGAGTAAGCAAATCAGCGGTGTGGCTCTCTATATGGTTTAGGTAGCTGAATTTTAAATCAGCTACCATAAGTTCTACAGCAGACACGGCTTACTGAACTGAGCAATAAAACAATTAAAATGTGTAAAAGTCAGCTTGGGATAATAGCCTTTTTATTTATCTGTCTCCCTGTGATTAATGGGAAATGAACTATAAAATTTTCCTTAATCTTCAGCCTGTTCTGCCTTTTTCTCTATATTCTCAGAAGACTTGTTCTAGGCATACATAGTCTATAGGGAGAAGTTACTTTTCATTTTCAGTATTAGCTGAAGACCAAGATTTCAGGAGAGGGGACCACAGAACATTAAAATCCCATTCACAATAAGCACTTGAGGGTGGGCATTTGTGATAGTCCATGTACAGCAAGCCAGCTCAATGAATATACTTAGTGCTGGCCATCTGGCTATAACCTCTCCAGAGCTTTTCCACGTTGGGACAATCGGTAATCGTTTTTCTGCTCTGGTGCCAGGGCTACCAGCAATGGAACTTGTAGTGCAGATGGTATTATCTATCACTGTTGCTTAACACTGATCTTATGCACCCCTACATCTGCTATATTCAATAGAGTGATGAAAATGCCAGCAGTACCAGTGGAGATGCACTGTTGGTTGCTATTGTGAAAAATATTGTTAGGAATGATTTCCTAGTGTAGGCAAGACTAAAGAGGGTTTTTTTTGTTTGTTTCCTTTTAAGGCACTTGGAATTCTCCACCTCCAGAGATTCTGGCAGAATCCACTTTGCTGAAATAGAGGAAACTAAGGACAATCATTGAAGAGGCCAGTATTCTCTTACCATATAAGTGGGGATTATCTGTGGTGATTCTTGCTGCTTATTACAGTGCTGTATTGTGCAGCCCACCTTTGAACATTGTTCAGTGACATAGTGCTTGATGCCTGGCTATGAGGCTTACCAAATACTAAAACTGTGGGAAATTTTAGAGGAGGCTGATGTATTTAACATAAACGTGTCTATTTTTAATTTTCTGGAGTAATCTCACTTCTGCTGCTGCTTAGTTTGAATAGATTGTGACCTAAGTCTCTACAGTTTCCTTTCTGGTTTTCATACAGTGCAACAAGATCCCTTTTTGTTACCCCATTTACCTTCCCCAACAGCGGCCTCTTCTCCAAACTGCAGTAGTGTAAATTCTCCAACTTCTCATCCTAGCTAAGCTCTTTGATCAGTTGAGTGTTTCTCTGGACACTGTCCAGTTTTTTTCTAGTCTTTCCCCTTAAAGCAGCCTCACAGAAAAACTTAAATCTTGTTAGCCGTGTTAGTCTGTATTCGCAAAAAGAAAAGGAGTACTTGTGGCACCTTAGAGACTAACCAATTTATTTGAGCATAAGCTTTTGTGAGCTACAGCTCACTTCATCGGATGCATACTGTGGAAAGTGTAGAAGATCTTTTTATATACACACAAAGCATGAAAAAATACCTCCTCCCACCCCACTCTCCTGCTGGTAATAGCTTATCTAAAGTGATCATTCTCCTTACAATGTATATGATAATCAAGTTGGGCCATTTCCAGCACAAATCCAGGTTTTCTCACCCCCCCGCCCCCCCACACAAACTCACTCTCCTGCTGGTAATAGCTTATCTAAGGTGACCACTCTCCTTACAATGTGTATGATAATCAAGGTGGGCCATTTCCAGCACAAATCCAGGGTTTAACAAGAACGTCGGGGGGGGGGGGGGAGGTAGGAAAAAACAAGGGGAAATAGGCTACCTTGCATAGAAACCATTTTGCTGAAGTATCTTTTTTTCTTATGTTTCTTCATGTCATTAAGGCCAGTCTATGAAAACTGGATATTTGTATGTCGGAAGCTTAGCTACTCCTGCTACTTTCACTGTTGTCAATGGGAGGCTTTTTACTGCCTTCAGCGAGCATTGAATTGGGCCCTTAAAGCAAGAGCCTGTGTTTGTTAAACCATGACGCTCCTCACACCAGATCATTGTGGTAAAGTGCAGCACTAATAGCTAAAGAAAATAAGGCTAGTATATGTACCTTTTAATATTTGGCTTTGTCTGTGTCCCTCTGTGACTTGGGTTCTGGAAACTGTTATCCTGCATATGCTTTAACTCTGATTAATATTCTCCTCTCAGTCCTAGTTATGAGATTATATTGGTTGCCAAAGCATGACTTCAGTATAGGGACTTCCAGCTCTCGGGAGGCTGGGCTGTTTGCCTGATTGTTTGGTAAAGTTTTAGTTTTATATTTCACTACTAAATCTTATTGATCACAGATTTTTTCCCTCTGCCAGTATGAACTGATAACTGCAAGTGTCAACAGCACAACACCCCCCCCCCCCGCATCAACTATGTTAGTACAGTGACGTAATCCAGAAAATTTGCTAAAGTTCAAATCCCCAATTACATTTTCTACTGAATTTGCTGGCAAATACTCATTGCCAATGGTTGCATTCCAAAATGCTTGCTTTCCACAACAGTTACTTTATCTGTTTTCCAGGGTACAGCTTCCAGGAAGAAAAACAGGAACATGAGAGGCCCAACAGAGCCAAATTCTGCCTACTGCTACACCCTTACCATCCCACTGATGTCATTAGATGGACAGTTAATTTATTCTGACTTTACGGGCATTGCATGTGAAAAACAGAGGGCAGAAATTTAACCAAGTGTTCAGAGCGGGCTGAGTTCAAAATTCCAGGCCCACCTTCAAAATTTGCCAAACAATTTCAGCTCCTTTTAAATTTAAATGAAATGGTTTGATCTTTCAGTTTTGGAAAATCAGTCTCTTTGCTTCACATATCTGTTCTGTTTTACTTCATCCAACCACTCATTCTTTTGTGTGTAATTCATTGTCTGACTACACCAGTTAGGGCCTAGACCTTAACTCTAAGAGCAAAATCCTGCTCCTTGCTATTGGCCTGATCCAGCTTTGATTAAAGTCGATGGAAACAAAATGGATGAGTGTATAAGGGGGAACAGGGAATATAAAAGCAAGCCAGAGCTCTCCATATCCTTCAAACGAGTGTTAAAACACCATGCTGTGCACTGTACAGGGCCTGGTGTATTGTTTTAGGAGAAGTTTCCAAACCCCTATATCATGTGTGCTGCTGTTCATAGCAAGTGCCATCAGGGACACATACACACTGCTGCTATTTTGAGTGGCAGTGAAGTGGTTTCCAGAGCATATACCCTTAGTGTATTTGTGGACACCCTGTCCTGGTTGTTAGGATTACTACATCTGAGGGCTTGGCTACACTTGCGAGTTACGGAGCAATAAAGGAGCCCTGGGCGTACTAGCTCACTACCCGTCCACACTGGCAAGGCACGTAGAGCGCTCTGACTCCGCGGCTACAGCGCTCTGGGACTCCACCTCAGTGAGTGGAATAATGTTTGCTGCGCCCCTGCTGGAGCGCTGCGGCGCCTGTGTGGACGAGGTGTTGCATTACTGCGCTCTGATCAGCCTCCGGAAACGTCCCATAATCCCCTTAAGTCAAGTGGCCACTCTTGTCATTGTTTTTGAATCGCTGCAGGAATGCAGATATGCCCTTTGAAAACTCCGTTTCTGACAGCTGGCTGCTCCGAGACAAAGCAACCATTAGTGTGGAATGCTGTGTGTGAGAGAGAGAGAGATGGGGGAGAGGGGGGTCTGCTGCTGTCTGAACTTACAAGACAGCATGCTGACATGCTCTCAGCCCCCCCAAACCCACTTTCTCTCCCCCCACATACACACAACACACTCCTTATCACACCCCACCCCACCCCACCCATTTGAAAAGCACGTTGCAGTCACTTGTGGGCAGCTATCCCCGCATGCAATGCACCACTCCCAATGCCGCTGCAAGTGCCGCAAATGTGGCCACATCAGTGCGCTTGAAGCTGTCAGTGTGGACAGACTGCAGCGCTTTCCCTACTGCGCTCTCTGAAGGCTGGTTTAACTCAAAGCACTCTACATCTGCAAGTGTAGCCATGCCCTCAGGCTGCACTGAGCAACATCTTTGCACTCTGAGTTGGCTGGCGAGGACAGAGTTTGGCCCTAAATGTCTAGATGGGGTTAATCTGACTAGATTTTCTATCACATTTCAATAATGAGAATGTAGAGGCCCAAAAACCTGGTGTAATCTCTGAGGTGTTTTTTTTTGTTTTTGTTTTATGACCGTAGTTAAATATTTGTCCTTGAATGCATTGCTTAGAAGGGGCAACCACAGCCAATCCATGTTTCTGAAGTTGGACATCATCCATAAGTTTAAAGATTCTTTACCTCACTTAGCTTTACACAACATATAATTTATAGAATTGGATCTGATAGCTTAGTTGAATGGCATTTAAAAATCTCTTTATTCACAATACTCAAACCAGAACAGTGTTATCTGTATTGTTTAGAATAGTCTGGGTAACAATGCCTCCAGTTTTCAGAGTAGCAGCTGTGTTAGGTGAATAGTTCTCCTTCAGAGTGCTGGGAAAATCATCTCAAAGGAATGCAGATATTGACTAACTCATAGTTTTGGATAGTAATGGTTAAAAGTAGTGGAAAAGTACATAATTGCTTGCAGCCCTAAATCACCACAAAAATTACCATCCTGCAGAAAAAAATTCTGCCCTTAGGCTACAGCTAATGCAGCTTCAAAAATGGTCATAAAAACTTACTGGCCCAGACATAACAGCTGCTTGTCTATCTTTCCAATGATGATGAAAAAATTAAGGCCAGATCCTCATTTGGTGTCAATTGGCATAGCTCTCTTGGCTCCAATGAAGCTATTTGCTGAGTTACACCAGCTAAAGAGCTGACCCTGATTATATTTAATTCTCTCATCAATAATATTTACTTGTCAAGGCTATAGAATTTTGCAAGTCTGAGCTAATGGTTGCAGTTGGTGGACAAAGTATGGATGGAAAATATACTTTTCCAGGGTTAAGTATCTGAATTCAGTAAATGCTGACATCAATTTGTACACAATAAACAAAAAACAAGCACTTTTCACCCAGCTATTTTGCATGTGTTTGTTTATATAGCAATCAGTAGATGTCATGGTTGAGGATCAGGAAGGAAACAAGATTCTGTGCAGGGAACAACTGTCCTTATTAGATCATAGAGGGAAGAGTGAGAGATTTTAGATATCAGGAGAGCGCTATAAAGTTCAGTGGCTTTTGTTCTTGGATAAGTGTTGGGGCTTGTGTCTACACATGGAAATTTACCAAAATACCTATTCTGGAATAATTATTTTGGGAAATTTCCAAGTATAGACCAGACCTTAGGTAGGAAAAAGCCCTTCATGACATTTTGGAACAGAAAAGGTTCTCACTTTGGAAGCCCTTGCTTGTATTCCATGACTTAACTAGTGCAGTGCTAGTCTTACAAGATCACATAGCTGTCTCTTTTTATGAACCATGACTTTAGGAGGATGCCTAACTGATAAATCACAGCTTTGGGAAGCAATGCTGTGGAGCTCTGTGGTGACACAGCAGTGATGGGAGGAAGGATGGTCTTGTGATTAAGACATAGGGCAGTGAGTCAAGAGTCCATGATTCTGATCCTGACTGTGCCCTGGGCCTGCTGGGTGGCTCTTGGTTGGGGATGTAACCTATCTGTGCTTCAGCCAGCTCTACAGCTGGGCACATTTGTTTTGGCTGAAAAATGCAAGTTCACTTCAATTGAAATATTTCACGAAGTCGTGTCATGACTTTTACGTAAAAGCGGAAGAGCTTCTGAGAGACCCTGCCTCACAATAGCCAATAGCCCAGTGGTTAGGAAAATTACTAAGGGAGAGCTGGGTTCAAGTCCTTGCTCTAGAATGGGGATTCAGACCTGGGTCTCCGAAATGAGTTCCCCGGCTATTGGTTGTAAGGCAGGTAATGCTGCTGCCACCACAACCACCTTCTCCTCCTCCTCAATTTTTGTGAACCTAGCTCTTAATTTCCTTTCCTTTTATTAAAAATACCTGAAACAAAACATTTTGTTCAACCCAAAACTATATTTTCCCTACTTTTAAATTTGCAAAAAATTCTAAAAAGTTTCAGTTGGGGTTGAACCCAATTTTTTTTTACCAGTTTTTCAGAACTGCCAGCAAGCCACACTATCAGTTTTTCGCCCAGCTCTAGTTAGCTCCTCAGTGCAATGGGGATAATAATACTTCTCTCTGTCTTAGGGGTGCTGTGAGGCTAAATTCACTGATGTTTGTAAATTCTTCTGAGATCCTTACATGGCAGGTACTTAGTAAGTGAATGTAATTAACTTAACAACATGTTAATAATGCAGAATAAAATATCCTTTAAATTTCTTCTCTCTCAGAAGTCTTCAAAGTTGCACGCTGTGAGGAATGCCAGAAAGGGGCAAACCCTTACAAACAATAAAGTTCAGAGAAACTAGCTACAGAAAAACACATACAAGAGTAGCCCTGATTAGAACTGTGATTATGTCTGTCCTAAATGCTGACTGGTTTGTGCTTTTTAGACTAAAACATAGGGCAATAATGAGACTGTACACAGCCCTGAAGACAAATACAAAGAGAGCCTAAAGCCAAGGGATGATTTGTGGGTACTGGGACAGGCAGGTCTAGGCCTGCCCAAAACTAAAGACCTGCCCTCTCAACTAAGGGGTGCGTGTGTATGTGCGCACGTTGCTGTGCACATAGAGGTGGGTGTGTACAGTTACTCAGGGCCTGCTGCTACATAGCTGCCATTTGGACTATTATTATGTTTTGTTCAGACTTGCTGACTTAACTGGTTCATGGTTATTACATTTTTTGATTGTCCACCTACATGTGTGTCTAGCTTTGATTTTCTTGCATTTTGGGATTGCTGTTCTTGGGTGCATCAGAGCATAACAGGGGAACCACTAGGCCCAGGCCACCAGTGAGGACATGGGACAACAAAGGAGAAAACATGAATGGGAATGAGATCAAAGGTTAAAAATCAAGGAACCAGAGAACCCCCAACAGCACCCATAGCTTCTGAAAGGCATCTAAGGAGTCAGTGGACGCTGCCCAGATAGGGTTGCCAACCCTTCAAGATTATCCTGGAGTCTCCAGGAATTAAAGATTAATCTCTAATTAAAGATAATGTCATGTGATGAAACCATCAGGAATTCATCCAACCAAAGTTAGCAACCCTGTGCCCAGAGGAACTCTGCCTGTAAGGGTGATTGGATAAGGGAGCAGAAATAGGCCCCACAATCAGAATATCACTCCTTGTCCAGCTTCCTCCTCTTAAAGCCAAAGTAGTGTGTAACTAAGAGGTACTGGATCCTCCCAGCACTCTGGATCCGCATCCGAGAAGAGTCTGCTTTCCTATATCAGGGAAGTAAGGCAGGCAATGTGTGGATTAGCATTTTGCACTGTTCCTTTTTAAACGGATAGTGCTGCTGGAAGCTAGCCAAAGGCCTGTGGTATCTACCTGATGAAGCCAGGTGACTCATGTAAGCAGAGAGCCATCAACACCCGTGCTGTGCTTGGATATGTAGGAGATCAATTCTTCTCTAGCAGTAAGGACAAAATTACATGCACAATAGTGTAGTTACTTTGAGCAGTCATTTGGGGGCAGCATAAACAAGATAACACTATAAACGAGAATAATGCTGGGCTTTTACACAGAAACAAATTGAACATACCACAAGAACATAGTTTACTACAACACAGGATTGTTACTGTGCTAAAAATAAATATAATATTGGAAGGAATCTACACAGACTGAACCATTACAATTTGTAGCTATAGCCCTGGAAATTCTCTCTCTGTGCTGTGTTTGTACAAGTTCCCCACTCTTGCAATGGTGGAGAGTGAAAACTGCTAATTGTAGACACAGCTTTATTGTATTCCCTCGACTCTGCTAGCTTTGACAGCCGATGTATCTGCTTTTCCCACAGCTCCCTCTGGCCTCCTTCCACCCTGCTCCCTAGGAATGGAACTTTTGCCCTGATCTGATCCGTAAGGCCTTTGCCCTCTCCTCCTGCAGATCCCCACAAGAATCCACCTCATTCTGACAAGAAATTGCCCAATTAATGCTGAATAGACTTAGGGGCAGTCAGATATAGTTAATGTGCATTTATTTAATAATAATAATAGACTCTCCCACGCCCACAACCAATATATAGAGAATGTCTATAAAAATGGTCCCCATTTAGATTGTGTCCCCCTCTCCTCCTTTAGTATGTTCTTGTCAGTTGTACTGTAAATTCTTAAGGGGCAGGGACTATTTTTCTGAGAGGTGGGGACATAGCCTAGCATATAGATTTTGAGTAAATCATCCTTTGGTCCCACAGTGACGCTATCTCAAATTGCAATTACAAAGATTAGTAACATCTTCACTGGTGTGGTTTTTTTGTTTTTTTTTTAATCTGTGGTTTTAACAACTATTTCAAAAAGTCCCGAGTTAAAGGCCTTGTTAAGCACATGGTGGTACTTTAATTTGTCTGTTTATCCTCCCTCTAACTCTGACCTCTATTCTTCCTGTCAGCACTTATGGATCTGAAGCAGGCCATGTGGATCTTCAAAGGACATTGAAATTGCATTGTAATAACCGATGAAGTTGCATCCGATGAAGTGAGCTGTAGCTCACGAAAGCTCATGCTCAAATAAATTGGTTAGTCTCTAAGGTGCCACAAGTACTCCTTTTCTTTTTGCGGATACAGACTAACACGGCTGTTACTCTGAAAATTGTAATAACCTGTATCTCTGGAATGAGCCAGGCGAAGGCTGCTGATGGAACTGTGTTCTGGTAAAACGATAAAAATAGAGGTAAGTAATTACATTTTTTATAATGGACAAGTCATTCAGATACCATTTCAGTGGCAATTTCCATTCAGTAAGGGAAAACCTTTTAAATAATGTGTCACATTTTACCATGTCACCTAATTTACAAATCTAATTTGCTTTCCCTATAGTCCATAGCTAGGGGATAGAGCTACAATAAACAAACTATATATAAATCTATGGCTGAATTGGCTGGTATATTAATAATCACATACCTACATTTATTAGTTCTAAATCAGAAGACCAGAATAGGCTCTATGCTACAAACATTTATGTACATGCATAAACTTTACTCATGTGAGCATCCTGTTGCGATCAATAGACCTGATTTTCTTTGTCCCTTGTGCAGTCATTTACAGACTCTATTCTGTACTTTAGCTGTGCTATTCTGACTTGGTAGCATTTTATGTCCTTTTTGCACTCACTTTCCACAGGTGCAAATGACTGCACAATGGGTCAGGCAGTGGAGAACTGGGTCCAAAGGCATTAATCACATGTGTTAGGATTTGCGGCTCAAAGCAATAGTAACACAGGGATCTCTGTGGAAAAAAAAATGGTTACTCACTTTCTCGTAACTGTTGTCCTTCAAGATATGTTGTTCATGTCCATTCCAGGCAGATGTGTGTGCACCGAGTGCATGCCAGCCAGAAGATTTTTCCCCTAGCAGCATCCGTAGTGTCGGCCTGGGCGTTCCCTGGAGTGGTGCCTTCATGGCACACAATATCAGGCCTCGCCGACCTCCCACCCCCTCAGTTCCTTCTTGCCGACTATTCTGACAGAGGGGTAGGAGGGTGGGTATTGGAATGGACATGAACAACACATCTCGAAGAACAACAGTTACGAGAAAGTGAGTAACCATTTTTTTCTTCTTCAAGTGATTGTTCATGTCCATTCCAGGCAGGTGATTCACAAGCTAGAGCTCAGGAGGTGGGGTCGGAGTTATCCACAGAAAAGAGCACGGCTCGCCCAAAAGCTGCATCGTCCCTGGAGTGTTGTGTAATTGCACAGTGCGACGTAAATGTATGTATCGAAGACCACGTAGCTGCCCTGCAAATTTCCTGAATAGGGACTTGTGTCAGGAACACCACAGAGGAGGCCTGGGCCCTGGTAGAGTGAGTGGTTATCTGCGGAGCGGGCTCCTTTGCCAGGGTATAGCACTCCCTAATGCAGGATGTTATCCATGACAATATGCATTGAGAGGATACCGGAAGGCCCTTCATTCTGTCCGCCACAGCTACAAAGAGTTGGATGGACTTCCGGAATGACGTAGTTCTCTCTATGTAGAAGGCTAAGGCCCTACACATGTCCAGTGAGTGCAGCCTGCGCTCCCTATCTGAGGAGTGTGGCTTGGGATAAAACACTGGGAGGAAGATGTCCTGGGTCATGTGAAAATGGGAGATGACCTTCAGGAGAAAAACCGGATGAGGCCTGAGCTGGACCTTATCCTTATGGAAAAACTGTGTAAGGGGGCTCAGACGTGAGGGCCCTGAGCTCCAAAACCCACTGAGCCGAGGTAATTGCCACGAGGAACACAACCTTGAATGAGAGATATAACAGGGAGTAGGTGGCCAGAGGTTCAAATGATGGGTCTGTAAGCCTGGAGAGGACTAAATTGAGGTCCCAGGCAGGGACAGGCTGACGTGTGTGTGGGAAGAGCCTGTCCAAACCCTTGAGAAAATGACTGACCATGGGGTTTGCAAAGACTGAGAGACTATCTGAGCCTGGATGGAAGGCGGAGATAGCGGCCAAGTGGACCCTTATTGATGATGGTGACAGATCTTGATGCTTTAGGTGAAGGAGGTAGTCCAGTATAAATGGTATGGAGGTGAGGGGCTGCGACTGACTACATTGCTCCTCCCAGATGGAAAATCTTTTCCCCTTAGCCAGGTAATTAGCCCTGGTGGAGGGCTTTCTACTACCCAAGAGGACTTGTCTGACCTGGTCCAAACAAGATAGCTCTGTGGCACTTAGCCATGGAACATCCAGGCCGTAAGGTGGAGCGACTCTAGATTTGGGTGCTGGAGTCGGCCCTGGTCCTGCGTGATCTGGTTGGGGACCAGCGGTAAGGTGATTGGGGCAGCTATGGACATTTCCAGGAGCGAGGTGAACCAGTGCTGACGTGGCCACCCCGGCGCTATTAGTATGACTCGATCCCAGTCCCTGTGGCTCTTGAGGAGCACCCTGTGGACTAGGGGGATGGGTGGGAAAGCATATAGCAGGCAGCCCTCCCATGAGAGAAGGAAGGCGTCCCTGATGGACCCCGAGCTGTGGCTCCGAGGGAACAAAATGTCCGACATTTCCTGTCACCCAGAGTGGTGAACAGGTCTACCTGGGGAGAGCCCCAGAACCACAAGATTGAGCTCACCATGTCTGGCCAAAGGGACCACTCGTGGCTATTGAAGGTCCGGCTGAGGCTGTCCGCCAGTGTGTTTCGCACCCCTGGGAGGTATGAAGCCTGCAGGTGGATCGAGTGCTCTATGCAGAAGTCCCACAGCGAAAGGGCTTCTCGGCACAGGGGAGAGGAGTGTATACCCTATGTTTATTGATAAAGAACATTGCCGAGGTGTTGTCCATGAGGATTGAAACACACCTGCCGATTATGTGCATTTTGAAAGCATATCAGGCCCTCAGCTCTTTGACATTAATGTGAAGAGCGAGGTCCACTGGGACCAGAGGCCTTGGGTCTTGAAGTCCCCTAGGTGAGCCCCCCCGCAACCCAGATCCAAGGCGTCTGACACCAAGGTGAGCGAGGGCTGAGGGCTGGCAAAAGGCACCCCTGTGCAAACCATTCGAGGGTCGAACCACCATAGGAGGGAGTCCAGTACCAGGCGGGGCAGGGTTATGACTCTGTCCAATGCATCTCTGGCTGGTCGGTACACTGACACCAGCCAAGACTGGAGTGGGCGCAGCCTGAGCCTAGCATGCTGCACCACGTATGTGCAGGAGGCCATGTGTCCCAGCAGCTTTAGACAGTTTCTTGCCGACGTCGTGAGGAACCGTCTGAGGCTCTGTATGATGTTCTGAAATGAGCGAAACCTGGCCTCCGGGAGGTACACCCTGGCTTGAGTAGAGTCCAGGACTGCGCCTATGAACTCTATCCTCTGCACCGGGGACAACGTAGATTTCTCCTTGTTCAGGAGGAGACCTAAGTCGAGGAAGGTCCTCCTTATAAACTTGACCTGAGCCTCCACCTGGGCTCTCGAGTGACCTTTGATCAGCCAGTTGTCGAGGTATGGAAAAACCTGTATCTGGCACTTGCGCAGGAACGCCGCGACGACTGCCATGCATTTTGTGAATACTCGGGGGGCAGTCGACAGTCTGAATGGGAGGATGGCAAACTGGTAGTGGCCTTTGTTCACCACAAATCTGAAGTAGTGTCTGTGATATGGGACTATTGCGATATGAAAATATGCGTCCTTCAAGTCGAGGGCGGTGTACCAGTCTCCTGGATCCAGTGAGGGAATAATGGAGGATAGTGAGACCATGCGAAACTTGAGTTTCTTTACATACTTGTTGAGCTGTTGCATGTCAAGTATGGGTCTGAGGCCCCACTTGGCCTTCGGTATGAGGAAATACCGGGAGTAGAAACCCTTGCCCCTTTGCTCCTGAGGAACCTCCTCCACTGCCCCTACTGAGAGGAGGGACTGCACCTCTTGAATTAGAAGTTGCTTGTGAGAGGGGTCCCTGAAGAGGGACGGGGAAGGTGGTTGGGGGGCGGGAGGGTACAGAATTGGATGGAATATCTCCTCTCTACCGTGTGGAGCACGCATCAGTCATAAGTAATTCAAGACCAGGCACAGTAGAAAGGGGATAGATGGGACGAGAAAGTAAGATGGGAAGGATCCAAAGATCGTACTGGCGAGCCGTCCTCGACCGTACCCTCAAAAGGGTGGTCTAGAGCCTGGTGGGGCCCTGGGCTGGCCCGAGCTTTGTCCAGAGGGAGGGCGTTGCCTCCTCCGAGTGCTCCTGTTCCGCCTACGTGGAGCGTCCTGGCAGTTTTGGGGTTGGTAAGGACGAGGGGCAGATTGAGGCCTAAATTGTCTGCGCTGGGTGGCAGGCGTGTGAAGCCCCAGGGAACGAAGGGTAGCCCTCGAGTCCTTCAAGCTGTGAAGTTTCTTATCCGTCTTCTTGGAGAAGAGAGCTACACCCTCGAAGGGAAGGTCTTGAATGGTCTGCTGGACCTTGTGGGGAAGACCAGATAACTGTAGCCAGGAGCCTCTCCTCATAACCACCCCTGTGGCCAAAGTGCTGGAGGCCGCATCCGCTGCATCTAAGGCCGCTTGCAAAGACACCTGGGAGACCAGTTTCTCGTCCTCCATGAGCACAGAGAACTCCCCCTGAGCTTCCTGTGGCAGAAGTTCTGTAAACTTAGCCATAGATGAGCAGGTGTTACGCCCGTAGCAGCTTGCTATGACCTGCTGGTTGGCTATATGAAGTTGCAGGCCTGCTGTCGAGTAGACCTTCCGGCCAAACAGGTCCAGTTTCTTGGCATCCCTGTTTTTAGGGGTGGGCATCGAAACCCTTGACGTTCTCTCTGATTGGCTGTGTCGACCACCAAAGAGTCTGGAGGAGGGTGGGTGTAAAGATGTTCAGACCCTCTAGAGGGAACAAAGTAGCAGCACTCTGATTTCTTGGCCATAGGTGCCAGAGAAGAAGGAGTTTGCCACAAGTTCTTAGATGTTTCTGTTATCGACTTGATAAATGGCAATGCAACCCTTGATGGGCCAGAGGGAGCCAGGATGTCTATGGGTCTAAATCCTCTTCCACCTCCTCTCCCTGAATCCCCAGGCTTTGGGCGGCCCGCCTTAAAAGCTGTTGAAGAACCCGGTTGTCCTCCAAAGCTGAGGCCATCCAAGTCCCTGCGACCGCTTCGTCGGGTGAGGACGAGGAAGCGAGAACAGGAGGTGGGCCCAGTTCACTGCCTTCAGCCCCCACAGGGTCCCTCGGCATGCGGTACTGATGAAGAACTCTGCGCCGCAGCCGGTGCCGGGGCAGATATATCCGGCGGGACTGAGACCGTCGGGGTTGGTAGGGACGGAGCTGAGGCTTCCACTGGTGCCATCATCTGGAGAGCCGAAGCCGGAGCTGGCTGAGGTATCGGTGCTGAAAACATGTGAGTCGGCAGAGCCACTCCGCCCTAGGGTAGCACCAACTGTGGCACGAACGACGCCGAGGACACCAACACCGTTCTGGAGCGCGGACCATGGACTTGACCCTGGCTCTGATGGTACGCCCAGGGTGTCCAGAAGGGCCACTGAGCAGGTGGTTGCCACTGTTGCTGCCACAGTGCCAGGTATGGTTGGTGACTGCACTGGGACCTGGACTTCTGCTCCGCAATCTGCTAGATCAAGCAGAGTTCACCTCTGACTCCGAGGTCTCCGAATAAGAAGACCACAGAGGAGCAGTTCCCTGGTCGCCAACGAACGATGACTCGATTCCGGGGAGCGGTGCGCTCCCTGCGTTTGTGCAGGTGGTGCCGGAGATGGAGACCGACGGGCCATAATGGTTGGCTTACCCCTGGAGTGGAACAGGGGGCGTGTGGTCACTGGAGATTTGCCCCTCCTTTCGGGGGAGGATGGTACCGGGAGGCGCATCAGGTCCATTGCCGCCTTGAATGCCTCCGGCGTCGATGGTGGTTGTATGTCTACCAGATGGTCCTGGGTCTGAGGAGAGTTCGGACTCGACTGGATCCCGGCTGGGGCAGGAGTCAATGAAACCCTGGGCGGAAGCGAGGCAGAGGTGGTCTGTTCTGAGCCACTCGCGGACAGCACTGGCCCCTTAGGCTTCAAGGGGGGTGATCGGTCCCTCACTGGCCTCTTCTTCTTTACCAGCACTGGAGATGGAGAATGGTGCCGAACTGAGGCCGACGCCCTATGGCCTGAGTAGTGGCAGTGCTGATGGGCTTTAGAGTCCTTAGCCGGGCCTGTTTCACGTGCTGTTAGCACCGGAGTGCTGCGCACCGAAGAGGACGTGCTCAGTGCCAGGTCATTGGGTCCTGGGTCAGATTGCGGTCTCAGAGCCACCTCCATGAGGAGGAGTTTTATTCTCTGCTCTCTGTCCTTAAGGGTTCTTGGGCGGAAACCCTTGCAAATGCGGCACTTGTCCTTTTGGTGAGTCTCACGAAGGCACCGCAGGCAAGACAAGTGAGGATCACTCTTGGACATAAACTTTCCAAAGGACTCACAGAGTTTAAACCCTGGAGACCCGGGCATACCCGCTAAGGGGAAATGAACTCTCTAACAAACCACTACTAACTATATGAAAAGTATAACTATAGAGAATAACTATTTACACTAAGAACAAAGACACTGCTAAGGTGCTTGCTGTAAGAGTGAGCAAAGTTCCAGCTAGCCGTCACGGGCAGTAAGAAGGAACTGAGGGGCTGGGGGGTTGGTGGGGCCCGATGTTGGGTGCCATGAAGGCGCCACTCCAGAAGGCGCCCAGGCTGACCCTATGGTTGCCGCTAGGGGAAAAATCTTCTGGTTGGCGTGCACGCAGTGCGCATACACCTGACTGGAACGGACATGGACAATCACTCGAAGAAGAACTAAACACTTTAAAAGGCATAGTTTGATAAAAACACCGTCAAAAGCATTGTGCTGTACAAAAACATTGCATTTTTTTCCTTGTTCTAAGTCTGACTCATCAGCTGGTGTGTGTATACATTGTACAAAGTTTGTATTCAACAGTTCAGATTTCTACAACTGTACTTATGAAAAATGTCAAGGTTAGACCAGGTTGCTACTGTGCTTTCTTCAAATAATGAGCATAATAGCCTTGGAGCTGATCTGCAGCTGTAATCATTTGGCAGTGAAAGCCGACTGAGCCATGATAGTATGAACCGTGATGCAAACTTCAAGATCTGTTTGCTGCTACTTGAACACTTGTCATAAGACTTTCAAATTGCAACCTGTAATTTCCATTATGGTTATTGGAACTGGTCAGAAATTGGGTTTTTCCATGGGAAAATTTCGACTTTTGTTTTTATATTAAAAAAAAAAGACTTGGTAATTTTTGGACAAAAGCTGCTGAAAACCAAATTTATTGGATTTTTGGTTTTCTGATGGAAATCAAAATTTTTTGAAGATGAAAATGTTCATTTAGTCAAATAACCAATTTTCTGTCACAAAAAAAAAGTTAAATGGAAAATTTTCAACCAGCCCTAATCATTATTGTTTAAAGCCAAGAGTGTGGCCTAATATTTTTGTGCAATTTCTCTGTACGCTGACTCTACTACACCAGAGTAATGAACCTGATCTTTGGCACCCCTACTCCAAAAACTGGTTCCTCCCATACATTGTTGTATTGAGCTGTCCAAGGTAATGTTTCTATGTGTGTTATGAATATCCACATGGATATCCACTTTGCCAACTTCTCAAACACTAGCTTCTCTGTTTATCTAATGGTGCCTCCGCTGATTTGAAGCAGGGAAGGCTCCAATGTCCAAACAACGACCATGTTCATTTTTTGTGATGCTGTAAGACGTAGGTGAACTGCTCACAGCTGTTGTCCTCTGTGTAAAATACACAGGGTTATATTCTCTTATCCACTAATGGGAGCAGAGTCGAACCTGGTCGAGTCTGCGGTCATGGGGTCATGTTGTCTCCACTGTGCTTCCTTCTTATCCTATGGAGGGCTCTCCCAGGGCATGCTGTAGGGTTCAGATTCTGAAGGTCAGGAAGGGGTAAGGCTGGGGGATGTCTCCCCAAAGCCCTACAGGGATTCCTGACTAATCAAATGCTGATTTTTGTCAACATTATTTTATGTAACGACTCCCTCAGTAGTATAAAATCCAAGTGAAGTTCCTGGGTGGAGGCTACATGGGAACAGATCCTGAGGGAACCATGCTGCCATGGAGGGGTGTGTGGTGACCTGGGCATCTGTGCACATGGTCTTGAGCCTCCATCAGTATCTTAGGCCTTGTCTACACTACAGGGTTAATTCGATCTAAGCTACACAATTTGAGTTACGTGAATAGCGTAATTCAAATCGATGTAGGTTAGATCTACTTACCATGGGGTCCACGCTACACGATGTTGACAGGAGATGTTCTCCCATTGACTCCCCCTACTCTTCTCGTTCCAGTGGGGTACAGGAGTAGAAAGGAGAGTGATCTGCAGTCGATATAGTCTTCACTAGACCCGCTAAATCAACCACCGATGCATCAATCGCTGCCCCAGTAAGTGTAGACAAGCCCTTAAAATGACACAGCTCTAAGGACATCTGCTACTTAAGAGGCTGGATGCCCTCTCTCTGCATCATTGTGGTGGTGGCAAATCTCCTCCCCTCCAAGGGATCCTCCATCAGGTCAACCTCATGGAGTTTCCAGTGCAACGAATCCCTTTCTGGGATTTCTTTTTGGAAAAGACCAGTACGGTCCAATGACAAGAGGCCAGCCTCTACATTTGCAATCAGTGAAAATTGTCTAGAATTTCAGGCAATCTAGGGAAGTACTTTTCAAGGATGAGTAGACAAAAAATGTCAAGTTTTGGATTTTGGGGTACCAGCTAGTGGTATTTCCCCTGATACAAGTCCCCATAATAGGGTGACAGTGGCTCTTTAAGATGGAGCAGGCCAGTGTTCCTGTGCCTTCTCAGTACACTCCAGTTTGGCTAATTAATTGGGCTTAAAAGAGGGCACCTGGGCCCTAGGTGAGGAGACCAGTGAGAGAGGGAGCTGGTGAATCAGGGCCTTGCTCAGACAGACGGGCAGGCGATGAGAGTTGCCAGAGATTGTATGTTTGGGACCTCAGACATGGCTGAAGGCAGGAGAGCAGCCAGAGGGGTTTGATGGCTGGTCTTCCCCAAGCTAGAGAACTTAAGTAAAGGGCTGAAAGTAGGAGGAGCAGCAAAGCAACTTACTTGTTGACATATCCAGGGCCAGAAACCTGGACCCCGAGGAACCATGGGAGGGCCAGGGAGAGTCAAGGATGCTTCCCTGGTAAGGATGCTTCCAGCTGTGAGATTGGCTGTTCCCATTGGGAAGAGTGGGATTGTGCTCCAGTTGGAAGGGCTGGGATGGCTGTCCCAGGCCTGAGCAGGACTGACAGAATCTGGGCATGAATGAAGGTGACATGTGGTCAAAGGGTGTGGGGCATTGTGAGACAAAAATGTCAAGTGCTCATAGTGACTGTTTGCACTGGAGGTGCTTTTATGTTGGGATTTTTGTGGTGGATTATTTTGCATAAGGTTTCTAATAATAAACAAACCAGCCCTGAAGAGGGGTATTATTGAGGCAAGAAAGCTTGTGTGAGGTTACTGGAACCAAGGGAAGGAAACTGAAGCAGGGCATACCTGTCATATCTGTCATGCTGTGGCTTGTTGCAGGAGGGCGCTCCAGGCAGGGTCGCTCTATGATAGTCCCATACATTGATACAGCAAGTGCACTTACAGACCTCCAGGACTTACACACGCCACATCTGACATAACGAATAACTATATTTAACAGTTACATACCCCTTTTCATCTTTAAAGCCCTTCACAAACATGAACTAGTGAATGTAAATATCAGTCAACATAACTGTGTCTTGTGTAATTCCCCACACACTTATACAAACATGGTGGAACAGGTTCCTTGCTGCAGCCAAAGGCCTCTCAGTGCCATGGGGGTGGGGAGCAGACAGGAAGTCCGGTGTGGCTCCATGATTCTCTGCCTGTCCCCAGCACAAGTTAGAGCATCATGGTGTTGTTCCTACCTGAACAAACTAGTAATGGTACCCAAGGGGATGTTCACTAGTTGAGGAAAGATGGAATATAGCCATGTCTCCTCCCCCCCACCCCATCTCAGTCCCTGACTAATCCCTGTGGCAAGGGCCGTGTGGAGAGAGAATGGTGTGGGAGATAGATAGCACAGCTCTTCTTTGAGTGATGTCCCTCTGTGTGCTCCACTTCAGGTGATTATGCACCCGTGCCTCTAGTCGGAGAATTTCAACAACAGTGCCTGATTGGGTAGCACATGCTATTTTCCCGTCTCACACCGGCAGTGGTGGTTAACTTTGCACCCAACTTCCCTCTTCAGTCCCTTCTCAGCCACCCTTGGTCTGAGTCAGAGCTCTGGCAGTGGCTCTGCATGACTTACCTTTAGATACAGGATTAGCAGTATCGTTTGGTAGATAGATTAGTTAGTTAGGAAAAAAAATCTTTTTTCTTTTTCTTCTCCTCGTAAATAATAATAATAATATAATAATAACATTCATTCACCCCTTGTGCAGGCAACTTCACCCAAGAATGCTCGGGTCTCTGGGCTTTAAATGTTGCCTCTCCTGCCGAGAGGCAATTCCAGTCTTGGACGGACATTCCCGGTGTGTCTGCTGCTTGGGGGAAGCTCACGTACCTCAGAAGTGCTTCTACTGCCAAAACCTTAAGGCCTGTGCCAGGAAAGTGAGGGACTTCAAACTAAAACTAATATTTATGGAGAAGTCTCTCTGCCTGCCCTCTGACCCGGGACTGCAAACTTCTCCTGGTCTTCCACCTCAGCTTCTGGCAGACCTCTCTCACAGACCCTGTACTGGAGGGACCAGCCTCCCAAAAAATGGGTGAAGAAGAGAGTTACTACCTCTCCTCCAAAGGGAAATATGAAAAAGATGCGTTCTCCAAGTCTCCATCATCAGTACTGACTGTGGCATGGCTGAGTACCTATGAGTCGATAGGATCCTCAGGTAGTGCTAAAACCAAAGACCCTAAGCAGGCAGGCTCACAAAAGGACTGCAGAGACAAGACTGCCCCTTCTACCATGGCTGCAGCAGCTAAACACTCAGTGCTAAGGACCTCTGCAGTGCCTCTTCTTATGGCACATAGCGCAGATTGGCACCAAAGCCTGCTTTACCTCCTTCAGCACAGTCATCTTCGGCACCGATATTCTCAGTGCTGCAACAACTCCCACTACTGTAATAATTACCGCTGATGCCATCTTCAGCATTGCAACCTTCTGAAACGCAGCAGTTTCTCCAATACAAGGACTTCGTAGTTCCTACAGCACTGGAATCACTGCTTCTTGGTACCAACATAGCTGTGGTACCATTCAGTACCATTATTACACATGCCAACAAACAGACCTGCCCCTCCCTTTCCTAGCGAGGAAGAGGACAATGAGGAGGGAGATGTTTATTGCTCACACTGCTCTTCACTCATCTCGGGAATTGTCAGACCAGACCTACAGAAACAGCCAGGACACCCTTGCAGGGCTGACACCAGGGGTAGTATGGACATCCATGGATGCCACCAACAATGCCATACCCACCAGAGTGGCCATATTAGGATACATGGACTATATATATATATAGGCAACATTATTCCAAGCCTCTCAGCACCCCCAGGAAAAGACTAAGATGCTCTCCATCAGCATCAGAGGTGGGGGCCCCCAAGACCCCTGAGGAGACTTTTGAGGAAACAGAGGAGGCTCTAGATCAGAAGGCCATTCCAACAACTAACACCTCCTCCTCTCCAGACGAGGCCATCACGCCTCCACCACCTACAACAGGAGACCATTTTAAACACTTCCAGGAGCTGTTTAAAAGAATTTCAGACACACTCCAAATCCCCCTGGAATAGGTTGCTGAGTCCCAGCACAAGTTGTTCGGCATATTACATATCTTAGACTCATCCAAAATTGCCCTCCTCATAAATGCGGCACTCATGGATCCCACCAAGATAATCTGGCAGACCGCTGCAGCAACCCCTCCTTCTTGTAAAAGGGTGGATAAGAAGTACTGTGTCCCATCACAGGGCCTAGAATTTCTATTCTCACAACCCCAGTCAAACTCATTGGAGGAACAGGGCAGGCAACTCCACTCAAGGACTATCCCATATGATAAAGAATGGAAGATTGGACCTCTTTGGTCACAAAGCCCACCTTGCAGTTCAGAACAGCCAATTATGAAGCATTGATGGCAAAATACGATCACACAAATTACTCCAAAATGTCCCAATTTATTGACCTCATCCCTGAAGATAAAAAAAGAACACTTTAAGTGAGTCATCTCTGAAGGCCATCTCCTGGCAAGAACAGCTCTGCAGGTATGCTTAGATGCAGCAGACACGGCGGCAAGATCTATCACAAACACCATAGTGATGCAGTGTGCCCCTTGGCTCCACTTCTCTGGGCTCCCAAAGGAGTACAATCCACCACAGAGGATCTGCCTTTGGAGGACCAAAATTATTTGCAGGTAAGACCGATGAAAGACTCCACACATTGAAAGACTCTAGAGTGACTCTTTGGTCTTTAGGCATCTACACACCTGCACAAAAACAAGGCAGATATTACCCATCACAATGTTCACAACTGGTGCCTTACACACAACTGCAAAGGCAGTACAACATCCAGAGGCAGAGGCAAAGACCCTGTAACAGGGTGGAACTCGCCACCATGGCGCCTCCCGCTGGCTGTCCTGGGAATTAGCTCTCAGCCCTGCTAGTCCGCCTTCAGCTAGTTGTGTCAGGCCTGCCATCACTGCTGTCTCCACTCTTTGGACTCACATTGCTCCCTGGACCACAGCATCCTCTTCTGGGCACGGTCCTCTGGCTATGCCCCAACTCCGGTATCTCCCTGCTTCTGGGGGACCAGCAGTCCTTAGTCCTGCCACTTGCTTCAGTGGCCAACTGCAGTCTAAGGTCCAGCCCCTCACCTCAGGAGAAAACTGCAGTCTGAATACTGGCCACTTTCCTCATTGGCAAGCGGGATGCGGGCGGGACCCAGGACACCCGCTACTCTGGGTCCCGACCCAGGGACCCTATAGCCAGCAGCCACCTACTGCCCTCTTCCAACCTGCTGCCTATTTTCCCTGGGCCACTTCCCTCATAGCCCTAGCCCCTCTCAGCCCTTGTAGCAGCCTAGCAGTGGTCAGCCAGCAGCTCACCCTCACACTCTGCTGCCCCTGTCCAGCACTGCTCTATCTATGGTGCTTCTTCAGGCAGCCAGTCCTCCTCCCTTGCCTTCCAGGGAGAGACTCCCTTTTGCTCTGCTGAACAGCCCTTTATATATGGCCCTTGCCAGCCCTGATTGGTTGCTCCAGCAAGCCTTCCCCCATTGGTGGGTTCAATAAGCCCTTTCCTGATTTGTGGGTTCTGCGCAGCCTCCCTGGTGCTTCTTTTAACGCCTTCTTCTTCCTGTGTGGGGCAGCTGCCCCAACACATACCCACAAGACATAGGCCTCTCCCATCTCAACCTCCTATGTCGCAACAATCTGGATCGAAACATCAAATTTGAGGGTTTGGTCGAGGGTCCGAGAGACTTCCCCCAATTCCAGGAGCTCCACTACCCACCCTCCTCCCCTTTACTTCAGAGTTCTCAGAAGGATCTCGGTGATAGAGAAAGAACTGGGGGAGGTTTGTTGCACACCACTTGTTAACTACCACTGCCGGCACGAGACTGGGCATTGCTGTTGAAATTCTCTGACTAGATGTGCAGCGGCTCATGATCGCCTCAAGTGGACACCCACAAGAGAGACACATCTCAAAGAACCTCAGTTACAGCACAGGGTGAATAACCTTCTCATCTACACCTGCTAGGGATTCCCCTACAACATGGTAACTCCCAGCAGGTGGGAGAGGCCCAGATTCCATCCCATTTGCACTACCTGCTTTGTGCAAAAGGAGCAAAGGGAAGAGAATGTAATCTTTCATATTGCACACAATTTCTAGGCATTACACAGAGAAAAGGAGAAGGATGTGGGTGGTGGTGGTCGGGGACTCTCTCCTCAGGCGGACCGAGTCATCTATCTGCTGCCCTGACCGGGAAAACCAAGAAGTCTGCCGCTTGCCAGGAGCTAGGATTCATGATGTGACGGAGAGACTGCCGAGACACATCAAGACCTCCAATTGCTACCCCTTCCTGCTTCTCCACGTGGGCACCAATGATACTGCCAAGAATGACCTTGAGCGGATCACTGCAGACTATGTGGCTCTGGGAAGAAGGATAAAGGAGTTTGAGGCGCAAGTGGTATTCTCGTCCATCCTCCCTGTGGAAGGAAAAGGCCTGGGTAGAGACCGTCGAATTATGGAAGTCAACAAATGGCTACACAGGTGGTGTCAGAGAGAAGGCTTTGGATTCTTTGACCCTGGGACGGTGTTCCAAGGAGGAGTGCTAGGCAGAGACGGGCTCCACCTAACAAAGAGAGGGAAGAGCATCTTCACAAGCAGGCTAGCTAACCAAGTGAGGAGCGCTTTAAACTAGGTTCACCGGGGGAAGGAGACCAAAGCCCTGGGGGATGTGGGATACCAGGAGGAAGCACAAGCAGGAGAGCGCGAGAGGGGAGAGCTCCTGCCTCATACTAAGAAAGCAGGACAAACAGCAAGTTATCTCAAGTGCCTATACACAAATGCAAGAAGCCTGGGAAACAAGTAGGGAGAACTGGAAGTCCTGGCACAGTCAAGGAATTATGATGTGATTGGAATAACAGAGACTTGGTGGGATAACTCACATGACTGGAGCACTGTCATGGATGGATATAAACTGTTCAGGAAGGACAGGCAGGGCAGAAAAGGTGGGGGAGTTGCATTGTATGTAAGAGACCAATATGACTGCTCAGAGCTCTGGTTTGAAACTGCAGAAAAACCTGAGTGTCTGTGGATTAAGTTTAGAAGCATGAGCAACAAGGGTGATGTCATGGTGGGAGTCTGCTATAGACCACCGGACGAGGGGGATTAGGTGGACGAGGCTTTCTTCCAGCAACTAACGGAAGTTACTAGATCGCAGGCCCTGGTTCTCATGGGAGACTTCAATCACCCTGATATCTGCTGGGAGAGCAATACAGCGGTGCACAGACAATCCAGGATGTTTTTGGAAAATGTAGGGGACAATTTCCTGGTGCAAGTGCTGGAGGAACCAACTAGGTGCAGAGCTTTTCTTGACCTGCTGCTCACAAACCGGGAAGAATTAGTAGGGGAAACAAAAGTGGATGGGAACCTGGGAGGCAGTGACCATGAGATGGTTGAGTTCAGGGTCCTGACACAAGAAAGAAAGGACAACAGCAGAATACAGACCCCGGACTTCAGAAAAGCAGACTTTGATTCCCTCAGGGAACTGATGGGCAGGATCCCCTGGGAGAATAACATGAGGGGGAAAAAGAAAAGGAGTACTTGTGGCACCTTAGAGACTAACCAATTTATTTGAGCATAAGCTTTCGTGAGCTACAGCTCACTTCATCGGATGCATACTGTGGAAAGTTTAGAAGATCTTTTTATACACACAAAGCATCCGATGAAGTGAGCTGTAGCTCACGAAAGCTTATGCTCAAATAAATTGGTTAGTCTCTAAGGTGCCACAAGTACTCCTTTTCTTTTTGCGAATACAGACTAACACGGCTGTTACTCTGAAACCTATCATGAGGGGGAAAGGAGTCCAGGAGAGCTGGCTGTATTTTAAAGAATCCTTATTGAGGTTACAGGGACAAACCATCCCGATGTGTAGAAAGAATAGTAAATATGGCAGGCGACCAGCTTGGCTTAACAGTGAAATCCTTGCTGATCTTAAACACAAAAAAGAAGCTTACAAGAAGTGGAAGACTGGACAAATGACCAAGGAAGAGTATAAAAATATTGCTCGGGCATGCAGGAGTGAAATCAGGAAGGCCAAATCACACCTGGAGTTGCAACTAGCAAGAGATGTTACGAGTAACAAGAAGGGTTTCTTCAGGTATGTTAGCAACAAGAAGAAAGTCAAGGAAAGTGTGGGCCCCTTACTGAATGAGGGAGGCAACCTAGTGACAGAGGATGTGGAAAAAGCTAATGTACTCAATGCTTTTTTTGCCTCTGTCTTCAGGAACAAGGTCAGCTCCCAGACTGCTGCACTGGGCAGCACAGCATGGGGAGGAGGTGACCAGCTCTGTGGAGAAAGAAGTGGTTCGGGACTATTTAGAAAAGCTGGACGAGCACAAGTCCATGGGGCCGGATGCGCTGCATCTGAGAGTGCTAAAGGAGTTGGCGGATGTGATTGCAGAGCCATTGGCCATTATCTTTTGAAAACTCATGGCGATTGGGGGAGGTCCCGGACGACTGGAAAAAGGCTAATGTAGTGCCCATCTTTAAAAAAGGGAAGAAGAAGGATCCTGGGAACTACAGGCCAGTCAGCCTCACCTCAGTCCCTGGAAAAATCATGGAGCAGGTCCTCAGGGAATCAATTCTGAAGCACTTAGAGGAGAGGAAAGTGCTCAGGAACAGTCAGCATGGGTTCACCAAGGGCAAGTCATGCCTGACTAATCTAATTGCCTTCTATGACGAGATAACTGGCTCTGTGGATGAGGGGAAAGCAGTGGATGTGTTGTTCCTTGACTTTAGCAAAGCTTTTGACATGGTCTCCCACAGTATTCTTGCCAGTAAGTTAAAGAAGTATGGGCTGGACAAATGGACGATAAGATGGATAGAAAGCTGGCTAGATTGTCGGGCTCAACGGGTAGTGATCAATGGCTCCATGTCTAGTTGGCAGCCAGTATCAAGTGGAGTGCCCCAAGGGTCGGTCCTTGGGCCGGTTTTGTTCAATATCTTCATTAATGATCTGGAGGATGGTGTGCATTGCACCCTCAGCAAGTTTGCAGATGACACTAAACTGGGAGGAGAGGTAGATACGCTGGAGGGTAGGGATAGGATACAGAGGGCCCTAGACAAATTAGAGGATTGGGCCAGAAGAAATCTGATGAGGTTCAACAATGACAAGTGCAGAGTCCTGCACTTAGGACGGAAGAATCCCATGCACCACTACAGACTAGGGACCGAATGGCTCGGCAGCAGTTCTGCAGGGGTTACAGTGGACGAGAAGCTGGATATGAGTCAACAGTGTGCCCTTGTTGCCAAGAAGACCAATGGCATTTTGGGGTGTATAAGTAGGGGCATTGCCAGCAGATCAAGGGAAGTGATCATTCCCCTCTATTCGACGTTGGTGAGGCCTCATCTGGAGTACTGTATCCAGTTTTGGGCCCCACACTACAAGAAGGATGTGGAAAAATTGGAAAGCGTCCAGCGGAGGGCAACAAAAATTATTAGGGGACTGGAACACATGACTTATGAGGAGAGGCTGAGGGACCTGGGATTGTTTAGTCTGCAGAAGAGAAGAATGACGGGGGATTTGATAGCTGCTTTCAACTACCTGAAAGGGGATTCCAAAAAGGATGGATCTAGACTGTTCTCAGTGGTAGCAGATGACCGAACAAGGAGTAATGGTCTCAAGTTGCAGTGGGGGAGATTTAGGTTGGATATTAGGAAAAACTTTTTGACTAGGAGGGTGGTGAAGTACTGGAATGCGTTACCTAGGGAGGTGGTGGAATCTTCTTTCTTAGAAGTTTTTAAGGTCAGGCTTGACAAAGCCCTGGCTGGGATGATTTAGTTGGGGATTGGTCCTGCTTTAAGCAGGGGGTTGGACTAGATGACCTCCTGAGGTCCCTTCCAACCCTGATATTCTATGATTCTATGAAAAGAAGGCTATTGGCTGAGCTGCCTACAAAATTAGGAGATCTTCTCCTGCCACAATAAGAGCTACGTGACTTTCCCAGGGACTTCTGAACATGTTTGAAACAATTGGAATAAGATGGGTGGGGGATGGTCATACTAAGGGCTTGTCTACACTACGTGTTGGATCAGAGGGCAGCGATCAATCCAGTTTGAGGGGGAGAGTTGATTATCTAGTAAAGATGCGATAAATCAACCGCTGAGTGCTCTCCTGTTGACTCCGGTACTCCACCAGAACGAGAAGCGCAAGCGGAGTTGATGGCAGAGTGTTAGCTGTCGATTTACCGCAGTGAAGACACCACTAGATCTAAGTAAGTTGATCTAAGTACGTCGACTTCAGCTACGCTATTCACGTAGCTGAAGTTGCGTATCTTAGATTGACCCCGTGCCGTAGTGTAGACAAGCTGTAAGACTATTTATCTGGTGGATTCACGAGCTGAACAGCGAAGGTGAACAGTTACAATTGCAAGTTAAGTACTGTATATCTTATTTTGGCTTCAGTTGCTATTATATCAAGTGCACAGTTCCCTCCACCAATGACACCGCATATACCATCTGCCAAGGGAGCTGTACTGACAGCCCAGTGTCAGGAACAAAGTGTGCTGTGCGGGGATGAAAGATCTCTGAATCAGCTTTGCTCCTGGAACGTGTGTCTCAGATTACACTTCCTGTTATATCTTTGTTGTGGTAACCTGTTACAAAAACCAAACAAGCACCTTCCACGTTACATAATGCACAGCGGCTTGTAGTGATTGCTTATGTGAAACAGTAAATTCAAACAACTGTGTTCACCGTTTGTATCTATGCCATTTGTCTCTATGCACGTCACTCCATCTTCTAAGGCTCAAAATCTAGTACACAAAAATTAAATATATGTAAACTAAAGGACCTACAAACTTTATACTTATTCTTCTGTACTCCCACATCTATTGTTAAAATACATTTTTTACAAACAGATGTATTGATACAAGTTTGATTTCCAACTATCAAAGTAATAATAGTCTGTTACTTTTTCTGTGTTCATTTGCCTTTATTGATCCATGTGTCTTCTGCTTATTACATCATTTACATTTATAACCTCTGCAAAACTTATTAATTGTGCCTTCTTGAATATATTCCTTCAAAGCCCAGATAAATGGTTGTAAACAAACTGACTATTGAAAAATATAATATGAATATAGAAAACATGGGTGTAGCCAGACAGCCAGCCTCCCCCCCGCCCCAGACCAGCATTGCTGGAAACACAGGAGGAAGCTGGAACAGGGCACTTAACATATATTCCAGCACAGCCTTTGAAGCTGTGAAAAGCACAGGTGTGCTGCTACAATGTGCCTCTGGGAACATATACAACGATTAAGCTCACAGCAGGCAGAGGCCCTGTGACAGACATGTCTCTTAGCCCCTACTAAATAGTGTGATGCACGCACACCAACATCCTAGGTGGGAAAATATTTACCCTGATAAAAGAAATGTCCAGTAGTCGAAACTTATTGTTTCTCTCCCTTGCAAGTGTAAACTACTCTTGTGAAAGCTGGCGTCACCCCGACAGACCAGCCTCAATTTGGCATAAGAAAGGAGAAAGAGAATAAAGGAGTACAGAGGTATAAGTAGGGGACCTACAGCACCATGATTTTTGAGTGCTTTTCACTATCTATCTGCTGGTCAGATAAGTGACAGCCTCCCAAGGCTTCTGCAGCTAAGAGGGTCCCTACGCCTTGTCCCTTATTCGTCTTTCCGCGGAATTGAGTGACCGATCCTGGCTTGGCACCGCTGGAATCGAGAGATGCAAGGAGGGTAAGAAGCACCCACACCTGATCTCCTATCTTTAGTGTACACATATTTTGAAATAGAGCTCTATACTTTGTTTTCTTTCTTTGGGATTGTGGCTTCAGTTTTGTAACTTGTTTGCGTGTGTAACATCTCTACATTTAAATAAGTAGGCACTAGCAATTTTGTAACCACATGTTTAGAATCTAGCTTAATAAATTTTGGTAACCATTTGTGCATAAGCCTGACTTGTTTTCTCTGGTTTACTGTAAAGCAGCCAACACAATTAAAGAACCTCAGCCGTTTTGGCTCTAAAGCCTGGCCATTAGGTGAGAGTACTAAGAGCCTAGCGTTCAGTTGTGCCGCCTCCACGGGGCAAACTCTTGGGGCACCTGTCAGTCAATCCTGGCTGCCCGCTGCGAAGGAGCTCTGAGCTCTAGCAGTTAAAGTCACGGGTGTGAAGAGGCTCTTAGTGCTGCCATTGGGGCACCTGTCAGCCTAGCCCGGGCAGCCCGCCGTGAAGGGACAGTGCGTCCTAGCGGTTAAAGTCACGGATGGTATAAACGGGCATAGCTGGCACCTCACCAAACATCCTTGGCCGTCGGCTAACAATGGGTCAACAGATCCTCACGTCAGGTGCAAGAGTAAAAATCTGTGCATCCCCTTGAACAGTTGTTTAATTTGCTCATATTTCTGTAGATTTAATTAAAACACACCTAAGTTAAACTGTTAAAGGAGTATTTTAAAATCCACATATACTGTACTTCATTTAAAAATAGTTTGTTCTGCAGAATTATATGTGACTTTATAGAAAAGGTCTCCTCCTTCTCTATTTTATTTTTTATGTTAAATAATTATATGCTTTAAATTTATTGCACATAAAACTGATTACACAACTGTGCTGATCACACTAATAGCACTGTCTTTGGGCAGAGAGGCACTTTGCAATCTCCTCCATATAGTTCTTCTAGTACAGACTAGTCCTGGGGTAAAATCCTGGCCAGCTGAAGTCAGTAGCAAAACTCCCATTGACTTCAAGAAGAAGGGTGAAATCCTGATCCTGTTATACACCCTTGCTATGTAATAACCAGGACCGGCTCTAGGCACCAGCAAAGCAAGCACGTGCTTGGGGCGGCAAATTTCCACGGGCGGCATTCCGGCCACCCCTTTTTTTTTTTTCTTTTTTCGGGGCAGTTGCGCTCTCGGAGCTGTGCCACTTAGGGTGAGAGCGCCACGTCCCCAGCCACAGCAGGAAGGGGAAGCCCCAGCCAGGGATGCTGAGCTGCCAGGGCCCAGCCGCTACCTGGGGAGGAGAGGGCAAGTCCTGCCGGGGAGCCGGGGCTGTGCCGCCTGATCTACGCACTGGCTACTGCGCTGCCTTGTGCCACCCCTTATATTGGGGTGACATCACTCCCTCCGCTTCCAGCGCTGTCTGCAAGCCCCAGCCCTATCTGAGCTTGGGGTGGCAAATTTTTTGCTTGGGGCAGCAAAAACCTAGAGCCGGCCCTGGTAATAGCACTTAAGTTTTTTGCTACTTTAACTATAACATAGTTAAAGCAGAAACCTTTCTTTAGCATAGATGCAGGTATACCGGTATAAAAGTGCTTATATTGATTCACAGATTCCAAGGGCAGAAAGAACCTCTGTGATCATCTAGTCACACAGGCCATAGAATGCCTCCAAAATAATTCCTAGAGCAGAACTTTTAGACAAAGATCCAGTCTTGCTTTATAAATTGTCAATGATGGAGAATCCATCATGACCTTTGGTAAATTGTTCCAATGGTTAATTACCCTCACTGTTAAAAATGTACACCTTATTTCTGAACTGTCTAACTTCAACTTACAGCCATTAGATCCTGTTATAACTTTCTCTGCTAGATTGAAGAGCCCATTATTAAATATTTGTTCCCCATGCGTGTACTTCTAGACTGTGATCAGGTCTCCCCTTAACTTACTCTTTGTTTAAATTCAACATATTGAGCACCTTGTGTCTATCACTAATCCTTTAATCATTCTTGTGGCTCTTCTCTGAACCTTCTCCGGTTTTTCAACATCCTTCTTGAATTGTGGACTCCTGAACTGAACGCAGTATTCCAGCAAAGGTTGCATCAGTGCCAAATACAGAAGTAAGAAGTGAGCTCTGCAAGGAATTGTACCAACAGGATTGGGTCATCCTTACACTGCCTAGATGCAAGGACTCCTGCTGTCCTGGCAGTAGGCCGAGAGTGGAGGGAAATGGGGAATAACTCCTTGTTTTCTCTTGCCCTGGTGCAACAGCACAGAGAAAGACACAGGCTAGACCTATGTAGTCATTTAATCAGACAGGCTATTTCTTTAATTTTGTAGAGAATTTTTAATCTGAGAATTAATCCCTTTATTTTCTCTGGATGCACTATGAGAAATGGATTTCTAAAGACCAGCTCTTAAAATTATTTGCTTATACCCTGGAAATGTTGTTTCTGTCAAATACCACAGGCTTGACTATGAATGTGAGCAGGCAATTGGGGAACCAGTGCCATTGGCAGCGTATTGAAACAGCATCAACAACTTTAACATAGAACCTCCTGTAGAAGTGAAGTGAGAAAGGTAAGAAGCAAGACTCTGTGTTGTCCAGTAGCGTCAGTGATTTTCCCAGGAGGACAACCCAGACTGACACTTTGCTATTCTTCAGGAGTTGCTGTTATGGCTGGCCAGTATCCTAGCAACAGCTGCAGAGATAGTATCAGCAACATCATGCCTTGGTTAAACTGGCTTTGGATGAGACCTTACCAGGTCTATGAAAATGGGAGCCATAACAGGGATGGTCAGTGGCCATTTATCTTCTCTCCGGTGATTCTGTTTTCATTGTTCTAGTCTGGTAGCCTCTGGCCATGGATGAGCCGCCGAGTAGATAAGGTTGCACAGATCTAGCACATGTAAAAGAGCCAACATATTGTAATGACAGTTTTGTGTTTGTAGCTTGTGCTGTCGTGCAGTGAAATTATACCTGCCCAAACAATATGGAAAGATACTCTTCTGTGAACTAATAGACAGCTTTATTAAGTGCTCGGGGCACAGCCAGACATACTTGGCTCCTAGGTCAAGAAAGCACAGGCAAGCTTAATTCTGTTTCACTTTTGTGATGATGGTAATATAACCACAGTATGAACAATGGACTTTTTAGTGTAATTGCAGCTTGTGAATGATTTGAAATGAAAAAAATTACTGATGACTGTGCCCAATGCCCAGCTGTTATACAGTAGCTCATATGCTCCCCTCTTTTCCACAGAGCAGTTGGGCATGAATCATGCTGCAACGGGGTTTGAGGAAATGGTGTACAAAGAGGGGAGAGGGTGTGTTACCAGGGCACTATAAAGCTGCCACCAATCCTTCTGCAGAAGAGCTGCTATGTGGCCAAAATTTGTGCAGCTGATGGAGGTGTTGGGGGGAAAGTGATGGAGCAGTTGCAAACCTTCCATTGACTTCGGGTGTAGTTGAGGTGGTGATTTAATTGTCTTGTACCCAGTCTCGTAATGTCCAGTTTCTTCCATCTTGAAGTATGAATTCCCAAGTCCGCTCCTGCAATAGGTTGTTGTTACTCACGTTGAAAGCACCACGTTCTGCCACTGTGCAGCCACCGTTCAGAACAAGTACTTAAATGGCCCCAATCCCTCACTGATGTAAAACCGTGTAGCTGAGAATCTGGCCCTAATGTTTATAAAAAATCAGCATTTTTCAGGTAAATGTTGTAACAGAAGGCACTTAGTACCTGATCCAATGTCTATTTAAGTCAGTGGAAAGGCTCCCACTACCTTCACTGGGCTTTGGATTGGACTCTAACACATTGTCTTTTCTAATATTAAAATACCCAGTTAAAAGTGAAAAAATAAGGGGAAAATGCACCCCTGTTGGTAGTGCCTGAACTTTGTTACCATCTGGTGTCTGTTTGGTGGCCTCAGTCCAGTTCCCAGTGGGAAGATAGCTAAATGTCTCTCAAAAAAGAACACCACAACTGGTACTAGTTGGCATAGCCGCTGCCAGTGTCTGGAAAGAGGTCCTGGGTTGCACAGAGATGGAGATGAGCTAAACTCTGAAACCTAAAGATAGTACTGCAATATCAGGTTTGAACCACATTAGTGGAGTGGAAACTTGTACTGCTACTTCTCAAGCTGTACCTGTTTAGTTAGTAAATAATAATACCTTGCTCATATACAGTTCTTTCCATCAATAGATCTCAAAACACTTCAGAAAGGAGACAGGCATCGTTACCATTTTACAGTTGGAGAAACTGAGGCATAGAGAAGTGGAGCGGCTGGTCCAATGGATTCCCAGTCACATGATTTATCCCCTAGGCAACATTGTCTAGAGCACTTCATTTTCCCAGGCTGTCAAGCCAACCTGTTGCACAAATGCTAAATTCACACTCACAAATTAAAACCTGTTTTAAAATGAAAAAAAAAACAACAACAAAAAACCCCAAAAAAACCATAGTGAAAGATTTAAGACCATATGTGAGCTCTGAAACTATTGATTTAAATATGAAGCTGTCATTCCACGCCCTAAACCGGTATACTTTTAAAGCTTCTATTGAGTTAAGAAACTGTGATTTACATCAAGCAAACTAACTAAAAGCACATGATGTTCTGTTTGCTATGTACTGCACCTTTAAAGCTGGCTGCTGTGGGGGGCAACTGTGAAGCTGCCGCTATTGTGCCTGAGGTAAAATTTTACAGAGTGAGTCAATGTGCGTGCTCTTTCGCTGACACTTTGCATTCGTTCTTTCTTCAGTCATTTTCATAGATTCATAGATATTAAGGTCAGAAGGGACCATTATGATCATCTAGTCTGACCTCCTGCACAGTGCAGGCCACAGAATCTCACCCACCCACTCCATTTTCCTGCATGTTCAGATAAATCACCCCAAAATGGAAAATCGAAAACACAGATACAACATAATTTGCTATTAGAGTTTATAGAAAACAGTTCATGACAGAACATAATTGCAATGACTGGCAATGCCTATCGGTTTGGGGACAAGTTTAAAATTTAAAATAGGATTTCTCATGAGAGAGGATATTTCCCCCCAGGTAGAATTAGTAAGATTTTTTTCTTTCCATGGGGCCAGATTCTACCACCCTTCCCTCTGGTGGGTAACACCAGCAGAGACACAAATCAGTGCATTCCATCTCAAAAACCAAGAGGCCAAACATGAACTCAACCTCAGCTGGCTTGGAATAAAATTTACTCATTCCGTAAATCCTATATACCTTGCTGGTACTCTTGACAGCACATTTTGCTTCAGAGCCCACATCTAGAAGGTGAGCATATGAAACAACATTCTCAGCAAGCTGGGTGCATCCAAGTAGGGTGCAGACTTGTCCCCTCTGCAGTCAACAGCACTAGCAGTGTGCTACTTTTGCTGCTTAGAGGTGGTCAGTGTTTTGGTACAGGATTTTAAAGAAGGATTGCTTATCAATTCAATAATACTACTAACAATGTTAAGGGGAGATTTCGAAGGGCAGTTATGCACCCCTCTCCCATTGACTTTCAGTGAGAATTGGGCACCTAATTCTTTTTTGACTCTTATGTAATGATGTTTTCTAGAGACAGTGCAGTGGACAAGATGTCCTGTCATCTGTTAAAGCTAAAAAATTGTTCTTAGCGAAATCTGGGCAAAATAAGGAGTAACACAAAAGGGCAGGATATTAAAAAACTATTGCAGTTCATCGTCCCTGATTGCTTACACATTTAAAACAGGAATGCCTGTAGAGGTTGCTTCAATGGAAGCATCCTGTTTAACTAAATGGTACAGTGCTCTGGTGAGGGAGAGAATCAGCCTCACAAAATCTATTGTCTTTGGAGTTTATTACTATAACCTATTTATTTCTTACAATTAAACACTAAAAGACTGGCTTTTTTCCCACTTAAGGCTTTGGCCTGTTGGAGCCAATGGATCGTGCTTTAAAGTACCTTCTTACAGAAGCAGTTTATTATGTTGTTGTTCTGAATGGAATCTACAGAAAATGAGATCCAAAATTACACTAAGTTGCTAATGTTTGGTAACTGGAGAAGAACCAGAAGAATTTGAAAGTTAAGAATGTGTTCATTTCAGATAGCTCTCTTCATCTTGAATGATCCCAGTCTCTTGTAAACTGGAGTTCTGCTTGCTGTGTGTGGACATTAAAGATACATTTTGTAAGAAGGGGTGTTTGCTCAAAGTCCTTTTGCTAAAATATCTCCCTGCTGTTGTGTAGGGCAGTGTGCACTGGTTGGGTTCCATCTCCCTAGCTCCAGAAGTGGCTCTATTTTAGCGGTACAGAAATAGATCTGTGTATATATTTCTACACTAGTAGCAAAATCCTGCTTTCTACCCTCACAAGTAATCCCACTGCTAGGCCTGACCTAAATCCCTAGATCAAAATGCCCCCAGACTATGGACTTGCAAATGTCTGTGGGACAGGATCCCCTCTGATGGGCATCATAAGACTTGATGGAGCAGGGATCCCCTTCAGAGGACTGTGTATACCAACCCATTGAAAAATTTTGGGCACTCCTTTAAAAAAACAAACAAAAACAAATAAATATGATCGCCCTATATGACCCTTCATCATTCATTACCATCCCCCTCAATTTACACTGCCTATCCAACTCTGCCCACTTGTTTTGTTTTGCAATGGAAATATCCTATTGGATATACACTGTTGATTTTTAAATTGTGTTTATAATGTTCAATAAAGATAGTGAAAGGAAAATAACCCTTCGGTACTTTGTAACATGTCAGAATTCCATAAATATTCTCTGGCAGTGATATGTTGGTGGAGTAAAAGAATCTTTCTCCGGATAGAAGTGGACTGATTGGTCTGCATGTTGTTTATGAAGTGTGGTGATTGTTGTTATGATGGCATAGGTTTACATGTGTATGGCACTGTGATGGGTGTTCACCATACACCAGCACTGAAAATGTTAAGGAAGCTGAAAAAGGGCCAGTTAGTGTGATAGGTCACACATGAGGAATTTAGGCTGGCAAAGCAACTCCTGATCAGAAGATGAAGCTCAGCTGAGCAGGTATGGGCTGGGCTAGTTTAAAGCCAGGCAGCTGGCAACAGAAATTGGTGGCAGGGTGGAAGTCTGCAGCCATCCTCTATACATTAGGGAGGTAACCCTTGGGAGCCTTGCCCTGAGGGAAGGGTGTATGTGGAAGAGAGAAGGATGGAGAAGAAAGCCAATGGGAGCTGGAGTAGGAAGCAGCTCAGGGAGAGAGCAGCAAGATTGGGGATGGAGCAGACCTTGTCTGTGTATTGTAGGGTCCCTGGGTTGGAACCTGAAGTAGTAGGTGGGCTTGGATTCCCCTACCAGCCACTGATGGAGTGGCATTGTATGGACAGTAGGTCTGGTGAGAGTAGATCTGTACCTTGGAAGGGGAAACCACATAGTGACCTGGCTGGAGGGTTGAGTCACAAAGAGGAAGCTTCAGAGTAGCAGCCGTGTTAGTCTGTATCCGTAAAAAGAAAAGGAGTACTTGTGGCACCGCAGACACTAACAAATTTATTACAGCATAAGCTTTCGTGAGCCACAGCCCACCCCATCGGATGCACACAGTGGAAAACACAGTGGGGAGACTCCGTATACACAGAGAACATGAAACAATGGGTGCCACCACACAGACCACAACAAGAGTGACCAGGAAAGGCAAGCCACAGCAGGGGAGCGGGGGGGAAGAACCCCCTGTATTGACAATCAAGGTGGGTCACCTCCAGCAGCCGACAAGAACAGCAGGAGGGGAAACAAACAAGGGGAAATAGTTTCACACCATGCAATGACACCTCCACTCCCAGTCTCCACCCAAGCCGAAGCCAGTTGCATCCAGCCTGCAAACTAACTCCAATTCAGCAGTCTCCCATTGGAGCCCGTTCCTGAAGTTTTTTTGTTGAAGAATCGCCACCTTTAGGTCTGCAACTGAGTGACCAAAGAGTCCGAAGTGCTCTCCGGCTGGTTCTTGAATGTTACAACTCTTGACGTCTGATTTGTGTCCATCCATTCCTCTATGTAGAGACTGTCCAGCCTGGCCAACGTACATGGCAGAGGGGCACCGCCGGCACACAATGGCGTACACCACATTGGTAGTTGCTCAGGTGAACGAGCCTCTGACAGTGTGGCTGATTTGATCAGGCCCCGCGATTGTGTCCCCCGAATAGATTTGTGGACACAGTGGGCAACGGGTTCTGCTGCAAGGACAGGCTCCAGTGTTCTTGCCATGTGGTGCGTGGTTGCCGGCGAGGACCCGCTTCAGGCTGGGGGCTGTCTGTAAGCAAGAACTGGCCCGCCTCCCAAGATCCGCGAGAGTGATGGGCCATCCCTCAGGACAGGCCGTAGACCCCCGATGATGCGCCGGAGGCTCCAGTTGGGGACTGAAGGCGATGGCCAGCAGCGATCTGTCACTCTCCCTGTTGGGCCTGTCCTGCAGTAGGCAACCTCTGGGCACTCCTCTGGCTCTGCCAATCCACCTCAGTAGGTGGGCACCGCAGTTGCAAGAACGCTTGACAGAGATCCTGTAGGTGTCCGTCTCTGTCCGAGGGGCCGGAGCAAATGCGGCTGCATCATAGAGCCCGGCCGTAGACAATGGACCGTGTGGTGTGGTCCGGATGAAAGCCAGAGGCATGCAGGCAAGTACAGTGGTCAGTAGGTTTCCTGTATAGGGTGGTGTTTATATGACCATCGCTTATTAGCACCGCAGTGTCCAGGAAGTGGATCTCTTTTGTGGACTGGTCCAGGCTGAGGTTGATGGTGGGATGGAAATTGTTGAAATCATGGTGAAATTCCCCAAGGGCCTTTTTTCCATGGGTCCAGATGATGAAGATGTCATCAATGCAGCGCAAGCAGAGCAGGGATACTAGGGGACGAGAGCCAAGGAAGTGCCACTCCAAGCCAGCCATGAAACTGCCGGCACATTCTGGGGCCACGTAGGCACCCACAGCAGTGCCGCTGATTTGAAGGCACACATCGTCCCCAAATGTGAAACGGTTATGGGTGAGGACAAAGTCACAAAGTTCAGCCACCAGGTTTGCCGTGACATCATTGGGGACACTGTTCCCGACGGCCTGCAGTCCATCCCCATGTGGAACGTTGGTGCAGAGGGCCCCCACATCCACAGCGGCCAGGACGGAGCGCCACTAAGAGATGGAAATGAGGTGGCATGGTAGTAGACAAGGAAGGATTATGTGGCAGTGGGGATCAGGAAGGACCTCCTGGGCTAGGTTTTCACTACAAAATTCTATACTTTTATAAAATAATGTTGTTTTTCCAGCATCTGGTCTATTTCAAAACAGCTTTTGAAACACTGATCTTTAAACCTTGCTTTGAGAATGAATACACTTGCGCACACACACACAATCACAATTGAAATACAGCAAGCTTGGGGTGGCCGATGGACAACAACCAGCACATACCATAATGTACAGCAATTGGGGGATGAGAAAGTTTGACCAAAGACAACTTTTAAAATCTATTACTAAGTTCCCACTTCTCTTTTTTTCTGTAATCATCAGGGGCCTAAATCTTTCACCACTGAAATGACTTTGAGTCATCAGCTGGTATATATCAACATCACTCCATTGACTTCAATGGAGCCATGCCAGTTTACCCCAAGTGAATATCTTATTTGCTGTTGTCATCCATCAGAATTGGGATGGGCCCCAAAAGTCTTCCTCTCAGTGTAACTTTGGAGTTAGGGATTCTTGTTCGAAGCAATCTGTAAAATGATCTGTTGTTGATGAGATGGGAGCAGGGAGATTTGAAAAGGGTCGGGTGTGAGAGAGAGAGTGTGATACAGGAATCTTTTAAAAATTCTTTCACATGGAAAGAAACTGTCTCTATCTGTGGAATGTAGAAAGTCATGGGATCTTTATAGCTGTGGAATTTACAAAGTCCTGAGGGCTTAGTTAAGAAGTTCCTAATTATCTAAAAGTACTGGGACAAACCTCAGCTATTGTAAATTGGCATAGCTCCTTTGACATCAATGGAGATATGCCAATTAACACTGGCTGAGGAGCTGGCCCACTATTTTTGCTTACCATACATTCTTTCACTTTTCCTTGTGGTTCCAACCCATGTCCCTAAATTATTCACTCAGTATTGAGTGTGGAATATGTTTTGATCTCTTCTGAAAGCAAAGACCTGCAGATGAGTGTTGACTGGTTCCTTGGAGAGAAAACCAATTAAAAAGGAAGTTTGCTGAACCTAGATGGATTTGTTGATCCATTCATAACAATAGGTGGATTAATCTTCCTTTCCCCCACCTCTTCAAACTCCTCCTCAAAACATTCTTTCACAGTTTTTTAAAACCACTGCTACCAATAGAGTTTTACATCACCTCCATGCATACCTGAATGGTTGTGAGCTACTTGTGTCTGATCTGTCCTGTCTGAAAACTAGACTGTAAGTTTGCTGGGGCAGGAACTTTGTGGACTTCTTTATTTTTGAATCATCAAACTTGCTGTGAGCAGTGCGTGAATAATAACCTAGCCAAATTCCAGGCTGGTAACTTAAATGGAATGCTGACCCCTCAATGGAGATTGGTATCTCTGTTTAGATGCACTAGCAGCTGTTAGGTCAGATCTACATTTAAATGAGATCAATGTAGTTGTGCTGTTCAGGGCTTTGAAAAATTGTGCGCCCTGTGCGTCTCAAAAAGAGCGTCAAATGGAAGATAAAAGACAACAAGAAAACAAAATGGTGAAAATCCCCAACAATTCCCCTCTTTGACAGTTAGAATGGCTTTAGACCTTCTATGCTATCATACCTCTAACAATGTTGTATATAGACTTACTAACTTAACCTAGGATTACAATTAACTTTTACACTATTCTTGAAGGAATTAATTTTTAACAGTTATAGTTTACTGCTCTTACCCTTCTTCTAACCCAAAATGTTAACAATATTACATACACAGCAATTCACACTTGAATTATTAATAATACAATGACAGAGTACTGTAAGATTTCCCATCCTCTGCTGAAATTTGTAGGGCTGCCAAAGAGGTTTACCCACCAGTGGGAAGAAGCCGTTTCCCTCTGTATCCTCCTTAAAATTCTTTGGATTTGCTGTGAGGAATGATGAACAGTCACCATAACCTCCTTACTATCTTTCTGTAATTGCTTTAGGTGCCGTCTTAAATCAGGATGCTGCACTATCTGCCTAAGCACCAAAATGTTGACACTTAGATGGATTGGTACAGTATGCTGATACAACAGGTAATTGGCTTGGACAGTTTGTACATTAACCTCATGCATTGTAAAGTTAATATTGCACCCAACGATAGAAAATACTGAACATAAACATATATTTGCATATGGGTCATGGGGTATTTTGTAATAAAAATTTACCACAAATTCTTTACACCAACTTCATAAGCATATCCATTGTGAATCTATTAACACAAGGGCAGATTAGTTAAAAATATATGGTCGGAGCTGATAATAGCACCTTCCCTTTGTGGGGTTTAAACAGATATGTGAGTCCTCTATCACCCCAGAGCCACACGAGTAGCCTATCCCTTTTTCCTCCACACATGATTGCAGATTGACACTAATGTATATACTGTTCTTTTCCCCACTTATTTAGTTCCATGGGAAACAGGATAGAGTCATTAAGGTTTAGCCCAATTGGCACCTATGGATAAAGATGCACCATTCCTTTTGTGCATCGGCTACTGTTAACACATAGGCAATGATGGTCTGGTTGCTGTGGATATAAGAGAAATTTACCAGCTTCCACCAAGCTTCGTGGTGTTGCTTAAATGGGTTTGTGACGTTTCTCCATAAGATGTTTCTGAGCTCAGCCGGAATTAACCTGTTGAGTCCATCCCTTATTATGCTTTTGGCCACATCTAATATCCATGCCTGAGCTTGGGCACAAGCAAGTGCCATTGAGAAGTTTGACTGAAATGTGCCTATTGCATTAATAATGCAGCCACCCTGGTAGCACACTAGCGATTTTGTACTCGGTAACACTGAGCTGGTTGAAGGAGGTGGTTAGTGGGTTGGACAAGGAAGCAATATCTTTTCCTGGCGCTCCTATTTTACTAGCTAGGACTTGCTCACCAATAGTATTTAAAACTCCTAGTCCAGTTCCCACCCTTCTAGAATAGTTGCTACTGTATTGCTTTTATAAATTCTAGGGGCAGATGCTTCCAGCACCACAATTTTTACCCATGCATTCCAACCTGCCGTGAGTGAAACTATGAAAGCTAAGCATTCTAAATGAACTGCAGGCAAAGTTAACCCTAGGGGCATAAAGACTTTCTTGTGATTGGTGATTCCAGCTTATTAGGGTCTTCGAACAGCACTGCACACTTGTAATCCTCCCTGTGAGTTAGCAGCGCATAGGGCAGTGGCTCTCAAACTTTTTTACTGGTGACCCCTTTCACATAGCAAGTCTCTGAGTGCGACCCCCCCCTTATAAATTTGAAACACTTTTTTATATATTTAACACTATTATAAATGCTAGAGGCAAAGCAGGGTTGGGGTGGAGGTTGACAGCTAATAACCTTGCAACCCCCTGAGGGGTCCTGACCCCCAGTTTGAGAACCCCTGGCATAGGGGACTACCTAGAGAGTTTGTGCCTTATCCACTTCAATGCCTCTGTTTAAAAGACTTAAAGTCTAACCAGCCAACCGAGGATTTGGCATCCTACCTTCGTTGATTTGTCCTGATAGTATATAATGGATAGGTGTGTAAATAGTTTTTAATACAAGGGGGGACATACCTATCAGGTCTTCCCAGTGTCTCAATACCCATGTTAATGGCAGCAGTTCTTTTTCACACGGCGAATATCGTTTTTCAATTTTCCATAGTGCCTTTGATCCAAAGGCGACTGGTTTTAGTCCCACTCTGTTGTCCTGCATCAAAACTTTGCTGAGTTCCTTCTCTGTTGTTGCTAATTGGAGTTGAAAGGGTTTGCTGGGCTGAGGTTATGCCCAGTGCTTGGACAAGGGCTTGCTTCAGCTGGCAAAATGGCAAAAACCTCTCCTTTTCACCCCAAGTCCATTCCTGGCCCTTTCTAAGCAAAGCATAAAGGGGTTGTGCAACTTCAGAATACCCCTCAAAGAAGTCCCGGGAAAATCCGGTGAGGCCCAGAAATTACCTCAATGCTGATATGTATTGTGGGGAAGGCAATCTGCAAATTAATTTGACCCTGTTGGCATCTGGTCGATATTCATGTATGCCCAGTTCCATTCCGAGGTATGGTACTTTTTGTTGCAATATCTGAGCTTTGGTGGAACTAATAAAAAAGCTAGTTTCTTATACCTTATATAGGACAGCATCCAGGACTTTTTCTCTCTAGCTACAGTGGCAATTAAGATGTCATCCGTATAACTTATATATTTTTTTTTGTCTTTAAGATGTTCCCACATTTTGGACATGAACTTGTGACACAGTGAGGGTGCGTTATGGTACTGTTGGGGTACCCTGCTGAAGGTAAGTTGATGATTACCGTGTAATGGGATGGAAAAGAAAGCGCTCGCTAAGTCTAGAATGGTGAACCATTGTGCACCTGCAGCAATGGACACCATTATTTCACGAAACTTCGCTACTACTGGGGTTAGCCTTGGTGTTACTCACTTTAGTTCTCTATAATTTACTGTTAACCTCCAGTAACTTTGTCCACTTTTAAAACAGGCCAAATAGGAGAGTTGCAGATGCTTGCAATCTCAACCAATACTCCTTGGTTCATGAGAGTACTGATGGTGTCCTTGATCCCCTCCTCGGCTTCCCAATAATACTTGGACTGCTTCTGGGGTTTGGGATCTGGACCCACAACCACCACCTCAGCCTCAGTTCTTCCACATTGGAGCTTATTGGTAGCAAAAGCGTTAGGGTACTGGTTTGTTACCTTCATGACTGCTTCCTGCCACTTGGGTATTTCCATGTTCTCCAGGGCCTTCAAGGCTGCAACTGTGGGGACAGTGAAGCCTCGTTCTCTATCCTTAACTTGGGTTAGCATTCTGTTGGGTAGGTCAACCACCAAATTCAGCCTTTTAAAGATGTCAGCGCCAAGAATACTGTACCCATCTAGAGCTTGAATTCTGAATGTGGCCTCAGTAATCAATTGGCCAATTGTACACATAATGGGTTTTATAAAAGGGGACAACACTTCCTTTTCCGTTGTACCTTTGTAGGATCTTAACTTCTTGTACAGGAAATTCTTTGGCCTCTGGAGTTGCTTTGGTACAGATGAGTGGCACCCGTATCAATTAACGTTACTTGATTAATCTTTCCAAACTCTCTCTGCATGGTGGCATATACCACTGGCCTCCCCCACACATCATTATTGATGGGTGCCACATAAGAGGGAGGTGGTAGAGCTTGGCCCCGTCAGAGCAAGCTTTCCTTTTGCTCCTGCAGCTTTGGTTGTCTGGATGTACTTGCAGCTGCTGCTCATGAGGTACTTCCAGTGCTGCCTTCATATCTGGCTAATCTTTTGAACAGTTCTTCTGTGGGATTCTGGTTGATTTGATCTCTTTTTTCATAACCGCTTTGATAGCACAATTCGAAATCCTTTCATTTCAGCTGCATTGTGATATTCCGATGTAAGCAGTGTCAGGATGAGCTCCACCCTGACATCTGGTGGTGAGGAGTGGCAAGTTGTGGAAAAGAACTTCAGGGGCCAATCTCATTTGCATAGGCACACCCACCCCGCCTAGAATGAGGCCATAGCTGCCCAAATGGTCACTTTGGCTGCTGTGGGATCCCCAGTGTCTCTGTTATTGGGGCAGGAAGAATAAATTGTTATTACCCTGATTATGGGAACTGCGCTTGGAACTGTACTTGGCCTTTTGTTATGATGGAGGGACTCACCATCAACTAAGTAGCACTCACTAGGCAAGGGTCATGGGTTCCAAAACTCTGTGAATTGAGAGAGGCTGGGGACAAGTATTAATACTTGGTGGCATGGGCCCCTTACATGTTAATTGCACTGTCTCCTCTCTCCACTGTGGAATATCAGAGTTAATTTTGATTCCATTAGGAGTCTAGTTACAGGCTGCTGAGCTCACTGTGGGCTAATGGTGCACCAGCACTGAGGCTCCCCTGCTACAAGCTGAATTCACCAAAGAGCTGAACTGACTAAGAGCTGAAATCACTGAGCATTGTGTTAGGTAGTGGGGGAGCCTGAAGATATATTGTGGAGCAGTTTGCGGGACGGCTGGAGTGCCTTGTAGACAGGCTTGTGGAGCAGTTCATAGGACGGCAGGAGCTGCTTGTGGGACGCGGAGCGGAGCAGTTCGTGGGCTGCAGAGCGGAGCGGAGCAGTTCGTGGGGCGGCTGGCTGAGCGGAGCGAAGGCCTATGGAGCTGTGGGGCGGTCAGCTTCAGATCATGTACGGTGCCCCTTACCTCTCTCTCCCCCTCTCCCCCCCCCCCCGTCTCCAGCCAGGTTGGGAGGTAAAGCTCTGCAGATAAACTTTAGAACTCTGGGGCTGCCCTGACCAGGGACAGAGACTTTTGGGTCATTGGACTTTTGGGACTTTGGGTGATTTGGGGTTGCTGGACTCAAGAACCAAAGGGAAAGGGCATGCCCCAATTTGCTTGGGGTGGGTTTTTTTTGCTCATGGGTTGTGTTACGAATCCTGTTGGTGGTGTTTCCCCAACATAATGCCACATTGTTTCTCTCTGTTATTAAAAGGCTTTTTGCTACACTCAGACTATGTGTTTGCGAGAGGGGAAGTATTGCCTCTTGGAGGCGCCCAGCAGGGGTGGTATATATTTGTCCCAGGTCACTGGGTGGGGGCTTGAGCCGGTTTGCATTGTGTTATTGGAATGAATCCCCTAGATACTGAGCCCGGCCCTTGTTGCTGCCAACTCTGACGGGCAGAAGGGTTACACCTGATTTCTTGTTGACTCATTTGGACCAGAGAAGTTCCTTTCCATTGCTGTATAACTCTTGCCTTCAGGGCTGTGTTTCTTCCCTTTTTGTTCACTGGCTCCATTGATACAGCAATCTTCTTTTTCTGCCAGTGTCTCGGGAAGACCTCTCACTGCAGTTCAAAAGCTTTCTGGATTCTACCCTCTAATTCCCTGATTGTTACAGGTCTCAGGTTGATTGGCCCTAACATTATTTTTAAGGTGGGTGAGAGTCCTTGGACAAACACCTCCTTGAATTTGGGTGTGTTGCAGGTTGCCATCCCGTTAACTATTGGTGACATGTTGACAGCCAGTATAACAATCGTTTCCTGCCCAAGGATCTCTTGGGTATTTCGCCCACTTTCTGCCTTTTCTGAATAGAACTTCTCCATCATGGAGAAAATAAAATTTGAATAGAGCCTCATAGATTTCTGCTATTACTCTTACATTAGCTAGCTGTATTTCCCCAGGCAGTACCCCAAATTCACCCCCACATATACACTCCCTTAGCAGAGCTACTGTATCAACTCAGCTGATTGCAGCCATGCTGCTGATTTCAGCTAACCAATCTAGGGCGGTCTCCTTGTTTAAGGGGCCCAGTGTCTTTCCTTGTTTAAGGGACCCAGTGTCTTTCCCATCGCCCTAGCCTGGTCTGGCTCATATGGGCTTGTCTCAGCTGGTCAGTTGGGATCATAATTTACCATAGTTGTGGTAAAGGGCTCTATTGGGGAGTATCGTCCCCTCCTCCATCTCACCAAAACCTATTAACTCCTCTTGAGCCGGAGGAGCAGAGGTTTGAGGATCTTTATTTTCTTTGTTTCTTTATTTCCCACAGGTTTAAACCATGATCGGACTCTTCCCCCTCAGAATCAGAACTCTCAGATTTGTATTCTTTTAAAGGATCCATGTTTAAAGCAGTTGTCATTCCATGAGCTCTTTTTAACTTATTTTTCAAAGCATCAATTTTGTTGTTACAGGAGGAATGATTAGCAGCACCCTCTCGGCTGTTCTTAACCTCCTTAATTAACTACCTCACAGCAGCTTGGGATTTTTCCATTCTTTTTACAACGACAAAGTTTTCTTTGTCCTTCTTTAGTAAACACACATTTAGTTCCTAGACCTGGGATTAGTTAAGCACTTGGGCTGTTAGAGTGCTATTCTGCATTAACTTCTCAATCTCAACCTGTTATTTGACCACCTGCTCTTTTGCTTGAAAAATCACCTTTTCTTTTAACTTTGTGTTCATTTAATTTCCTTGAAACAGTTCTTAGACCATAAACAAGAGCCCCTTTTCTCATTTTCTTATTCAAATTTGGTTTAGCTGTTACAAAACTTTCCCATTTACTGCATAGCTTTTCAAAAGCATACTCCCCCGAAAACAGATCTTTGGCCCATGGGTTTTTACACTTGTCAAATAAATTCACACTATGTTCCAGAGAGTTTTTATTAACCTCCTCAGTCCATCCATGAATACCAAAAGTTCTAGCAGCCATTTTCCTTCTTAAGCAGTATGTGTCTGGCCCACACAGACACACACTAGCTTCCACAGCACTTGCTGCAGTGCTCACCGGACTCATGAAAGTTGGGGCTGACAGCACTCATCAGACTGTGCTGGCCTGTCGCAGAGCTTCTGAAAGCTCTCTTTCAAGCAGTAGCCTGCTTGCGCTCCCTGGGCTTTGCAGCCAGAATGCTAATCAGCAGCGCTCAGCATTGGTGCTGGCCTGCTGTGCAGAGCTGCACAGCCCTCTTTACCAACAATGCCCACTGGGCTTTCCTTAAGGCCGGAACCTAGCAGTACTCACTGGGCCTCAGAGGCCAGAGTCTGCCTGCGCCCATCAAGCCTATGAAGCTGGGGCTTCTCCACGCTCACCAGGCCTTGCGGCCGGAGTGTTAGCAGTGCTCAGCAGTAGTGCTGGCATGCTACACTGAACTGTCTCGCAGCTCAGGTAGCACATCCTAGTGTCTGCCACAACTCTAGCTTGGGTCCAAAATAAGAAAGCCGCTGACCAGCTGTCAGTGCTTCCCACCCTCAAGGTCTATGGACCTTCAATAAACCTTAAGCCGAGCAGATTATAGTAAACAAAAACAGGAGGGAACTATGACCATCAGGGATCGTGCTGTGGTCGCCACAAACTGTTACCACAAGAACTGAAGAAAGGATATTTAATAAGGACCCCCACCTCCCAGACAGGCCTGATCCCCCAAATTAGGATCTGTCACCTATGGTCACAGCAGAAATTACACTAATCACTCTTAAAGGGGTGAACAAATGAGATTTATTAACAAGGCAGGATAATAAAAAATAGAATAACTCTATGGTTTAAAGACGTAAAAGCAGGCTTCAAGCCTAGCCCCAACTAGAAACCAAATGGGCTCAAATAATATAAAAGAGTTTCAATGTTACTCAATCTGTTGAAAATGGCTGGAAACTGGATGGAGTCAGCTCACTCAGGAACCCTCTTTCTCTCTCGGGAACCAGGATCAGGAACTCGAGGACTATGCCATCAAGGGATCAGGAACCACTCATTGACTGGAACAGGTAAGCCTTCTTCGATGGAACAGGTGGGTGGTAGGTGTCTTCTCTCAATATCACGCAAATGAACGCAGGCTGTCTCAGTGCTCCATCCTGCTGTTTTCCCTTTTCTCTAACCAACTGTCCTGCCAACTACCCTGGAACCTTCTGGGCCAACATTCCTTTAAACTTAGCCAATCAGAATAAGCATCTCAAAAAGAGTGTCAAACCAAGCAACAAGACAGCTAACCAAAATGGAGGGTAAAAGACAACAAGAAAACAAAATGGCTGAAATCCCCAACACGCCAGAGTAGACGTGGCTAGCTCAAGGGAAGAATTCCATCGACCTAGCTACTGCCTCTTGGAGAGGTAGATCAACTATATAGACAGAAAGGGTTTTTCCATCAATGTGGGAAGCATCTACACCACAGTGGCTACAGCTGCAGTGCCGTAGCTGTGCCACTGTAGTGTAAACATACTGTCATAAATATAAAGGGAAGGGTAACCACCTTTCTGTATACAGAGCTATAAAATCCCTCCTGGCAAGAGGCAAAACCCTTTCACCTGTAAAAGGTTAAGAAGCTAGGATAACCTCGCTGGCACCTGACCAAAATGACCAATGAGGAGACAAGTTACTTTCAAAGCTGGAGGGGGGTGGGGGAACAAAGGCTCTGTCTGTCTGTGTGATGCTTTTGCCAGGGCCAGGTCAGGAATGCTCTTCAGAACTTCTGTTAAGTTAGTAAGTAATCTAGCTAGAAATGCGTTAGATTTCCTTTTGTTAAATGGCTGGTAAAATAGGTTGTGCTGAATGGAATGTATATTCCTGTTTTTGTGTCTTTTTGTAACTTAAGGTTTTGCCTAGAGGGATTCTCTGTGTTTTGAATCTGATTACCCTGTAAGGTATTTACCATCCTGATTTTACAGAGGTGATTCTCTTACTTTTTCTTTCTTTTTAAGATCCTGATTGCTTTTTCCTTGTTCTTAAGATCCAAGGGTTTGGGTCTGTGTTCACCTATGCCAATTGGTGAGGGTTTTTATCAAGCCTTCCCCAGGAAAGGGGGTGTAGGGCTTGGGGGGATATTTGGTGGGGGAGGGGGGTGGGAAGACGTCTCCAAGTGGGCTCTTTCCCTGTTCTTTAACACGCTTGGTGGTGGCTGCATAGGGTTCAAGGACAAGGCAAAGTTTGTACCTTGAGGAAGTTTTTAACTTAAGCTGGTAAGAATAAGCTTAGGGGGTCTTTCATGCAGCTCCCCACATCTGTACCCTAGAGTTCAGAGAGGGGAAGGAACCTTGACACATACCCTTAGCCTGTGTATAGCTGAGATGGTAATTTAGTTCCATATATTCTGAAACTACTCAACTGGGAGCCTTTGAGGACTGTGTATAAAGCCTGGTCTACACCTAACACTTAGGTCTACCTAGCACCATAGCTCAAAGCTATGAAAAATTCACACCTCTGAGAGATGTAGTTAAGCTGCCCTAAGCCCTGGTATAGAGACCGCTGTGTTAATGGAAAATTTCTTCCATTGACCCAGCTATTGTCTCTTATCAGACTGGATTTACTACAGTGACAGAAAAACCTCTTCCACTGCTGTAGCAAGCGTTTTCATCACAGCTCTATGTCAGTGTAGCTGTACCACTGTGGTTGTAATGCTTGTACTGTAGACATATTCTTGGTCTATATTTTCTTAAATAACAAAAGCAAAATCAGGAAACTGCATTGAAGCTGTTTTTCTTCTGGGAAATAGTCTATTATGACTTAAAAAGAGAGTTGTCTTACCACAGCAAATGTGTGAAACTATTCATTTTTGTTTTGCCATTGTGTGCTTGCAAAAACTGAAATTTAGTCAAAGGCAACCAAAGTGGGTGTCTCGTTTTATTGTATTTGATTTTAAAAGGTCAATAATTTAAACAAGAAACAAATTACAGATTTGTACATGATGGCTCCCAGGAGAAAAGGAAGAAAATAATTTTGAAAGAATTGTTACCTTTGAAACTGTACCACTTAATTTTTATTTCTTGCTGCCAAAAACCTAGCCTTTATATTTGTGGAGAACAGCCTAAAATTAGAGACTAAAAGGTGTTATGGAGCTAAAAATGTTTGTTGTATGTTAATGGGAATTCCAGAACACTTGTGCAGTTTAATGGTAATGCTTACTGGACAAGTGCTGTTACTGTAATGGCCCAGGATAACAAGGGCTTAATAGTTAGCCTTGCTGTAGTGAGACTTGCAGGAGCCAGTAACTTCCTAAGGGTGTATGTCAAAGGGATAATTTTTTCTAGATTTTGCTCCTAAATTTAGATCTTTAAGGGATCCCAGAAGTTCAGCAAGCATGGAATGTTGTTGTTGGAGATGGCTGAGTGAGCCTTTGAGGTATGTGAGTTACTCCAACTTAAACATCCTGAGATTCAGTGGGCCAAATACTAGAGGAGAGGAGAGGTGAGGTGTAGTTGGGGGGCGGGGGAGGATATGTAAGTTGCATGTAGCCCAGCCAGGAGTTAACTCAACAGTAGAGGACTCTAGGGGAGTCTAATTTGATGTAACATTCACGTTGAGGGATGGGGGCTGCTGGAGAGGTAGAAGTAGGTATGTGTTACATCAGCTTAGGGTTTATCTAGATTCACCTCTGAACTTGGCCCCCAGTCTCTTGATTTTGGCTGCACAGGGAAAAGGCATGTGGCTCCTCCTTGCTTCCCCACTGTTCTACATACCATTCCCCTTCCTCACTTAGAATGCTCCCCTAGGCTCTGTGCAGTTGTGGTGGTCTTTAGCCAGGTGAATCTTCAAGAAATTTGCTCCCTAAAATCTTCTTATGTCTTAAGTTTTGGAAATAAAATTCCTACCAATTGTGTTTGAATTCAGTAGGGCATTAAGTCCCAAGTCCTCTCCTCTCCTCCTCCTCCGTGGGCACAGTGAGCAGCTGACACAGCAGAATTGCATCCTAGAGCACAGACTTGCAGGGACACCCATCTGGTCTGTACAGAGCAGTTTTTATGGGAGTGGGCAGGAGGATACAGTGTGACTGGAGCTGGTTGAAAATTTTTGACAAAGCTTTCTCCAGCCCTGTATTTGATGGGGGTTGAGGGAGTGACTCATGCTAGAATAGCCAATAGCCAGGTGGTTAGGACTCACACCTGGGATGTGGGAGACCCATGTCGCTGTTGCAATAACTATCCAGTGAAGCTGTTCTACTGTGAATAAACAACCAGGAGAGATTGAGGGAGCCCCACATCGGACTATTCCCTCAGCCCACTGGCTAGAGAAATGTCCTGCTATGTGGGACATACAAATTCAAATCCCCTTTCCACATCAGGCAGAGAAGGGACTGGAACTTGGGTCTCCTACATCCCATGTGAGTGTCCTAACTACCAGGTTATTGGCCATGCTGGGGTGGGTCTTTTTAATCCCAATTTTTGGTTACATTTTTCCAAAGGGTGGGTTTCATTCTGAACTGGAATGAAAGCAAATTTCAAAACACAACATATTTTTTGCATAACAGAATTGTTATTTTATGCCCAGCCCTGGTCACAACACGGAACTTCTGGCCTTCCTGCCCTGTAGCAAGGGACAGGGAGCACTGGTAAGTAGATCAGGAATGTGCAAAATATATTTACCAAGCAAGGCTGTATTTCAAGGAATCCCTGTTGAGGTTACAGGGACAAACCATCCCAATGAGTCGAAAGAATAGTAAATATGGCAGGCGACCAGCTTGGCTTAATGGTGAAATCTTAGCAGATCTTAAACATAAAAAGGAAGCTTACAAGAAGTGGAAGGTTGGACATATGACCAGGGAAGAGTATAAAAATATTGCTCGGGCATGTAGGAATGTTATCAGGAGGGCCAAATCAGGAGCTGCAGCTAGCCAGAGATGTCAAGAGTAACAAGAAGGGTTTCTTCAGGTATGTTGGCAACAAGAAGAAAGCCAAGGAATGTGTGGGCCCCTTACTGAATGAGGGAGGCAAACTAGTGACAGAGGATGTGGAAAAAGCTAATGTACTCAATGCTTTTTTTGCCTCTGTTTTCACTAACAAGGTCAGCTCCCAGACTGCTACGCTGGGCATCACAAAATGGGGAAGAGATGGCCAGCCCTCTGTGGAGATAGAGGTGGTTCGGGACTATTTAGAAAAGCTGGACGTGCACAAGTCCATGGGGCCGGACGAGTTGCATCCGAGAGTGCTGAAGGAACTGGCGGCTGTGATTGCAGAGCCATTGGCCATTATCTTTGAAAATTCGTGGCGAACCGGGGAAGTCCCGGATGACTGGAAAAAGGCTAATGTAGTGCCAATCTTTAAAAAAGGGAAGAAGGAGGATCCTGGGAACTACAGGCCAGTCAGCCTCACTTCAGTCCCTGGAAAAATCATGGAGCAGGTCCTCAAAGAATCAATCCTGAAGCACTTGCATGAGAGGAAAGTGATCAGGAACAGCCAGCATGGATTCACCAAGGGAAGGTCATGCCTGACTAATCTAATCGCCTTCTATGATGAGATTACTGGTTCTGTGGATGAAGGGAAAGCAGTGGATGTATTGTTTCTTGACTTTAGCAAAGCTTTTGACACGGTCTCCCACAGTATTCTTGTCAGCAAGTTAAGGAAGTATGGGCTGGATGAATGCACTATAAGGTGGGTAGAAAGCTGGCTAGATTGTCGGGCTCAATGGGTAGTGATCAATGGCTCCATGTCTAGTTGGCAGCCGGTATCAAGTGGAGTGCCCCAAGGGTCGGTCCTGGGGCCGGTTTTGTTCAATATCTTCATAAATGATCTGGAGGATGGTGTGGATTGCACTCTCAGCAAATTTGCGGATGATACTAAACTGGGAGGAGTGGTAGATACGCTGGAGGGGAGGGATAGGATACAGAAGGACCTAGACAAATTGGAGGATTGGGCCAAAAGAAATCTGATGAGGTTCAATAAGGATAAGTGCAGGGTCCTGCACTTAGGACGGAAGAACCCAATGCACAGCTACAGACTAGGGACCGAATGGCTAGGTAGCAGTTCTGCGGAAAAGGACCTAGGGGTGACAGTGGACGAGAAGCTGGATATGAGTCAACAGTGTGCCCTTGTTGCCAAGAAGGCCAATGGCATTTTGGGATGTATAAGTAGGGGCATAGCGAGCAGATCGAGGGACGTGATCGTTCCCCTCTATTCGACATTGGTGAGGCCTCATCTGGAGTACTGTGTCCAGTTTTGGGCCCCACACTTCAAGAAGGATGTGGATAAATTGGAGAGAGTCCAGCGAAGGGCAACAAAAATGATTAGGGGTCTGGAACACATGAGTTATGAGGAGAGGCTGAGGGAGCTGGGATTGTTTAGCCTGCAGAAGAGAAGAATGAGGGGGGATTTGATAGCTGCTTTCAACTACCTGAAAGGGGGTTCCAAAGAGGATGGCTCTAGACTGTTCTCAATGGTATCAGATGACAGAACGAGGAGTAATGGTCTCAAGCTGCAGTGGGGGAGGTTTAGATTGGATATTAGGAAAAACTTTTTCACTAAGAGGGTGGTGAAACACTGGAATGCGTTACCTAGGGAGGTGGTAGAATCTCCTTCCTTAGAGGTTTTTAAGGTCAGGCTTGACAAAGCCCTGGCTGGGATGATTTAACTGGGAATTGGTCCTGCTTCGAGCAGGGGGTTGGACTAGATGACCTTCTGGGGTCCCTTCCAACCCTTATATTCTATGATTCTAATGATTCTATAAGCAAGCAACAGTTAAAATTTGTCAGCAATTTTTTGAATATTTTAAATCAAATGTAGTTAATCCCCACTTCTGCACCCCATGTTTTCAATTTCACTGTTCCTGCTGCACTTCCTCACAGCCTTCTCTTCTCCACTACTGATTTTACTGGCTATCTATAGTCCATGTATGGTGCAGTTTACAAGTAGCAATATCAGCAGCAGAGACTGTCACACTCTGTTTAATAACAAAATAGAAACTGACTGTGCTCTAAAGTGAAGTGGATAGAGCTGTTTATTTGAGAGAAATAATGGGTCAAACCTTCATAATAGAATTAGGAACTCAAAACTCAGCTCTTCTTCTCTGGGTAGTTCAGCACAGCTTGTGGTTTCACTACCAAACCTGGGCTGAGTTTAGGGCAAACCCCTTCTTCCCTGCTAGGTGACTGTGAGGGATTTGTGTTGCTCAGGTGGCTCTATTTCCAGTAGTTCCCACCATGTTGGCTAGGGCCATCCCAACCACAGATGAAAGCATGGACCTTGTCCCATGGAGCTGACAGTCATAAAAACTACTGAAATCCAAACCCAGGGTAGCAAACTCATTTCACTGTTACCAAACCAAGAGATTTGCTTAACACCTGACAAATCAAAGCATCCACATTTTACAGTCTTCATTAAACAAGAATGGGTTGCAGTAACAGGGTGGTTTGCCTTTTTAAGGGCCAGAGACCCACTAATAAGATGCAGCTGAGAAGGGGACAGGTATTCCTTGTAAAGAGCTGCAAGAGAGAGGGGACTAGAAGCCATGCAATCTGCAATGGAGGATGGTCTCTCTTAGGGACACAGAGACTTAATTTTGTGGACTCTGAGTTTGGGAGCTTTGAACCAGGAACTGGAAGTAAGGGCCTTATGAATTGTTATAGCTGCTCCTTCTCTGAGATCTTATTAAAAAGGAACATGGTTACTCTGTGAGTTTGTTTTTTAGCTTTCCACTCGCCCAGATCCTTTGAAGCTAACTTATTGATGCCCCAGTTGGGGGAATTAAGGCAGGGCTCACCTGCAGGGCCACCCCTTGTGCAAGGCAGTATGCGGGTCTGGCAGATGCCTTTTATAGTCACTTATTCCACCAAGCAGAAGGCAGTGATATGAATGCACATAAGCCAGTTTGTTAGTGTCCATATTCCTGTCATTTATCAAGGTCTCCTGTTGATTCAGTGTCCTCTAGTGGCAACTTCTTGTCACTGTCATGAATATTTTTCAGAGTAGCAGCTGTGTTAGCCTGTATTTGCAAAAAGAAAAGGAGGACTTGTGCACCTTAGAGACTAACCAATTTATTTGAGCATAAGCTTTCGTGAGCTACAGCTCACTTCATCGGATGCATTCAGTGGAAAATACAGTGAGGAGATTTATATACACACAGAACATGAAAAAATGGGTGTTTATCATACACACTATAAGTATGCATCCGATGAAGTGAGGTGTAGCTCACGAAAGCTTATGCTCAAATAAATTTGTTAGTCTCTAAGGTGCCACAAGTACTCCTTTTCTTTTTGTCATGAATATATTTCCCAAAGTAATGGTAAATGTTGAGTAGTGCATTGGTCCTTTCTTTGTGTATATCACAGGGGACCAGTGTATTATTGTATTGGATCAAATACGTCGGGGAGGTGACTAGGTTGAATGTGTGCATTATTGTGTGTGCGAATATTCAAATCATGCTCTAATGGCAATAGCTTTTGGCATTTGCTGCTTAAGGATCTAAAGAAATTGCTGAAAGTTGTTAGGACCAAGAGAGTCTCATACCTAAGCAAGCTAGCCAAGATCTTCAAAAGTGGTTTGCCATGCACAGCCCACCTTAGAGCTGCTGGCTTTAGATAAAATAACCTTTTCTTTAAAACCTCTAGATTGGAGAAACATTGAATTGGAATTCAGTGGGGGTAAGGGCTGGTGTATATTTCAATGGGAATGCCACCTATGAGGTTATATGCAGTGTTGATGTAGCTGTGTCAATCCCAGACTATTAGAGAGACAAGGTAGGTGAGGTAATATCCCTTATTGGACAAACTTCTGTTTGGAGAGAGAGACAAGCTTTCATGCTTATGCAGAGTTTTTCTGTGTAAGTGCAAAAGCTTGTCTGTCTCACCAGCAGAAGTTGGTCCGATAAGAGATATTACCTCATCCACCTTGTCATCCATTAGGTTAGTCATTTACTCCCTCTTCTAGCTCCTTCCCCTTGCACTTGAATGGGTAGCTGCTTTTGCCTTTGAGATCTTTCCCCCTAAGTAGTAGTAATAAATTAGCATTTTACATCTTCAGTGTGCTATACAAATATTACTTACCTCACTGGGGAGCCCTGAAGACTAATTAAGGAAGCATTATGACCAAGTTGCACTTGAATCACATCCCTTATTCTTACCTTCTAACTTGTTTCTTGCTCTCCTTTCCTCTTTCATTTACTCTCATTCTTCTGAACTCTTCCTCATTTTATTGTTATTTGTTGCTTCCTGGGTTATGACATCAAATTACCTCATCATGTTTGTCTGAACTCTGGCTAAGCTCACTAGCAGTGATAGGTGGGCATGCTATGCTATCTTGGGCTGCAGTGCAACAAAGCAACTGTATTACGGTAGGCAGCTTGGAAGAAAATGTGTTTTTAGTTCCTATAACCACAAGCTTCCAATTTAAAAAAGAATATTTCATGATATTACTGATAAGGCAGCAGAATGATTTAATTTTTCAGATAAACAGGGAACATGTTTCTCCTTGAAGTTCTTCATTTCAGTGACTGCAAATAAAGACCCAGAACGTTTCCCCGTGCTGTAAAACTTCTGTATCAGACTTCTGGTGTTAGTCAGGAAGAGACAGCAGACCATGACCTAGAATTCTCTTAAAGGTTAAGGAGAATGTCAAGAGAAAAATAATGTGCCATTAATCCTCCCCCAATAAATAATGATCTATTACCATTGGCATTAAAAATAGCAATTGCAGCTGTCTAGCCTACACAGATGGACACGTCTTCTAAACACTTGTGTCTGCATCTTTCATGTGGGATTTAATCCAAGCCTATACTATATTTGATTCTAATATACTGGCTGGGTCCTACAGGTGCTACATATTGGTGTATATGTCAGCCTTTGTATCCTTAGATCTTTTGATGTATCTTTCTAACATAAGAGAGAATGTACTGGGCCAGATCTTCAGCTGATGTACGTTGGCCTAGCTCTGAAGTCAGTGGCTATATGTCAATTTGCATCAGTTGAGGATCTGTCCCATAAGCTGTCCTATGCAAAAAGTTCAAGCATCATAGGGCTACAATATAAATTATGTCTATTCTGGACAGGAGATATTCATAGTCTCCTTAGAGTTTTCCTTCAGTCAGGGTTCATTTGTTGTTGGTTTTTCTTAGGAGAGCCAGTCCTGATGCTATGATGAGAACCATAATAGACATACTGATATAGCAGTAAGAACTCCCTTGTGCTGCAAAAGAAGCTGTCTGTTACAAGTTAAATTATCTAGAAAAAAATCAATGTCCCAAAGAAGTTCTGTTGTGACTGTTTTATCTTGTCAAAGCTTAGATTGTGGGATGATGATCAGCTCTTCAGCAGCCTGGGTGGGGGCAGTGAGGAAGTACCATGTCCCTGAGACAGCAGCCACTCTGTTTTCCAAGGGGAGGCTCACAAGTGATGGACCTAGAGGGTTGGATAGATCAGTCCTTGTGTTATGGCCTGCACAAGTGGAGCAGGACAAGCATGAGCTGAATGAAGCTCTGAATCTTGACTGAATCTGAGTCTTGTGAGGTAACTCTCTTCTCTTCATGTGTCATTATATAATGCCTGCATCTGTAATTTTCACTCCATGCATCTGAAGAAGTGTTTTTTTTTACCTACAAAAGTTTATGCCCAAATAAATTTGTTAGTCTTTAAGGTGCCACCGGACTCCTTGTTGTTTTGGAGCTCTGAATGTCTCTTGAACCCTGGTTGTCTTGGACCAAGAGAGACAATCTGCTAAGGAAAGGGTGTCAGAAACTGATGGGGATGGTCAGATCTAGTGGTTGGACCTAGGAAGTTAGAGCTGGAATCAAGTGTCCAGAGCAGGGTTGGAGCAAGGCCAGAGTGAAAGCAAGGCTGGAGCAGGATTAGGAACAGGGCTAGAGCAAGGGCAAGGCTGGATCAGACTAAGGCTTGGCAAATCTGTTGCCACCATCATGCAGGGGAGGGTTCAAAGTCCTAAAGTGATGTGGAGCAGACTGAGCTGCTGTTCCTCCTGCGAGGCCTATGTACCTTTCCTGAGAGTCACCTGACCAGTTACTGACTTGTGGATTGGCTGGAATCTAGCACAGGAATAACTCCTCAGGGTATGTGACTTAATCCGGCTCTGATTCAGGGATGACTCATCACCTTACAAGAGGAAAATCAGAGGAGTTTATGGGAATATTTCTCAATTACTTGAGGCAAGCATTTTGGCTATAGTGGTAGAGTCCAGACTTTCAGTGTGAAGGATCCTTTTGCCCCTCACTTGATGTCACCTTAAAGGTTCATGTGAAATACTCATTTGTCCAAAAATGTGACATTTTCTGAAGTCTAAATAGTGATTTAAAACATGTAATCAAAACTCTTATTTACTCTGAAGATTGTTTACAGAAGACATGAGGTTTCTTCCTTTATTCTGGGACAGATAAAAAGGGAATTTAATGCACAAGAAAAAGAATAACAGAAAGTAATAAAAGTTTAAGCCAGAGTATAGCAGGACCTTGATATCCTGTGTCTCTGTTATTAGATCAGTGGTGGTGATCGACAATTCATGTGCCTTGTGACAATACTGCTTCAAAAAGCCTTTATATAGTCCATATCAAGTGGCTATTGAGAAAATTAAGTGATATGGCATGAGAGAACTCTCCATCATAGTTATTTAACGCGTTCGGAAAGAGGGTAAGAATGATTGGTCAGTTTTCCAGATGAAAGGAGATTGCTGGGATAACACAAGGATCTATACTATGGCTAATGTTTAATGTTAATAATCCTTTGAATGAGGGAGCAAACGGTGCAATGCAGCAAAACGTGTGGATGACAGTTTATTTACATCAGTCACTTCCAGTTTTGACTAAGGAACTTATAGGACCTCTAACAAAGCTTGTCAATTAGGTGACATGATAGCAAACTAAATTGAATATAGACACATGGAAGATAATGCATTTTGGGAAGGATCATTTGAGTTAAAAATTAAATGTAGCCACTCAGGAAACTAATCTAAATATCATTGTGGCTGGTTCAATGAAAACATCTAGTCATTGCACACTAAAGATAAAACCAAACAATATGTTAGAAAGGGATAGAGAGCACTATTGAAACTATTATGCTGCCATAATATTTGAATCAATAGTGTACCCTGAGCTGTACTCAGAATGCTGAGTTCAGTGTGAGTTACTCTATTTCAAAAAGCATGTAGCAGAAAGACAAAAATGGGTGAGAGAAGCATAATAGAAACAATCGCCTCTTCAGAGGCAGTGTGGTTGAGCGAATTGTCTGTTTGACCTGAGAATTCAGGAGACCTGGGTTCTATTCCTGGTTCTACTGCTGAACTACTATGTGACCTTGAGAAAATCAGTTCACCTCTTTGTGCCTGTTTCCCCTTCTATCTGTTGTCTGTATTCTTCATTCAGACTATACATTCTTTTGTGTCATGAGTTTTCCTTCACTGGATAGACAAGTTTAGACTGGAGGCACAAACTTTTAACAGTGACAGTAATTAACAGTTGGAATAATTTACTGAGGGCTATGGTGGATTCTCCATCACTCAAAATTTTAAAATCAAGACTGGATATTTTTCTAAGATCTTGATCAAATAGGAATTAATTCAGGGAAATCATGTGGTCTGTGTTATGCAGGAGGTCAGCCTAAATGATCACAATGGTCCCTTCTGGTCTTAAAAAAATCTATGAATTTCTATGTGTTTGCACAGTGCCTAGCCCAATGAGGCCTGATCTTGATTGGGACCTCTAGGTAGGCACTACTGTAATACAGTCTTCCCAAGCCGTTATTTGTTTTAGAGTAGCACCTAGAGCGGAGATGAAAAATACTAGGACTATTTTTAGGGCAGTGACATGGCAGAGGAATGTGAAATATTGATAGGCACAGAGAGGTTCAGTCACTTATATTTACCTTTTCCATATTACAGAATGCCTCTTGGCATGTCTTCTGTTGTACACTGCATTACCGAATCGATGGCAATGTTGAATAGGATTGCAGACTTGACACCCCCTGATGTACTCCTGTTTTGACTTCAAATCTGAGCCACTCTGATCAACACTTCATGTAAAGTTGAAATAGAAGCTTTTGATGACGTTGATTATACAGAAAGGAATTCCATATGCCCACAGAATGTGCATAGGCTGGTCCTATGAATGCTCTCAAAAGCCTTCTCAAAGTCTGTGAAATTTATGTAGAGTTGCCATTGCCATTCTAAGCACTGTTCTATTATGTTTTGTAGAGTGAAGATCTGGTCTGTGCATCCATGCCCTTTACGAAAACCAGCTTGCTCTTTTCTGAGAATGCTATTAACTGTCTCTGATATACAATGGACTATGATCTTACACAATACTTTGCTTGGCACAGATAAAAGTGTGATACCATGCCAGTTATTACAACCACTGAGAGTTCCTTTCTTTGGTATCTTCACTATAACTCCATTGGTCCACTCATCTGGCACTTTTTCCCTTTCCCAGATGGATGTAAATAGAGGGGCCAGGATGGATGCTGCTAATTTAGGATTTACCTTGAACAATTCTGCATTCAAGTTATCCTTGCCAGGAGTTTTCCCATTTTTTAAGGATTTGATGGCTTGAATGATCTCTTTCTTAGTTGGGGTGTCTGTTTATATCAAGATCTTCTGTCTTCTGGATGTTTGCTCCCTGTTCATCAATTCTTTGAAATGCTCTGTCCAGCGCATTTCTGTTCTTTTTCAGTTGTTAATAGGTGTCCTTGTTTGTTCCTGATAAGAAGACCTGGACTTCGCAGATGGTGTCACTCTCGAATCACATACCCAACCATATACAAGAAAAAACAACTCGACTCAACGCATTCAGCCAGAAAATTGGACTGAAAATCAATTGCAATAAGACAGATATCATGACCTTTAATATTGCCTCACCATCACCACTACGGATAGAGGATTATGTTCTCACCCACATAGAAACATTCACATACTTGGGCAGCACCATCAGCTAGGACATCCGGAACAAAATCAATAAAGCCAGGAAAACCTTCAGGAGCTTAAATACAGTCTGGAAATCATCAAAATACAACACCAAAACCAAACTCAAGATTTATCAGAGCTGCTTACTTTCAACACTACTTTATAGTACAGAATGCTGGGGAATGAGAAAGTATGACATGTCCAAACTGTCTTCATTCCATACAACCTGCCTCAGCAAAATCCTCTGTTTCTTTTGGCCCAGAACAATCTCAAACCAATATCTATTGACACAGTGCAGCCAACAGGATCTGAGCACCATCATTGCAAGGAGGCATTGGAGATGGATCGATCATGTGCTTTGGATGGAAACTGATTCCATCACCAGAGTAGCAATAAGATGGACACCTGAAGGCAAATGAAAACGAGGCCTTCCAAAAACAACATGGTGAAAAGCTGTGGAATCCAAGCTGAAAAACCTGGGGCACAGCTGGGGAACCATTGAAAGACTTGCCAGAAACAGAGAGGAGTGGAGGAGCTTCGTCACTCCCCTAAAAGCCAGAGGCGTAACAGGAACATGATGATGATGATATTACAGAAACAAGGGGACATTCACAAAGGTTGAAAAAAGCCAGTGATGCTAAAAAGTGTGGTAACTAATTAGCCCATGGAACTCACTGCCTCAAGATATTATGGAGACAAAGAGCTTAGTAGGAAAAAAAGAACTTAGACTTTCTATATAGAGAATAAAAACATCATTCACAGTTCAATATAATTTTTATAATTAGTATTTTGCTCTCATATTTCATGAAAAACCAGCTGCCTGAAGCTAGGGACTAGTGTTCCATAACATAGCAGAGTTGTCTATTATGGAAGTATTACACTTTCATCTGAAACATCTAGTATTGGATAAACATGCTTAAAGACTGGCCAGTGGTCCGATATGGTATGATTGATAAATTTCATGGGACAGATGGGACCATTGTAGTCATTTAGTCTGACCTCTTGCATAATGCAAGTTGTAGAATTTCATGCAGTAATTCCAGCATCATGCTTGATAACTTGTGATTGGTTAGAGCATAATTTGTAGAAAGACATCCATTCTTGATTTAAACTCTTTGAGTGATGGAGACTCTACAAACAAATAAATAATATTCCATCCCTTGTTACGCTGTTCCAGTGGCTAATTCTTATGTTCTCTCCCAATGTTTTTCTTCTTTGCAAAGATCCCCTTATTTCATAAAGGTTGCAGGAATGCTAACCAATCTTTTTTTCACTTTTTAAATAGTGTATCATGCATTGCAATTCAAGTTGGCATTTGAAGTTTATAACTATGTAGTTGGAGAATGTAAGGTCTGTAGTAACTTTTCTCTTTGGTACATTGTTTGGACCAAGCACTGTCCTTGGATGCACATGCATAGCTCCCTCTGAAATCAATCAGAGCTCTTTGTAGGCAGCCAAGGGGCCTGGGTGTGCATATTAATTCTTCAAGGATTACTTCCAAAACAAATTGTTCCCGATCAAAAGTTCTTTATAAGGTAACACAGGTTTACTGCCAAAGAAGTCTTAATTTTACATGAAGTATTTTGCTTGGTATATGCTGCACAATTTATAAATGGCATGTGCAGTATTTGGTGCACTTTATAGAAAACTGGAAATCTACTTTTGCAGTGATGTGACATATTGATCAATGAGCAATGTTAACATGCTGAAGATCAGCACTCTTTATACAGTGGTTCTGTTAGTTTCTTGGCGGACATAAGCCATCACTAATATGTGACTTTGTATTTTCAGTCTGTTTAGACCCCTTTGTGTAAAGGGATCTAATGATCAAAGTGTAGGATGTGCAAAATGGAACAGGCTGCTTGGCTTTCACATCACTGTTTCAGCACTGGATGGCCATGGCCTGATCATATGAAAAAAAAAATCTTTAAAATGAGATTACTACCCACATATGTGTGCGGTGACCAAAACTGTCCTGACAACGTCACAGGCAAAACTCCGGCCTGCCCCTCTCATGAGGCAGCCCAGGAGAGGGCTAGGTACGGAAAATGGCCTTAAATCACCTTCTTGCCTCCTGAATTAAAGGAAGGTGACATGCCCAGAACAGCGACTTATCCTGGCTTTCAACAGCCCTGCTATAGACTGCTCTGAGAATATCCCATCCTGCCTTCAACATGGTCCCTTTCTCTTCTGGCCATGCCCTTATCCTTTGGTTATGGGAGTGGGGAGTGGTGTAGAGTACTTAAATATGGGGATGTGTGGACGCAAATTCAGCTGTGTTGGCTTCTGGGAGCTATCCCAGAGTGCTCCATTGTGACCACTCTGGACAGCACTCTCAAATCAGATGCACTGGCCAAGTAGACAGGAAAAGGCCCGCAAACTTTTGAATCTCATTTCCTGTTTGGCCAGTGTGGCAAGCTGCAGGTGAATGCAGAGCTCATCAGCAGAGGTGACCATGCAGAGCTCATCAGCAGAGGTGACCATGATGGAGTCCCAGAATCGCAAAAGAGCTCCAGCATGGGTCGAACGGGAGGTACAGGATCTGATCGCTGTATGGGGAGAGGAATCCGTGCTATCAGAACTCTGTTCCAGTTTTCAAAATGCCAAAACATTTGTCAAAATCTCCCAGGACATGAAGGACAGAAGCCATAATAGGGACCCGAAGCAGCGCTGCTTGAAACTTAAGGAGCTGAGGCAAGCCTACCAGAAAAAAACAGCCGCTCCGGGTCAGAGCCCCAAACATGCCAGTTCTATGATGAGCTGCATGCCATTTTAGGGGGTTCAGCCACCACTACCCCAACCATGTGCTTTGACTCCTTCAATGGAGAGGGAGGCAACACGGAAGCAGGTTTTGGGGACGAGGAAGATTATGATGATGATGAGGTTGTAGATAGCTCACAGCAAGCAAGCGGAGAAACCGGTTTTCCCGACAGCCAGGAACTGTTTCTCACCCTGGACCTGGACCCAGTACCCCCCAAACCCACCCAAGGCTGCCTCCCAGACCCGCCAGGTAGAGAAGGGACCTCTGATGAGTGTACCTTCTTAAATAGTATACATGGTTTAAAAGCAAGCGTGTTTAATGATTAATTTGCCCTGGCATTCGCGGCCAGTACAGCTACTGGAAAAGTCTGTTAACGTGTCTGGGGATGGAGCAGAAATCCTCCAGGGACATCTCCATAAAGCTCTCCTGGATGTACTCCCAAAGCCTTATCAAAAAGTTTCTGGGGAGGGCAGCCTTATTCCATCCACCATTGTAGGACACTTTACCACGCCAGGCCAGTAGCACGTAGTCAGGAATAATTGCAGAACAAAGCATTGCAGCGTATGTTTGCTGGTGTTCAAACAACATCCATTCTTTATCTCTCTGTGTTATCCTCAGGAGAGCGATATCATTCATGGTCACCTGGTTGAAATAGGGTGCTTTTCTTAAGGGGACATTCAGAGGTGGCCGTTCTTGCTGGGCTCTTTGCCTGTGGCTGAACAGAAATGTTCCCCGCTGTTAGCCACGGGGAGGGGGAAGGGGTTAGCCACACGGTGGGGGAAAGCAAAATGCGACCTTGTAACGAAAGCACATGTGCTATGTATGTAATGTTAACAGCAAGGTTTACTGTGAAAGAGTGTACCCATTGTTCTATAAAATGTCTTTTTAAATACCACTGACCCTTTTTTTTTCTGCACCAGCTGCATTGTTTCAAGGATCACAGGATCTTCTCTTTCTCAGAGGCTAGCAAAGATTAGAAGGTGAAAAAAATGCACTTGCGATGAAATGTTCTCTGAGCTCACGCTGTCCTCACACACTGACAGAGCACAGAGGAATGCGTAGAGGCAGACAATGTCAGAGTGCAGGAAAGCACAAAATGACTGGGAGGAGAGGTGGCGGGGTGAAGAGGGTAAGTGGCAGGCTGAAGAGAGGGCCGAAGCTGATAGGTGGCGGCAGCGTGATGAGAGGAGGCAGGATTCAATGATGAGGTTGCTGGAGGATCAAACTAATATGCTCCAGCATATGGTTGAGCTGCAGGAAAGGCAGGAGCAGAGACCGCTGCTACAGCCCCTGTGTAACCAACCACCCTCCTCCCCAAGTTCCATAGTCTCCTCACCCAGATGCCCAAGAACGCGGTGGGGGGGCCTCCGGCCACCCAGCCACTCCATCCCAGAGGATTGCCCAAGCAACAGAAGACTGGCATTCAATAAGTTTTAAAGTTTTAAACTTTTAAAGTGCTGTGTGGCCTTGTCCTTCCCTCCTCCACCACCCCTCCTGATGCTTCTCTCCTCCACCACCCCTCCTGAGCTACCTTGGTAGTTATCCCCCTATTTGTGTGATGAATTAATAAAGAATGCATGAATGTGAAGCAACAATGACTTTATTGCCTCTGCAAGCGGTGATTGAAGGGAGGACGGGAGGGTCGTTAGCTTACAGGGAAGCAGAGTGAACCAAGGGAGGTGTGGTTTCATCAAGGAGAAACAAACAGAACTTTCACACCATAGCCTGGCCAATCACGAAACTGGTTTTCAAAGCTTCTCTGATGCGCACTGCGCCCTCCTGTGCTCTTCTAACCACCCTGGTGTCTGGCAGCATGTAACCAGTGGCCAGGAGATTTGCCTCAATGTCCCACCCCACCATAAACGTCTCCCCCTTACTCTCACAGATATTGTGGAGCGCACAGCAAGCAGTAATAACAATGGGAATATTGGTTTCGCTGAGGTCTAAGCGAGTCAGTAAACTGCGCCACCGTGCTTTTAAACGTCCAAATGCACATTCTACTACCATTCTGCACTTGCTCAGCCTGTAGTTGAACAGCTCCTGACTACTGTCCAGGCTGCCTGTGTATGGCTTCACGAGCCATGGCATTAAGGGGTAGGCTGGGTCCCCAAGGATAACTATTGGCATTTCAACATCCCCAGCGGTTATTTTCTGGTCTGGGAAGGAAGTCCCTTCCTGCAGCTTTTGAAACAGACCAGAGTTCCTGAAGATGCGAGCGTCATGTACCTTTCCCAGCTATCCCACGTTGATGTTGGTGAAACGTCCCTTGTGATCCACCAGTGCTTGCAGCACTATTGAAAAGTACCCCTTGCGGTTTATGTACTCGGCAGCTTGGTGCTCCGGTGCCAAGATAGGGATATGGGTTCTGTCTATGGCCCCACCGCAGTTAGGGAATCCCATTGCAGCAAAGCCATGCACTAAGACCTGCACATTTCCCAGAATGACTACCCTTGATATCAGCAGATCTTTGATTGAGTTGGCTACTTGCATCACAGCAATCCCCACAGTAGATTTGCCCACTCCAAATTGATTCCTGACTGACCGGTAGCTGTCTGGCATTGCAAGCTTCCACAGGACTATTGCCACTCACTTCTCAACTGTGGGGGCTGCTCTCATCTTGGTATTCTGGCGCTTCAGGGCAGGGGAAAGCAAGTCACAAAGTTCCATGAAAGTGCCCTTTATGCATGCGAAAGTTTCACAGCCACTGGGAATCTTCCCAGACCCGCAACACTATGCGGTCTCACCTGTCTGTGCTTGTTTCCCGGGCTCAGAATAGGCATTCCACGGCATGAACCTGCCCCATTAGCACCATGATGCGCACATTGTCAGGGCCCGTGCTTTGGGAGAAGTCTGTGTCCATGTCCTCATCACTCTCGTCACTGTGCTGACGTCGCCCATGCGCCCGGTTTCGCTTTGGCAGGTTCTGGTGCTGCATATACTGCTGGATAATGCATGTGGTGTTTAATGTGCTCCTAATTGCCCAAGTGATCTGAGCGGGCTCCATGCTTGCCGTTGTATGGTGTCTGCATGGAAAAAAGGTGCGGAACGATTGTCTGCCATTGCTCTGATGGAGGGAGGGGCGACTGACGTCATGGCTTACAGGATTGGCTTACAGGGAATTAAAATCAACAAAGGGGGTGGCTTTACATCAAGGAGAATCAAGAACAACTGTCACACAGAATGGCCCCCTCAAGGATTGAACTCAAAACCCTGGATTTAGCAGGCCAATGCTCAACCCACTGAGCTATCCCTCCCCCCTGTATTCCAGGCAGGACTGAATCTCCATTAAACTTTTCAAGGTGCCCCTGACAGACGTCACCGAAATGATTGTCGGCTGTTGATTTCACGGAGAGAGGGACGGGGGAGCAAATGAATACAAAACCAATCTGGTCTATTTCTTGTTTTGATCCACTCTATCTATCTTTGACATATTTGGCTGGCAGCAGATGGTGCAGTAGGACTGCTAGCCATCCTCATCTCCCAGCTGCTCACCAGAAGACTGTGCAATAGGACTGCCGGCAGGACTAAAGAGAATGACCTGGTTGAGTGACTCCTGTTTTAGTTCCTGCACCCATGTCTGCCCAGGCACTCCTGACCGACCTTACCAAGATGGCCAAGAGCACCTCGGACATGATGACAATGATTATCAGGCCTATTGCACCGTCTGCTGCCAAAAGGCAATGAGCTGCTGCTGTGTAGGAATGCAGGACCGTGTCTGCCAGCACCCAGGAGACGTACGGTGAGCTGAGCGGGCTCCACGCTTGCCGTGGTATGGCGTCTGCACAGGTAACTCAGGAAAAAAGTCGTGAAACGATTGTCTGCCGTTGCTTTCACGGAGGGAGGGAGGGCGGGCATGACGATGTACCCAGAACCACCCGCGACAATGTTTTTGCCCCATTAGACATTGGGATCTCAACCCAGAATTCCAATGGGCGGCAGAGACTGCGGGGACTGTGGGATAGCTACCCACAGTGCAACTCTCCGGAAGTTGATGCTAGCCTCAGTACTGTGGAAGCACTCCGCCGAGTTAATGCACTTAGCGCATTTTGTGTGGGGACACACACAGTCGACTATATAAAAATGATTTCTAAAAAAACGACTTCTATAAATTCGACCTAATTTCGTAGTGTAGACATACCCTAAGAGAAAAATATGCCTAAAAGGTTCCTTGTTTGTCTAAACACCACCTTATTGCATGTGACCTTCAGTAATAACCCCTCCAAAACAGCCAACGTCACGACTGTCTTTTTCTGTGCCAGACCAAATGCAAGATTGGTGAAGTGGGCTAGTCTGCTAAGTATTTGGGAAGAATTATTTTTCTATTTTGTATATGTTCAGTTTTGTCTTGCCTTCACGATTCTTCTTCTTATTTCCTCAGAACTAGTACCATCTTGGCTGATGGTACTTTTAAGATACGTTAAATTGTCCACCTTCTCCAAGTTCTCTTCTTTAATTTTGATTTCTGTCCCTATAGTCTCCATTAACATGACTTTACATTTCTTTGCATTGTATCTCAAACCTATCTTCTCCATTACTTCTTTTACTTGGTTTGTGCATTTTAGTAGTCCGTTGGCATCTGTATTGACAAAAGCGATGTCGTCAGCAAAATCTAAATCAAACAGCCTTGAATTGCTCCATTTTAGGCCATATGTATCACTGTTGCATTGTTTTAATCCATAGTCAATGACTAGCATAAACAAAAAGGGAGACAGGACACATCCCTGCCTTACACCTATCTTGATGCTGAATGGCTTACTCAATCCATTTTCCATTTTAATGCAGCATTTTAAGTTTGCGTAGAATTCTTTCATAATGTTAATTAATTTTGTTGGCATTCCATATTGTCCCACAACTTTCCACATTGTTTCTCTGTTTACACTATCAAGTGCCTTTTGAAAGGCATGAAAAACATCTCCCTCAAGACAAAACTGAAAGTGTACAAAGCAATTGTTATCACCATCATAACATACAGCAGAGAGACATGGCAACTTACCAAGAAAGGTACACAAAAGCTGGATGCATTTCATCACATATGTCTGAGAAGAATATTGGGAATAACATACAGAGATAGGAAGATGAATGAAGAAGTCAGAAAAATTACTGGACAGGGCACCCTCTGACAAATAATCAACAAAAGAAGACCTCACTGTCTGGGACATGTGCTGACAATGGAAAAAGAATGCCTACCAAATACTACCCTTGAATGGAAGCCAGAAAATGCAAGAAGAAAAAGAGGAAGACCACGAATAACATCAAAACAAACAGTTCTGAACTACAGGAAGCACCTCAATATGAAATGGGAAGATTTGGAGAAAAGGGCAGTTGACAGGCAAGGATGGCGAATGTGGGTAGCCCAATGTGCAGCAAAGCATGGGGACAAAGATCTAAGGTAATTTGTCTATTACAATATATGATATAGTGGTTGCCAATAAAAGTCAACTTCCCTTGCACCATACTTATTAAATTTAACCGCGATATTTCCTATAATTAAAATAGGATGTACTGTAGTGTGAAGCCAAATACCAGAGAGTAGATGTTGTGAGTGGTTGCTGGTTTCTTCTTTCGCCATGACTGCTATACTCTCTGAGTGTTGCATGGTGCTGGATTGCAGACTCTTTCCCCCCGTTCTGTAAACACGATTTAAGCATGATTGCTATAGTTTATACTCAGAAATGAGGTCTATAGCTACAACGAATGAGACACAAAAGCCTTTAAAATTCATGGATTATGTTGGTACAGTTCCTAGCAAAATGGGGCCCAACCTGGCAAGAGCCTTTAGGTGCTACTACAACATAAATGTTAAATAATACATTAAACTGATAAACAGCAGAGAGAGTCCCTTTCTTTTGTGAATTGTTCAAAACAGGTGACTCCAGCCACACTGTGTGTGGGAATCTTGTGCTCTTTCCTCAGGAATAAGGTCCCTTTCTATGTGGCCATGGAGATGAAAATCTCAAGCCTCCACTCTTTTAGGAAGGTAATGTTCAGAAGGACTGCTGTGTTTCACCCCAGAGGTAGCTGCATTTCAGTGGTAGGTGAATGATCCCTTCTGATATACCCTATTTGAAGAACACTCTAGGATGCTTCAGAATGAAAGGATCTATATAAAATATTTGCAAATATTGAGCCAGACCATCTGATTTGTTTCCACATGTGGAATGGTTCCAAGCTGGGCATGGAAGTGAGGAGTCCTGGCTTTGTTGCAGCACATCTTTCCCGTCCCTAACTGCCCACCCCAGGACCCCACCCCTTATCCAACTCCCCCTTCTCCCTGTCCCCTGACTGCCCCGACCCCTATCTACACCCCTGCCCCCTGACAGCCCCCCCGGGACCCCCGACACATCCAATCCCCCCACTCCTTGTACCCTGACCGCCCCCTCCCCGGACCCGTGTCCCTAACTGCTCCCCCAGGACCTCATCCCCATCCAACCCCCCCCCCCCGCTCCCTATCCCATCCCTTATCCAAGCCCCACTGCTCACTGTCTCTTGACCACCTCCACCCCATCCAACCACCCACTGTCCCCTGGCTGGCCCCCGGGACCTCCTGCCCCTTATCCAACCCACCCCACCCTCCTCCCCTTGCCCCCTTACCATGCCTTTCAGAGTGGCAGGACAGGCTTATTGGAAAGCCTGAGAGGTGGGCGGGCGCAAACTGTTCTACCTGTGCGGCTGCGTGGCTGTGAGGGAGGGGGGACAACAGGGGAGGCACCGGGGACTAGTCTTCCCGGCCGGGAGCTCAGGGCCAGGCAGGATGGTCTCACGGGCCAAATGTGGCCTGCGGGCCGTAGGTTGCCTACCTCTGGCTTCGAGCCTCTTCACCAGACACACAACAGCAGTGCAGCTGCATCGGTGCAGCTGTGCTGATGTAAATTTGTAGCGTAGACCTGCCCTCTGAATAAATTTCCTAGACATGAAGAGCTGTGTTAAGGTTGAAAGTTTGTGTCTGTCACCAACAGACATTAGTCCAATAAAAGATATTACCTCTCCCATCTTCCCTCTAACATTTTATGGATATTTCCAGAGTACCGGAGCCTTCCAGCAGAGGGGAATATTGTTTCAGCTGCTTTGGCTTTGAATGCTTTTACTAGAGAATTAGGAAAATATACAAAGAGATGATCAATACCATATAAAAATATACAAGAAGACTTAAAGAAATAATCTAGGTCCTGATTCTGCAGCCACGTGTGCTGAACCTTATGCACATGAGTAGATAATGAAATTAAGTATGTGCATAACTGTTTGACAGATCAAGGCCCAAATCTTTTTAGAATGGTAGCTCTGTTAGTCTGTATCAGCAAAAACAATGAGGAGTCCTTGTGGCACTTTAGAGATTAACACATTTATTTGGGCATAAGCTTTCATGGCTAACAAATAACAAATAAATGTATTAGTCTCTAAAGTGCCACAAATCTTTTTACAGTGCAAAGTTAAATTTAAACCAATTTGCCTGAATAAAAGTACAGCAATGGAAGTTGACAGTTCAGTTTAAAATTTTATATGCCACCTAAGTGTTCTCTGGAATGACAGCCAATTTCCTGGGCTTCCATTTGTTCCTTTACTGTTGCTAAAATGTACTTTGTTCAAACTTCCTCTTAACTGATGAAAGACAAATAAAGACTAATGTCAGGTCACAGAGCCATTATGTCCTAGTTCACCTACAGCCTTAGTGGTCACTTGAACTTCCCTGCCAATGGACAGAGGGTGATATGGAAAGACACTCTTTTATTTCTGAATACCGGATACTTGCAAAATGGTTAAAATGGTTAGTTTTAACTCTGAATCTTGAGCTGAGTCCCTTAGCAATTCAAGGAGCTACAGTTTTGTCAGTAAAGGCAAAGTCAGGATTTTAATAGACTTGGATGTAATTGTTCCATGCTTCACTCTCTTTCATGCTACTCATCACAGCAGCAGTTTAAAACAATACAACTTCAGCCTTCAGGCCAACAGAACTTCAACCTTCAGGCCAACAGAGGCGCCCATTGTTCTGTATCTGAGGTCGCCCATCCATAAGACTCTTAGAACAGATTATTTTCTTTGCATCTCAATCAAACAACTGGAAACTGGTCAACAGTAGCAAGTCTGCATGCTGCTCGTGATAAATGGATGCTTCCTCTTTCTCCACCACAGACACATTAAATTTAGCTCAGTCAATGGTGGTCTTGACTTCTGTCAATTCTAAAGAGTTAGAAGAGACACTGTAGGTTAGGGAGGGAGTATGGCGTGTAGTGATTCATGTCTAAATCTTCATTAAAATCTGACTTTTCCTTCTACCTTTCTCTCTGGGGCAGGGGCGGCAGGTTTGTATAATTTTTGGTGGTGCCCAGAATGGGTCCAAGTCCTGCCCCCACATGCCTACCTTGTAAGCCGATAAATATATTTTAAAATAATGTAAAAATGTGAGGGCTCTGGGGTGGGGCTGGTGATGAGAGGTTTGGGGTTTAGGAGGGGCTCAAGCAGAGGGTTGCGTAGGAGGTGAGGGCTGTGGGATGGGGCTGGTGATGAGGGGTTCATGACACACGAGGGAGCTCAGGACAGGGGCAGAGGGTTGGGGTGTGGGAGGGTGAGGGCTCTTGCCGGGGGTGCAGGCTCTGGGGTGGGGCAGGTCCAGGGATGAGGAGTTTGGGGTACAGGCTGTTACCTCAAGGGGAATAAGGCAACGCTTCAGAAAGGAAAACTTTAGAAATGGTAGAGGGGATATAAAGGGAAAGCCCCTTTTCTTAGAAGAGCAGATTTGGCTCCCTTTCGTGTCTGTCACCGGTGGATTTAGCTTACAATAAAGGTGTTCTTCCCTCCCTGTGCGATGTAATAAAAATGAAGAAAAGACAAGGTAATATGGTGCAAACAAAGGTAAGTGTATTAAGGGTAAAGGTACAGAAAACTGGGAAAAATGGGGGGAAAGAAACACAAACTTAACCACACAGTGATTTAGTGACTGGCTTTAGGAGCGTGAAGCTCAGACTCACAAAACCACCCTTGGCATTTAGAAAAACAATAAACAAAACCCCAATACAGAAACCTTTCCTATGATTTAGGTGCAGTGGACACTATGAATGGATGCGAGGCACAGGACCTTTTTCTCTTCGGCTAATTGGAAGCCTGTGAGGAGGGCCACTGGGGAGTCCTGATGACTGCTGGATTTTGTCGCAGGCGGAGAGAGGCTCTGGGATGATGGACACCAGGAAGAAGGACCCTCCACAGGTAAGATGGATTTGGTTCGCTTTGGCGGGGATAGTGATGATGGGCCTCTCCTTTCTCAGCCTTGCTGCGGGATAGATGGTACTCTTCTCTCTAGCTCTGGAGTGTTGGGCAGACCTGACCATGCACGTGCTGCGCTGGAATGGACAGCCCCGTGCAGGCGCTGAGCAAGATCTTATATAATCTCTAACACGGGAAAAGTTTTGAGGGAATCGAATATTGGGGGTTGGCTCTGGTGGGAAAAGCTGGTTGAGTCCGGTTTGAGCCAAAGGACTCCAGTGTCTAAGTTGTAAACAAGTTCGCTTACAAAGATGGAGTCCGAGGGTCATAGTTCATATACTCCATATTAGATTCTTTTAAAGCCAGTGATTTACTTAACATTACCTCAAGATACATTATTAAAACAACTAATTAAACATATTAAACAGTACCAACATTTCTTTACTTCTTTATACCTAACAAGGCAGGCTCCCCACAGCCACACATTCACCTTGCACCACTGTCACTGCATGTGCTCCTAGGGCCCCTCTCAGGTCCAGGAAGCCCCCTCACCTCCCCTGTGGTTGGTGCCGGGGGGCGGGGAAGGGGGCTGCCATCACATGTGTGCCTCCTCCCCTGCTGCTGCCCCTCACTGTAACCTCACTGGGGTGGGGAATGGAGCTGCCCCTTGCCCAGGGTAGGGCAGAAGCAGTTACTATGGGCGGGGTGGCCCCCTGTGCTGGTGGAGGGTCTCGCTGGAAAAGGGAAGGGTCTGTCCATCCAAGGCAGAAGGCCGTGGCCAGCCTGGGTCAGCCTGCCCTGGTGCTAGCGGTTGGGGGGTGATAGGACCCTGTGGCAGCAGTTGATGCCGGGAGCCAGAAGAGTGGAGCGCACCATGGAGCTGCAGGGGGCAGCCACCCGCTGCCCAGGGGAGGCATGCAGGCGTGGCAGGCAGGGCAGGGGAGAGACCCAGCCCTGAACATTGGTGGAGCCGGGTCCCCGTCCCCTGAATATTGCTGGAGAATGGGCACCATGGGCCCATATAACTCGCCACCCCTGCTCTGGGGAAATTACATTTTGTGTCAGCTTTGGAGGCCCCTTGTTCCATGCTTTGTTTAAAGCACACGGTTACACTCTAGTACCAAAACATTCTAGCCCTGGTTGTAGAATAGAACATCCTAAACACAGGATCTGGTCAAATCTCCTGCTTGCTGGAGTGCCTCTATCCTGGAACTCACTGCTATGGCTTTGCTAGCCATTTGTGTGTGTGTATTGACATCCAGTACAGTACTATAGCTGATTGTCTAATCAGTGGGTATTGATCTCTTCCATAGTGGTATCTCCTCCCCTTCCAGCCATCTTTCCCATCTGATGGCTGGAAGATGGGAGTTGGCTGATGTGATAGCAGAGCGCTGATTCACTGGCATGGCGCCTCCTGCTGGTCAGTCCAGGAATTAGCTTATTCAGCTCAGGAGCTCCTTCTTCTGGCCAGTTTCTCCTGCCCTTACCTGCCCCCTGCAGTCCCTTTATCTCCACCACATGTCGGCCCCACATCCCTCCCGGACCACGGTGCCCCTCACCCAGTGAACCCCACTCCTCTGAGCCCACCTCGCCTCAGTGACCCACTGCCAGTCCTCATCCAGCCCCTTTACTCAGGGGAAAATTGCAGTCTGCAATGGTCACTCATCATTGGCTAGGAGGTTGGACCTGTTGCCTTTCCCCTGAAGCCCTAGTACTTCCTAAGGCCTTCCTGTCAGGCCTCAGGTCCCCAGCTCAGCCTCCCCCTCCCCCAGCACTGCTCTTCCAAGGCACCCCAGTCCTTCTCACACCAAGGCTGGAGTGAGACTGCCTGCCTCCTGGTGCACAGCCCTTTTTATAGCAGCCCTACAGGGCCTGGATTGGCTGCTACCTGCCTTCGCCTGATTGGCTCCTCGGGGCAGCCCTTTCGCAGAGCTGGTTATAACCCATTTTTCCCCAGAGCGGGGTGCTCGCCCTGCTACACAGAGCCATTGGCCATTATCTTTGAAAACTCATGGTGATCGGTGGAGGTCCTGGATGATTAGAAAAAGGAAAATAAAGTGCCCATCTTTTAAAAAGAGAAGAGGGAGAATGTGGGGAACTACAGACTGGTAAGCCTCACCTCAGTCCCTGGAAATATCATGGAGCCGGTCTTCAAGGAATCCATTTTGAAGCACTTGGAGGAGAGGAAGATGATCAGGAACAGTCAACATGGATTCACCAAGGGCAAGTCATGCCTGACCAACCTGATTGCCTTCTGTGACGAGATAACTGGCTCTGTGGATATGGGGAAAGCGGTGGATGTGATATACCTTGACTTTGGCAAAGCTTTTGATACGATCTCCCACAGTGTTCTTGCCAGCAAGTTAAAGAAGTATGGATTGGATGAATGGACTATAAGGTGGATAGAAAGCTGGCTAGATTGTCGGGCTCAACGGGTAGTAATCAATGGCTCGATGTCTAGTTGGCAGCCGGTACCAAGCGGAGTGCCCCAAGGGTCAGTCCTGGGGCTGGTTTTGTTCAACATCTTTATTAATCATCTGGATGATGGGATGGATTGCACTCTCAGCAAGTTCATGGATGACAGTAAGCTGGAGGGAGAGGTAGATAACCTGGGGGATAAGGATAGGGTCCAGAGTGACGTAGACAAATTGGAGGATTGGGCCAAAAGAAATCTGATGAGGTTCAACAAGGACAAGTGCAGAGTCCTGCATTTAGGACGGAAGAATTCCATGCACTGCTACAGGCTGGAGACTGACTGGCTAAGTGGCAATTCTGCAGAAAAGGACCTGGGGATTACAGTGGATGAGAAACTGGAATAGAGTCAACAGTGTTCCCTTGTTGCCAAGAAGGCTAACGGCATATTGGGCTGCATTAGTAGGAGCACTGCCAGCAGATCGAGGGAAGTGATTATTCCCCTCTATTCGGCACTGGTGAGGCCACAGCTGGAGTATTGCACCCAGTTTTGGGTCCCCCACTACAGATAGGATGTGGACAAATTGGAGAGAGTCCAGCAGAGGGCAACGAAAATTATTAAGGTCTGGGGCACATGACTTATGAGGAGAGGCTGAGGGAACTGGGCTTATTTAGTCTGCAGAAAAGAAGAGTGAGGGGGGATTTGATAGCAGCCTTCAACTACCTGAAGGGGGGTTCCAAAGAGGATGGAGTTAGGCTGTTCTCAGTGGTGGCAGATGACAGAACAAGGAGCAATGGTCTGACGTTGCAGTGGGGGAGGCCTAGATTGGATATTAGGAAAAACTATTTCACGAGGAGGATGGTGAAGCACTGGAATTGGTTATATAGGGAGGTGGTAGAATCACCAGCCTCAGAGGTTTCTAAGGCCTGGCTTGACAAAGCTCTGGCTGGGATGATTTAGCTGGGGTTGGTCCTGCCTTGAGCAGGGGGTTGGACTAGATGACCTCCTGAGGTCTCTTCCAACCCTAATCTTCTATGATTCTATTATCTAACTGGACTCGAGGTAGGTTCCCTCCCAAAAATGGGAAAGGTTGGGTAGTTACAACTCCCTGACACTTGTTTAGGACCTGTGTATTACACAATTGCCTTCACTCTCCAGCAGATACGATAGGTATGTACAGCAGGTCTCTTAAAAACAAACAAATGGCATCTGGCTATGGGGCCACCTATTGAGGAGATATTGTGGAGGATGACTTTTCTCATTAAAAGGAGGACAGCATGCATCATCTGGCAAGACTAGGACCATTTGGTCTTTCCTTTTAGACTAGAAGACATGCAAATTCAGCTTCTGTGTCAATCTACTTACTCTTTCCTTCAGCCTCACTGCAGGAAATCTCCCCTCCTTTTCCTCCTCCAGGGCAAAAGGTGCAATTTGACTCCTTGTTGAGTCTTGGATGCTCCCCAGCTTGAGAACTAAAAGATTAGGGGGCTAAAGACCTATCCATTTTGTCTGGCTCTTCCAAGGAATTACTATTTGCCTACTTATCTGATTACACAGAAAATTCTAAGTGATATGAATTCAAGTACAATCATGTATATTTCTCCTTTGAAATAAACCTGCTGGGCTGTGTTCTAGCCATCAGGAACTGAACAGGCTCCATTCAAGTACATTTCAAGTACATTTTGTGAAACATTCAGAGGACAAATTCACAGACAGCTGATTACCGTGACCTGCTCTGCTCATCATCAGATCAGCAACTGGGCTGGAGATTCTTACACCCTCCACATGTCAACCAGACTTACAATAAACTAGAAGTGGTATCTTTGATCATACAGCAAACATGCCCTAATGATTCAAAATATCAAACTAGGGAAACAGATTTTGGCTCATCTTGTGCCCCCAGAAAGGGATGCAAGGTAGGGGCACTGAGAACTTGCCCTACACTGGCTATTTGAATCTCACAGTTAGGCAGGATATGGATGCAGCTTACTTTTCTTTTCCCCTCTCCCCCTCCCCATGAAGGGGGCTGCAGAGCTGTGCTGGGATACCAGGTCATGTATGCTGCAGTAGGTATAGGGCTGGCACAGGTTACACACTGGAGCAGGGGAGAACTGGAGTCTGCTTCCCAAACTGCTCCTGGCTTAGCATAGTGACACATTACCCCATACACAGGGCTTTTGGCAAAGCCACAACTTGTCCTTAGTTAGAGGTGGAAAAACCTATTGGATCAAATCTATGTCCCTGCAAATGCAACTGATTATCCCGGATAGAGAACATAAGTGTCAGATATCAAGACTGACAGTACATTTAATCTTACTTAAAAGAGCAAGGGGAAAGTGCTACAGCTTTTCAAACAATAAATCTGGATTTTGATATGTTTTTGAGCTTAATTTCCAAATTTCATCTCATCTTGGCTAGTTTAGCAAACCTGCCTAGTGTTGACTGTATCGGATATAATGAAGTTGTTGCTGTGAATTATTCTTTGATGCATTTTACATCAGTGTATTTATGGCCTCTCACTCATAACATGAGGATTCTTGATGTGTGTGTGAATGAATTTGGTGGACAGCTGCAGAAAAGAGGTCAAAAGCAGGCTGGAAGGTGGCATAATGTTATGGAACAGTGTGAACTGTATCATTCATTCCCATACCCAGATTTTTGTCCAGCAGTTTGAAGGGGACACTTAAAGGGACAGAAGTTCATGTGGTGGCTCACGAAAGAAATTTCTTGCTCGCTCCTTTGTATTGGATATTAGGATTAGATGTCATGTTCTGCAGGAACTCTCAAGCTTGTCACTAGAGCTGTATGACTAACTGATTTTTTGTTTGTCAGTTCCAAAAAATTCAGGGAGGGGAAGAGATTTGGTTCAGGGCAAACTGAAACTGAATTTCTTCAGCAAATCCAAAAGGTTGGAGAGGTCATGTGTCTGGTCAAATGAAACATTTCGTCTCAATTTTAGGTGTTTTAAGTCTTTTGTTTAATAAAAACAAGGAAATGAAGGACTAAATTCAGAAACACAAGGTGGTGGGCACCCTCTTTTGCCCGATAGTCCAGTGGCTGGGCCTTTACCTGGGAGATCTGGATTTGAAGTCCTGTTCTGGAGCATGGACTTGAACACAGGTCTGCACACTTCCGGGTAATTGTCTTAATCACCAGGTTCTTTTGGTGGGAGAGGGGAAAGGTGGCCTTTCGATTTCTCCTGTTAGTACATAGATCTGGCAATCTTTCCTCATGGTAGTGACACAGTAAGCTCTACCTGTAGAAAGAGACATACAGATGTTGTGCAGAGGTCAGTTCCCCATTGAAGACACTGTGGAGCACAAGTTCAAGTGTTGCAGATTCCTTCGCTAAAAGATATCCTCTTGACTTTAGGAGGTTAATAGTTTATATGGAAATATTGTGAGCAAGCAATGCATATTATGAAAGAGCATGTATCACAAAGATCTAATCAGATTGTATAACTGAGAGACATCTTTCCTTATGTCAACAATTACATCTCACACAAGGATAAAATTTACTCCAAAATATGAAACAGCAAAATAATTTTCATAATGACATAGAAAGTACACTTCTAAAGATTGCAGGTAATGCCAGGCTGGGAGGCATTGCAAATGCTTTAAAATTAAATAGGATAGGATTAAAATTGCAAATGATCTGGACAAACTGGAGAAATGGTCTGAAGTAAATTGGATGAAACTGAGTAAGGACAAATGCAAAGTACTCCACTTAGGAAGAACAATCAATTGCTCACATACAAAATGGGAAATGACTGTCTAGAAAGAAGTACTACAGAAAGCGATCTGGGGATTATAGTGGATCATAAGCTAAATGAGTCAACAGCGTAACACTGTTGCTGAATAAGTGACCAGCATTCTGGGACGCATCAGCATGAGTGTTGTAAGCAAGAGGAGAAGTAATCTTTCCACTCTACTCCGTGCTGATAAGGCCTCAACTGGAATATTGTGTCCAGTTCTGGGTGCCATATTTCAGGAAAGATGTGGGAAAATTGGAGAAAGTCTAGAGGAGAGCAACAAAAAATGATTAAAGGACTAGAAAATGACTTATGAGGAAAGGTTGAAAAAAGGCTTTGTTTAGTTTGGAGAAGAGAAGACTGAAGGGGCAAAACAGCTTTCAAGTATATAAAAGGTTGTTATGAGGAGGAAGGTGAAAAATTGTTCTTAATCTTTGAGGATAGGACAAGAAGCATGGCCTTAAATTGCAGCAAAGGAGGTTTAGGTTGGACATTAGGAAAAATTTCCTAACTGTCTAACCTGTTCTTAAAAAGCTTCATGACAGATTCCACAACCTTCCTAAGCAATTTGTTCCAGTCCTTAACCACTTGACAAACAGCTGTCACGAATGGCATATTCTTACTTTGCCCTGCCTTGAATGCAGGGGACTAGACTAGATGACCTATCAAAGTCCCTTCCAGTCCTATACTTCTATGACTCTATATGCAAAGTTGCTTATGCTATTCCTTCAGAGGCTGCTGGTGGTCTTGAAAATGCCATTTCTCTAAGGGAGAGGATCATTAGATGAAAGACATTGTCAGAGGAGGGATTCCCAGAGTTGGGGAAGGGGTCCCAAGTCCCAGCCACTGGCCACAACACAAACACCAGCTCCCTCCTAGAGTTAACTCCTGGAACAAGTACAACATCTAACAATAGAATAACGCTTTTATCTAATCCAGGCAAAGCCGGGAGTAGATCTAGGTCAGGATCTCTGGCAGGAGTTGCATGGACTCCCTTGCTTCTGATGCTCCTAGATCAGTGATGGGCAACCTGTGGCCCACGGGCTGCACATGGCCCGTCAAGGTAATCCTCTGGCGGGCTGCAAGACAGTTTGTTTACAATGACTGTCCGCAGGCACAGCCGCCCGCAGCTTCCAGTGGCCGTGGTTTGCCATTCCCGGCCAATGGGAGCTGTGGGAAGCGGCACAGGCCACAGGGAAGTGCTGGCTGCTGCTTCCCAGAGCTCCCATTGGCTGGGAACAGCAAACCACGGCCACTGGAAGCTGTGGGCGGCCATGCCTGCAGACAGTCTGTGCAAACAAACTGTCTCGTGGCCCACCAGTGGATTACCCTGACGGGCCTCATACAGCCTGTGGACCACCGGTTGCCCACCACTGCCCTAGATAGATACGCACAGGCTCTCTGCCCTGCACTCTGCTGCTGCTGTGTGCTCATCTGGCAGGTCTTTCTGTGTGGTCAGTCTCAGCTGTCCTGTCATCTTCAGGCTGTGCACTTGTAAGAGTCCCCTTTTGCAAGCACCAATGCAGCAGCTGGTTCTTCCACCAAGCAACTTCTAGTTCAGACTCTGTCTCTGCCCCTCCAGCTCAGGGCTGCCGCCGCTCCGTCTCTTTCTTTGATCTTTCTCCAAATCCTCCTAGGCTCAGCCCCCATCTCTGCTCATTGGCTCAACCTCCTCCCATCACCCTAGTGGTCTGTAGTTTATTCTGTGTCCTTGCTTTGGAGTGGCACTCCCCACTGCATCCACAGCCAATCTGGATTTTACAGAATAGCAAGGAGTAGCTCTGCCCATTTCCACAGTTGCAAATAATAAGGGTGCAAAGAAAACATCTTTGAACTATGTGGTTTTTAGAAGTAAGTTAAGTGGTCTAAATTCTTATCTCAATTACACCTGTACAATCTCTAATAAGGATGAAATCGATGGGTATAAATGAAGGTTGAATGTAACTTTCTGCTCCATGTACTTTCTAATAAGGGGGCAACATTTCATGAAATGTTAAAACTTCTCATTTTTGTCTGTTTTTTCTCTGTTCAGAAATCTGCCTGCCAGAGTTTAGGTTGTGTCTGAATTTTGGGTATATCTGAACTGTATGTGATTTAAAGGAGTGTTGTTATAGTCATGTTGGTCCCAGGATATTAGAGAGACGAGGTGGGTGAGGTAATATTTTATTGGACCAACTTCTGTTGGTGAGATAAGCTTTTGAGCTACATGGAGCTCTTCTTCAGGTCCGGAAAAGGTAATAAGGCACAGCTAAATACAAGATCTAACAGGAAGTTTAACATAAGTAGTTAGCACATATTCTAAGGGAACATGAAAGGTGAAGTGGCCTGTTAACACCCCTGTAGTCATAGGACAAGAAGGGGGGTTAGTGAGTTACAAATTGTAAGACCATAAAGGCCTTTATTAAGATCATGACTTTTAGTGTTTCTAGCAAAGTTATGAATTTAAGCGCCCAGGTTCAGCTTTGGAAAGAGTTGTGCAGGTTTTCTCTGAGGATGAGTACTGAGAGGTCAGATATAGAGTGATCGCTTTGTGAAAAGTGTTCACCCACAGATGATATGGTGTTTTTGTCTTTTATTATTATTTATTTATTTATTATTCCCTATAACTCAGTGATAAAGTTAGTAGGATCACTTTGTATGTTTAACTCTCTCCATGCAGCTGCAATATCATACAGTCGATTAAGCCTTATGACACAATACATTTTGGTGGGTTCAGCTTAAAAACTACTCACATTGGCTTCTCAGCGCATACCCTTGAACATATCTGCTTCTTAATATCAAACAAAAACCTTGTTATATTTGTCACAGATCAGTAATACATTGCAGCATAGTTGAATGTAAAATAGAAGAAAAAGGTAAAAGAGTAAGCTACCTCACAACTTACCAAGAAGTTCTGGTTAAGCCTAGCTTGTTAGCTGTTGTAGTTACTCAACCTGTGTAAAACACAAACAGCAACTACTATTAGACCTAAGGCTTTAATACATGTCTAAGTTATGCTAAGATTATGGCCTGTGTATAAATGTGCATGACATTAAGAGGTGCCATATTTTCTGTATTGTCACAACTAGAACTGGGGGTGGGTGAGAACATGGGTTTCATGGCCTGCAAAAATTGGAGATTTTAAGAACTTTTACCATTCCACATCATGACAAACGTAAGACCTTCCAACAAATTTTGGAAAGATCTTGCACCCCACTCCAGTTTCTCTGGCCCAGTGAATATTTATATAAAATGGAACAGCTCCAACAGGAGTGACTGAGAAAGACCTGCCCCAGAATAGCCAGGTGGTCAGGGCACTGACCTGGGAGCTGCAGATTCAAGTCTCTACTCTGAATCAGGTAGATCAGAGACTAGACTCTGCACCTCTCTTTTCCCAGGTGAGCACCCTAACCAGGGGGGCAATTGGCTATTCTGGGTAGGGTTGCCAGTTTTGGTTGGATGTATTCCTGAAGGTTTCATCACATGGCATAATCTTTAATTACTGGAAACTCCAGGTAACCCTAATTGGGGGGTTGGGCCAATCTCTCTCATCTTGACCACGAATTCCATCATGGACCTGAGAAACCTTCCTGATGAAAGTTTGTCAACCATTTCAGTTCCTACAAAAAGTTTCAGTTCTGACAAATTGGCATCTTCTGATGAAAAGTCATTTTGTCAAAAAATTCTTGATCAGTTCTAGTTACTATATGATACTATTTTGAAACAGGGACAGTCTGGTTTTTGCATACTATCCATCAAGGAGCATGTGCATTTCCAAACAAATAGTGGTAACTCTCGTGAATGCATCTCTACATCAGCTTTCTCAAGGGGAAACAGGTTCCCCTCAATTTGTATGCCTGCTTGTGGCTGGATCTGGGAGTTAGCTCTCACCCCATCTGGCATACCTTTCTGTTAGTTGCTCACATTGCAGCCCCTCTTTCTATAACTCAGGGTTCTCCCTCTTCATGATTTAGCCCTCTGACCAGGTCACTTTATAGTCCTTTCCTTCCAGAGTAACGAAGTCCCACCAGACAAGCTGTCTGGACATTGTCCCAGATGGCCTTCGATTTCACAGGTCCTGTGGCACGTCCCAGTGGCTGGTAGGGGAACCTGGGCCCACCCACTATTCCAGGTTCCAGCTCAGGGACCCTACGACTAGTAACCTGGGTCTGAGACTGAGCAGACCTTGTTGCTGTTTCCCTGAGCTCCTTCCTACCCCACCCCTCTCTCTGTTTACCAATCTCTGGAGTTGCCCTCAGAATTTCCTCCACTCCCCAAGGCTATTTTACCCCTCTAAGTCTCTTGTAAGATGCCCTTGTCCTGGGAAGGGCCCCAGGGCTTATTCTCCCTCTGGATCACCTCCTTGTCCCTGTCCTTTCCCTCAAGCGAGTGAGTACAGATCTTATTTCTGCAGATTCTTCCTGGTTTATAATCCTATCCCAGCTTCTCCTCCAGCTGGTCTTCATCTATAGTTAGGCTTTATCAATCCCTGGCTTCCCACCAGGTGCAGCATAAACAGTTAATTGGTCCCTTGTGACCCATATTAATCCACTCAGAGCTTGTGTGGGGTGGATAGAATTCTTGTGAACAAGCAATTGCAATTTTGCAAACATTTGTAAAGCAAAGAAAAGGCATCATGAATACCACTGGAGCACATTTTTGGTGGTTTTTTGAACAAATGTTTAAATACTTTCAGTATTTGTCCAGCTTTACTCATTCTGAACTCTAAGCCATTTAGCTGAAAGAGGGCTGTTATTAAATAATGGGTGTAAAGAATTTTCAGATGTTGTCCCTAAACTAAGGGTCAGATTGTAGAATCCTTACTCATGTTGGTGAGTATTTAATCCTGCAAGTAATCCCATTGATTTAATTGGGATTTTTCATCTGAGTAACTATTCACCAGCACAAGTTCAACAGTTTAGCCCTATGTATTAATAGTTCTAATAAAGCAAATATACAAAAGAACATGTTACTCGTTTGGATTTTTCTTATGGAAGCAGAGGTAAATACGGCCTTTTTAATAGTGGGTTTTTTGGAGACCTCCATTATAGACAGGCTTTGAAATTCTGATTAATAAATGGCATGGACCTCAATTTAGAATGTTAAGTAATAGCCAAGGGCTATGACAGGCCAGGAGGAGCTGACAGAAGAGTTTCCATTTCTATTATTTAGATGAAAGCTAGCTTGTTACTAGGTATTTTTATTGTACCATAGCACACACAACCTGAAAAGCAAAACAATTGGAACTCTGGGTTCCTGCATATTTAATTCTAAACTACAGACTTTTGAATGAACTTAAAAATGTCCCCCAAAATCACTGATTATATTTTTTAAAATTTCCTCCCTATTTCAGAGTCCTGTAGTGTCTTACTTACAGAACTGATTTGTAGGGGTGGAGGGACAAGTAATTACAGGTCTCAGCTCACAGAAAGAGGAAGCCATTGTTTCTAGATTTAACTTACATTGCACTTCATTGTATCTCCCAGTAACCAGAAGATGGTAACACATCACCATGATAAGAGTGGAAATATACAACAGAAACAGTAGTGGGAATGTTCAGACATGCTGGCAATGAGGCTGTGCTATTAAGCTCTTCTTGTAGGAATAGTGCCAGAGTGCTTGAAAAAAGATGTTTATAAAATGCCAGTTTGAAGGCATTATGAATATTTTGCTTTGGTCACATATCACTTTTCATTTTTTATTTTTGTTAGGTGATACATGTTTATGAGCAGTTTTAGGGACTGACTTGTAAAGCAGTGAATATATGACTAGTTGAAATATTAAAGGAGGTCTTCATTAAGCTGTGCAAATTAATCATGTTGTAACAAAACCTGAAACCAGGGAAAACTTTATTACAAACCTGAAAGTCAGGCCAATTTTACCAAATAGTTCCTTCAGTTTCACAAACTTTATGGTGAACCAGAGATGAGTTTAGAATGAACCTGTGCTGATTTATAGTTTCATGTTCAGCTCCATTTAGTTTTGACTCCAAACCAGGCAAAACTTGGCAGTTTCAGTTGGCACTAGTTTGAGATGACAAAATTAATTCCATGTGTGGATTCATGTTGCCAGAGGAGAATATTCGCACCCCTTTTGGGCCCTTCTAATGAGAGGGTTCGATGTCTAGTGTCATTTCACACTCACTATTGAATTAATTTTTTTCATTATTCATAAATCCTTAGAATTAAAACTGAAAGTAAAGATGAAATTTAAAATAATATTCTACGTGGGTGCAAACAATCCAATTTCATTAGCTCATCTGTTATAGGAGACTCTTCTTTTCTTGTTTTAATTTTTGTTTTTTCCACAATTGAAGAAATTTGTCAAGCCAACCACAAACTCTATTAAACTATTCTTACTATTGTAAAATCAATTATCTAGTATGCACATAATTGGTGGGTCCTCCTCTGAGAATGTAGGAAGCTGGTACTGCATCAGAAATGAGATGCTAAATGAAGGCTTTTGTATATATGATTGGATTTCAGTGTTTTAGCAAGGAGGTTATTAGCTTGTCACCGTTTATTATTTGTCACAGAAAGATATATGTCTAGTTATTGTTATTAATCAGTGGCTCAGGACTTCGTGGTTGTCACTATGCTGCACACCTTGGATGCTCAAACTTTATGGTGATTGTGTGGCGTTAACCCAGACCTTGCTGGTCTAAAGTCCAAACCCCTAATACCTGAGTTAAAGGACATGCTTACAAAACTGTTAGTAGTACAGGGCAGTAGTATATACAATTAACTAATTCTGATTCCATACAAGAGAGAGCAGTACTACATACTAATGAAAGAATTACAATACTATTTTTAACGGGAACAAAAGAATGGCCATACTGGATCAGATGAGAGGTCCAGCTAGCTCAGTATCCTGTCTTCTGACCATGGCCAATGTCAGGTGCCCCAGAGGGAATCAACAGAACAGATAATCATCAAGTGATCCATCCGCTGTTGCACATTCCTAGCTTCTGGCAAACAGAGGCTAGGGGCACCATTCCTGCTCATCCCAGCTAGTAACCATTGATGGACCTATCCCCCATGAATTTATCTAGTTCTTTTTTGAACCGTGTTATAGTCTTGGCTTTCACAACATCCTCTGGCAAAGAGTTCCACAGGTTGACTGTACACCGTGTGAAGAAATACCTCCTTTGTTTTGTTTTAAACCTGCTACCTATTAATTTCATTTTGATGACCCCTAGTTTCTGTGTTATGAGGAGGAGTAAATAACACTTCCTTATTTACTTTCTCCACACCAGTCATGATTTTATAGACCTCTATCATATCCCCCCTTAGATGTCTCTTTTCCAAGCTGAAAAGTCCCAGTTTTATTAATCTCTCCTTATACGGAAGCTGTTCCATACTCCTAATAATTTTTGTTGCCATTTTCTGAACCTTTTCCAATCCCAATATATCTTTTTTGAGATGGGGTGACCAGATCTGGACACAGTAGTCAAGAAGTGGGTGTACCATGGATATATACAGAGGCAATATGATAGTTTCTGTCTTATTATCCATCCCTTTCTTAATGGTTCCCAACATTCTGTTAGCTTCGTTGACTGTTGCTGCACATTGAGTGGATGTTTTCAGAGAACTATCCACAATGTCTCAAAGTGGCAATAGCTAATCTAGACTCCATCATTTTATATGTATAGTTGGGATTATGTTTTGCAATGTGCATTACTTTGCATTTATCAACATTGAATTTCATCTGCAATTTTGTTGCCCAGTTACCCAGTTTTGTGAGATTCCTTTGTAGCTCTTTGCAGTCTGCTTTGGACTTAACTATCTTTTGTATCATCTGCAAGTTTTGCCACCTCACTGTTTACCTCTTTTTCCAGATCATTTATGTATATGTTGAATAGGAATGATCCCTATACAGAACCCTGGGGAACATCACTATTTATCTCTCTCCATTCTGAAAACTGACTGTTTATTCCTACCCTTTCTTTCCTATCTTTTAACCAGTTACTGATTCGTGAGAGGACCCTCCCTCTTATCCCATGAGAGTGTACTTTGTTTAAGAGCCTTTGGTGAGGGACCTTGTCAAAGGGTTTCTGAAAATCAAAGTACGCTATATCCACAGGATCCCACTTGTCCACATGCTTGTTGATCCCCTGAAAGAATTCTAGTAAATGGTGAGGCATGATTTCCCTTTACAAAAACCATGTTGACTCTTCCCCAACAAATTATGTTCATCTATGTGTCTGACAATTCTGTTCTTTACTATTAGTTTCAACCGGTTTGCCTGGTACTGAAGTTAGACTTACTGGCCTATAATTGCTGGGATCATCGCTAGAGCCCTTTTCAAAATTGAAGTCACATTAGTTATCTTCCAGTTATTTGGTACAGAAGCTGATTTAAATGATAGGTTGCAAACCACAGTTAGTAGTTCTGCAATTTCACATTTGAGTTCCCTCAGAACTCTTGGGTGATATTTCAAAGCAGTCATACCTGGATCTGGTTATGTGACATCCCCATCCCCATGTGGCCCTGCAGCCCCCTTCCCATTCAGCCCCGGATCAGTCCTGTCACCCCACTGGCTCCTGAGCCCGTGCTCCAGTCTATCCCCCCCAGCCCTTCTGAACAACAGTCTGTGACCCCCCAGCAGCTCCATGTGCCCCACTCTGTGTGTCCTAACCTGGCTCCACAGGTAAGGTGCTCTGATGAATGCAGCGGGCTGCTGGCTATTCTGGTACCACAGCAGACTCTGGTGGGTGAATGGCAGAACTGCAGCATTTCTCCAGCAGAATGTGTTTTCTGCGGGGGGAAAAATTCTGTGCCAGACATGAATTCTGTGCCTGAGCAGTGGTTCAGAATTCCCCCAGGAGTTCAAGGGCAAAAGGGAACTTAAATCATCTACTCTGACTTCCTGCATATCACAGCCTATTATATTTCACCCAGTTACCTCTGTACTGAGCTCAAAAACTTGTGTTTGGCTTATGCATATCATCCAGAAAGGCATTCAGTTTTGATTTGAAGACCTCAAGGAATGAAGAATCTACCACTTCCTTTAATAGTTTGTTTCAGTAGTTAATGACTTACTGTTAATGTGTACCTTATTTCTTATTTGAAATTGTCTGGCTTCAGCTTCCAGCCATTGGTTTTTTATGCCATTTCTCTGCTAGATTAAAGAGTCCTTTGTTTTGATTTATGCCTCTTTATTCCATGCAAAGCATAGACCCTTCACCATTGCCTTCCATCTTTGACAGTCTCTTGCTGCAAGCTTCTTCCCATGCCATTTTGATGGTTTTCAATTCTGCTTCTATTGTGCATTTCCATGTTGTCCCTCATTGCCCTCTTGCCCTAGGGGGTTCCAGTCCAATGCCTGTCTTATGATGTTCGGGTCCTTCCTCCATGTATATCCTAACCATCTCCATTTTTGTTCCATGATGTCCTGTTTCACCCTCCTCCAGAGTTCTTTGTTCTTTGTTTTTTCTGGCTATCTGATATTGCAGAATTGTCTGAGGCACCTGTTTAGGAAAGTGTGGAGTTTATTGACGTCTTAATAAATCCCCACATTTCAGCACCATATAATAAGACTGATTTTACAATGGTGTTAAATAGGCAAAGTTTCATTTGAAGGGCAAAATTTCTGTTTCTCCAGATTGGCTTTATAGTTATGAAGGTACGCTTGGCTTTTGCTATTCTGACTTTAATGTCTTTGTCTGTTCCACCTGTCATACTTACAATGCTGCCAAAATATGTGAAATATCAGACCACTTCTATGTCAGCCCCAGAAAGTGTTATTGGTGGTGTCCTCCAAGTAATTGGAGATATGAATCCTAAAGTAGGGAGCAATAACACTGGCAGGGAAGTAATTATGGGGAAACAAGGCACTGTGAAATGTTTGCTGATTTTTGTGGAATGATGTGCTGGGAATTGATGTCAGGCTGACCTGCCTCTAGTTACCTGGGTCATCCTGCTTGAACTTTTAGAACATTAGCACTCTTGCCGTCTTCTAGAATGCCCTCAGTATTCCAAGATTTATTGAAACTTAGCATCTTAAGAGAGATCAGGAATGTGGGGAAGGTGAGCTGGTAACAGAAGATGATAGGAAGGCAGAGCTGCTCAATGCCTAGTTTGCTTCAGTCTTCACACAAAAAATAACATGTGACAGGACAACTAATGAAGTTATCATAGACAACAAAGGGGACAGATTAGGATAAGTAAAGAACACATCAGAGATCTTCTGACTAATTTGAATGAATTTAAGTCAATGAGGTCTGATGCCATTCATCCCAGAGTGCTTAAGGAATTAGTTGAAGAAATCTTGGAGCCACTAGCAATAATAATTGCAAACTCATGGATGACAGGAGAGGTTCCACAAGACTAGAGAAGGACTAACATAGTGCCCATCTTTAAAAAGGGGGGAAAGGAGGATTTGGGAAACTATAGACCAGTGAGCCTGACCTCGATACCTGGGAAGCTACTGGAGTAAAGTATAAAACATTCAATTTGCAAATACCTGGAGGCTGAAGGGGTGATCACTAGCAAGCAGCATGAATTTACTAAGAACAAATCATGCCAAATCAGCTTGATTTCCTTCTTTGTCAAGGTAATTGGTTTGGTGAATAGTGGGAATGTGGTAGACATAATATAGCTAGACTTTAGCAAGGCTTTTGACACAGTGCCACAAAACATTCTGATAAGTAGTGGGAGAAATGTGGGCTTAGTAGAATTATCATTAAGTGGATACATAATTGGTTAAAGAACCACAAACAAAGAGTAACTATTAATGGAATGATGTCAGATTGGAAGGAGGTCTTAAGTGGGGTTCCACAGGGATCTGTTTGGGGTTCTGTTTAACATCTTTATTAATGACCTGGATATAGGACTAGAGAGCATATTGATCAAATTTGCAGATGACACAAAGCTGGGGATGGAGGATAGAGCTAAAATTCAAAGGGATCTTGATAAATTGGAGAACTGGACTTTAGACAACAAAATGAAATTCAACAAAGACAAATGTAAGGTGCCACATTTAGGGGAAAAAAAGCCAAATGCACAAATACAGAATGGGGAATAGATAACTGGCTTGGCAGCAGCACTGCTGAGAAGGATCTTGGAGTTGTGCTGGGTCACAACCACGATATAAGTCAACAATGAGATGCTGTTGCAAAAAAAAAGAAAATGCAATTTTGTGCTGCATTAACAAAGGCATAACATGCAGATTATGGGAAGTGATAGTACCACTCTATTTGGCACTGGTTAGGCCTCAGCTGGAGTACTGTGTCCAGTTTTGGTCATCACTGTATAGAAAGTATGTAGAGAAACTGGAAAGGGATGGAATGCAAGTCATATGAGCAAAGGCTGAAGGACCTGGGTATGTTTAGTTTGGAAAGGAGGTGATTAAGTGGGGGCATAATAGTGGTCTTCAAATACTTGAAAGGCTGCCATAAAAAAGTTGGAGAAAAATTGTTCTCTCTTGCCACACAGGCAGGACAAGAGGCATTGGGTTCAAACTACAGCATAGCAGATTTAGATTAAATCAAAGGAAAACTTCCTAAATGTGAGAACAGTAGGATAATGGAACAAACTGCTTAGGGAAGTTGTGAAGCTCCTTCACTGGACATTTTGAAAAAGAGGCTGGATAGCCATCTGTCTTGGATGGTTTAGACACAATAAATCCTGCATCTTGACAGGATGACCCTTGCCTTCCTTTCTAACCCTATGATTCTATGATCAGTGAGACAGAGATCTCCTCAGTCGGCTCTTTTAGGACTCTTTGGTGCAAGAAATCTGGGTCTGCTGATTTTTAAAATGTTTATCCCAAGTAAACATTATTTAACAACCTCCTTGGTTATTAAAGGACTGGAAAGTACTTCATCACCTTCATATGCTATGAGTACATCATCCTGCTTCCTTCCAAATACGGAACAGAAACATTTATTGAACACTTCTGCCTTTTCTGCATCAGTATTAACATTTTTACCATCTCCGTCTACTAATGGGCCTGTACCATTGCTGAGATTTCTTTGGTTCCTAATAAACTTAAACTCCTCATTGTCCTTAGTCCTGCCAGACATGGATTTTTCCCTGATGACTAGCTTCCATTATCAATCTGCTGCGCTCCAGAACTTACAATTTCTAAAGTAAGACACTTTCTTTGCCCCAAGGAATTTACATCATAAGAAGCACCAAGCCAGGACAGAACTTCAGGTGAGGGAGAGTATGTGGTCACTGGTCAGGAGAACAAGCCTGGGAAAAATTCTGCATGAAGTGTGAGGGAGGAATTTGAAAGAGGATGATGCCAGAAGACTTAAAAGGGAGAGTGTCATAAACATACAGCTAAGGGTAGCCTAGAATTCCTCCTTACCAGTAAGGGGTTAAGAAGCTCAAATAGCTGGGTTGGCACCTGACCAACAGGACCAATGAGGAAAGAAGATACTTTCAAATCTTGGGAAGGGGGAAGGTTTTGTTTGTGCTCTTTGTTTTGTGTGGGGGTTCTCTCCTGGGACTGAGAGGGGCCAGATGGAATTCCATCTTTTCCAACCCATCCCAATCCAATATTGCAACCAGTACAGGTAAACCAGGCAAGGTGGATTAGTTTATCTTTTGCTTTTCTTGTGCATTTTCCCTGTGCTAAGAGGGAGGTTTATTCCTGTTTTCTATAACTTTAAGGTTTTGCCCAGAGGGGAATTCTCTGTGTTTTGAATCTGAATACCCTGTAAAGTATTTTCCATCCTGATTTTACAGAGATGATTTTTACCATTTTTTTTAAATAAAATCCTTCTTTTAAGAATCTGACTGATTTTTCCATTGTTCCAATACCCAGGGGTTTGGGTCTTTGATCATTTTGTAACCAATTGGTTAGGATATTATTCTCAAGCCTCCCCAGGAAAGGGGTTGTAAGGGCTTGGGGGGATTGCTGGGGGAAGAGGAACTCTAAGTGGTCCTTTTCCCTGGTTCTTTGTTAAATCACATGGTGGTGGCAGCGTTACTTAAACCAAAGGTACAAGGGAGAATTTGTGCCTGGGGAGTTTTTAACCTAAGCTGGTAGAAATAAACTTGGGGGGGGTCTTTCATGTGGGTCCCCACGTCTGTACCCTAGAGTTCAGGGTGGGGAGAAAACCCTGACAGAGAGGATTTTTCATATGGCTTTAATCACACGTGTTTTCTTTTCATTGAATTGAAACTCAATATTTGCTTTACCTAAGTGGCAGATCACAGTGGGCTACTTATTTTTCTTATGTGTATAACTATTTATGGCCCTAATCCATGGGTACTCTACATGCCAGAAAGAGGCCCAAAAAGCTGTGAGTAGTTTCAGTTGTGTATAGCACCAGAGATGTGGAGCTCTGTACTGTGTGTGGAGGATTAGGGGCAATCTAAAGATGAGGAGAATTGATGTTTACACTAGGTGAGTCTACCGTGGGTTTTTGTTTGTTTGTTTGTTTTGACAAGCAGACTGGTGTCCAGACAAAACCTTTATTGTGAACAGGAACTATGTATAGAAATGAGGTAACAGAACTTTCTACTATTCTGTGTAGCTACACCCTCCAATTGCCCTGTCCTGGGCTTTTTATTTTCCTACTTCAAGCAGGAAGTGTCACAGGAAACCAAAGAGTGCATAAAGAGTATACAGGAAATGTGGCATCTCCATGCTTTCTAGAGGACTTACTTGGTAGCATATCTTTTCTGTTTAAGATCCCTTTACTGCATTAAAAAACTATTAAATTGAAGTAATACAAACATTAACAAATAGACTAGAATAACTGAATTACCAGCCCTTCAGGTTGCTTTAACACAACTTTGAATGTGTCTCCATCAGTCTCTTAGGGCATTCCGAAACTGCTTTATTGCAGACCCCCATGAGAAAAGTCCTTATTGTGACAGACTCTTCAGTCTCATGGTCAATAACAGGTTCAGTTTGTGAATTGTTTTTGCCTTGTAAGTCTGCTTTCATTTCACTTATGTTGGCCAAGTTGCCGGGTATCTAGAGCAGATGCTTTTGATTTCTTCTTAAGATTTTTGCCTTTGTCTGTGATAACCTAGTATGAGCAAAGAGATTCTTCTTTGATCACTGTAGCTTTGATGGGCCAGTTCCCATCTTGCCAAATTCTCAGTCTGCTTTTAAGTGCAAAAGAGGTCTTGCTCCCTTCTTATGATGTAAGCAGGATCTGAATGAATTCCTCCCTGACAGCTAGCTGGGAGGTGGAGAGACTTTAGGTGTGTTCATGTAAATACAGTTTGCTCCTGCTGTGCTTAGAGTGATGTTTTGCTCAAAGTAATCAACTTTGGCTGGTGTTGGGTTACAAATCATTTTAGTACTGAATGCAGGGGTAGTGAAATGCTGTTACCAATGTTGTAATTATGGTATGAATAAAAGGGAGCAGAACTGTGCTTAACCTGTCCCAAATGAGGGAGTCACCCTCAGCTGAAAGGACCTCTTTAAGCCAGGGGCTCGAATGCCAGAGTCCTGTGAAAGTAAAAGGGGTGGGGACAGGTGTCCCAGCCAGGAGGTGTGTGGACCCTCCCCAGGCTGGTTTAACCAGTTCCTCCCCACTGTTCAAAGAAAGAGCTAAGTAGGCTTCATTAGGAGCCTCTTTGTTACTTTAAATGTTCAATCAATGCTGAAATCAGTTGTGGTGGGGTAGTGTTTCTGCCCTTCCTGCTAAGAGGTAAAAATCACTGAGAACTGAAATCACTTGAGATGGGGGCAGTGTTTCTGTCCAGCCTGCAAAGAGCTGAAAATTACTAAGAGACCGATGTGCAGAGGTCACGACAGAGAGGCAGGTGGCAGCAGAATGTGACTGACAGTCAGCTGGTGAACAAGTGGCTGGTGAGGCGGTGAGCAGAATGAGCAGCTGGCGAGGCAGCGAGGAACCTTGGCTGGTGGGACAGCCAGCGGAGAGGAGCAGCAGCTGGTGGGGTGGCCAGGTGGCGAGGAGCAGCGGCGGGTGGGGCGGCCAGCCAAAGCTAGTGCTCAGATGCTGGAGCAAGCAAGGTGCCTTCTTCCCTCGTTGGGAGGTGAACTCACAGAGATGCGCCTCTGAACCCTGCGTCCTCGCTGACCAAGGACAATCACTGTGAGTGGGATATGGTGAGGGAGTAGAGAGGGGCACAGAAAAGGAACTTTTGGTTGTAGAACTCAAGAACATGAGGTGGATAACACTGCCTCACACACTCTGGGGTGGGCTTCCTGCTCACCGTTTTATGATTATGAATCCCGCTTGTGGCATTTTCCGTAATTAATCAGCCTCAAGTGTCCATTCCTTCCTCCACAAGGAAACCCCACTGAAATGGCTCAGATTGTTCCCACACCCCCAAATCCTCTTTCATCTCTTTATAACTGTTTTATAAAATGGTGAGGCCTAGATATTCCTGTGGTGGCCTGTGAAAGCTGGGTGCAAAATGCCCACCTGACAAGCAAAGTTAAGATGACCTATAATAGATTGCAGCTCATGAAATGTAACTTTCTCGGCCTTTACACAGCTGCTAATCAAGCCCAGTAGCTCCCAAGGCTTATCCTGAGGGAGTTAAGATATACTCATTAGTGTGTCTAGCTGAATACCCAGGTAGGTCACCTTATAGGACGGCCCCTCTGTCTTTTCCCCTGCTAGAGGTATGCCCAATTTATCCAACAAAGACTGGAAGGAGTCCATCAGTCTCTCACGCTTGTCCGAATCCACCCTGCCTGTGAACAAAAACTAATCTAAATAGTGCATTAGCTGCCATAAACCAGATTCGCAAACCACTGCCCAGTGTAGCATTGAACAGAATTTTTTAAATGCTGAATAAGCTATTGAACATCCCCTGGGCTTACAGTTATCACAATAATGCAGTCCTTAAAAAGAAACCCGAAAGGTTAAAGTCAAAAAGGTGCATCGGCAGCAATCAAAAAGCAGACTTGATATCACATTTCACCAGTGGAACCCTGGGCCACAAGATCAAACCATGTGCACAGCCTCATCAAAGGAGGAATAGCAAATGGAACACTGATGGAAAAGACCCGGCTTTAACTGAGCTGCCCCATGGTTATTGTAGGTGGTCCATCAATACTTGCCTGGGACTGCCTTAGGACCCAAGCCTAGGGGTGAACCCCAAGTTCTTTATAAATACATGATTAGGGTGCTACCAATTTCACGGCTGTGAAAAACATGTCATGGACTGTGAAATAAGCCCTTCCCCATGAAATCGGATATCTCCGAAATCAGCCAGGCTGGGGAGGGACCACCTCACTTCTGCAGTGCAACAGCCCCAGAGCTGGGCTCTGGGCTTCTGCCCCCGCCCCCACAGGTCTTTTTTGGGGCTCGGGGGGCCCAGGCTGGGGGCTGCCACCTCCCCCCGCCACAGCTCCTGCCAGTGCTTGGGGGACCAGGCTCAGGGCACCTGGGCTGGGGCCTGCTTCTGCCGCCTGCAGCTCCTGCCGCGGCTCAGTGCTGCTGCTCTCCCCACCCCACCCATGGCCCCTGCCAGGGAGAGGGCTGAATTTTTAAAGTTTTAGTGATGCTCCAATGTGCAAATCCTTCTGAGCACCAGAGTTTGTAATGCATGCTGGGAAATACTGCAGATATGGAAGCAAGCCTGGCTGATTTTTGTCCGCTAGAGTAATCTTTATTTAATATGAACTTTTAAAAACGTCTTTTATTCAAGCCTTGATTCTCTGAATTTAGATGCTCTGTAAGCTTCATTTTATTCAAAAAGAAGCAATATCACTCAATGTTATTAATCACATGAAATCATCTGTCTATTTGAATAAGCGGCAAAGAGTCCTGTGGCACCTTATAGACGAACAGACGTATTGGAGCATGAGCTTTCATGGGCAAATACCCACTTTGTCGGATGCATATAGTGGAAATTTCCAGAGGCAGGTATAAATATGCAAGCAAGAATCAGGCTAGGGATAACGAGGTTAGTTCAATCAGGGAGGATGAGGCCCTCTTCTAGCAGTGGAGGTGTGAACACCAAGGGAGGAGAAACCATTTTTGTAGTTGGCTAGCCATTCGCAGTCTTTGTTTAATCCTAAACTGATGGTGTCAAATTTGCAAATGAACTGAAGCTCAGCAGTTTCTCTTTGAAGTCTGGTCCTGAAGTTTTTTTGCTGCAGGATGGCTACCTTTAAATCTACTGTTGTGTGTCCAGCGAGGTTGAAGTGTTCTCCTACAGGTTTTTGTATATTCCCATTCCTAATATCTGATTTGTGTCCATTTATCCTTTTACATAGAGACTGTTCAGTTTGGCCGATGTACATAGCAGAGGGGCATTGCTGGCACATGATGGCGTATATTACTTTAGTGGACATGCAGGTGAATGAACCGGGGATGATGTGGCTGATCTGGTTAGGTCCTGTGATACTGTTGCTGGTGTAGATATGTGGGCAGAGTTGGCATCGAGATTTGTTGCATGGATTGGTTCCTGGGTTAGAGTTACTATGGTGCGGTCTGTAGTTGTTGGTGAGAATATACTTCAGGCTGGCAGTGGGTGAGGACTGGCCTGCCTCCCAAGGCCTGTGAAAATGGGGGATTGTTGTCCAGGATGGGTTGTCCAGGATGATGCGTTGGAAAGGTTTTAGCTGAGGACTGTATGTGATGGCTAATGGAGTTCTGTCGGTTTCTTTCTTGGGCTTGTCTTGCAGCAGGAGGCTTCTGGGTACATGTCTGGCTCTGTTGATCTGTTTCTTTATTTCCTCATGTGGGTATCGTAGTTTTGAGAAAGCTTGATGAAGATCTTGTAGGTGTTGGTCTGTCTGAAGGGTTGGAGCAAATGTGCTTGGCTGTAGACAATGGATTGTGTGACTAGACTTCAAAGAGAAAATGCTGAGCTTCAGTTCATTTGCAAATTTGACACCATCAGCTCAGGATTAAACAGAGACTGCGAATGGCTAGCCAACTACAAAAGCAGTTTCTCCTCCCTTGGTGTTTACACCTCAACTGCTAGAAGAGGGCCTCAACCTCCCTGATTGTACTAATCTCGTTATCCCTAGCCTGATTCTTGCTTGCAAATTTATACCTGCCTCTGGAAATTTCCACTAAATGCATCCGATGAAGTGGGTATTCGCACATGAAAGCTTATGCTCCAATACGTCTGTTAGTCTATAAGGTGCCACAGGACTCTTTGCTGCTTTTACAGATCCAGACTAACACGGCTGCCCCTCTGATGCTATTTAAATAAGTTCAGCATTCCTGATTCCATCTGGATAATCAAAGTCTGACTTTTATTTTTGAGCTCTGTGAGCACTTAAGAGAGATGGCTAAATAAAGCATGCGCAAGAAGCAAAATCAGCAGTCAGAGCAATTTCCCTGGGGTGGCTCAGTGATGAAGGTAGACAACATCTATAGCTGAGTGACACATACCCCCACCTTGATATTAATGTATAATGACACAGTGATCCACTAGGCAAGGCAGTAATATTCTCTATGGGGGATGCAGAGGAAGGAAAGGGCAGTATCAGCCAGAGTGCTGCAAACAGGTAGAAGGCAGAATTTTCCCAAAGCCTGATATAAAATAAGACGAATAGAGGCTTTTAATGTGAGTAGGGTATTTTAATTATTATTTATTATTGGATAACAGCTTGAGCTGGTAGTTCAAGGAAAAATTATTTAGTTTCAGTCTCCATACATTCCACAAGGGGACAAGTCACGGTAGGCAGCATGGTTATGCTACTGCAGTGGATGTTCAGTCACACAATCCATTGGGTTAACTAAGCAGAGAAAGTAAATACATGATCAACCTTGTATGTGCATCCCAAAGGCCAATAAAGTCATAAATATTTTTGTATACTATTAGCAGCACAAAGATTAGGTTAAACATATGCCCAAGATTTTAAAAAATGTTTAGTGATTTGGGGTACCCAACATGAGAGACCTGAAAGAAGCCTCATTTTCAGAAAGTTTTAAGCTCCCCCAAATCAGGCCCCTTTAAGGAATCTCAATTGGGCACCCAAAATCATTAGTCAAAAACACGAGTCTTTTTTGAAAAGCATGGCCTGTGACTTTGATAAACTAATACTATACACTTATATGGTGCCTTTCATGCAAATATCTCAAAGCACTTACCAACAGTTGCTAAGTATTATCCTTATTTTACATACGGAGGAAACTGATAAATAGAGATGTTAAATGACTTCCCCAAGGTCACCTGGTAGCACAGTGGAAGAATTAGGACTAGAACCCAAGTTTCCTGACTTCCAGGCTGCTGCTCTAACCACTAGATGTGCTGCTTCTAGCTTTGCTTCTTGCCTCATTTAAAAAAAAACAAACCAGATCATACCAACTTAAAAAAAAAAGTCAGCAGGCTTTTTGAAAAGTTAATTTATTATGCATCAGTATACATTTTTGTAATAAAAATCCTCCCAAGGCCTAAATATTACAAAATGGACAAGAAAATTCAACTTCAGCCATCCCCAAGAGGTGCTAAATAAATTAGTGTATAATACTATGCCTATCCCACAATATGTGTGGCAGCTAACTCTGCATATAGTGGGAATATGCTGTAGCTTTAATGTTTGACATTTTATCATGCATTTGAAAACTGTTTCTGAACACAGTTATGGCAGGTTCAAGTTAACCACTCATTTTTCATGTGAAACCAAATACTGTCCTGCAGTGAAAAGGCAGTAGATTGCACTATTTCCCTATAATTTTTCTGGTTGTATCTTTACTGCAGTTCTATTTTAGGAGCGTTAGATTAAATACTTATCAAATATCTGAATGTATTTCCAAGTCCTCGATTAGCAGCCCCTCCAAAACCAAACCACAATTATAATTCAGTGCTGCAGTCCTTTTACATGCACAATTTTGACTGATGTCAATGGGAATTTTGTGTGTGTGAAAGGATTACAGCATCAGACACTGATGTTAAAGATGTTATGTATCAGTACAATCGCTGCCCTGTTTGTGTTAATCCCCTTAAAATCCCAACCAAAATAATATTGCAGTTTTTTCTAAATAATGAATACATACATAGAAATGTGATCCAGGATACCAAGGTTACAGTACTTTTATACAAGAATAAAATAGTACACAGAAAGATATAACTCAATTGGGACCATTTCTTTGAGACATTAAAGGTCTGTCTGTGTGTACACACACACACAGACACAGTCAATTCTATATCAAACTAAATAGATTAGTCAGACAAACCATAACTCTGCATGGCTTTACTAATTAATACACGGCTGAATACATCATAGTTTTTAATTTTCAAATTTAAACAGTTGGCTGAATTGTACCCTGATTCTTCACTCAGTCACATTTTGTTTAGAGCTAATCTGATGCCATTGACTTTTGATTTGCACTGGTGAGAATGGAGAGCGCGTGTGGTCTAAATTAGGTCAGAATTTACCCCACATGTCATAAAGTAAGCAGCCAGAGCCCCTAGGATAATGAGTGCTAACTAACCACCCATGTAATATATAATTTCTCTTTGTTTTGCTCAACTGCCTAGAATGATAAACTTGCTCTTGAATTAATCTTTTCCTTTGTATTAAATTATATAGCTTAATTGTATATGCTGACTTAATACTAATGCATACATATGCAAGCTAAAATATATTAACAGAAGAAACTACCTAGTTTTGTAATCTAGGGCAAAAATACAGAATTGTACAGCATATATTGACAATTCTTAGGAGAAGAGGGGCCTGTATTGTTGCAATTTTTTTATAAGATGATATTGTAGTAAACATCAGAGTGTCTTGTTACACAGGTAACAGCTTGGGCTTTCACAAGTATTTGTCAAGCACTGATACATAAAAATGAACTTTTTACAGACCCAACAACCCAATCTGTTTTCTTCAAAACAGTATAAAGTTTGTGGCTATAAAAACAAAGAACTACCCATATAAAAAATCAAAAATAATGTACCATACATTAACATTCTGATAGTTAGAGAAAAAGAATATATACATAAATATATATATAGTAAATCACAGTTTCCTGCACTGAACACATCAAATAAAAATGTATCAAACAATACTGGGTGGTGTGCTTTCACATGCCTTGTGGTCTCCTTAAATCTCTGAGTTATAATGGAAGACGAGTTTATAGACAGATTACAAGTTGTTCAGTCACCTAAATTCACACATGTTTACAAGAATTTAAAAAAAACAACCAAACCCCACACCAGAACCACCTGCTGCTCCCAGCACAGATATATATATAATAACAGAACAATAGTTATGTAGAAGTCTTATTTAAATATAGGCCCCAGCCCTGCAACTTGATCCAGGCAGGTGGAACCCTGCTTCATATGGCAGTCACATCCGTGCAGGAGTCTGCTCACTCAGATCTGATTGTAGGACTGGGGCCCATGTTAGCATGTTTTCTTGTTTTATTTTGAATGAGGGTTTAACAGCTCTAACACACCTGATACCTGACAGTACAGGTAACAACAAATTTAACATTCAGCTTTGTTGACTGGTTGGTCAAAGTTGTCATCTTCCTGACTTGAAAGATCAATGATACTTAGATTTCAGACCACCTAGGTAGCTCCTGTCTTTTCTCTTACATTCTGCCCTGCTTTTAAGCCATGTCCATGTATTTCAGTTATAAAAAGGCACTAGCTGATTTTTTGGACACTGCATTGTTTTCCTAGGAACTGTAGTTATCAAAATAATGGGGAAAAATGGATTTTTGAAGACTATATGGACAGTTACCCTTATTGTGCTTTTGGGAAAAAATTCGCAACACACATTTTATTATAACCCAGCTAGAAATGTTCAGCACAGGTTTTTAATGTATAAATAACTATCCCTTGTAAGAAGGATGATTTAGTATTCCATAGGGTTCTAGTGGCATTACTAGTCACAGTCTTTGGAATCTTGCAATTATTAGCTAGGAATAACACTCCCATCTAGGTGTCAAGAGTCTTTTGGAGCATGTATATCCAAGCATTTTCTGTCTGAGACGTACTTTCACGACTGCACAGGTTAGTGATGTTTGGAACTTGAAGAGTGGTAAATCCAGTCCAGTGCAATTAGAGTCATGCTTCCGAGCATAAAGATTATGCCAACTATGAGAAATATCAGCGCCTGCAATTGGGGAAAAGACCATATTAATATTGAAAATATGTTAGGTGACAGAATAATTCTACTGGAATCACATTCTATATCTGTCACCTACTAGGGGCCCTAACCTATGAAGTTCTACTTGCATGAGCAATCTTTGATAGTCCCTCAATGAACCTATCTGGGTGAAAGTTACTCCTGTGCAGAGGGCCAGCATGAAGCCAGTTCACAATTTAAGTGCCTCTGCACAGGGGTGAATGTCACCACATGTGAGCAAGGCTTTGCCGAATGGGCCCTAAACAACCACTTGCTAGTATTTACTTGCTTCATTAATACGAACACTAATATGATTTATGTATCTTCTGGTTTTGTTTTACCTTTAAAAATGGCCACACATAGTCTGATAGCAGCTTCTAGTATTAAGCCCTTATGCCTTGACTAAGGAAAGCACTTATGAATGTGCTTCAGTCTCTCCCTCTTCAGGACAGTACTTAAGTACCTGCTTACATTTAATTATGTGGTTAAGTCCCAGTGACTTCAATGGGACTTACATTCTCAAATTCTGAACTGGGACCTTTAATGAGCATGATCTTAGGACATTCCAACTCCTGCCACAAAAATGAACGTATTCAATCTCAGTGCAGGATGATAAATTCTGAATGTTTCAGTCATAAAGAGAAACACCAGTGAATAGACACAACTGTGCTCCAAAATTTTGCAAAAATATATCTTACGTAGTAATGTAGTTATTGAAAAGTTTATTCTTTTTATCTCTTTAATATGTATAAATGAAACTTTTTCCATGTTAAATATTTCAAATAATTATATTTATGTGTATATTTTATCAAAATCTTTTCTGATTAATTTTCAATCTATACTTTCCCAAAAGATATTTGTTTAAAGAAATTATAGATCTTAGTGTTCAGGAAAAGAAGATATTAATATCACTCGCTAGAGCCTAGCATGATATGGATGCATGCTGTGGATATGTGATATGCCTCCTGTATGTTTACTAACCTACCTCAATCAGGATCTTAAATACCTCTATTAATCAGTGTTACAATATCCCTGTTAACTGTGATGTGCAATCTCCCTCCTAATCCACTGCTGACTACTTCTGTGAGAGACAGCCACTTGTTCTAAAGTTATGTGGCAGTTGTGTGTTATGTCTCGATGTTAACTAGGGGCTGCTTTGAAATGAGTAAATGCCTTTTACATGTGGTTTAAAACAAATGTTAATTCAGCCACGCATTGCCATTTAGCCCATCACAAAACGATGGTCCATTTATTGTTTCTCAAACAGGTGCCTGTACCAGGTAACTTCCACTATGCCATGAACAGACAGATGCAGCTTTAACACAAGTAGCATTGGTACAGGGTCCCATGTACTGTCCTACCAAGCCTCCTTATGCCTACACTGATCATTTCTTCTAGCATAAAAAAACAGAGACAGACCTCATGCATATACAGATTATAATCTAGTCAAGTTTGTGTGCTTAATTATTGGCCACTCTGGAGCAGATGCTGCAGTGACAAATCTTGTTCTGTTCTAATTTTATGATGCTCATCTAAAGCCAAACTAAAGTAATGTCCTTTATAATTGCTAGTTCTACCCTGTCCCAGCCAGGATTCCAGCAGCCAAAGGCTTATGTAGTTAAGACTACATCTTTTTTTTTTTTTCCCTGCAATGTAGGCATACCCTAAGGGTGAAATCTCAGCCCCATTGAAGTCAATGGGAATTTTGCCATTGACTTTGGTAGGGTTAGGATTTCATCTTTTGTTCATATATTTTGTACATTCTCCTGAGATTTTCTGTATTGTGTTTTGTGTGTGTGTATGGTGAAACTGATGTTTACTGGCATTTACCAATTAAGAATCTAATCCTTCCAAGCCTAGCTACAATGAAGTGTGTCTTGTGTACACAAGCGTTTTCAAACTGGATTAATTTTTCTTAATCTGGTTTAACCCCCCCTGTGTAGACAAGCCCAGCATTTCTCAAGAGTACTAATGTACTGAACACAACTAGTCAAGGACCATAGGATTCCACTGCTCTTTTGAGGGACTTTAGAACCATCTACTGGTCAGCTCCATCCCTTGTGTAAGAGCCAGTGTTGCAGTTCATAATATAGGACAAAATCCCACAGACCTTATACAGGTTATTAATTCTAATGAAGCCAATTTGGGCTCATAATTGTAACAACCAATGTGAAACAACAGCTAATTGTACCTAATTTGTACATAATTGTAACAAAATAAAACAAAAAACCCTCCTCTTGTAATTCCCCCTACTTTACTCACCCCAATCTTCTGGGGTGACCTCAAAGGTTCTTTCTTAACAAGCCGTAGATAGAAGGCAGCAGGAAGAATGAAAATCAACATTGTGGCAGCCGATGCACCTGGAACAGAAACCATAATTGAGTTCTGGTTAATATGTAAATATGTACAGCATTTTACAGAAAAGAAAGTATACCTGGAGTGGTAGCTACAGGCTCAGCTACAGTTCAGGTTGTTCATTATAACATCGTGTTTTCAGTTAGTCATAACTTTTTTACATGTTCACCCTTGAAACTGAAAAAAGTATCTCTCATTGGGAGCGAAGGCTAAGGTATACCAGTGTTGTTATTTCCTTGGGAGGCATAATCTGCTTTTTTCCTATAATTATCTGACTTCAAAAATGAGCTGCATATCAGAGAGAGGCCAGTCACTTTGTACTGTCATGTTTTCCTCCTTTGTTTTTTAGAACAACTAAAAGACACTCTCTTTATCCTAATAAATTATCAACAATATGGCAGTTTTGTGGAATTTCCCTAAGTCTACATATTTCTGCTTTATGACTTTTTGTAATTTTCAGTCTTTTAAAAAGGTTACAGTAAACTGTGGGCTTGTGCTATGAATTCCATCAGATAGTTCAATTCAGATTATTTTAGTGAGTTCCCAAACTCTGGACAGGAAAGCTGTTCTTTTAATCACTGGCAAGGTTCTGTCCACTGTGGTTTAACTTACTATACAATTATTCATATTTATTTTCATAGTAAGATTCATTCAGAGTAGAAAGTTTTCTAACCAATAATATAATGAAAAAGAGACTATAAACTATATTGGCAATTCTGCTGAGTGACATAGACCTTCTTTACAGACCAGGAGTGGGTAAAAAACATAAAAAATGAAAAGGAGGCCAGTACTATAAATGCAGGGGAAACTTCCTCCAGGAGTATTTGGATCTCCTGATTCCTGAATCAACACTTTCAAACTGACAGAAAACAAGTGTGTGTGTGTTGGGGGATCAGGGGAAGAAATCTTTTTCCTGATTCTTTTTTTTAATCCAATTTTGGAAATTCAATACATCTTGACCAGTTCTATAGATGGTGGAGTTTCTTAACTCTCAAAATTTGAAAAGAAACTTATTGACGTTTTTTTGTTCTCTGTGACTTATGTAGGCTGCCAACTAAAGTCTGGTACCATTTAGCTTGGATGAGTCATTTTCAGTCTTTTTTTTTTCTTTTAACCCTTATAGTGCAAAATCAGGAATAAGTGCACTGAAGCTACTGCATTGTAAATGAGACAAAATACACTTCCAATATATGAATGTAAGGCATTCTGTTTTGATACAGATTAACATAATAAACTGAAAATATTCATGAAACCTACCAATGAATCCAAAGATGTCTTTAATAGCAGGCACAAAAATTACAAGTGTGTTAGTAAATGCAAGAATTACTGCTGCAATCAGGAAATGCCTTATCCAACTGAATGGCCTTTTGGGAAACAACAGTGCGGTGACTGATGAGCGGATCTGTAACAGGAAAAATAAAAGCAGAAGATAGTGGATTTTGGAACTCATTGTTCCTTTAAGATCTGTGCTAGTATTCCAGTGAGAAATTTTAAACAAAGAAATATATTTTAATTCATTTTCTTCCCTTAATGCAAACTCTTTTACCACCCGGATGTAGTTTTGAGGCTTGGGTTCACAGTTTATTGCAGAAGCCCCAATATTTACTGGGCAGAAGACAAGTAAATAGGGTGTAAAAATCAGGGAGAAAAAAGTCTCTTCCACTAAAAGGTGCTGCTATCAGGAAATTTCAAAGAACCCCATAACTAATACTAACTAACAGAGGAAAAATGTATGTATCTATGAAATATAATCAGATGAGTTATTTGAAACCTGAACCTGATTCCACTGAAGTCTGTGGGAGCTTTACCACTTACTTCAGTGGTAGCAAGATCATGCTGTAATTTTAAAATACGTAACAAAATTAAAAAATAAACAGATATGAAGATTATAATATTCCAAATTGTATTTATAAGACATATAGAGAGCGGATTCTCTTTGCTCATTGTGACTTCATCACAGATTTGAACATAGTTTCTTTGCTTTTATACAAGCAGAGATAAGTAGGTAAAAGGTCAACAGCAAATCCATTTGGCAACAGCAGATAGTGTTACACTGCACTATTGCACAGCGATGAAGAGATCCTCAGGGTGGAAGTAGAACAGTATTCTGTTCATATACTTTTAAAAAACATATGCTCCAAATCATTCCCATCTTTTAAAATAATAGCTGATTCTGAAGTAGTTGGGTAATTCAATAGGAGTATGAATTTCTGTCAAACTTGGGAGTCTTTACATTTTAAAAAATATTGAGAGATCTGCATTTTAGAGTTTCAGGTCTAAGTCTTGTGAAGAGATAAGTAGGTTTAAAATAATAGATTTTGAATTTAATATTGAACAGCTTTAAAAATTCTAGGCCAGGCCCTCATGCTGATTTATACCAGCTAACGCACTAGTCTCTTTCTCTCTACTCAGTTATGTGACACTTTCAGTATGTTATATCTGGCATGTGGTTCCACTTGAAATTAAACCCGTATTTAAGTTTCATTGGTGATTAATGCCATACAAAGGTAAATTTAAAAACTCTGATAGGCGAAGTATATTTTTTTGTAAAAGAATAAAAATGCTGAATACTTCAAATAATTAAAGGTCATCATACAGCAGTAGCCTGAGAAACCCAGAACTGCTGATAGGATCAGTCAGTTGCATGGGAGCTGCTGGAGCATGTGATGCAGATAGAGCTTCAACTATCAATAACAGGATTTGGATTTGGTTCTGTACGGCTGGCTGCGTTTACGTCCCAGAAGCTAGTACATCCATTACTTCAAATATGAGCATAAAGAGCAGGGCTGTCAATTAATCGCAGTTAACTCGAGGAATTAACTAAAAAAAAATTAACTCAATTAAAAAAATGAATTGTGATCACTCACACTTTTAATTGCACTGTTAAACACTTATACTAATTTAAGTTTATTATAAATATTTTTGGATTATTTTCTGCTTTCAAATATATTTATTTCAATTACAACACAGAATAAAAAGTGTACAGTGCTCACTTTATATTGTTATTTTTATTACGAATATTTGTCCCAAGAAGGTGTTCAGGATCACTAACACTCCAGCCTAATTTTGCTAATCTTGTTAAATACAGTACACAGGAGCCCACAGATACACTTGGCAATAATCCTTTGGCTTTGATATGCTTCAGTTTTTAAATGTTCAGTACTCCGAGTTACCCAAAAGTGCAGCTGTTTGTCTCAGGTGAAATATAAATGAGAAAACAGAAAATGTCATAAAATCCCAGAACTTAGTTCTCTTAAATGTTAAAGTATGACAAAATTAATGTAAAAATAGATAATTACAGTCCATGTGTATACGCTGCTCAGATTTAATCTTCAGAAGCTATATTTACTTACAGGGAAAAGGACTATGGGCACAGTTAAGGTGACAGCCACAAGCACTGCCAGGCGAACCAGCAGAAGAGGGGTGTCGAAGGTGTACACTTTGGTGTATGTATGAAGTAATTCATCTTCAACTTCTCCTACAAAAGAAAATGAAAACAGGCTAAGCTCATTCAGGCATGATCTATACTTTCAAAACTAAGATTTTATAACGTAGCAAGATGAAAGAGGGTGTGTCCCTGCAGTTGTCGTCAGACACATGCTACTGATTAGATACAAGCTTTCCTCAACATCAGTCCCTCTGTGGTAGAAATGTTGGTGGTAATAACATTCAGCATTTATATAATGTGTCTCATCCAAGGATCTCAAATTACTTTACAAAATGTGCTATATAAGCCTCAGATGGGGAAACTGAGGCACGGAGAGGCAAACTGACTTCCCCAAAGTATGTAGAACTCCTGGCTTTCAGTCTGGCACCCTAACCACTGGACTAAACTGCTTCTCTAAAAGGGACAGTGGACACTTGTTTTGAAAATATTCCACATGCAGTTATTATGTGCAGCACTAACTGTTATGTGCCATATGCTTCCGTGTCATAATGGAGGAATTAATAAAGTAAAAAGCAGTGCAAGTTTAAGCTGAGGGCAGCAGCAGTAACATATGGTCTACTATGTCTACAGACTAAGTTATACCAGGTAATCCATCCCTATGGCCTTTTGTACACTAGGATGTATTGCACCTGTTTTCAGGAAAGGTGAAGCTGTAACAGTGGTGTAGCAGTGGTGTAAGAGCTAGAGACAGAAGTGCTCCATTGCATTGCGAAAACCTGCTGAGTATCGCCAGCTTTGCTTCCTTTGGCCATGTGGAAAGTGTGACATCTACAGCATCTTGTTCTCTGAATGCATGCAGTCATGACCCACACAGCTGTTCATTCTCACCACTACAGATAACCTCTAAAAGAATTGAGAAACTTCTACAGAGAATATGGCTCTGACTCACCGTAGAAGGTAAGATAACCAAAGAGAGCAGCAAGCAGATACATGATCAGCATTCCAGCAATCGAGATGTTTGAAACATTCTGCATCCTCTTTCGTGACCGGCTGGGTAGGAAGGGAAGAATAACAGTGTAAATAGTTTATAAAGTCTATATTTGTACATACCTTCTAGTGAACTAAGAGTCCAAGCTGTATTCTGCTAACATTGTCACTAGTTAGTGAATTCAAAGCAACTAACCCTAAATCAATGTTACAACAAACTCAAGTGAGTTTTAAAGCCCTTTGTTTCAAACTCCAGTGTCACACAGTACAGAAAAGCTCAGAATGATTTGTATATATAAAAGTTTTACATTGCTAACCTGATAGTGTTAAAATTAACTATTTACATTTTTATAGAACATCAACTTCAGACTGAAGTTTAAGGAAAAATGTAGGTGCTGAAATCTAAAAGCATTGTTTCTAATTCTAGGCCCCAATCCTACCATCCGATTTGCATGAATGCACACTTGTATCAGTGCAGAGCTTCACTGAGGATCAGGGACCGACAGAAGAATAGGTAAGATCAATTCTTCTTTAATATATACATTGGTTAAATATTTTTACAAGAAAGTCCTGAATTAGGATTGGCTGGATATGGGCATTAAGCATCCGTAAGTTTACTTCCTCAGAGCTCAAAAATGCTAAGATATGGAGTAATGTAAACTGGCTAGTGTGGATGTGTGTGATAAATTACCTCACCCGATTGGCTGTAGCATAAATTTGGAAGAAATAATTACTGACTAATGAGAATTCAATCAGACTGCATGAGAAAATCTTTGCTACATGATACAGTCCTTATTCCTGCAGCCAGATCCTGCAGCGCAGATCTTTGCACCCACCGAGAGTCAATGGGACTCCGGGAGATGTAAACGTGAGCACTGACAGATACAGGTGCAGGACTGGAGTCTCACTCATCAAAATATTTTTGGTGTTGTGCAACACTTGAATTCATGACCATATCAGAAATGTTTCCAAATATTTCTGGTAATTGATATTTCATAAAATTTCAGTTCATTTCAAGGAATACCAAGATTTATTGCCTCTTATGAGGTAAACCTCAGGTCAGTAATCTGATGTATGTTTTATCATCAATATCTGCTTATTATGGAATGCAACAAACCATTAGTGGGAGAATTTGTACATCATTGATTAAAGCTGGACACTAAAAAGTGATCTGATAATTGCTACCGGGTTAACTATGGAAGTGTGTGACAATTGTTTTTAAAAGTAAAGTTAAGAGCCTTACTCTTTAAGTTCACTGTATATTGGTAGCACCTCAGGGTGGCACACGAATGCAAATGCCAGGATGGGTATTGTATAGGCAGTCTGAAAAACAAAGGTGTTTAATATGAGTATTCACTACTGAATCATCCGAATGTATTGTGTTTGGCAGCAGTTTAGGTGTGGAGTTAATGGCTATAGACAGATTCTGCGGAATCTCCCTTACCTGTGAGTTAAACACAAAATATTTGGGTTGGCACATGTCATCACTATCACTGTGGGCTTCATATTCCACTCCACTTGTGTGTAGGGTGTCTTTTGCCTCCTCAAAACCCGTGGTGTGCCCAGGTGTATTGTCCATCATGAAATTCACTTTAGAATTAACAGACTCATTTGGTAACATCACTAAGTGCATTGGAACTGAGTTGTTGTTGTAGGTCCAGTTTCCAACGCTATTTTCCGGGACAGGGAGAGGGCAAGGTATTTGGGATTTCTTGTAGATAACCTACAATAAGAATAGAAAATGTCAACACAAGTCTATAGCTTTGAAAAGGTGGCTTCTATTTACACCCTTGACTGAAAACATCAGTGGCTGAACATTTAATGTTTTAAGGTAGCAAATTGTGATTATTGCCCCTGCTTGGCTAGGAATTGAGCATATCCTATTAGTTTTGTTACTCTGCCTCCACCTTGCTTTTTGTCTCATCTCCCTGTTATGTTTTGCTTTTTAGATGGTAAGCTCTTTGGGATAGCGACTGTCATGTACAGTGCCTAGCACTATAGGGTCTTGACCAGGCTAGCCTCTAAACGCTAGTAATAATAAATAAGTACAGAGAAGACAGCTAAAGTTTCTTAATTATTTAAAGATTCTGTATTTCCTACTTTTGGTTATAGCTAGTGATATATTTCATATAGTCACATACCACAGTGAGAAAGAAAACCATGCAGGTAAGTGAAAATCCACTCGTATAACCAAGGTAACCTTCAAAGAAAGAATAAAAAAAAAAACACATGCAGTTAAACCACACATAAATTCAGATGACTAATCAAGATAAGAAACAAAATAATATATTTTAAGTGAGGAAATAGTTTTACCTAAATTTTTTAGAAGGGAAAGTGGAAGAATAATTCCAACTGACACAAATATAACGAGGTAGTTACCATTCAGGTACCATTCTCTAAAGAGGAAAAGAACCAAATCAAACCAATATTAATCATTTCTGCCAAGGTTAACTAGAATATTTTCACTGAAGTCATAGGTCGTGCAAAACAAACATACCCAGAATTCTCTTCAAGATGCAGAAATGCTCGGATTACTTCAGGAAGTTCATATTTAATAATAAAGAGGTAGCTTGACATTGCTGAAAAAACAAACACATCAGCTAAGTAAAGTAGAATAATATGGTTCCAATGCAGGTATGCATTTTTTAAAGAATGCTCATTACTGTCAGCATTCTTTAAAAAAAAAAGAGAAATGATAAACTATGCATTATTTTGAAAATGCAATATATACATTGATTTTAGTCAAACTTGCTTAACTATATGAACATGTAGATGAAATGAACTACATCGTCCAGTTTTTAGAATTGGGTATCTAAGTTATGGTACCTAGACAGTTCTGTATTTTGGTGCTCAAATCACCATTTACGTACCATAATTGGCAGTGTGAATAAACAGATGATAACTTGACCATGCTCCCTATTAATAAGGTAAGAGCCATATTCTGAACTAAAAGTAACTTTGAGTCTTTGAATATGATATAGTTATTATTGAATTAACAGAGCACTCGAGTTGTTGTTATGCTGAAATACACATTTTTACCCCTTGCATAATGACAGGTTTCAGAGGAACAGCCGTGTTAGTCTGTATTCGCAAAAAGAAAAGGAGTACTTGTGGCACCTTAGAGACTAACCATATAATCAGATAACGGTATACATCTGATGAAGTGAGCTGTAGCTCACGAAAGCTCATGCTCAAATAAATTGGTTAGTCTCTAAGGTGCCACAAGTACTCCTTTTCTTTTTACATTTTTACCCCGTCTCTTGGCTTTGCTATTGTAAATCCTGCTGCTCTAATGGACCGTTTTCCTCAGAACTGTCCATCCATTACTCATAATAAACTTGGCTGCCTCAACTTCTGACCCCTCTTCCCAAACTGTCAACCTATTTAACCTTTGTTTTCCCTGTGTTATATTCCTTTCTCATCAACTAAGTATAATTCCTTGCCTAGTTAAACTGTATTTGATATCTGGGCTTCAGTAAGGAAGGACAGAAGCTGAGACACGCATGTTTGTTACGCACTCATAGATGGGGTCTTTGAAAAGTCATAGTAGCCAATCAAAAGAGAAGGCCTGATTGTGAAACTCTCTCTATTGCGAATGGCTACTATTTTAGTATAGTTATTATGAAATTGCTATACGATTGACAAGTTTCTTTTGCTCTGGATGGCTGATTGTGCTTGGCAGCCAGATAATAGAGATTTCCAAACAGTACCAAGTTTTAAAACACTGAGCCCATACACATTTCCATTTCATTTCCAGTGAGCTAAGACCCAATCCTGCAACTTTTACTTATGTGGAAAATAACTTGGGACTGGTATGCATGTAATGGGGATGTCTCATGTGAGTAAAGTCTACTTGTGTGAATGATGGTGGCAGGATCGAGCTCTTGGGGAATGGGAGCTGAGGGTGCTCAACATCTCATAGGATCAGGCCCAAAATAAAATATGGTGTCAAGAGATAACTGATCTGGCAAATCAGTTGCTGAGCACCTTTCTCCAGTTTTCTCCTGTTACTGTGAAAAGCAGTGTGTCTGCCTATTTTTGCTATGCACATCACTGGGGACCATTTACCCCACTGTGCTCAGTCCGTGATGGCATCCACATCAGCCTGAGGACATGTGCTACCAAGGGAGACCAGTGTTTATTTTTAAAATATTTGTTTAGAAGAACATTTTGCCCTTACCACCAATATTCTGCATTATAATCGAAACAAAAGCACCATATTTTCCAGGCCATCCAAATGCCTTTTCACCTAGTTTTTCATATATTAGGGAGCCTAGAAGCAAAAAGAAAACATGGTGGACTGTAAAAAGGCACATTATTAAACATATTTAAAGGAGAAATATGTGCATGCAACATGAACATTCAGTTAACCAACAGTGTCCTCATACCTCCTTCTTTTGAGGTCTTCAGTAAAAGGTGAACTGAATAGAGTGATAATATTGCTATGCTGAGCAGTAGGATTCTGTAAGGAATAACGGAAATAGAGATAATAAATTATCAATAGAGATAATAAATTGACTTAACAGAACATATATTGAGTTGCTCTCCATCACTTTAATATGTACATTATCCCAAAACCAGTTTGAGTGCTGGCGTCATTGGCCAGAAGGCAGAGGTAAGCTTTGGCTGTAATTTATTTATACATCCTCTGGCAACCTGAACATGCATGTTACACCACCTTAGTTTGCCTCTAGAGACTTACTTAGACTCACTGAGGCACTAATTCTGCATTGTCCTGCAAAGGCAGATTCCTGCACCCACGCAGAGCCCCAGTGAAGTCAACTGGATTCCACATGAGTGGGCCTTCCAGGATCTGGGGCCTTAGACTCCCACTCATTTACTGACATTGTAACTTAACCCTCTCTCCTTACCTAGCACCTCTGAACCACCTGAAAACCATAACAACTTCAATGGGAGCTGTTGGCTACCCCCTATGTTTGAAAATCAGAGCATTTGGCTGCCTGTGAACTGTGGAGCCTGAGCTTAGGAGCTCATATTTGACACTATGGATATATAGAGAGATCTCACGTAATGATCAGGGATAGCAAAGAGCACTGTATGACACTGGAAATCTTGCTTTCTGAAAGCATACAGCACTAGCTTCTAATCCTGGCTGGCAGGCTGTGAGATACTGATTCTTGAATTCATATAATTCTGACTACCCTCAAGCTTCCTCCACATACTATTTCAGTTCTACATGATTTCAATGGCTGGTATTTTGAGAACTACTGATGCAAGAAACTAATGCTTTATGTGACTTTTTCAGGGCAAATATCTACCAGCAAATATTTCCAACAGCTGGTGATGGGACACTAGATGGGGAGGGCTCTGAGTTACTACAGAGAATTCCTTTTCAGGTATCTGCCTGGTGGGTCTTGCCCACATGCTCAGGGTCTAACTGATCACCATATTTGGGGTCTGGAAGGAATTTCCCTCTGGGTCTGATTGGAGGAGATCCTGGGGTTTTTCATCTTCCTCTGCAGCATGGGGCACAGGTCACTTGAAGGTTTAAACTAGTGTAAATGGTGGATTCTCTTGAAATGATTATTTGAGAACTTCAGTAACTCAGCCAAGGTTATGGGTCTATTACAGGAGTGGGTGGGTAAGTTGGTAGCCTGCAATGTGCAGGAGGTCAGACTAGATGATCATGATGGTCCCTTCTGGCCTTAAAGTCTATGAGTCACTATATTCTGGGCAGCATACTACTCACCACCTTGCCTTCAGCCTGTGAAAAGCTCCTATAAACACTGCATGACTGAATTGTACATAGTTTGGGAGAGATATTCTGGGGTGCTCTATGTAGCCTACTCCCTTATTAACCAGAAGATTTGTGTGAAAAATCCACATGGGAGTTAATGCTGATCATTCTACCCCATTAAGAAAGGTACGTAAGGAATCGAATGATAGCAAGGCTCCTGAATTAGCTATAGTACAAGAGGAAAGAGGAACTGGGGTCGGTGTAAAGGTGCTGGTCCACCATGCAGATCCTTAAGATCCGTGTGGTGTTGGGACCTGAGTTCCTTGTGGATTTTGTAGAGCTGTGGAATTTCAAAGCCACATCCCCTGTCCCCTCCAAGCAGCTGCAAACCATTCTCCCATGTGGGGAGAATGCAGGGAGGGTGCTACAGGATTAAACTTTCTGAACTTTAGAAACCTTTCTCCCCTCCTCTGTAAAATCTCACTGAAAGGGAGCATTTGGGCCATCTCTGAACAATACATTAATGACCGTAAATATAACCTGAATTAGGATTAGTACAGTAGTTTTCATTTGGCAAATGGAATTTTTCAATCCTTTTGAAAGCTAAAGTCAGAATCTATAAGTACAGGATTATGTACAGCAAGTATATGTCTGACACTGAAGTAATGATATCCTCCACAAACTTGTCTGCTTTTAAATTAGATGCTCCACCACAAGAAGGGAGATTGTTCTCATTCCCAAAGTATGAAACTGTGATAGGACAGAAAGTGAGCTGCTGGGTGGAGAAAGGGGTTTGTTTGTTTTTTATTAGATGGCACTATTTAAACATTATCCCAGTCTAAAGGTGACAATTTTTACTTCTGCCAAAGTTAACATGACTAGGCTTCTGATAGCGTTTGTTAAATTTAAGATTTGTTAGGGTTCCGCACGTTGAAAACTGTGGCTAACAGTTAGGATTTAGAAGATGTAGTAGAATTTTTTTAGCCAGGGCTAATATACAATGGAATAGAGATACTTCATAGCTGGGTTGGTTATTATTGAACACCCTAAGGAAGAAGAGTTTTTGAACTCTAAAGAGTTTTTTAAAAAGCCTTTCAAAGTTTCTTGGCTCTAGAGCACTCCCTTTTAAAACCAGTTTCCATTTCTGTGAGAGCAAATGCTCCCACTAAGACATTTAACTACCTGATTTGCAGGTGCTGTCAGCTAGTTAGCCATCCAAGTGGTAGCATCTGCACTCATAATTAATTTCAGGCAAAAACTCTGCATCCAAAAATAGGAGATGCCATTCTCTCTTGGGATCTAAGTATACAGTTTCAGAACCTGCTGCAGAGTTTTTGTTACACAGCTTCCAAAAGTCAAGAGGAATCACACAGAGAAAACTCTGCAAGTTGATCTGAAGGTTTACTATTTTTCCTGTAATGTAAAGCAATCACCCACACTGCATTCTAGGCTTCCTACTAAACAAAGGAGGATTAACATTAAGGCCCACATAAACAACCAGATTATAAAACTAAAGCCACTTACTAAAGTGGGACAACTTTTAAATGTTCTCTCTCAACCTGATAGGGGTAGCCAGGGATGTCTGCACATAGATGTCTGTTGGTGTCCATCAAAGCATATGCTGTGTACATACTGTATGTCAGCGACATGCCATTTCTGTCTTCAGTGGTACAGACAGACTTTAGAGAGAGTGGCTGACATTAAATATTGGTAAATATGTAGCTATATTTGCATTCAGCCCCTACTTTCTGTTTTCAGGGCTAGAGTTATATGGGCATGAAGTATTTTTCCTCGGTCTCGACAAAGTTATAATTATAAACATATAAATAAATATATACTTTACTGCTTGTGTGGAATTGCCTGTGCTGAAATAGTGGGAATGCTGTTGTTATTTTAGGAGAAAGAAGTACACTGTCCTTCCAATTTTGGTTTTTGACTGGACAATATAAATTCCCAGCAATGAATCTAATACAAAACACAGCTGAAATTAGGGTGGTTTATCATCATTAGACAGAGTCTTGCAATGCTGTTAAAATGTTTTCATTACTGGAGACCTTAAAAATCTCTTTATCTATAAAATGTGGTTCTTCACGTAAGCATTTTTCTCTAATCACAGAAACACTGATAGCTCGCTAATTATATTCTCCCCACTTTTCTGACCACTTTTTGAATACTTACACAAAAAGTATAATTCCTGTGTTGGCCATGGCATATGACAGCCCTAAGATGCCACTCCCCATGATGGCATTGCTCAGGTTAAACGCTGACATTCCAAAGGAAGTAGTTCCTGGATGCTATAGAAAATAACAAAAATGGTAGTTAAGTTGTGCCTTAATGAGTGCAGTGTAAAACTGTGCTTTTTCAAGTTGCTGGCTTTCCCTTCCTCTGTTCTGTTGAGTACTATGGATGTTGTCTTACCACGCTGCCTGATCTTACCAACATTTTTTACTACAGAACTAGTACTTACCATTTAATACTTGGTTTCAGAGTAGCAGCCGTGTTAGTCTGTATCCGCAAAAAGAAAAGGAGTATTTGTGGCACTTTAGAGACTAACAAATTTATTTGAGCATAAGCTTTCGTGAGCTACAGCTCACTTGCATCAGATGCTTATGCTCAAATAAATTTGTTAGTCTCTAAGGTGCCACAAGTACTCCTGTTCTTTTAGGAGCCCCAGCTACCTCAGAGGGCTTACAATCTAAGTATAGTACTATTATGAGAACTCCCTTCACTTCAAGTACTGTCACGGTAGTATGTGTTTGCAGCATCAACACCAGAGCTTTTCTTTTGTCCAAATGGGGTGTAGAGTTATGTCCATACTAACAACCCTTCAAAATGAAACTGCCAGCAATGACTACAGTTACCCAGCGTCACTAAGAACCATAAATGTCATCTTTTTTGGTCATAACAGGCCTGAATAAAGAAAAACACCAATATATAAAAATGAAAAAATCTAGCTCTTTGGGCTGTATTCTCATTTACACCAGTAGAGTACCTTCACTGTGCAGTGAATGACTTGGAATTTTTATTAAATATTTATACTATAGTAGGGTTCAGGTTGTTTTATAGACCACAAACCCACACGAAGAAACAATCCTCCCTCAAAAAGTTTACAATATAAGGTCCTGATCCTGTAAAAACTTAGACCTAGATTCACAAAAGTATTTAGGTGGCTAAACTGCAGATTTAGGCACCTAAGTCTGGGTTTAGCCATCTAAAACCCAGTTTTAGGCTCCACAGTGATTCACAAAGCTCCTACTGAACTCCCTTGGCACCCATGTTGCTCCAGTAAAAGTTCCTGAGTCACCTGTGTTTCTGTCTTTGGGCATTTGCACTGCTGCCTCCCTCTAGGTGTCTAGTGCCTGTCTCCCAGAATGATTCACAAAGCAGGGGAAAGATAAGCATTGCCTGGATAAGTCATGTTCAGGGACTGATCTGGATCAGGCCCCTCAAATGAGTTCACACAAGCAGCTGGGACCTCCCTCTCATAGCTTTTAGACCAGTAATTAGGGTATTCACCTAGGATGTGGAAGACTCCAGAGGGGGAGAAGGGATTTGCCACCTTTCAGGTGAGTGCTCTAACCACTGGGCTGTAGGATGCCCTGATGTAGGGCTCCCTCAGTCTCTCCTGTTGAATCTGTTCCACTCTGAATAAATGATTAGAGTCAGTGGAGCAGGGGACTGGATCCAGGGTCTCTCACATCATGGGTGAGTACTCTGCCCACCAGGCTACAGAGTCATTCTCACTCACTTGCTCTCTCTCTGCTCTACCTCCACCCCAATGACTCTTTAATTTTTGATCCACAATGGAATAGGTTCAACAGAAGAGACTGAGGGTCTCCCACATCAGGATAGCCTGATGAGAGTGCTCCATCCTCCGCCCTCTAGCTTCTTCCAAAAACAGCATAGGCACCTGACTCCAAAGCGGGTTCCCCAGCTCTGAATCACTAGCACAGGGGGCCTCCCTGCAGTCTGGATTTAGGCACCTATCTCTGAGAGAGAGGCAGGACTTAGTGCACACCTTTCCGTTCAGCATCTCCCATTGGCTAGCTTAGACGGCTTTCTGTCTAGCATGCTGGCTTTTGTGAATCACAGTCTAAGAGCCTAACTCAGGCTTTCTGGATTGCAGTGTGTTCCTGTGATTTTCTAGATGCCTAAAATATAGGTGCTGTTGTTCAGCATCCCAATGCTTACCTCCCTTTGTGCATCCAGGCCTTAGACACATTCCTAACTTTGCCCATGGGAGAAGTCCTTTAGAGTTCAGTGGGACTACTTGTGTGTAAAGCTAAGCATGTATACACTTGCATGATTGGGACCTAAGACTGGTGTAAATAAGACACATCTGGCCCCACTGTTTTAAACTGATCACATTAAAGTCTGGCTGTAAACTGAAATGTGACTAAAACTGGAACTGCTGGGTGTGTGTTTATTTGCTCCGTTTACAGGTTACAAGATTTCTTTCTAACTACCTGAAAGCTTGAACATGAGATTTAAAATTCAAGCTTCTCTATCATTAGCAGTAATAGATATTCTGTGGGCCAAACATTACCCTCAGTAACACCTGTGTAAGTCAATTTAAAGCTAATAGTTGTTACTGGACCTTCTGGGCCAATGGGCTGGCACAGAGTTATTGAGGGCAGCATTTAGTCAAAGGAACCTTTACTATTGGGGTTGGCAGGGAAGAAAGAAAGACCCCAGCTCAATTATCAGAGGCTAGAGTGAGTTTGCAGGGCTGGTAGTTGGAAAGAAAATGCCTGTGTACATGTAAACAGAGCATATTTTATCTAGAAATCACTGAGACACAATCCATGTAGAAGCTTGTGATGCCATGTTTATAGCAGAGTAGAGCCACGATTTAATACTTTAAACGATCCAGGCAGCCAAATCGTAACCACTCGACTAAGGCAGAAATAAACAGAATATGCTGGTAAGATTCTTTGGTGAGCTTTGCAGTAACGCTGTTTACATTTGCAAAGAGACTCATGTATATTGTCCCTACTTTCTTATATTCCTGTTTCTATTACTTAAAAACTAATAATAAACTTACATATTCCTCCTGATAGTCTGCCAATTTCTTTTTGCCCAGAAATCCATTTGGAAGGAACTTCTGACTTTCTGCATCATTGTTAGCAAATTGACTGAACACAAAAAAAGAGCAAAATAAGAAAACAATAAAATAAGTTTACTACGCACAAGAGACTAAGGGTCCAATTCAATGCTCACTGGAATCAATGGAAAGACTCCAACTGCATCAGTCAGGCCCTGTATTCAGAAGTCCTTACTCAGTTTTATTCAGTGTTTCCTCTAGCAAAATTCCCACAGATGTCAATGGGAGTTTTATTGAAGGAAGCACTGAATTAAAACTGAACGAGACACTCAGGATTGGGCCTACGAACTTTGTTTAGTTTTAAAAGAATCTAAACCACACACGGCAGATTCGTAGCTTTGAATGCACTTCCCAACTTCTGTCAACAGTGCTGTCTTCCTTAGCAGCATTTTCCTTCCCAATATCATATGTCCTGTTCATTTTATTTACATTCTTACAGGCTACCCTTTACCTCAGAAGCCCTGTATAGCCAAGTATCCACCTCTCCATGTCTAATCCCTCCTCAAAACACATTTCTGTGAACCCTATTACTGTTAACCCCACCCTGGAAGAATTGCTATTATTTACTGATATAAAACAAAACCACTTCCCACCAACAAAATGTATGTACCATATCTAAACTCTTATGTATTATTTGTCTTTAGATCTCGATCCTATACTCAGATCTGCTAGCATAGAACCCCTAGAACACTCTAGAGGTACAGGGATCAACACTAGCAGATTTAATTGCAAGACCAGGGCCTTAAAATAGAAGATACTGATATGAACCTAAATGGAACTACAGGATCAAACACACCTGGGGAATATTTGAGTGGACTTTCTAGGTAAACCTTATCTTTACAGAGGATCAGTGTGAAATCCTAGATCTCCCCTATTTGCCAAAGTTTGGATCCAGACCTGAACTTTGGCTCATGACTGTGTTTAGGGGCAATGAAGAAATATCATATTATTTAAGAGTTAAATTGAATTCTGGAGCCATGTGTGTCATCTAAGAACAATGGCCAGGATTTTCAAATGTAGGTTCCCAAAGTTATGCTCCTACCTCCATATTTTGGCACTTAATGATGCAACCTGATTTTCAGTGTTGCTCAGAACCCTCCTGTTCCTACTGATTTTTACTGACGTTTTGCCTCAGTAAAGCAGGACTTAAAATTGTGATGTTTCTTAACACTAAATATTAACTTTAGCTCAGAGAATCATTGGATTTCTATTTGATTTCTTGGTCTTAACGGAGACATTCTCCAGAAATTTTTCTATTAATAAGGAGTAGAGTAAAAGAAGAAATAAACTGCTTCTCTGTATAAAACTTTCACATTGAAATTGTATATTTAATAGGCCATTGCTTTGTCTTGAAATTAGTTTGAAGACTACATGTTTTAAAACTAAGAGACCTCTGATCATATAAATTGCAAACAAACAATTTTGAGTGAAAACAATGTGCTAAAACTCAGTAATTATATGAATCTAGGTGTCAAAGAACCCTGTAATTGCCTTTATAAATATACAGGTATTATGAGAACTGAATGTTTATGATATTGGACAGCTTGTGTTCAGAGTCATGAACTGGACAGTCAGTGCTGGCAAATCTCAGCACAGATTTTTACCAATGCATCTCACTATTGACCTTGAATATCTCAGCTATTCTACCCACAACGATAATCATGTCAAAGAGTGCAGTGATTTTGTGATTTGGGGAATAGCCACTAAACAATCAAACCAGTTTTAATTTGTGACCTAATCTGAATTTAATTTCAGGATGCCATAAGTGAAATCCTGGTGTATCGCATGTGTTAGTCTTTGATTACCTCTTTTTAGTCTGAACATAAACCCCTTTTTATTTAAGTACATACCTGCTAATAGTAGCTTTTTCTGGATCTATTATATCCGTGTAGCTGTCTTCAATGCTTTCTCCGCTATTGCTCTCCTCATCAAGTTTGATGTTGACATTTTGCAGTTCCATGCGATCCATTTGAGTGGTCAGCGCTTTCTAGCTTCTACAGTGTAAACAATACTGTACCTTCTGCTTACAGGTTCTCTCCACCATGTGTTAACTTTCAGAACACTCTGTTCTGCAAACAGATCACAAAATAACTCATTAGAATTTTCCTCAAATTAGATAAATGAGTGTGATTCCCTCTGTTTGTGTTTGTTCTTCGTAATAACATTAAGGGAGGCAACTGCTGCAGCTTGGGAAAATTCTGGATAAATACAAGCAAAATATTCTTTTTTTTTTTTTTATACAGCATCTTTCCACTCAGTCTTTCTCAAAATGCAAGACAACAGACCTACACAATAGGTTTCCAAGCTCTCCTAGAATAATAATAAAACACAGGTATATATAGTCTATCTATAAAAAAACTATCACTGTAAACAGATTTAATGTAAAATCTGGGAAAAATTATTTTGTTTTTTAATTGATATCGTGGATAATCATTAAGATGCACCCTTAACCTGAGATTAACTATATCAGGGTTGGGTTGTAGATAGGGAAATGCTATATATAAACTTTACTGACCATCGTATGAAGACATTACAGTCAAATTATTTTTCTGAAGGAAATACTTGGTGTCTTGAAACATATATTGCTAGATAAGTATGGCTACATGTTAAAAATAATCAAGCTGCTGCTGGCTGCACAATGCACTTCACCCTATCACATCTCAGTTTAATACTTGTCCATCAAAACTTTTAGATAGTTTTAAATTATATAAACTATCTCTCAAACAGAATTATTACATATTTACATAATTTAATATGCCTTTAGTCTCATGAGAGGGTCTGGATAAATAATAATAATCATCTGGATAAATAATCATCTTTTTATATGGCCCAATATAAACCATATACTCTATAATATAAATAGTATGATGATTTGTCTTTGGCATTAACATGAGTTTATACTTACAATCTCAGTTTACAGATACACTTTTACATTTGTTTACTCATTCCCAAGTTTCATAATATACCACTAATATTATGCAGTTGTACAGCATTTTTTTTTCTGAAAGTGCTTTACCAAAATGACTTAATAATAGTATCCCCATTTCACAGATGGGGAAACAAAGGCATAGAGAGATGAAGGGACTGGCCGCAAGTCATATAGCTGGTTACTGAACTATGGACCCCGACTCTTTATCCTTGTGCCTCCCAGTATAACACATTAAAAGAATCCACCATATATTTCCTGAGTTGTGTACCAGAAAATAAAATACTGTATTCTTAATGCTATAACTAAATGCCTAGAAACATTGAAGAATACAAATTAGTATTAAAAAACCCAGCACAAGCAGCATTCTATTTTTGCTTTACTCTAGCCCTAAGCATGCAATTACTTATTAAAAATTCTCCAGTTTTTCCATTCATGGATGTTTAGTTCCTCACTTAATTACCAAACCTTCACTAGTCTATATAGCCATTAATATGCCATTCCTAACATCTGCAGTCTCAAACTTATTTTTAGCAGCACAACATTAAAATGTGTGTGTAAAATGTAAATGTAAACTTTAAACACCAACACTGGAGCTAAAATTAACCTTGTGTCAAAAACTACAATAAATTACCTTACTCTAGTAACATTTATTTTTATCTAATAATTGAACAGCAAAAGAATATCAAGGTGTTTTTGCCAATTTCCTACCAGAGATAGCTGCTCTGTTTATTCCTTTCTGCTGCCACTCCAGCACTTAGACTGAGACTGATTACTGAATCTGGCATTAGGTCAGAGATAGCTAGGCAGGCTTACATTCCAAGGGTCTGATTTTGCCCACTGAGGACATGAATAACTCCAGCTGAAGTAAAGAAAAGAACTGGGTCCTTGCTGAGACAATGGTAAACTCATTCATAACAGTACCTCTAAAACCAAACTTTTTTGCGTTCCAAGCAGCAGATTCATATAGTATCCAGATGCTTATTTTAAATCTATATCTAAGAAAATCAGGCAATCGAACACAACCTGCCAGTGATGAAGAAAATCTCTGTTGTGAACACTAACAAATGCTCACTTTAGCAATATTCTTCCAATTGTATCACCCCTGCTATACTGACTATTTTAGTGTTGAGGAACAAAGAGAACAGTGTAGCAGAAACATTACCATGGATTAATTTACACAGAGATTAGGTTAAGAGAGAAATTCTGTATTGCACAGTCTGTACTATATTTGGAAAGGAAAGAAGAATATGACAGAAAATATGTATTAGGGTATAGGTTCTATTTTAAAGGCTGATCCTTCAAACACTTACTTAAGTGAGTCATTTTACTTATTGTCTCAAAGGACTATAAAATTATTTATGTTTTAAGGATCAGGCGCTTGGTACTGAATCATCATCAATTTTAGGTCCCAATCCTGTAAACACTTACTAATGAGTGTAGTGCTTATTACCCCAAGTAGTTCCCTTAATCTTCATCAGTGTTTGGGGGATTGGACCCTTCATTTGTTGAAATCCTTCTCTCCAGGTCACCAGTCTTGCAAACTCTTGCGTACACACGAGTAACTTTGGGCATGTGAGTAGTTCCAGACTCCATGGGAATATGCACATGCCCAGAGCTACTCTCATTCATAAGGGCTTGCAGGATCAGGGCCTAACTGAAGACTAGCACATTGCTGCACCTCAATTCCATGGGCATTTATTTTGAAAAATTTTAATCGGTCACTCTGTCAGGATAGCGTTCCTTACTCTGAACACTTCTCATACCTAATGAAATCTTAAATTGTAGTTTGCAGTACTGTTGTAGCTGTGTTGGACCCGGGATAGGAGAGAGACAAGGCGTGTGAGCTAATATCTTTTATTGGACCAGCTTCTGTGGATGGAAGAGACAAGCTTTACAGCTGAACAGAGCTGAAGAAGAGTTTTGTGTAGCTTGACAACTTGTCTCTTTCCCCAACAGAAGTTGGTCTAATAAAATATATTACCTCACCCACCTTTTCTCTCTGAAATTGTATACATCTTTATTTAATTAAAAAGACTACTAATTAATATGTGTATATATATTTTGTTGCTACCATGTATGTTGCAGATTACAGACTTTTTACAGTCCAATCCTTAGGTCCCAGTCCTGCAAATATGTATATGTAACTTTTTACTCATATGAGAAATTTTGTTGAAATCACTGGGAATACTCATGTAAGTAAACTTGGGCACTTGCATAAGTATTAGCAGAATCTAAGTTATTTATTCACATAATTGGAAGGTCAATTTTTTTCAGAAATTTATAAATATTTCCAAGGCATGTTTTATGCAAGGCACTCAATGCATTGAAATGTTAGTTAATCTTACCCAAATCTGTGTGGAATCAGTTATTTATTGAGCAAACTTCTGAAATATGATCACCTCAGACAAGTAACTACAGGCAAACCTATTTTTAACTTGTATCTAGGGTGGAAAAAAATCCTGCATGTTCAAAATCTCTGATGCACTTCACCTTCAAAAGAATCTATTCACATAAAATACACTGTTCACATAAAATCCCAATCTTCCAATAGCTGGCCAATATGTCAAAGATGTAAACCAGATTTCACATACTCGGCTGCCAGCCACCGCTGTGTATTGCTGTTGCTACCTTAAGAAGTACAAGCTACAATGTTTAGAAACAATGTCTTTTCCCCCACAAAGCACTTCTAAAGGCACAGGCATAAAAAAAGGGAAGAACTGCAAATGCTATGCTAAGCGGCAGTATTATAAACCAGCTCCTTTTTCTGTTTTAGACCACTACTATTTTTTCCCCTTAGGTATAGATGTCAGAAAAGTCTACTAGCTTAACTACGTTCCTTAAATCCAGCTATAACATGCCTAGGCTTTTGCTGCTTCTTGTGGAACAAGAAGGCAGACTGAAACAAAAGGATGATTTTTTTCTTTTAAGATATTACATTAAAATGAAAATATTGGACGCACAAAGCATTACCCCTCTAAAGCAATATTTCTCTCAAAACCTCATGTCAAGTTCATCTGCTTTGCTTTAGAATAGAACATAATTTTTAAAAGGTACTCAGAAAATGTGTTCAAATTGCTTTTTAATATGTAATGAAACAATTAAGAAAAACATGAACTTGTTTTTCCATTTTATTTCATAGCAAATTTGATTTACTTTCTGTGGTGCATCTAGGATTATGAATAAGTTGAGGTTTATCAATTAGGTTTATCTGTGACCTTGCCTTATTTGCCTAACAGTTGCATTTTCAAGCATTTTTGCAATGGCTAGTACTTTTATGTCCTATCACTGTATATGAATCAGTAGATTTTCCTGACTCTTAGTCTCAACGACAATGCATTTAAAGAATTAATGTTGTTTCTAAAGCAATTTGAAGACGAAAAGTGCCATAATTGCTACCTTAAAATAAACACACAATTAAAATGAACAATTTATTTTCATATTCATTTACTTACTTGAATATTAGCCAGGTAAACCAAGAGTCTTGATAAAAATTCTCAATAGTTAACCAGAGGCCCTAAAAGAACACGAGCATATCATTCCTAATTAACTGGTCAACTTTAGAAACCTCCTGCTGTTTCATTTCTTTCTTAGATTTGATTTTCTGTCCAAAAAAGGGGACTGAATTTCATGCCTCATATAAAAACAAATACACCTGCTAATGCCAATTACAACTACAGTATAGCAAATCTTAACTGCCAGTTCTTCACTCTTCATTTAAATTTACAAATGAATTACATTTGCACAAAGTTTTCTCAAATTCTTCAGCTTAAAATGTGTTAAGTGGAAGAAGTATACAATAAAATGAATAGACATTGTAAAGGTACATTTTTAGGTTTACCTCCAAATCAAACACGTTATCTTGCTTGCTTGCTTGCTTTCTAAGCAAGTGATATCTTAACTTGCACCTGTAATAGAAAGTTGGCTCATCTGAGTCCTTGTGCAGCTGGACAATCATTTAAAGACAAATGGGAGTGTATCAGATGAACCAATCAGCAACAACGATACCCCAACACCTCCCATTGTCAAACTTGCGTCAGCTCTTTTAAAAAAAAAAAAAGGTAAATCAATTTACTGGTGCAATCAGTCATCAGAGGTATTTGCTCTCTGAGCTTGGCGTTCTAACAAAACGCATATCTGCAGAAAGTTTTACCTAGACTTGTGTCATAGTCAGGATGATGTAGATTACCTTGTTATTTTAGTTTGCTAATCTCGATGCTCAAGGAAGAGATACAATATTTTTAAACTAATTTTTCATCAGCATCAAAGTTACAGTAACACAATTTAGTTATGAAAGTGAGTGACAGTATGGTTTAGGACCTATAGCCAGGGCGTCTGTGTTCTCATTCCCAGTCTACCACTGAATTAGGTCCAGATCCTTAACTGAGTTCTCCCTAGGCAGGATTGGGGCTATAGGGTGTGGTCTTTGACAATTTGTTTGGCCTGTGTTTGTGGTAGTTTCCCCATCTGGAAAATGGTGACTATTTACTGTAATTATTTACTTCCTAGGGCTGCTGCAAGGATTCATTCTAATATATGTAGTGCACTATATATGGGAAGTATTTAATATTATTTATTTATTTGAAACGCATACTTGAGGAGAAGCTACGTTTCAATATATCAGTTACACAGTTTAGGATTTGTGCTCCATTATCTAACTGAATAATAATTATAATAATTCTTAATAAACTATATGGGCATAGTGATCAAACCACTGATTGTATGTTAGAGAAGATGCAAGTTGGAATGGTTTTTCATTATTTTAATTTTATGGAAAGGATTACACTCACTCGATTAAAATTGGCTTTGTAAATACACACACCCAGTCTCTCTCAGTCATTTTTGATGGGGGAGAGCTAAGTCATACAAATAAAAAAACATTATTGAAAACCTGTCCAAAAGAGCTTATGTCATTTAAAAATTTAATAGGCCTCAGTCAACTTAAAAATCACAATTCTGCCCCAAAATGTTGTAACTACTATTGTTACAAGTAAACCCTATTATTACTGTAACTGAAAGAGATTAGAGGAAAAAAGTATTGATTTTCAGTTTGTTTACTTTGTAAACTGGGTGTAGTCAGTTTTACCATTTCCCCCTATTGTTTATATGGTGTTTTGTGCAGCAACAGGGGAGAGAAAAACATTTCTTTAAACAAATGAAAATGTGATTGCAAACCACAAAATCTGGCAGGGGAATTCAGCAATAAACATAGTATCAACTCAGGAGCAGCTGTAAAAATTACTTTTAATTATTTTTTGACCTAACGGAAAAAAATATATATCAAGGTTAGCTTTCATTTATTTTTTAAATACCAAGAACATGAGTTCTACCATTTAGTAATTTGCCATGACCTTCTATTTATAGCCAAGTTCGGAGGACTCAAAAGAGTGACTTTCTTTTCTTTCTCCCACAGTCATAGCGATGCTAGCCTGCCCTTATTAATGGGTGCATTATCACTGGATGGAGCCCCTAGGACAGCATCTGGTCAATTAACTCCAGGACCAACTCCCAGACCTACCCCTGAAAAGATGAGACAAGGTGGGTGAGGTAATACCCTTTATTGGACCAACTTCTGCTGGTGAGAGAGACAAGCTTTCGAACTTACACAGAGCTCTTCTTCAGGTTTGTCTCTCTAATATCCTGGGATCAACACAGCTACAACAACACTGCATACAACCCTGAAAAGATGTCCTTTCAGAGAAAGCTTGTCTGGTGGTCATCAACAGTCCAAATATCCATTACAGTTCTTATCTGTTCAGGAGGTTTGAAGTGGGCCCTCAAACATGGAAAGGCCAGAAGATGGAGGCATCAGCTCAACTATCTTCTGTACTTGCAAGGTTTTGTATGCGGAAGAGCTCTGTTTCTCTGTTTGAAAACCGAGTTAGTGCTAGTGGTGGTAACCAGTGCCAGTTGGTAAGCCTTAATACTTGACAGCACGTACAGTCTTCAGCTGGGTGAAGGATCAGGTGGGTCCTCTCAGCCGATATTAGCAGTACTTGAAATGAGGAATGGCTTGCAAGTGCAAACAAAATGCCTCCCACACATTCACAACTACCAGGACTTTCAGTTTATGTAGGCCAAACCTCATTAAAGGACCTCACAACAAAACCTAACAGCCATGTTTAATAAGATAAGAATTTGTGCCATCATTTGAATGAACCATTGGCCAATCAAAACTTGCTTTGATGACAGATGATGATATATAATATTGATGGGATAAACCACATTATAGTTTGAGCTTGTGGGGGTCCTAATGGTGCAGGAGGTGTTTTCACCAAAATACAAACAGTTTGTCCTTGCTTCCAGAACGTTGCATTTTGTTAAATGTTTTAACTATTATTTCATTAGCATTTTCACAGGACAATCCACTCTCACCTGTAATTTCTTTTTCTTTTAAAATTCAATTAAAATATGCCCATTTTGGGCCAATGTTGCACTTCTGACTCGCATGAGTAGTCCCATTGCTAAACAGCACTGCTTGTGTGTGCAAGGCAAGCAGCATTTGACCCAGAATGAAAATGAGTCATTAGTTACTTTAAGTAAGGTACCATTTTGATAAAGACTTGGGTCCCAAGTCTGTGGTTCTTTGCACTAGCAATATTCCCACTGAAGTCACAGGAGGTTTCACTGGACAACAGAATTGGGCCACCACTTTCTAACAACTGTCATCACACAAATGACCAAAATAAAACTTTAAAGAAAAAGCAAACTTTAATTTTGTATAATAATTGGTCCTGTTCATTAGTGAACTATAAGCCTATTTGGATATTAGTACAGATGTCATAAAAGGATCTCTCTCTCTCACACACACCCCAATCCACATTTTAAAAGGATTAGAATACATTCTCTCTAGAGGGTGTTTCAGTCCTAGATAAATCCCATTCTATACTTTATGTCAAGCAATATATAAAGAAAGGGCCAAATCATGTATTCCTTATTGAGGAATTCAATGGTCCATTGATTTCAGTGGGAGTTTTGCCTGAGAAAGAATCACAGGACACAACAGATCTTCTGATCTTGGTCTATACAGTTATGTACATAACAACCCACACAGTGAGAGGGAAATACACATTTATTTAAATGAACCCCTGTTAATACTTACAATTTTGAGGAACAAAATCAAGAATACTTGACAAGTTTCACTAGCTTTTCTGTCACAGAATGACCTTCAGATATTCTGAGGGAAGCAGCAACATTGAATTTCTCACACTGAAAAAGTGAGAGACTTTGGTGGAACTCAGAGTCTCCTGTAGAATATTAGTCTTTTCATCACCAAGTTTGCACCAGTCCCTTTATAACTGGTTTCACAAAGCAAATGAAAAGAAGAAATATCCAGGAATATTCCAAAGTTCATTGAGGAATGTCCACAACAGATAATATAAAATTTGCGTGATTCACCTTTACTTAAGAAAGCTGGTTTCTCATATTCAGCACTAATTCCTGAATTGTGCTATTATAGTTATATTTCATATATATTAATGTATTTGCCAATAGACCTTTGGCAGTTAAGTTTCCATTTTAAGTGTGATATAGATGGCCTACAATATTTGTTTATGACATTACAATGTCTCTGCATTGTAATGAGCCATGATGTCACCAATTATAAGGATTTATTGTTGCTAGATTCTTCAAGCAGAAGTTAAAAGCAGATAGTGAGGACATACATTAATAAATGCAAAATATTTAAAAGCATATTCAGAAAATAAATTGTGACTGAATGCAAAACATGTTCTTGTTTGAATGCTTCCAGTAACAGACATAAATGTACTCTCTAGGTTTTCACCCCAGGGCTTCTTGTTGTTCCATCCCCTAAAATAATAAAGACTACTTCAGTGAAGCCAATTTTTCAGATAACTTGTTACAAAAATATATTCTTTTTGCAGCACACTCAAGAACATCCTACATTGTTAGGATGATTATTATTGGCCCTGATCCTGCACTGAGAACTGCACAGATGCAGGGGGTCCTCCCAGGGGATTCTCATTGCAAGCTTCTGGCTATTATTTGTATTCTATAAGTGTCCATGATGTATTAGGTGCTTTACAAAAAAGAAAGAAAGCAGTCTCCGTTCTACAAAAAACAGACATAGCTGTAAGGTATAGGAACAATCAACAAGTAGCATAGCTGGGTGGTAATTGGGCAGTATTTCTGTAATTATTTTATTTATAAAGGTATGTAAATAAAATAATTACATAAATACTGGTATATGATGTATAGGGAACCCCAAATTACCCTACAGCCATGACTTGATAGTTACTTGCAGATATTACAGGCCTTTTACATCTGTCTATTTTGAATTGATACTCTAGCTCCCCATTCACCAAATCATTTCACACTACACCATGTATTTATTCCAGAGAGCTCCCTTTTGTGGTAACAAGAGAACAAACACCTACGTTTTTCCCTTGACCCCTTTCCCAAACTCATGCAATAGTTATGGCTGAAAGCTAACTTGAAGAAATGATTTCAGCAATTGAAGGGAAAGGACTATTAGATAAATGAATTTTTTGGAATGACATTTTGGGCTAAAGTGTGGCTTTTAATCAGTGTCCTTGGTAGTGAGTGGTGTACAGACCCAGTAACTCAGCAGGAGCATTTTGTCTCATGCAAATGTAATGCCGACAGACCCCCCGTCATCAATGGGCGGGATCAAACCTGGGACCTCTGGAGCTTAGTGCATGAGCCTCTACCACCTGAGCAAAAAGCCAACTGGCTGTTTGCTAAGGCTGTAGAACAGACTCATTAATTGCTTTCTCTCTCTCTAAATGGTTTCGGTGCCACTACAGGGGACAGAACACCACACCCAGGAGGTGCGTGGGTTACATACTTCCTCTAGCTGAGGAAGCGCGTCCCGAGCTTCAGAGACTTCCGAGTTGAAATCCTGGACGAGCCCCCTCTTGTAACACTGACAGACCCCGGTTGTCAAGGGGAGGAATCAAACCTGGGACCTCGGGAGCTTAGTGCATGAGCCTCTACTGTGTGAGCTAAAAGTCAACTGGCTGTTAGCTAAGGCTGTAGAGCAGACTCATTAATTGCTTTCTCTCTCTCTAAATCAGGGGTGAGCAAACTATGGCCCGGAGGCCACATCCAGCCCTTCAGATGTTTTAATCTAGCCCTCGAGCTCACACCGGGGAGCGGGGTCCAGGGCTCTGCGTGGCTCCCAGAAGCAGAGGCATGTCGCTCCTCCGGCTCCTAGGCATAGGCGCAGCCAGGGGACTCCGCACGCTGCCCCCACCCCAAGTGCTGCCCCTGCAACTCCCATTGGCCAGAAACCTCATTTCTGGCCCCACCCCAGAGCCCTCACCCCACCCCCCAATTTTGTGAGCATTAATGACCCGTCATACAATTTCCATACCCAGATGTGGTCCTCGGGCCAAAAAGTTTGCCCACCCCTGCTCTAAATGGTCTCGGTGCCACTACAGGGGACAGAACACCACACCCAGGGGGTGTGTGGCTTACACAAGCTCAGTGTCTTTGGGAGCAGAAGGGAAATTGCTGCTATGCCTTTCGAAAGGGTGCAGCTTGGATTCCTGTCCATGTGGGGCAAAGTCTGCTGGCTGGTAGAGAAGTGACAAGATCGTCGCTGAATATTTTCTCTTCCATCATAGACTCACCAGGCTTTAATGTCATAAGGGACCATCATAATCATCTAGTCTGACCTCCTGCACATTGCAGGCCACAGAACCTCACCTACCCAATTTATAAGGGCTAATAACAAAATTTTGTGGCAGACTATTACCCTGAGCAGTGCTTGTGCCTCTCTGAATGCAAGGACTGTAGTTATGCCTACATGTCATCCTCTATCCCATGTATGTGCAGGCTATCCACAAACTGGCCTTTTCTTTTTCAGTCCTACTGTGAATCAGATAATTTTTTGCAACTTACTAAAACAGATAACTATTAGTCTGACCATTCTTCTCCTTGAAGACACTGACCTACCTTTTCTATTTAGGACTCTTTACCTTTTCTATTTAAGATGAAATGAGATCTAAATCAGTCAATGGAAACAATCTGAATTCCTTATCGTTAGCAAAATCTGCAGTAGAGTAATACCACTGTTTATACTGATTTAGCATTTTGAAAGTGTAATATATTGTAGCACTTAAGATATAGACATACATTAAAATTATTAGAACATAAGAATGGCCGTATTGGGGCAGACCAATGGTCCATCTAACCCAGTATCCTTTTTTCCAACAGCAGCCAATGTCAGATGCTTGAAAGGGAATGAACAGAACAGGGCGATTATTGAGTGATCCATCCCCCTGTCTTCTAGTCCCAGCATCTGGCAGTTAGCGGCTTAGGGACAGTCAGCATGGGGTTGCATCCCTGACCATCTTGGCCAATAGCCATTGATGGACCTATCCTTCATGAACTTATCTAATTCTTTCTTGAACCCAGTTATAGTTTTGGCCTTCACAGCATCCTCTATCAACCATTTCCATAGGCTGACTGTGCCTTGTGTAAAGAAGTACTTCCTTTTGTTTTAAACCTGCTGACTATTAATTTTGAGTGCCCTCTATTTCTTGTGTTATATGAATGCGTAAAAAATGCTTCCTTATTTACTTTCTCCACACCATTCATGAATTTATAGACCTCTATCATATCCTCCTTTCCTCCCTCTGTTGTCTCATTTCTAAGCTGAATGGTCCCAAGCTTTTTAGTCTCTCCTCATATGGAAGCTGTTCCATACCCCTAATTATTTTCATTGCCCCTCTCTGTGCCTTTTCCAATTTTAATGCATCTTTTTTTGAGACAGGATGATCAGAACTTCAGACAGTATTCAAGGTGTTGGCGTATCATGGATTTGTATAGTGGCATTATAATATTTACTGTCTTATTATCTATCCCTTTTCTAATGATTCCTAACATTTTGTTAATTTTTTTTATTACTGCTGCACAGTGAGTGGATGTTTTCAGAGAACTATCCACAATGATTCCAAGATCTCTTTCTTGAATTGTAGGCAACAGCTAATTTAGACCCATTCATTTTGTATATATCGTTGGAATTATGTCTTCCAATGTGCATTACTTTGCATTTATCAACATTGAATTTCATCTGCCATTTTGTTGCCCAGTCACCCAGTTTTGTGAGATCTCTTTGTAACTCTTTGCAGTCTGCTTTGGACTTACTATCCTGAGCAATTTTGTATCATCTGCAAATTTTGCCACCTCACTGTTTACCCCTTTTTCCAGATCAGGACCCCACTATTTACCTCTCTCCATTCTGAAAACTGACCATTTATTCCTACCCTTCTCCTGCCCCACCCCATCTTTTAACCAGTTACTGATCAATGAGAGGATCTTATCCCATGATTCCTTACTTTGCTCAAGAGCCTTTGGTGAGGGACCTTGTCAAAGGCTTTCTGAAAGTCCAAGTACACTGTATCTACTGGATCACCCTTGTCCACGTTTGTTGAACCCCTCAAAAAAATTGAATAGATTTCTGAGGCATGATTTCCCTTTACAAAAGCTGTGTTGACTCTTCCCCAACAAATCATGTTCATATGTGTATCTGATAATTCTGTTATTTACTATAGTTTCAATCAATTTGCCTGGTACTGAAGTTAGGCTTACCAGCCTGTAATTGTAATGGAGTTACATTAGGTATTCTCCAGTATCTGGTACAGAGGCTGATTTAAGTGATAGATTACATACCACAGTCAGTAGTTCTGCAATTTCAGATTTGAGTTCCTTCAGAACTCTTGGATGATTTAATCTGGTCCTGGTGACATATTACTATTTAATTTATCAATTTGTTCCAAAACCTCCTCTATCAACAACTTATTGTGGGACAGTTCCTCAGATTTGTCACCTAAAAAGAATGGCTCAGCTGTGGAAATCTCCTCTGCAGTGAAGGCAGATGCAAAGAATTCATTAGCTTTCTGCAACAGCCTTGTCTTCCCTGAGTTCTCTTTTAGTACCTCAATCATCCAGTGGCCTCACTAATGGTTTCACACTCTTCCTGTCTCTGATGTACTTAGATTTTTTTTTTTTTGCTGTTAGTTTTTGTGTCTTTTCCTAGTTACTCTTCAAATTCTTTTTTGGCCTGCCTAATTATACTTTTACACTTGATTTGCCAGAGTTTATACTCCTTTCTATTTTCCTCAGTAGAATTTGACTTCCAATTTTTAAAGGATGCCTTTTTGCCTCTAACCACCTCTTTTTATGCTGTTTAGCCACATTGGCATATTTTGGGGTCCTCTTGCTATTTTTTTTAATTTGGGGTACATGTTTAATTTGAGCCTCCATTATGGTTTTTTAAAAAGTTTCCATGAGGCCTGCAGGCATTTCATTCTTGTGACTGTTCCTTTTAATTTCCATTTAACTAGCTTCCTCATTTTTGTCTAGTTCCCTTTTTTGAAGTTAAATGCTACAGTGGAGGGCTTCTCCCCACCCAAGAAGGATGATATATTTAATTACATATGGTCACTACTACTGAGCAATTCGGCTATATTCACTTCTTGCACCAGATCCTGTGCTCCACTTAGGACTTAATCAGGAATTGCCTCTCCCCTTGTGGGTTTCATGAGTAGCTGCTTCAGAATGCAGTTATTAATGGTGTTTAGAAATTTTATCTCTGCATCGTGTCCTGAACTGACATGTACCCAGCCAACATAGGGACAGATGACTGGGTACATAGACAGTGATAGTGCTTCAGCTCTGTATCAGGCGTGAGGGCTTAGACGCTTACAATCTAAAATAAAGACAAGGGGAAAAAAAAAAGAATGGCCTGAGAGCCGTGTGGATTGTGGCAATTTACAAGGTTTCCTTGTTTACTTAAATTAATAATTAGAGAGGTGAAAGTGGGGCTTGATTCTCATTTACGGTACAACTCCTTTACACTGTTTTGGCAGTTCAAAGGGGCCTTAGTGCAAAAGAGATTCACACTGTTGATCTTTACCCTCTGGGAAGGATAGCCCAGTGGTTAGGGCACTAACAGAGGACTTGGGAGACCTAGGTTCAATTCCCTGCTTAGCTACAGACTTCTAGAGTGACCTTGGGCAAGTCACTTAGCCTCTCGGTGCTTCAGTTCCCCATCTGTAAAATGGGGATAATCCTACCTCACAGGGATGTTGTGAGGATAAATACATTAAAATTATGAGGTGCTTAGATACTATGGTGATGGAAGCATATATGTACAGAAGATAGATTGGTTATTAATTAATAGAAATAATGATAAAATTTAAAGTCTTGTAAAAATACAATGGGGAAAAAAAACTACCCCAGAAAATGTAGTCTAATGTGAAAATATTCTATTATGTTTCTTGTTTAAACTTTTAAAATTTCAGTTCTGGAAAGAGTATTTTTCCCTGTCAGTTCCATGTATTTGTATTACCCAACAATCTCTAACTCCCATGGTTAGTTGCTTTATGTAATGCTTCATCAGCTTTTACAGCAATAACAGAGAACCATATGGCTTATAACAAAATATTATTCATATTATTGTTATTGCTCATTATTATTATTGTCATAGGAGACTATCCCTGGATGTGCATTTTTTCCCTTTAAAAAGAGAAATCTGGCTCAGCTCTTTAGACTCTACATCACATTTAGTATACTAACGTGTTTTTTGTATTCTTTTTCTTAACCTGTGAAAACATGTTTTTGCTCTGATCAAACTGAACGTACTATGAGGTTTGCCATTCCTCATCCAACTATTGATCCATCAACTTCAGTCACCTACCTTGACGTTGGCCAGTGTCTGATGTTTTAGAAGAAGCAATCTTGCTCTTAAGATCTAGTAGTTCCTCTAATTCTGAGAGGTTCGGCATGGGGGCAAGTTCCTTCCTGACTCCTAGACCTAAAACATCAAATCTTATTCCACTGTGTTTCTCCGTTCCTTTTATACTATAGGTCCTTAAAACTCTTTGAGGCAGGGACTCTCATGTACTGTATGTTTGTACAGTAACTATCACAGAGGTGGGCAAACTACGGCCGGTGGGCAAACTACAGCCTGCGGGCCACATCCGGCCTCCGGGACCATCCTGCCCAGCCCTTGAGCTTCCGGGCAGGGAGGCTAGCCCCCGGCCCCTCCCCTGCTGTTCCTGCTCCCCCACAGCATGGTAAGGAGGCAGGGAGCGGGGGGACTATAAAAAGTTTATGTGGCTTTGTAGTAAAATGATTAACTATTTATTGATGTTGTCACAGACACACAAGATTTCATAGATTCCAAGACCATTGTGAGTCTGACCTCCTGTACAACACAGGTCATAGATCTTCCCCAAAAGAATTCCTAGAGTATATCTTTTAGAAAAAAACATCTAATCTTGATTTTAAAATTGACAGTGATAGAGAATCTACCTTCTAAATTGCTGCAGTAGTTAATTACTCTCAATTTATGCCTTATTTCCAGCCTAAATTTGTCTAGCTTCAACTTCAACTTGCAGAAGCGGTTGACTTATTGCACATGTGGTTAATATACTGAGTCAATTGGTTTAAGTTTTTTAAAACATTACTGTATCTGCATTGGATATTGGAGTCTCTGCCCCATCTGAGCTCTGCTTGGATACAGTGTAGTGTCAGCCAAAAGCAGCTTTAACTTACACCACCTCAGTGACCTTACCCCAGGAGGACAAAAGTAGGCAGCATAGCAGCTGGCTCTACTACCTTCTCCAGCTTTGCACTACTGGGGAACTTCCCAGCGCTGCGGGGATTTTCTGCTGGCTATTTATGACCAGTCTGAGTCCACTTTCAACAGTACAACGTGGATTTAGTGACTGGAGGATCTAGCTCATTACATCTGGATTGGGTAAATAGGATCAAACTAATTTTCAAATGCCTTTGTGTCTGAGATAGAGAAAATGCTAATGTGAGAGTTTAAACCCATCTATGTATTGCTAAAGTGCACTTAATTCATAACATATTTTATCTTATACATGATTATATTCAAAATTATGTAGCAGTAATTCCTAATGAAACATGATCCAGCCGAACTGTTCTTTTAAATCAAACAGTTGTCTCAACCTGTTTTAACATTAAAATCACTTGTCTCATAAAAGTTTTAAAGTTTCAGGAAATTATATTAAGAATAATGATCAGTATAACAGCATTATATAAAACAACGACATCAGTTCGTTCAATAAAATTCTTCAACTTAACTGCAATATTTTGGCACAGTGACTGAGATGATTGTTTTTCTAATTAATTAAAGACCGGTTCATTTAAGCAATTACATTCTTTGTCCACAACAAGCACATTTTTAATTGGTGAGCCCCTACTGCTATCAAAAGGCCTTCATTATTTGTTTTTCATTCTCTCTCTAATCCTAAAATAACAAAGTCCCTGCTCACCAGAATTCTTGAGAGAAAGTTGATTTTGGAATTTTGTTAATGCTGTGACTTCCTGGAGATCTACAAATCTTTTCTTATCCAAAAAGTACCATCACTAGCTATTAGGGAATAATCTAAATTAGACCTGTAATGTTTTAGCTTTTCCATCTATATTATTTTTCTCTTCAATGGCCTCTCTAGTCTCTTGCAATCTAGGAATAACATGGACTGGTGGGCCTTTTAAAAAATGTAACTAGCTGTCAGATAGGCAGTGATGAGGGAGCACATATTTATTTTAATGTTGGGGTATCACCTCGAAAGGTATTTTCTTTTGCCTTATCAAATGTTTCTGTTCAGTTGTTGTTCTTTGTCATAGCTTTAAAAATTTACAGTTTTGTTTGCATGTCAAGCCGTAGTTCTTTTAGTAACAAAAATCAGGGCGGTTATTGCTCCTGACACTTGTGACAGTGTCTTTAGCTCAGTGTCTTTAGTTGGTGGCTTTCGTCCACTGGGAAGGCAATTTACATGGGGATTTTGGTTTGGCATGGATGCTCTGTCTAGTAAGTTGAATTTCCAGTCAGACCACATACTTTCTCTTCCATTGATCCCACTAACAACGCTAAAGGCAAGGCAAAGCAAAAGTGATCCTTTATCGCAAAATGCTCAAGAGAAGCCTAAAGAATTTTTGATTGCCCAACTATCAGGCTTCTTTCAAGGTGAGAGATGTTGTCTGTCAAGGTCTAATCATACCTCACAATTTGACTGCCAGATGCTGGGACTGTATGACAGGGTATGGATCACCTGATAATTTCCCTGTTTTGTTCATTCCCTTTGAAGCATCTGGCATTGGCCATTCTTGGAAGACAGGATACTGGGATAGATGGACCATTGGTCTGACCCAGTATGGCCATTCTTATGGTCCTATGTTCTTAACATAGACCGGCCACTTAAAAAATGGGTCAAATAAAGACACACATTTCACTGAGATTTGGAGCACGCTACTGCAAATCACGAAGTGTACTGTATGCTAATGATGATTCAGTCTGAAAGGCCTTTCTGGACAAAAAGGTTAGAAAAATATTCACAAACACAGAAAAGAAATACAGATCTTAATGGTCTGAATTTTTAATCTGTCTGAAATTGATTATTTAAAAAAAAATTCATACTGGTAGAAACGGCACCTAATGAGAAAACCTGTTAACCTTTTTGTCAGTATTAATAAAATACAAGTTAGTAACTTTTAATATGCATTTAGTGTATATTTTTTATCAAATCCCATTAGTAATCATAGTTCCTGAGTCAACTGGCTGTGTTGACATTCTAGAGAACACAGCAGGTACATCACATCAAACATTAGGGCCTCAATCCTGCAAACACTCGTGCATTCGAGTGACTTCACACAGGCGAGCAGTAGTTCTACTGTGTGTTTAATAACTGAATATTCCTCAGTATTTTTGTTTAATAACTGTCCTTTCATCTGACTGTGCAAAATGTCCTCATTAATTTAAAATGCCTATTTTCTTACAGCCAGCTATAATTTATTCAATATAATATAAATGTTGTTACTTCTTCAATTTGATTGTACAGTTTAAATGTAAAATCAGAAAGCCAACAATTTCAGCAGTAAATGAACCCTCACTTTTTTGCACCACATGCTTTTATGTTATGTTTTCATTATAATATTGTGTAGTTTTGTAAAAATGTTGATTAGCAATTTCACAAATCTGAAAAACACAATTCACAGGTTACGACCATGACCCTTGAAAAAATGTGAGAGAACAACCTCATTACGAGATATACCTTGCAAGAGATATTTGTTTAACTTGAACTCTGCAAGAGCAGTTGCCCAGTGCAACTGTACATATTTGCTCCTGAATCCTTTCTGAAAGGCACTATTTAAACATGTTGATGCACTGCATTGAGATTTTTTTTTTTACCCATTCCAGCAGGGTTGACAAAACAAGAAGACTCAGAAGATAAACCTGTTTTTTTATTGCAAGAAGCACTACAAGGTAAGTGAACTACGTTTTACATTATCTATTCCCATTTAAATAAAACATGGAAGGAATGCAAGCTCTTGTGGAGGTGCATGGTATGGTTGTATTGCTCAGTCAGATTTCTATTTTCAATTGTATTAATGTATTTGGACTCTAGTTGTCAATCTTTGGTTTAATGGCAATGAGTTTGTTAGTGTAGATTCATTGATCTGTTAGGAGGGAAGGAGAAATTTGTGTGTATGGAGAAATTTGTGGTTCCCTCAATCTAACCCATGCCCAGAACCCAGGACGTATTTCTTGTCTCTGATTTAGATGAGTCTGCAAACAGGTGTCTACAATGACATGGAATTTTATGATGTAGGCACTTGGATTAGCCATCAAATCATTTCACATAAGCTACTGAACAGCCACCAGGTGGTAACAGTGACTTTCAGTCACTGCTGCGCTGGGCTAGGTTCACTGCAGTGACCTATAGGTGAAAGTTTCTGTCTCCTGAACCAGTCACACTTTACATGTCCCTTCTGAGCTCTGTTTTAGCCATTCTCCAGCCAATGTCAGGATGGGACACCTTTCAATCTGCCAATACTATCCTTAATTAGCTGGAGAAGTTAATCCTAAGCAACCCAAAGCACTCATCTCCTTAGGATAAATTTACGCCTTCTGCAGCAATTCCATCTTTGAAAGCCGAAAACCATGAAAGTTCATGTTAATGCTAACAGAACATAGCACCTATGATGTGCTTTCACAGGAGCTGTAGCATTAGTCTTCTTTTTCTTAATTCTCTTTGTTTGCTAGATAAAGACATAACTACAAGCTAATATCCAGATCCTACAAGCCCTTAGTCATGCAAGTAGCATTTATGCATATGAGTAACTCCACTGACTTCAGTAAGGCCCTAGTTCAATGCTACTAAATGCCCCAACAACAAAACACTCTGCACACATGAAATGGTGTTTTCAAATATAAACTAAAAACAGAAAATGATCTAGCACTGGAGAGAAAAGGCATTTATGTGTCACTCTACTGAAAATCAAGTAGTAATTATTGCATTATCTCCTTTGCTTTGTTTCTCGGTGCCTGTATCAATGTACTTAGGCAGTAAATTGCAAAGTAAAACCATGAGCCCAATCCTGAATTTCTTATTCAGGCTACACTGCTATTTTGCCTGAAGATGACATGATTGGGCCCTAATATTTACTCTTTCTCTCTTAAATCACAAGAAATGTATGGTCCTGCAGTGGGTAGCGGTTTTGCTCCTTGCTATTATTACATTAGTCAGATCATCACACATGAATTTTTTTTAAAAGCGGTATGAAATATTACCTTAGTCTAGGGAAGCAATATAGTGGGCTTGTGAAATAAAGATTCATTTCCTGACTGTGAAAATTCACAATATAGACATTCAGGGTTGGGCTGAAGCCTGAGCTCTGGGACCGTGCAAGGATGGAGGTCCCAGAGCTCGGGCTCAAGCCTAAATGTCTACGCAGCTACTTCTAGTCCCATGAGCCAGTCACCTGACCTGGGCGAGTCGTGGCTGCTGTGGGTCTTTTATCCCTGTGCAGATATACCCTTACTTTCAGTGGTATTTTCTATCTCTTGTTAGCTTATCACATGACTCCTCCCCTTCTCTGCAATTCAGTTTGCATTCATTTCTGAAATATGCAACTTTTATTTTGTCCTTCAAAAATTATAAAAGGAAAAGGAAAAAGCGGAATGCATGAAGTACGGTAAGGCTGAAAGTGTTCTATAACTTAGCACCAGTCCAAGGTTCAGGACTTGCTATTTATTACTGCTGGTAGAAAAAAAATTATTTCCTTTTTTTCCGATCAATATTTTGAAAACCTTGGATCATCTCTACTCTTTTTGTTAGGAGAGTAACAAGAAACAAGACTATTAGTGATAGTTTTAAGAAAGAGCATCATCACAGGAACCATCAAGACTAAAAGCAAATTTTGGACACTAATGATTGCAAAGCTTTTCAATGGAATATGAAGTATACCTTTCCAATCCTTATATATAAAATATGTATAATGATACTTACTTCCTACATAAGAGTTTTTGTTATCATTAGACAACTTACTTTAAAATATCAATGCTGATTACTCTCTTGCTTTCCAAACTTCACGCCCTTTCTCTCTGATGTGATTTTAGCATCTGATACCTCATAAGCAGCTAAAGTTAGTCTAACGTTTTACTCTACTTGAAAGCTGGCCTTCCAGACATTAAGGATCAAATGATGCCCCTTCCACACTGAAGAGTAACTTACTCAAAGGGTTATCCGTTCAATAGCAAATTACTACAAGTAATTCCAAGTGGTTTCAATGTGACTAGGGTTATTATAATTTGTTCCTAAAGGAATAAATCACTGGTTTCTGGATATAGTTGTTCTCCATAGCAACTAAAATCATGTCAAAATTGAGGTGGAAAAAATCCAAAATGATAAACAGAATGACATAATTTTTAATGTTTAATATCTCACAACCTGTCAGGGTAAAAACAGTTTAATAAACAAATGCTCCTAGGAACGATAAATTTTCCCAAGAACTGGAGCACAGATCAGAAAGAAAAATATTTGATTCCTTGGAGAAAAGTATAGTTCCATAAGGCATGGAAATTGCTCGTGTAACCAGAAAAATGGAGTAAATGCTACAGGCTATATCCTCATCTCTTGAACATCTGCACATGGAACACAAACCAGTCTGCAAATCATTGTGGCCCAGCAAAATTGAAAGAGAATCTTCTTCTTCCAGCTAATTGAAGGTAGCAGGTGTGGCTGTGGAATGGCTTTCAAGATCTACATTCTATTGATGTAATAGAGGAGCAGGTATTTCTAGAACCAATTTATAAAGTATCTATAAAAAAAAAAGAGAAAACTAACTGCAACTCTTCCAAAGTAACAACTATATTTATGGAATGCCAATCTTTCACAAAATGAAGAACAAGGAAATTTGTAGTTAAGACCGTCTTAAACTCAGTCCATTGTTCCTCAAAAATGTAATATATGCCAATGACATCAGATATTGAAAAACACAGGTACTGCTAGGCAAATTATGGGTTGAATTTCAGCTATAAAGATAACCTGCAATGTATATTTTAAAAAAGTAGTTAACTGTAAAGATGTATGTGTTGAACGCACCAAATAGCAAAGGTAGGTGAGGCCTTCAGCAGGTAAGTGAATTTAAAATTACAATTTTTTATGTTTTAGGTGCCATGCAGTTTGGCTGACACATGGAGCTAGCCTAGAGAGGATCAGGTAAATGGTTACTTTTCCCAGTATATGGCACCACTTTGCAAAGTCTTATTATTTTGATTGGTGCATAGAAACATATATTTTTTTAAATGGCAAAATCACTTTATCAGCTAAAAAGAATAATGCTTACCTCACTTCCCTCCCTGCCCATGTATAGGTGAGCTCTTTGATCTGGTAGGGGCATAAATTGTTGTATTGTAGAGTAGTGCATGCTGGGAAAAATCACATTTAAAGCTCTAACTATGGGAATGTTAAAGCACACACAAAACCCAATAGACTTGGTAGGTTTTGTTTGTCTATTAAATGAATGTCCCTCTGACCTTTGCTGTAAGAATTCAGCACATAGGAATGAGAGAACCTAGATAATTGTGTTGAGTGATTGCTCTTCCTCCCTGCAGGTTCTCACATGTGCAGTCTCACAAGGTTGCATTCTTGCTAAACCCCCGTTGAATGTACTTGTACGAATTTAGTGGTGTACCTGCTGTCTTGTGCCTAATGAGGTAGAGAAATGCATCAGTATAAAGTAGCTAAAACTAAAGCTGGATAATATGAAAACAATGTTTGCTGGTGAGAAAAGCATTAAACAGAGTGGGTGAAGGCTGCACCTGTTTGAGGTGTGTATCCACTCTTTGGCAATATGGTCTGCAGCCAATGAGTCATACTCAGTTGTACATACAGCCAGACTCCCTGACAGAGGCCATGACTTGTTATATGTTCTGTAGGCCTGCCAGAGAGATCCATGCCTTTGTCACTTCAAAGGGAATGCACTCTAGTTGGGATTGCCCTTAAGGAAAACAGGGAGGCTTCAGCTGTTGCAATATGTAACTGCTTGCCTCCTAAAGCAGAGGTGGTGGGGTTGCTGTGAGCACATTACCCTGATGTTTCATACTCTGCACTTTTGTCTGCCTGTTTCTGAGTACTTATTACCTTTAAAGACTTCAATGTTCTAGGATCCACTTACATGAGGAATTATCTATGCCCTGTCACAGTGATCAAGACTTGCTGGGTTGCCCTGCTGATGCTACTTGGGATTTCTCTCTCTAGAACTGCCAAAATAGTCAGTAGAAGACCCTTGCATAATGGAACTCAGTCTGTCTGACAGTTGGCCAGACCCCAACCCCTCATATGACAACCTTTAGAGCAGAGTGCATAGAATGTTTATTTACACATATCTTTGATTAACCATTCCGGAATGTCTGAAGGTTATGGGCAAAATCCTGGTCCAACTATCGTAAATTGCAAAACTCCCATTGATTTCAATTCCAGAATTTCATGCTATTCAGACCAATTTTCTTGAATGGAGACTCTTTTATTTTGTTCAAAGTTGTCACAGAACTCAGATGCTAATGCCACAGAGCTGCACAATTATTATATATGAGTGAGAGAAAGAGAGAGACAAATTGTCCTGTTTTAGAATGATATTGTTGAATGTTACTGAGCATACAAATAACCCTAAAACTGACTCCTGATGAAAATGTAAATATAGAGACTGTTAGGCAAAAAAAGGCTAATTACCCATACCCTCACTGTGATGTCCTTTTTGAAGAGTCTGCTGGGTAAAAATCGCTCTTCGTTGATGGATCAGTGGCACTACAGAACATAGAATCCATTCTTTTCTATATTTTATACCTATTTATTTATTTAGGAAGTATATTCTATTATTTCTATATGGCTGCAGCTCTTGGTCCCTGAATGCTGAATTCTCAAACTGCACTGCATTTGAAAACAGTATGAAAGAATCCCATTGCCATAAAGCGTGGAGCTGCAGTGCACATTCTACTCCTGAGAGCATTATGCACCAAAAAAATAAAAATTCTGTGCACAATATTTTAAAATTCTGCAAGTTTTATTTGTCAATAAATAAATATAAAGGCTTCAGCATGGCAGTGGGTAGCACAGGCTACCTGCATGAAGGTGGGAGACTGCATGAAGGTGGGAGATCATCCTGCAGCCTCCCCACCCCCATCCCCAGGACATGGACTCAGTGGTGAGGCTGCATCTGACCCTGACACAGCACAAGGCCTGCCCCAGAAACACTCTGGGGCCATGCCCCTCTGTGCCAGGTGCATCAGGTGTGGGGCAGGCAGGCTCAACTACGCAGGATCCAAGTGTGGAGGGGCTCAGAGTGGGAGAATCCAGGTGTGGTGTGAGAGGATTCTGTGTGGGATAATCTGGGTGCCAGCAGCTCAGTGAGGGGTCTAGGTGAGGGGGGATTTGGATGCCCAAAGGCTTGTTGGGGGGGTTCCAGGAGCTGGGGCAGGTGAAAATGGTTGGGGCTCAGCGGAGGAGTCTGGGTGTGGGGGTCTGGGTGCCGCTAATTGGGATAAGTGGCATGGGAGTTTGGATGTGGGGGCTTAGGATGGTGCAGGGGGTGGGGGTTTGAGTGCAGGGAGCTCAGTGGAGGGGGTGGTCTGGGTGCAGGAGTGGGGGTCAGGAGGCCTGAGTGCAGGGGGCCCCAGGTGCAGGGCTGAGGTTCAATGAGGTGGGGTTTGGGTACAGAGGGCTAGGGGGGTTCTGGGTGTATGGGGTGAGGCTTGGTGGGGGTGTCTAGGTATGGGAGGTCCAGATGCATGGGGGTTGGGCAGATGGGGGAGCAGCTCCCTGTACACTGACCCCTCCCCCTGCAGCTGAGGAGCGATGAGGGCAGAAAGCAGGGGAGGATGCTGAGCTTCCTGCAGCTGGGAGAGGTTTCTGGGGGTGGGTCTGACACAGCCCCAGCCAATCCTTGCAGGGGAAGAGGAAGTCCCATCCTCTCCTGCCTTCAGCCGAGCCAGGACTCGCATCTGATCCTGGCTCAGGATAGGAGCCACTGGCTGGAGTGTTCCCAGCTCTGCGTTGATTTACCTCTCCACTGGCTGCTCTGGGTGCCTGAAACGATGTATCTGTGCAGCTAGCGAGTGGTGTGTGACTGCTCTTGCAGCTTCCCTTTACTTCCCGGTCAGAAAGTCATTTTTCTGCGGGGAAGCAAAGAAATCTGCGGGGGACATGAATTCTGCGCACATGCAGTGGCGCAGAACTCCCCCAGGAGCAACATTCTATTTAATACATTCTCTCTGTCATCTTTCTACAGCCCAATGATGTTTAACCTTGTAGCATGGGACATCCATTACATCAAATGGCATTCCAGAGACTGATCAAATAATGGAGGAGTGATGTCCTGATATTATAACATATCAAAACAAACATTGCAATGCCAGGATATCACAATTTTTCTGGACGCTTCCAACAATTCCATTTTCATCATGGGCCTTGATTTATACCTTAAGCAAACCTAACATATGTGGCATATGGCATAAGACAGGGCCGAATCTGATGCCTTATTTCCTCTCTTTCTGGCTGTGGCACTGAATAGTCAGAAAAATAGCTTTTCCCCTTCTTTGCCAGTTAATGAAGTGCAGACAGGTTGGAGGTATTTATTTATATCTCCCTCCCCTTTTCTCCTGACTGCTGGGAAGGATGTGTTTGCTCAACCTCAAATGTTCAGGCAGGAGAAACAATCTGGTCCTGAAAACTCCATTCACTCTAACTGATAGGAGCAGGAATAGGGCCAATCAAACGTATGGACTCTACAAGTGCTACACGTTAGCTCATATGCAAGTGCCAGTATTACACATACAAGAATAAGGTATAATTAGGTCTTACAAAAAGAGCTGGTGGAAAATAGCAGGTGAGAGGTTTTCCATGGAAAATGTTGACTTTTACTCAAAAACCCCCAAAACTTGAAAGATGAAGATTTTAAGTTGAAAATCAATTGTCGGGGCTTTTTGGTGGTTTTGTTTAATTATTATTATTATTTGTTGTTGCAGTTTCTGGCTTAACATTTCTGATTGTCCAATGAGGGATTTTTTTTGAGGAAAAGACTTCCTGCAATAATTTTCAGTTAGTTGAAAACCTGATTTTCTGTCCCCCGCAAAAAAGTTGATGGAAAAATTTCAGTCAGCTCTACTTACAAACTAATGTGTGAACACTGATAGAGACATACCAAACACAATGTGAGATCTCACCAAGTGCTAAGGGTAGAAAGTTATTTACTTTTTTCCAGAGCTAAAGATTAAAAAAATAAATAGATTTATAAAAGATTTACTCTTATCAATGCCCTGCTGTATTATATGTTATGTTATCGTGGAAAACAGATCAAATAATTGTTCTAAAACAATGGACTGTCATGTCTGTAAATTAAATTCTAGTGCCATTTAGCTAAACTGAGTCATTATGTAGTTGAAAGTCTGATTCTCATTTACACAAATGTCCCTTTAGCTTCTCTAGCAGTACAAAGAGGCTGTAAATTGAGTATGATGTATTTTACACCCATTTGAGGGGGCTTCTTATGCTGCCAGGGCAGCGTAAAGGGGCCTTAGTATAAATGAAAACCGAGCCTCAAATAATAAAAGTTTTCCTAAATACAAAACCTTATAACCAACATATTGTATTAATAGCCTACACATTTCAGTAAAGTAAACAAACAAAAAAAGAAGCCATTTTGGAGTGAGAGGATTTAGAAAAGTAAGATTGACACAATAAACTTCTAATCTTTTTTAAAAAACAAAAAATCTGTCACTAATATTTCTTCACTTTATGTCGACACATACATCCATATTATACATATAAAACACACGCATTCAAAAAAAGTACGAAATCTGTTGGTCTGGTTTTGAAAAGCCTACTTTTTTCTCCTTTAGCTTAGACCTTTTAGGCCAAGTTTCAGCATGAAAACAAGTATTTATGAGAAAAATGCTGACATTGCCTTACTAATAGCAGCATTAACAGAGATTGTTACAATGTCTATTTACTCTGGTACAGTATTAAATAAGATATGTGAACTCACCATAGCAACCCCTGCATCACATAGCAGATATGCTGCTTCTAAGATACAGCGGAACCTTTCTGAAGAAATACATTCAGACAAACATCTATCAATTTCAAATTGTATTTTTAAAATATATTGCTATAAAGTACAACACAACACAACTTGTTGCTATTTAATTTATCTGTTCTTGCACCTTTGCTTTTGATTGACGGTGTTTCATCTTTATTGTCAGGAAAAAAGTAGACTTGGATATCTACCCAATATCCTCTGAGGTAAAAACTGCTGCAAATAAATTATTTAGCATCTCAGAAATGTCATATCCTTAATGGCTTCCTTTGCTCCCTGACAGTCCAGAAGACCCACTATTTCTCTTGCAATCTTCCTCCTTCTGGATATCCCAAGATTCTGCAAAGACTTACATATGTGAGCAGTCCCATTAACTTCCATGAGGGAAAATGACTTCAGTGGAACTACTCTTAGGAGTAAAGTTAAGCACGCTATGTTTTTCCAGAACTGGGGTTATCAGAATGTATGGTTTACTTTTAAGTCTTTGGCTATGTCTACACTATGGACCTTAGAGCAGCATAGCTGTATAGCTACAGCTGTGCTGCTGTAGGGTCTCCCATGTAGTCGCTCTTCGCTGGTGGGAGACAGCTCTCCTGCCGGCATAATTAAACCACCCCCAACGAGCAGCGTTAGCTGTATCGGCAGGAGAGCTTCTCCCATCAACATAGCACTGTCCACACCAGCACTTTTGTTGGTGAAACTTATGTCAGTAAGGGTTGTGTTTTTTCAGACCCTTGACCAACAAAAGTATTGTCGACAAAAGTGCTAGTGTAGACAAAGCCTTTGACTACTTGCAGTTCATTTTCCTTCTTACTGCTACTAATTTTCATCATGCATTTTATCTGCCATACTGTATGCTCCTTTTAATTGTCTTGATTGTGCTGGGTTTCCATTTTTGTGTAAATGAAAAATCTCTTGTACTTTGCCCTTTAACCAGGCAGTGGGTTTCTTCCTTTTTGTTTAGGGGTATGCATACTTTCTCTCAATCTACTAGGCTTAAGTAGCTTCCCAGGTGAATCTAATTTCCTCACTTTCATCTATGAGGTCCAAACCTTATCATACCATAGGCACAATTTTGTATGTCAAAAAATCCAAAATTCTTGGCAAACTGCTAGTTCATAGACATGAAATCATTCATGCTGCTGCTTTCCAGTTATGCCTAATGATTATTCTTGATCATGTTCCTGGTTTGGCTAAACTGGTACCCAAGCCTCATCCAACCAAACTACATCCTTGCTGCCAAGCCATCAACATACCTTCAGCCCAAATAGCTCCATGGAGGAATTTTCTGTAGGATTGAGAAGGAAGCCCTCAGTTTGTTTTGGTCCAACGATGGAAGTGGGGTGGCCATGTATAATATGGATGTATGTGTACACATAAAGTGAAGAAATATTAGTGAGAGATTTTTTTGTTTGTTAAAAAGCATGACAGTCCAATCATAGTCTGATCTTTCCTGGGAAATGGGTAGCCCTACATGCTCTCATATTGCTAGATGAGACTGCCAAAGGAAATGCTGACACTGCATATTGGTACATACCTTCCACTTTGAACCTTCTTGCACTGATTACCTAAGCAATTATTTGAATTGCCATTGGCAATTGCATTTTTTTTAATCTCTGCTGTATTTAAAGAAGGGTGAAAGATTATACTGGTCAGTCTTCTTCAAAATACTAGTTCTACATTTAGCTGTGTACAGGATATGCTACTAACTGGGATTCAGTGGAGTAGGACTGCCAGTTTACTTTCTATAGAAATATAAAGCAACAAGGGTGATGTCATGGTGGGCATCTGCTATAGACCACCAGACCAGGAGGATAAGGTAGACGAGGCTTTCTTTGGAGAACTAACAGAAGTTTCCAGATCACATGCGCTGGTTCTCATGGGGGACTTCAATCACCATGACATCTGCTGGGAGAGCAATACAGAAGTGTACAGGCAATCCAGGAAGTTTTTGAAGAAGTGTTGGGGACAACTTCCTGGTGCAAGTGCTGGAGGAACCAGCTAGGGGCCGTGCGCCTCTTGATCTGCAGCTCACGAACAGGGAAGAATTGGTAGGGGAAATAGAAGTGGGTGGCAACCTGGGCAGCAGTGACCATGAGATGGTCGGGTTCAGGATCCTGACAAAAAGAAGAAAGGAGAGCAGCAGAATATGGACCCTGGACTTCAGAAAAGCAGACTTTGACTCCCTCAGGGAACTGATGGGCAGGATCCCCTGGGAGGCTAATATGAGGGGGAAAGGAGTCCAGGAGGGCTGGCTGTATTTTAAAGAAGCCTTATTGAGGGTGCAGGAACAAACCAGCCTGATGTGCAGAAAGAATAGCAAATATGGCAGGCGACCTGCTTGGCTTAACAGAGAAATCTTCAGTGAGCTTAAACACTAAAAGGAAGCTTACAAGAAGTAGAAACTTGGACAGATGACAAGGGAGGAGTATAAAAATATTGCTCGAGCATACAGGGGTACAATCAGGAAGGCCAAAGCACAACTGGAGTTGCAGCTAGCAAGGGATGTGAAGGGTAACAATGGTTTCTACAGGTATGTTAACGACAAGAAGGAGGTCAGGGAAAGTGTGGGACCCTTAGTGAATGGGGGAGGCATTCATAGTGACAGATGATGTGGAAAAAACTGAAGTACTCAATGCTTTTTTTGCCTCAGTCTTCACAGACAAGGTCAGCTCCCAGACTGCTGCACTGGGCAGCACAGTATGGGGAGGAGGTCAGCAGCCCTCAGTGGTGAAAGAACAGGTTAAGGATTATTTAGAAAAGCTGGATGTGCACAAGTCCATAGGTCCGGATCTAATGCACCCTAGGGTGCTGAGGGAGTTGGCTGATGTGATTGCAGAACCATTGGCCATTATCTTTGAAAACTCGTGGCAATTGAGGGAGGTCTTGGACAATTGGAAAAAGGCAAATATAGAGCCCATCAGTAAAAAAGGGAAGAAGGAGAATCTGGGAAACTACAGTCCGGTCAGCCTCGCCTCAGTCCCTGGAAAAACCATGGAGCAGGTCCTCAAGGAATCCATTTTGAAGCACCTGGAGGAGAGAAAGGTGATCAGGAACAGTAAACATGGATTCACCATGCCTGACCAACCTGCTTGCCTTCTATGATGACATAACTGGCACTGTGGATATGGGGAAAGTGGTGGATGTGATATATCTTGACTTTTGCAAAGCTTTTGATACGGTCTCCCACCATATTCTTCCCAGCAAGTTAAAAAAGTATGAATTGGATGAATAGACTATAAGGTGGATAGAAAGCTGGTGAGATCGTTGGACTCAACGGGTAGTGATCAACGGCTCAATGGCAGCTGGTATCAAGTGGAGTGCCCCAGGGGTCTGTCTTGGGGCTGGTTTTGTTCAACATCTTCATTAATGATCTGGATGATGGGATGGATTGCACCCTCAGCAAGTTTGCAGATGACACTAAGCTGGGGGGGAGAGGTAGATATGTTGGAGGGTAGACATAGGGTCCAGAGTGACTTACACAAATTGGAGGATTGGGCCAAAAGAAATCTGATGAGGTTCAACAAGGACAAGTGCAGAGTCCTGCACTTAGGATGGAAGAATCCCATGCACTGCTACAGGCTGGGGACCAACTGGCTAAGCGGCAGTTCTGCAGACAAGGTCCTGGGGATTACAGTGGACGAGAAACTGGATATGAGTCAACAGTGTGGCCTTGTTGCTAAGAAGGCTAATGGCATATTGGGCTGCATTAGTAGGAGGATTGCCAGCAGAACGAGGGAAATGATTATTCCCTTCTATTGGGCACTGGTGAGGCCACATCTGGAATACTGCGTCCAGTTTTGGGCCCCCACTACAGAAAGGATGTGGACAAATTGGAGACAGTCCAGTGGAGGGCAACGGAAATGATTAGGGGGCTGGGGCATATGACTTATGAAAAGAGGCTGAGGGAACTGGACTTATTTAGTCTGCAGAAGAGAAGAGTGAGGGGGGATTTGATAGCAGCCTTCAACTACCTGAAGGGGGGTTTCAAAGAGGATGGAGCTAGGCTGTTCTCAGTGGTGGCAGATGACAGAACAAGGAGCAATGGTCTGACATTGCAGTAGGGGAGGTCTAGGTTGGATATTAGGAAAAACTATTTCACAAGGAGGGTGGTGAAGCACTGAAATGGGTTACTTAGGGAGGTGATGGAATCTCCATCCTCAGAAATTTTTAAGGCCTGACTTGACAAAGTCTTGGCTGGGATGATTTAGTTGGGGTTGGTTCTTCTTTGAGCAGGGGGTGTACTAGATGACCTCCTGAGGTCTCTTCCAACCCTAATATTCTATGTTTTCTAAATTTGAACAAATATCCTTTGCAGAATTACCACAACCCACTCAAATCTTAGCATCCCCATTACGTGTCAGCCACAGAATCACATCCCTGCTAGAGCTCTAAAATATCTAAAAAGCATAATCACAACTGTTCATTATTAGTTAAGCTCCAGCAATAAGTGCAGTGGTCCACATGGAACATCAACAATAATACTTGATAATAGTTTTACACCTCACTAGTGCCTTTCATGCAAGACTCTTACAATGCTTTTACAGACATGAATTAATTAAGCCGCTCATGTGAAGCTGGTAGTTTTATAACTTATTTTACAGATGGGTATGCTAAATGCTCCTCAAGGACATTGAGGAGTTAGATGAACTGGCCATTGTCAAAGATGGAGACAGTGACGAAAACCAAAGAAATAGATCCTCTACCCTCAAGAGCAAAATAAACCCTAACTTCTAATTTATGGAGATGTGCTAACTACAACAAAGGTGGTACCTCTGCCCATTCCGTTACCAATAGCAGACCAATAATGAGATCCACCTATATGACTAGAGTGACACATCCCCTACAATAAGCCAGTGGTGTGAGATGGTAGCCATTAAATCTTGAGCCAGCCCAGAAGAGCTATTGTACACAAAAATGTTAAAGTAATCTAGAATAAGCATGGGCAACCCCAGTGTCACAGGTGGATGGGAACTCTGATGAGGCAGAGTTTACACTATAAGTATTCTCATCTTAAACCTATCCCCAGACTCCCAAAACAGGATAGAATATGTTACATGAAGAATGTAACCCCCTAAAATTTAGAAACAAAATAAAGATAAAAATAGATACATAATGGAGTGAATTAATGAAACGTTCTTCAGTACAACAAGTAAAGGAACAAAGAGTTTCACCTGGTAAAAAATACTGAGGCATCTTCAATATTTGAAATTTCTCTTAAATGTTTGTTTCTAGCAAATATCCAACAGATTTACATTGCTGAAGTGTTCCAGGTTGACCCACTTAATTTTAATATTCCAAATGATGTGCTGTAATTATTACATAAAATAAATATCTTTCTCATGCGTGAATAGAGAAAAATCCTGTGATATATTACAAAAACAGTTACATCAGCAAAAATATAAATTTAAAATTATGGGCATATTTCTGTTCTTTCCTGAGAGGAAACATAAAAATCAGGCAGCTTCACATCAAAGCTACAGAAATGCCTAGGAAACACCATAAAACTGCATACAAATAAATAAATATGACAAACTGTATACTTGCAGGTAAAACAAGTGTTCAGAGAGCTATGTAATAATAATTAATAAACTGATCCTTATTAACCTGGAATTTCTGGTAATCCTCAAAGGCTGTGAATATACTTAGATGAAACAGGATCTTCCTCATTAGGCTTGATAGATAGACTTGTTTGAAATAGACTCAGTCAAAATAAATTACTGCTTAGGAACTCTGCCTTTGTTAGTGCTGAGGGAAGTAAAATAACAGTCACAATAATAAAAAATATTCTCAGTTGCCTCTATCCTTAGAAACCCTGTTCTTATTATTGAGATGTACATGTTAACTGAGATCGTTTAAGCTCAAAATGACACTGTTGTCAAATGGCTGAAATATAGTTTGTACGCAGGTCTTTGTACATACATCTTCTCTTTCATTGTCACAGAAAGGAGATGGCATTTCTCCTCCAGAGCAAAGCCAAATTCTGCTTGTCTCCATATAAATTCATAAACAGTTAAATCTTATTTTCATCTTATTGATGTTGTCATTTATCCTTTGATAAATATTTGTTACTGACTCTACAGTTATGAATTTTTTAACATGCAAGGACAAAGTGAAATTCTAGTCAAGGAAATATCTTTTTTCTTTTTAAAGAAATGCTTCTTTTTCAAGTTTGCTCCAGTGCAAGAATTCTTCTTTAACACCAAATGCAATGTTAATGGTTTCTGACCAAGGCCTCGATCTTGCAAAGACTTGTACGCACGTGAATAGTCCCACTGACCTCAGTGTAATTAATTAAATTAACTTTATAGGACCCATGCATAAGTCTTTACAGGAGTGAAGCTAAACTATGTCCAGGAGGAACTTGAATAATGCTAGTATCTTTCTCAAAAACAACAATCAAATTGCCTTATGGGTTGTTCATCACACTGATTCACTTAGGGCCCAATTCTGCCACCCTTGAATAGTCTCTCAGACTCGAAACCTATTCAGTCTATAACTACCTTAAATCATTTAATAATGGGTTTTCATCTAATTGGTTTTAAAATAGGTTTAGCTGAACTGATTTTAAAACCAATGTATACAGGCCATAAAGGCCCGTCGAAACTACAAAAGGTTATCATGTCCAAACATGATTGTGGAAAGTTGAATCAATTAACATGATGCTGACCAGTAAAGACCAGTCAATCAGGCCAGGGCAACTCATATTCAGTATTCTGTCAGCTAGTCAGGATTAAATTCCACTACTACTATGCTCCCCACCCCAGCATTTTGGGGCAAGGATCATGTAGGTCTTAACTGATTATTCAGCAGAATAGTGCCTAATCTAGATTGGGGCCTCTGTAGTACAAATAAAATGCTAATGACCTAAACTAGTAGTAAAATATATATACATATACGTACACTGTGGATGAATTAATGTTACTATGGAAACATTAACTTTTCATGCTCTAACTTTTCAATTGTACCCTCCTCCTCAATAGTGAACGAAGAAGTTTTTTCTTTCTTTTCTAAGTGACTACAGTCACACCATTCACAGGTTAGTGTTATTCCACTTATTTTTAAAGCAATACCAATTAATGGTCACCTGCATTCGGCAGTACACCTTACTCCCAATTTTCTGAAACCCTATTATCCAAACCTCTACATCAGAGGTGAGCAAAGTACGGCCTGCAGGACTGTCCTGCCCAGCCCCTGAGTTCCTGGCCGGGGAGACTAGCCCCCAGCCCCTCCCCTACTGTCTTCCCTCCCCCACAGTCGTGCTGCCGCACGGGCAGCACAGCTGGCTCCCTCTGGGCAGCGGGGCTGCGAGCTCCTGCCGCTCTCAGCTGCATGGTAAGGGGCAGGGAGGACGGCGGATAGGGGGTCCTGGGGAGCAGGCAGGGGGCGGTTGGATGGGGCAGAGGTTCTGGGGGGGGCAGTCAGGGGTTGGGGAACGGGGGGGGGGGGGTTGGATAGGTGTGGGAGTCCAAGGGGCCTATTGGGGCGGGGATGTGGATAGGGGTCAGGGCAGTCTGGGGACAGGGAGCGGGGGGGTTGGATAGGGGGTGGGGTCCTGAGGGGCCTGTCAGGGGGTGGGGGTGTGGATAGGGGTTGGGGGAGCAGTCCGGGGACAGGGAGAAGGGGGGTTGGATAGGTGTGGGAGACCCAGGGGGCCTGTCAGGGGGCAGGGGTGTGGATAGGGGTCGGGGCAGTCAGGGGACGGAGGGGATTAGATGGGGGTGGGATCCCGGGGGGTGCAGTTAGGGGTGGGGGGTGCTGGGAGGGAGTGGTCAGGGGACAAGGAGCAAGGGGGGGGTTGGATGGGTTGGGAGTTCTGAGGGGGGAAGTCAGGGGGCGGGAAGTGGGTGGGAGCAGATAGGGGGCAGGGGCCAGGATGTTTGGGGGGCACAGCCTTCCCTCCCTGGCCCTCCATACAGTTTCGCACACCTATGTGGCCCTCAGGCCAAAAAGTTTCCCCACCTCCTGCTCTACATTATCCAAATCCTTTTCTTGTCCCCCAGCATGGATTCATACAATGCAGAGGTTTGGATAATAGAGCAGAGATTCCCAGCCAAGCGGGAGGCCACCTTGCTGTTGAATGGCTCCTGCAGCAGAGCAGAGTCCTGGCTCCCTAAGCTGCTGCAGGTACAACGTGCAGGGACGTCTGAGACCCTGGTGGAGCAGAGAGCAAAGTCCTGGCTGAGGGTCTCTGCTCTACCTTGCTAGGACTGCAGCCTTCCCCTCCACTTACAGTAATCGAGAGGGCAGGACCACTGTGAAGGAGGTCGCCGCAGCCCTGCTGTCAGAGGAGTGAGTGAGTGGGGCCATGACAGCAGAGCTGCCATGCGTGTCCCTGAGCTGCCACTCCTGCCATCTTAATTATCTGAACTCCTGAATAACTGAATAAAACCCATGTCCCGCCATGCTATTTGGATAGTTGGGAGAATACTGTATATATCATCACCCTAAAATGTCCTGTCACGTCTCAGGAGGACTTTTATAAATCCTGAATCATGGGGTCCAGGGAGCGCTTATCAATACACTACAGCGTTGTCAAAATGTTCAGCCAAGTAAGCTGAGTTTTGGTGACTGAGGCACAGATTCAATGTCCTAGCAATTTTAACAGAGAAAGAAAAGGACTGACCTTCAGTTTCTCCTTTATCATCAGACGACACCTTTCTTCCTCAAAGAATTTTACAAATTATACACAGAAATCACTTGATTAAGACACATGGTCTAGCTAGTACAAGCATCTCAATTATCACACGTTTCAGTTCCACTGCTATCTTCCTTCCTACAAATTTGGTGTTTTCTGACTTTTCTTGTTGAACACTATTTACTTTTGAAATAAAGAATTATGACAGTGAAGCTGACTAAAGGAAGGAATCCTACAGCATTTTAAGTTTCTTGCACAAATAATTCTTTTATGTCCCTCACTTTGGGCCTTTGTCACGTTACTTCCCACATTTTGCTCCTGCATTATAATTCCAATTTGCTGTTCAACCTTGGCTAAATCAGTTAAACTCCTGGTGTCCTGATTGCTTCAGGTGTAAAATGGAGATTAAAACCCCTCTTCACAGCACTGTTGTGAGCACTAGTTAACTAGTTTGGATGCTGCTTTAGAGAAATAAAGTACCAAATATGTTGTTATATGCAGTGTAGTTGTAGCTGTATTGGTCCCATAATATTAGAGAGACTTTAGAGATTAGGGTGCGGTAATATGTTTGACTGGACCAACTTCTGTTGGAGAGAAATAGATGCTTTCAAGCTTACACAGAGTTCTTCTTCAGGTCTGGGAAAGGTACTCAGAGCGCCACAGCTAAATCCATGGTGGAACAGATAGTTTAGCATAAGTAGTTTGCACAATTGTAAGGCAGGGATTCTCAACCTTTGTCTTTGAGCCCCCCCGCTATAAAAATTCCATGGCCCACCTGTGCCACAAGAACTGTTTTTCAGGAGACTAAAAGACAGGACTGGCATTAGGAAGTAGCAAGCAGAGCAACTGCCCAGAGACCCACGCCACAAGGGCCCCCGTGAAGCTAAACTGCTCTGGCTTCAGTTTCAGCTCCAGGCAGGGGGGCTTGGGATTTGGCTTTCTGCCCTGGGCCCCAGTGAATCTTAACGCTGGCCCTGCACTCCAGTTTATTTTGGTGGACCCCTGAAACCTGCTTGCACCTCCTGCCCCAAGGGCTTCGGTCTCCCGGTTGAGAATCGCTGTTGTAAGGGACCATTCAAGGTAGAGTGGCCCATTAACACCCCTGCAAGTCATAAGCCAAAAAAAGGTTAGTGGGTTACAGTGTTGTAATAAGCCATAATTCCCCTACCTCGAGTACTTTACTGGCAGGGTGAAACACAAAAGTACAGGGATGGGGCTGAAGGGTCTTTACCACTGGAAACTGCAAGGGTACCAAACTGTCCAGTGCAATTACTCAGCCGGAGATGTGGGCAGACCACCAGGATCGACCCCCGCCCCGCTTTCTCTGGATGAAACGCCGGGGACTGTGTAAGGGCCACAGGTGCTTAGAGCCGCCAAGGCCCCTCTTCCTGCTGTGGCCTGGAGCATCCCTTCAACACTGACCCCCCCGGCGCCGGGGCTGTCCCTGGACTCCCCCCGGCGAGGCCTGCCCTGCAAGAAGCGCTGCGCGGCGCTCCGAAGCGGCTCGCTCTCCCTCACCGCTCGTGTGGAGAACAGCGGCCCGCGCCTCCCGCCTTGTCTCCGCCCAGCTCCCCGCAGCCCCCCGCCGCCAGGCTGCGCCCAGAGCAGACAATGGAAAGCTCCCCACCCGCCGGGCCAGCCGAGCTTCCGCCCCGCCCTCTAGAGCGGCCGCCGAGGGGAGCGGCGCGCAGGCGCCGGGCGGCGAGCCCCGGCAAGCAGGGGGGGTGCCCCGGCTCCCGTTACCGCCCCTGCCCAGCTGCCGCGGGCCCCCGCTGGGCCGGTGACAGGTGGCGCTGGCTGCCAGTGAGGCCAGCGCCCGACGCAGCCCAGCGGCCAGGAGACCCGGCGGCTGCGGCTCGCACGGAGCTCGCCACCGAAGCGCGTGGGTGGGGCAGCAGTGCACGGAGACCCCCTGCCGGGGGGTGCGCGGAACAGCCGCCCCCGCCTGGCGCCCCCTAGCTACAGCCAGTACCTCCCCCCGCATCCACTGCCCCCCGGCTGCGGGAGCAGCGCGGCGCCCCCAGGGCCCACGCCACGGGCCTCACAAGCGGCGAGTGCCAGGCGCCATCAGAGCCCAGCCAGGATCCTGCGAGGCCAGAGCCGGTGCCCCGGGCTTCAGCCGGGGAGCTGCTCAGCGTGGACACGGTCCACACCTGGTCACAAGCGTCCCCAAGAGCTCGGACAGGCGGGCTCCCTCCCTCCCAGGCACTGGCACAGCAGCTGCTCTGGTGATAGGGGGACGTCTCTGTTTTCGACGCTGAACGTGGCAGGGGTTATCTCTTCTCTTCCAGGCTGCATACACATGAAAACTTCTACACTCCTGCCTTCCTATCTAGCAACTCGTATTCCCCGCCGCCCGCAGCACCGTCTCCTTCCTCCCCTGCCCCCTCTCTCTCGGGCACTGTGAATTACTGCCCCTCCCCAAGTTCACTAACCCCTTGTAACACACACTCTAGCACAGTCCCGGTACAGGGCCACTTCCCTCCCCCGCAATCCGATCCTGTGCAACCCTCTCCCAGTGGAAGCCTGCCACCCTTTCGGTGGGGTGCAACCCGCACCCTAATCCCATATTGCACTGTGCACCCCCCCATTCCCCATCTCCCACATCTCACTTTGCAAAACGCACGCTTAATACATTCTGCCACCCTTCCTAGCAAACCCTCTCCGCCAGCCCCCAGCAGCTGCACGACGCCCTCCGTGCACTCTGCAGCCCTTCCCCACAGAGCCATGAATAACTTCCCTCCCGCACTAGTAGAGTGCTTTCGCTATGCACACAACGACAAAGAAGCGCAATGAAACCACGAGTAAGACACAACTCGCTGGATTTCGTTTGCACTTCCAAGAACCGGGGTCACCGTTCCAATGCAAACGCCCACACATACAGTAAAAGCCATCCCCAGTCATCCTCGGTAGTTTGTGCCGTGCCCACAGTTATTACGGTCATTACACTTCAATCCACTCAAAGCGGGCTCATTTGAAATGGTGAAAGCCAACATGTTAAAAACAGCCGCTCTGCCAAGCATAAACGTAGGCTGTACTCACACAAGGATGTGAGTAAGAGATACCTGTAGATCCATATGTATAAATAGCTACATTCGTATTTAACAAGCTTTCTAGGTCTTTAGAAATCACGTAGAATTGTATTCAAAGAGCTAGAATTACCCACCTTGCTTTTGGCAAATTCGTTTAGGATGAAGCACATGTGAAAATGGCATGACCCTACGAGGAGTGTTAGAAAGTGTGGATTGAGACCCTCTCTTTCTTTTCTTTTCTTTCCTGCTTTCTAAAGAGTGGAAATTTCCATCATGTGATAGGGGGCAGCATCCCCAGCCTGCAGCCTCTCATTTCATCCGGACCCCTCCCTTTCAGAAAAACCACCAATGGTAGTAAACTAGCAACCTGAGATGTAAACAAAAAGCATCCTCCCAGGTGGACGTGTTCAGCTGTTCTGCGCGTGAAAGAGACAGGAGGGAGCCTGGCTATGAAACAAAGTGGCACAATTATTTTCTAAACAGACTAGAACTGACTCTATTCCAAGTGATGTTATTCTGTTATAATTTAATATACAGTTTTTAGGGAGTTGTGTTTTAATGGTTTTTTTTAATGGTTTGCATAATGCACTGTGTTGTCTGTACATATTCAGGGCTTACAAAAGAAAGCACACAATGATGTTGAGTAGGGTGTATTTAACCTCATTTTCAATACTTCATCATAATTGTTTGTCCAGTAGAAGTTGGAACAGAAATGTGTAAGATGCAAAGCCTGAGTTGCAATCTATATATATATCCAATGGCTGTATTATTTATCATTTTAGACGTTTAAAAGAATCCTTTAAAACTGATCCCATGTACAAATTTTTGACCATCCCTCTGCTGAGTCATAATGCCATTAAACTTACCTGTTTTTGAAGGAAAACTACTAGTTGCCAAATAACCCAGCGAGAGTTGTGTCTGCTTGAATTTGGTCCCCTTTGTTTTTTGATATTCCTGTGACAGCACAGTTTGGCATATAGCATATTTTAGCTGTGGGCAGAGTCACAAATTGTTTAATATAGGACCACAACTCATTGATCTACATATTCTCCCTTGGAGTGTGGTGATCTCATTAATAAGAAGTATACTAAGTATTTACATATTATTAATATAACATAACTACCATTTCGCTATTTCAGATGAGCTCACCATGCCCTGAGACAGTTTGCCATTGCCATTCTTTGAGCTGGTGCCTCTGTTTTTATTTTCCCTTGCATGCTAATTGGACTCAGTGTAAATTAAATAGGTTGATACAGTGCATGGCCCCAATATGAGGACACCAGGGCCTTACCCACTCTTGACAATGTATTGCTAGGAAGGGCCCCCTGAGATTATTGAAACTGAAATAATTTTTATAAATCTAATGTATTTTTCAAGGTTTATATTGTTAGGTTAAACTTTTCATTCTGTTTAAACAATGGAACTGATTAGTCAGTTTCACATTTGTTCTAGTAAGTTTCATCAGGGCCAGCCCTAAACCAAATGGTGCCCCAGGTGAGGAGCATCTTTGGTGCCTACCCCCTCCAGCACTTTCCTTACATGTCCATTCCTTATCTTCAGGAAAATCTGCTTCAGGGCATCTTTTATTTTCTATGGGAGGGGAGGGGGACAGGCAGTATGAGGGAGAGCAAAAGTCTATGTTCTACAGTCTTAGAAAGTCATCAAACATTATGTGTTAAGCATGGCAAAAGAAGTAACAGTCTTTTTTTATATTGTTGCATAGATAGCAGTTACATAGATATCTCTGGTATCTCATTAAATATGTCCTTTATTAGTCTTAAAACACAAGTACACTTTCACAATTACACAATAAAACAAGGTTCACAATATCACAGCTGGGCTCTCACTTCGTTCTTATATCTCACTGACTGACTGGTGACGCCCCGCCACTTATATATCCGCGAGGACATGGTTGATAACATTCTAGGAGGGTCAAGGAAAGTCTGGAAGGTTCCACGAGATTCTACAAAGGTCCAGAACATTCTAGGAGATTAGTGATAAATAAATCCACATATGGAATATCTGAAACATTTTACTTCAAACATTCTATTTTCCCTTTTGTCACTAACAACAAAAACAGCACCCTGGCCCTAGCACCCTCCAAGCCCAGCACCCCAGGCTGTTGCTTGGGTCACCTGCCCCTAAATCCAGCCCCGAGTTTCATTTTGGTTGTTATACATAAACAGCAGAGCAGGCTCTTTTGATTGAATTCACAGATACTTAAATCCAATCTCCATGACATAGCTTGCCCTTTTTTTTGTTATAAAGTCAACAAAGTATTTCTTTCAACACTAAGTGTTTTTAAAAGTAGCCCCCCCCACATCCTACCTCAAAAAGTTAAACCTAAATAATGAGCCGTTAAGATCTGTTTTGACAACTTAGTATGTATTGTTGTAGATATTAATTGAATAGTTCCAGTCCTTGAAAAGTCACATCCCTTTGCCTTAATATCCTCTCTCCTCACAACAATATATTTCCTCTCTCCTTTTCCTCCACCTGCATTACCATGATGGAAACAATCTATTCCATAGATCATTTGATCTAACATAATAAGTTATTCTTTTATAGTTTTATGCATGTTTTTTTCTCAAAAACTCAATTCCAATTTACTTTCTGAAAAAGAATTCACCACCTTAGGATTCAACTTTTTCAAGGGAAATTCTTCAGATAACTACAACATGTTGTCTAAATACTTTGTAATGGTGTACCTCTAGGTAGATTAAAATTAAATTTCACACACGATGTAGTTCAAAGCAGTATTAACTTTTTCATCATTACTATGATAGCTACCTGCTATTTTAGATTTTTGGTATACATGACAGATTCTTCTTTATTTTAATTCATACACCCACAAAAGTAATAATTGTTACTGTATTTTTTATATTTCTTTTGATTGCAAAATATTAAGAGAGTGAGCTCTCTTTCCTACAGTAGGTATTTCTAAGATTCCTAAGCACTGATGATGCATATATCAAAGTGAGGTATATTATTTTTATTTAATATTCATGTTGAGGTAGCTAATGGCCAACCAGATTGGGACCCAATGATGCTAGGTGTTCCACAAACACAGAAAATGGCAGTCCCTGCACCAATCTGCTTATTGAGATAGCCAGTCAGTTTCCAAATGGTAATCCAATGTAAAGTTAATTAATTAAAATTTGGTTACTTAAGGTACTGGAAGCATTTTAAGTAATTTTTTTTCATTTATTCTTACCATTTTCCTCACCACTAAATTAACCTTTATATATATCATCAGTACAATAATTACAATATATTTTTCAATAGAGTAATAACATCGCACAGTTCAGTTACATCCATAACCCTGATTGAAATGAAATGTTTTCTTGGCTGAATCAAACAATAAAACTTTTATAACGCAAAATAAATTACATAAAGGATTGCTTCTCATCCAGAAAGTGACTATAAAATGGCATTGCAGGGTTCCATAGTTATTTTCTTTCAGTGACTTACTTACGAATCTTTTCTCAGTTTACAAATAAAAACAGTTTTCCTGACTGCTAGCCCTGAAAACTCATCCTGGGACCTGAAAGTCAAGCTGTTTTCTTTGTGGCTCATGCCAAAATAGACTCCAGCTGACTGAGTTGCTCTGCAGTATTAACAAGAATGAAAAGCAATAACACATATTTTTGTCAGTAAAATGAGTAGATGTAACTCTGAATACACAAAGTGACCAAATTCTCTGCGAATAGTAGGATAAGAAGTTTGTAGTCAGTTTGTAGAGAAGAGCTGTGCTTTAAAGCAAGTTCTGATACTGTTATGTTACAGGGGAGCTTCTTAAATCAAGACACTAAGGCTCATCCGTGAGGTACATAACTAGGTATTTTACTCACCCTTTTTGCATTGTATGAGTATTGACACAGCACTAAGTAAACTCACATCCTTCTGTCCCAGCATGCTATGAGTTTAGTATAAAACCTGAGATGGATTCCTTGGAAGACAGTCTCTCCACTGGTTTTTCCAAAGTCTTGGTCTGGAATAAGAAGATCTGTCATAAGAACAGCCATACTGGGTCAGACCAATGGTCCATCTAGCCCAGTATCCTGTTCTGACAGTGGCCAATGCCAGGTTCTTCAGAGAGAATGAACAGAACTGGTACTCATCATGTGATCCATCCCCTGTCGCCATTCCCAACTTCTGGCAAACAGAGGTTAGGGACACTTCAGAGCATGGTTTTCCATCTCTGCCCATCCTGGCTAAAAGCCATTGGTGGACCTATCCTCCATGAACTTATCTACCTCTTTTTTTGAACACTGTTGTAGTCTTGGCCTTCACAACTTTCTCTGGCAAAGAGTTCCACAGGTTGACTGTGTGTTGTGTAAAGAAGTACTTCTTTTTGTTTGTTTTAAACATGCTGGCTATTAATTTCATTTGGTGATCCCTAGTTCCTGTGTTATGAGAAGGAGTAAAAAACAGTTCCTTATTTACTTTCTCCACATCAGTCATGATTGTATAGATCTCTATCATATCTTTAGTCATCTCTTTTCCAAGCTGAAAAGTCCCAGTCTTATTAATCTCTCCTCATATGGGAGATGTTCCATACCCCTAATCATTTGTGTTGCCCTTGCTGTACCTTTTCCAATCCAATATATCTTTTCTGAGATGGGGTGACCACATCTCCACACAGTATTCAAGGTGTGGGCATACCATGGATTTATATAGAGGCAATATGATATTTTCTGCCTTATTTCTATCCTTTTCCTTATGATTCCCAACATTCTGTTAGCTTTTTTGACTGCCGCTGCACAGTGAGTGGGTGTTTTCAGAGAACTATCCACACTAACTCCAAGAATTTTCTTGAGTGGTAACAGCTGATTTAGACCCCTATCATTTTATATGTATAGTCGGGATTATGTTTTCCAATGTGCATTACTTTGCATTTATTAACATTGAATTTCATCTGCCATTTTATTGCCCAGTCACCCAGTTTTGTGATATCCCTTTGTAATTCTTTGCAGTCTGCTTTGGACTTAACTAGCTTGAGTAATTTTGTATCATCAGCAAATTTTGCCACCTCACTGTTTACCCCTTTTTCCAGATCATTTAGGAATATATTGAACAGTACTAGTCCCAGTACAGACCCTTGGGGGAGACCACTATTTACCTCTACATTCTGAAAACTGACCATTTATTCCTACCCTTTGTTTCCTATCTTTTAAGCAGTTACCGATCCCTGAGAGGACCTTCCCTCTTATCCCATGACAGATTACTTTGCTTAAGAGCCTTTGGTGAGGGACCTTCTCAAAGGCTTTCTGAAAATCGGCGTACACTATATCCACTCTTGTCCTCATGCTTTTTGACTCCCTCAAAGAATTCTAGTAAATTGGTGAGGCACGATTTCCCTTAATATTTAGAATTGTATATTCCTCCCATACTTTCCCCCTTCTAATTATACTTGTCTGTTCCATCCAAAATTTCCAAATTCTCCCAGGTGGATACTAGCTCATTTACATTAATTTCAGACATTATAAATATTTCTAGACAACACATTTTCTGGAAGGTTTATGTATACATATATCAGTGCACACACATATATATGTCTGTATAATCCCATTTCTGACATATTCTAATTAGTAATTATGGGTTCTTTATTGCATGCCGCTGAAAGAAATGTAGAGAGCTAAAGCTATGGCACTGAGAAATAAAGTTCTGTTTTTTCAAATGACTCTACGTGATGCCTGTTGCCGGGGTGAGGGCTATGTTTTTGCTCAGTAGACAAATTTCCACGAGTCCACAGAAATATGCATAGTACAGAGATAAAACATTAAGAACAATGCAGCAAATGAAAATAATGTGTTATGGCCATTTTTAGCATTTTTGGTTTCTCCGACTGCCAGCCAGGAATGGTGGTTCACGTGAATGTGCTTAAGAGCAGCATTCACAGGACAGTGAAAGCAGGTGCAGATGGGGGCTGGCCACTGACAGATGCAGCCTCCCAGCGTTTTGGGGGTAAGGGGAAATTAAATTGAGCCCTTCCTTCCAAAATGGTTACCTATGAGGGGAGGCCCAAATCAAGCCTGCCCCACCCTCACTCAGCAGTGATGGCTCCTTCCTCAGGAGTGGGCCCAGCTCCTGCTCTGAGCATTGTGACCTGGCATGTGGGGTTACAGTGCCATTGAGGTTTGGCTCCACGGCCCCTCAGTGAGACACAATATCTTCAATATCTTGCAACTTTGGTATTTGAGGAATGGTGAATAATTTTCTTCCATGTGGTATATCGACCCATAAAGAAAATAAAGACTGGAAGCAAATCCTGGGTTTTTTTTATGTTTCCTAATATTATACACTCCACTGTAAGAGAGAGAGACTGAGTCAAGGACTGTGTTCCCTGCCATTTACAATCCCCACTGTTTCCACCTCTCCTGTCTGTAATTTGATACCATTACAAGTGACCACTCCAGGAAAGGCAGTATTAGAAATCCTGTTCAGTATTGTCAACCTCTTTGATTGTGATGTTGCTGCTGGAAGTAAGAAGGGAAACAAGTCAATGTGATCCTGGTGGAACAGTAGCAAGTACTACCGGACAAGTGGAAATGCTTGTACTCCACTGAGAGGATCTTTGGACTGTATGCACCGAGGTGCTTTTGTGCTAGTGGTGTTCTGTTATTTTCTTTGTTGGGCCTGTCCTGTAGTAGGTGACTTCTGGGAACTCTTCTGGCTCTGTCAATCTGTTTCTTCACTTCCGCAGGTGGGTATTGTCCTACTACAGGACAGGCCCAACAAAGAAAATAACAGAACGCCACTAGCCATCACCTTCAGCCCCCAACTAAAACCTCTCCAACACATCATCAAGGATCTACAAGCTATCCTGAAGGACGACCCATCACTCTCACAGATCTTGGGAGACAGGCCAGTCCTTGCTTCCAGACAGCCCCTCAACCTCAAGCAAATACTCACCAGCAACCACACACCACACAACAAAAACACTAACCCAGGAACCTATCCTTGCAACAAAGCCCGTTGCCAACTGTGTCCACATATCTATTCAGGGGACACCATCATAGGGCCTAATCACATCAGCCACACTATCTGAAGCTCATTCACCTGCACATCCACCAATGTGATCTATGCCATCATGTGTCAGCAATGCCCCTCTGCCATGTACAGTGGCCAAACTGGACAGTCTCTATGTAAAAGAATAAATGGACATAAATCAGACGTCAAGAATTATAACATTCAAAAAACAGTCGGAGAACACTTCAATCTCTTCGGTCACGCGATTACAGACCTAAAAGTGGCAATTCTTCAGCAAAAAAACTTCAAAAACAGACTCCAACGAGAGACTCCTGAACTGGAATTAATTTGCAAATTGGATACAATAAACTTAGGATTGAATAAAGACTGGGAGTGGATGTGTCATTACACAAAGTAAAACTATTTCCCCATGTTTATTCCCCCCCGCCCGCGCACTGTTCCTCATACGTTCTTGTCAACAGGTACTCCTTTTCTTTTTGCATATAGTGGCAGTGTTTGTTATGGAGGGTTGAGGTACTAATCCCGAGTTTCTAGTAGCATCCCTACAGGGGTAGACTTAAGCTTAGTTTAAGTTAAAGTAGACATACACCTTTTTCTGTCTTCTCCACATGTGGGTTACATTTGCTTATATTCCATTAGGCACTGGTGGAGTAAGTTTAGAGACATTTAAGTAAATATAATGTAATTTAAGTTAATATTTTGGAGCCTGACTTACCATCTTACACATCACTCTGAATTTGGCCCAATGTGTGCATATATTAGACACTTTGACCTACACAAACATACTTTGTAAAGACAGGTAAGATAATAAAAAAAAGAATATTAAATATTAAAATAAGCTCTGAGTGAACCAGCAGGATTTATGCACAATGTATTTTAAAGGAAAAAAAGTCACTCTTATTTCAAGATATTTTAGCTTTGGGTGGTGTTGTGGGGCCCTTTAGTGGCATCTAATTTTTATTTTTCTTAAAGTATTTTCACTGAATAATTATTTCTGAAAAACTAAAGTTGAGACTTCATTTTAACAGTCACAGCAATGTGAATTTACACTTGCCTCTGCCTGGGGGGTAAACAGTTTCACTTAGATAATGTCTGCGCACTGGAAAATGTATCCATGGCATAGAACTCCTCTCTCGTGCAAAAAGCAACCATCCAAAAACAAAGTTAATTTATTATTAGTGGCTGAAACTAAATGCACAAAAGTGAAGAAATTCAGAGTTAAGGCATCAGCTTTTTTTCTGTAACTCAACATGCTCTGTTTATGTATTGCAGCATCTGCTGTCGGTTATGTAAGATCTGTTGCAAGCACTTGCAGTATGTGGTGAGTAAAGGACAGAGTTCATGTTTAACTCTGAATTTTCTGGGTTTTAAGTTTTCAAATTTAGACATTTCCCACCTCTACTCATTGTAATATAATTTAATTTGATTTATTAATGATTATTATTATCAGTGGCAGTAATAATACCGAAGTAGTGCCTACAGATTCCAGTCCCATTGTACAAACATAAGTAAAAGATGTTCCCTGTATGAAATAGTCTACCATTTAAGTAGGGTTAAAAAGAAGCCTATAGATAGGTTAGCAATCAATGGACTTAATCCTGTTCACCGTATTCAGATGAGTAGTCAACTGAACTACTCATAAGAGTAAAGTGAGCATGGTTTTGTCCAATATTACTTATTAGTAGCTTATTTAGTAGTAAATAGCAAGTTACACCACTATGTAGTGAATTCCTCCTTTAACAACGAAACCAAGAAGAGAAAACAGGAACTCAGTATCTACCTATGAGCCAGGATTGTTTAACCTGAAGCAAGTTGCAGAAGGTTAACACAGAATTTTTTTTATCAGTAATATCTGGCAGCATTTAGCATCAGAGAACAGAAAGGCTAACACTGCTGAATTACTGTAATTGATTAAGTCAACATTTTTAAAGTCTGTACTGACAAGTTGTACTTACAAAAACACTGAATTCTGCACTTGAGTCAAGTGTTTTGTAAACAACCTGTACATTCACCCTTTGAACTATGTAGACATTTTTCTGAGAAAAATCTAGCATACGATCATTTAATTAAAGACAGCTACAGCTCACTTATGCTCAAATAAATTGGTTAGTCTCTAAGGTGCCACAAGTACTCCTTTTCTTTTTGCGAATACAGACTAACATGGCTGTTACTCTGAAACCTGTTAATTAAAGACGTTATCCAAATGCATACATAAAGGGGAAGATTTAACGAAGCATGAGCAGCCTTAATTCGAGCATTTTCTAACTTTTCAGTGCTTGGCTTTGCTATCTTAACATTTTATAAAACATCATCACGCTTTACACACAAACTATAATATCTATGCATTGTGGTAGGGAGGATAATATACTCTCCATTGTTTCTCACTGTTTTATGTACATATTTAGGGTTGGTAGAATTCAAATTTTATTTTTTATAATGTTGACATGTAATGGTAGAAAAAGTATGATAATATCTTCTAATGCTTTAGAAGGAGTATATGATCACATAATTAAAGGCTATCTTACTACATATGAACAAGGGATCAGAGCAAAGGTTACGCACACAACGTTAACTTTGACATTTCCTTGCTTCTGACTTTTTATTTGTATTTGCAGCTATAACACACCCTTAACTTACTGCATGGAATTTCCTATGTTTTGTTTTAAAGATATCTGGGGGAAAATCAATAGAAGAATTTTGAGACTTTAGGAACTTGCTGCTGTACTAATTTTCAGGAATAATGGATTGTTTTCACTCTCTTCATGCTAAAAACAGCCAAATTGTTTTTGCTTAAACTTTGCACAGTATTTCACCTTCAGTCAAAGCATGGAAATTTTCAGCCTGAATAAGGAAAATTTCATAAAGTTACCAGCTGTGAGGTAATATACCAACATGAATGTTGAAACAATAGATCTTTTACATATTAGGTTCCTGTTGTTCCATGATTTATGATCCATCACGGTTGTATGTCCAAATCAAAAACTTCTTATATTTTTTCCTTGAGAGGCTACAAGCCTCATTTCCTCCCTTCTCTCCCTCTCTCTCTTTCTCTCCCCTTCCTTTGATTCCCTCTGTTTCTCTTTAAGACAATGATATGGAATGAATGAGAAGGGAGAGTGAGTCAAGGGAGAGGGAATGAACGAATAAAGAAGTAGATGAAATGAAGGAGTGAAAAAGGTGTGAAGAGTGAAAAAGGAATAACCTAAATGTGGGAGAGACTGAACTTACAGGTTTTAAACTTGAACTCAGGCAGACATGCATTCTGCACACAGGACATATACAGAGGGAATATTTATTATATGCACGTTTATTAGTTATAAAACATAAATATATGATGACTATTGTAGTATAAACCAGGAGGATACAATCTATCATATAATTTATATAAACTAATATTTACAGTCTGATTAATTTAAATTCTTATGTCAGTGTTTATTTAAATACTAAGAGTAGAATAATGAATCTTTAATGGTGGGTGAGTAATTATATGTCAGAATAATTCAAGGCTTAGACACAGTGGTTCTGTTTATCTAACAATGAAGTTGATTTTGGCATCCATTCAGCTTTTTTAATACAAAGTTCTAATGCAAAGCATTTGAAGCACACCATTGTTAGGAAAGATGTTAAAAACAACCCATATATGATGGGGACTTTCCCCCCTCAAAATGGCCAGAACTTATTTTTATAGTCAGAGTTCACTTTTGATCTGTGAAGAACCAAATGATGAGCCAAACAAAACCAATAGACACACAGCAACCCTAATAGTCTTCTGAGAATGAAAGGGTGAGACACTGAGTGACTCTTTCTTCAGGAATGTTTTCTTAAATATTCAGAAATGCCATTTCTGAAAGAAATATACAGTTTATAACATCACAGGAAATGGAATCACTGTTCTACTTTAAATACAGGAGTCCCAGAGTGTAGAATGAAGTAGAAAATGCATGTTTATGCATTAATTTATTTCAGTTTCAGTATATAAAACATAAAAGATTGCCTATCCCAGACTATAGGCAATCTGGAAAGTAATTAAAAATGTAATTCAAAGACATATATAGTAGTAGCAAAACAACAACTTTCTCTACACAAAAGAAGTCAGACCACAAAACTGGAAATCCTCCACCTCAGCCCCTACAAAACTCCAATTCTCTCCCCCTCAAATAGAATCATAGAAATGTAGGGACCTTGAAAGGGACCTTGAGAGGTTATCTAGTCCAGCCCCTGCACTGAGGCAGGACCAAGTATTCCTAGGCCATCTCTACTAGGTTTTTGTCGAACCTGTTCTTAAACCTTCCAGTGACAGGGATTTCACAACCTCCCTAGGTAACCTGTTCCAGTGCTTAACTATAGTTAGAAAGTTTTTTCTAATATCTAACCTAATTCTCCCTTGCTGAAGATTAAGCCATTTACTTCTTGTCCTTCCTTTAATGGACATGGAGAACAATTGCTCACCATCCTTTTCATAACAGCCGATAACATATTTGGAGATTCCCCCTCACTTCTTTTCTAAAGACTAAACATGCCCAATTTTTTTAACCTTCTCTCAGAGGTCATGTTTTCTAAATCTTTTATCGTTTTTATTGTTCTGGACTCTAATTTGTCCACGTCTTTCTTAAAGGGTGGTGCCAAATACTTCAGTTGAGGTCTCACCAGTGCCAAGTACAGAAGAACAATTACCTCCCGTTTCTTACATATTACACTCCTGTTAATGTATCTCAGAATTATATTTACCTTTTTTGCAATGCATCACGTTGTTGACTCATATTCAGTTTAAAGAAAAGGAGTACTTGTGGCACCTTAGAGACTAACCAATTTATTTGAGCATGAGCTTCTGTGAGCTACAGCTCACTTCATTGGATGCATTCAGTGGAAAATACAGTGAGGAGATTTATATACACACAGAACATGAAAAAATGGGTGTTATCATACACACTGTAAGGAGAGGTTTCAGAGTAACAGCCGTGTTAGTCTGTATTCGCAAAAAGAAAAGGAGTACTTGTGGCACCTTAGAGACTAACCAATTTATTTGAGCATGAGCTTTCGTGAGCTACAGCTCACTTCATCGGATGCATACCGTGGAAACTGCAGCAGACTTTATATATACACAGAGAATATGAAACAATACCTCCTCCCACCCCACTGTCCTGCTGGTAATAGCTTATCTAAAGTGATCATCAGGTGGGCCATTTCCAGCACAAATCCAGGTTTTCTCACCCTCCACCCCCCCCACACAAATTCACTCTCCTGCTGGTGCTAGCCCATCCAAAGTGACAACTCTTTACATAATCAAGTCGGGCTATTTCCTGAGTGATCACTTAAGATGAGCTATAACCAGCAGGAGAGCGGGGTGGGGGGGGGGGGGGGTTGGGAAGAAAATCTTTTGTAGTGATAATCAAGGTGGGCCATTTCCAGCAGTTAACAAGAACATCTGAGGAACAGTGGGGAGTTGGGGGGGGAATAAACATGGGGAAATAGTTTTACTTTGTTTAATGACCCATCCACTCCCAGTCTCTATTCAAGCCTAAGTTAATTGTATCCAGTTTGCAAATTAATTCCAATTCAGCAGTCTCTCGTTGGAGTCTGTTTTTGAAGTCTTTTTGTTGTAATACTGCGACTTTTAGGTCTGAAATCGAGTGACCAGAGAGATTGAAGTGTTCTCCGACTGGTTTTTGAATGTTATAATTCTTGACGTCTGATTTGTGTCCATTTATTCTTTTACGTAGAGACTGTCAAGTTTGGCCACTGTACATGGCAGAGGGGCATTGCTGACACATGATGGCATATATCACATTGGTAGATGTGCACGTGAACGAATGTGGCTGATGTGATTAGGCCCTATGATGGTGTCCCCTGAATAGATATGTGGACACAGTTGGCAACGGGCTTTGTTGCAAGGATAGGTTCCTGGGTTAGTGTTTTTGTTGTGTGGTGTGTGGTTGCTGGTGAGTATTTGCTTCAGATTGGGGAGCTGTCTGTAAGCAAGGACTGGCCTGTCTCCCAAGATTTGTGAGAGTGATGGGTCGTCCTTCAGGATAGCTTTTAGATCCTTGATGATGTGTTAGAGAGGTTTTAGTTGGGGGCTGAAGGTGATGGCTAGTGGCGTTCTGTTATTTTCTTTTTTGGGCCTGTCCTATAATAGGTGACTTCTGGGTATTCTTCTGGATCTGTCAATTTGTTTCTTCACTTCAGCAGGTGGGTATTGTAGTTGTAAGAATGCTTGATAGAGATCTTGTAGGTGTTTGTCTCTGTCTGAGGGGTTGGAGCAAATGCGGTTGTATCGTAGAGCTTGGCTGTAGATGATGGATCGTTTGGTGTGGTCTGGGTGAAAGCTGGAGGCATGTAGGTAGGAATAGCGGTCAGTAGGTTTCCGGTACAGGGTGGTGTTTATGTAACCATCGCTTATTAGCACCGTAGTGTCCAGCAAGTGGATCTCTTCTGTGGACTGGTCCAGGCTGAGGTTGATGGTGGGATGTGATTCACTGTAATGTCCTTTTCTGCAGTACTACTGCCTAGCCAGTTATTTCCCATTTTGTATCTGTGCACTTGATTTTTGACTTCCTAAGTGTAGTACTTTGCACTTGTCTTTATTGACTTTCACTCACTGAGTTGAGACCAATTCTCCAATTTATCAAGGTAATTTGGAATTCTAAGTGCTTAAAAACCCGCCCTGCTTGATGTCATCGTCAAATTTTATAAGCGTATTTTCCACTTCATTATTCAAGTCATTACTGAAAATATTGAAAAGTACCAGACCCAGGACAGATTTTACAGTACTTGACTAGATAGGTTCTTCCAGTTTGACAGTAAATCATTGATAACTACTCTCTGAGTGTGGTTTTTCAACCAGTTGGGTACCCATCTCTAGTGGGGCGATCAACCCGCTTGAGTCAGAAAGGGGTTAAAAGCTGTCAAGGTAGGCGGGTTGGATAGTCAGCCACAGGTGTGGTTGCACCCAATTAGGGCACAGCTGGCCCTGATAAAAGGGCAGGCTGAGAGAGTGGGAGGAGAGACTCTTGCTCCAGCTGGGGAGCAGAGAGGACCAGGCTGTCTGGGAGAGCAAGCAGGGTACCTGAGGCAGAGCAGGGCTGCGGAAAGGCAGGCAGAGTTGAGGAGCTCTGGCCTGGGCAGTCCCCAGGCTGAGGCCTTGCTAAAGGTCAGGGGAGGTACTAGGGCTACAGGGAGGCAGCTGGGGCTAGAAAGGCAGCAGGTCCAACCCCCTTGCCAGTGATGAGTGGCCATTACAGACTGCAGATTGCCCCTGAGAGAAGAGGCTCGATGATGACTGGCAGTAGCCACTGAGGCAAAGTGGATATAGGGGTTTGGGGTTCCCCTGGGAGGGGAGACCCAGAGTGTGGTGGCACTGCTGTGGGGCAGCATCCCCAGGTAAGGGACATTGGGGTCTGGGAGGAACGTGGGGCCTGAAGTTCTACAAGTGGTGGAGATTTACAGAAAGCAGATACCAATAGGAAGACACCGGACAGCAGGAGGCACTCCGAGGCTGGAATTGAGCTAATTCCCAGAGGACCAGCAGGAGGTGCTGCGCTGGTGTGTTGGCGCTTTGCTACACCACCTTATAGTAATTTCATCTAGATCACATTTTCCTAATTTGCTTATGAGAATGTCATGAGGTATTGTGTCAAAAGCATTACTAAACTCAAGACATATCATGTCTACTGCTTTACTCCTATTCAGTCGGCCAGTAACCCTGTCAAAGAAGCAAATTAGGTTGATTGGGCATGATCTGTACTTGACAAATCCATGCTGTTTATAATTTATAACCCTATTATCCTCTAGGTACATATTAAACTGATTGTTTCATAAGTTGTTCCAGTATCTTTTCCAGGTATCAAGTAAGCACGACTGGTCTATAATTACCTGGGTTCCCTTTCTTCCCTTTTTGAAAGATAGGTATTATATTTGTTCTTCTCCAGTCCACTGAGACCTCACCCATCCTCCATGAGTTCTCAAAGATAGAGATCTAGAGAAATCTCAAGATTTCTTAAACTAGTTCTTTAAGTAACCTAGGATGAATTTCATCCAGCCCTAGCAAATTGAATATATCAACCTTATCTAAATATTCTTTAACCTGTTATTTCCCTATTCTGGCTTGTGTTCCTTCCCCCTTGTTGTTGATATTAATTGTGTTAGACATTTGGTCACAATTAACCTTTTTAGTGAAGACTGAAGCAAAATAGGCATAAAACACCTCAGCCTTCTTGATGTTGTGCATTTTTTGCTCTCCTTCCCTGCTAAGTAGAGGACCTACATTTTCCTTCACCTTTTCCTTGCTCCTAATGTATTTATAGAACCTCTTCATATTGCTTTTCATGTCCCTTGCTAGGTGGAATTTATTTTGGGCTAGATTCACAAAGGGACTTAGGTGCCTAACTGCCACTTTAGGCACCTAACTCCGAGATATAGGTACCACTGGTATTGACAAAACCCCCACTCAACTGCTGCCTAAACTTGCTGTAGGTGCCTAAGCTTGCGTGAGGCCTGAATTTTTGCAGTGAAAGTTCCTTAGGCATCTGTGTTTCTGGGAATGCGCACTGCAACCTCAATCTAGGTGTCCAGACACATGAGCCCCAGAGAGATTCATGTACTGGGGGGAGATAGATATTCTTCTGCCTAACTCATGTGAGATGCCCAATCTGGTAAGCACGCTCAGAGGCTGCCTAAGTCCACACAAAATGGGGGAGGGAGAGGAAGGGGAAGAAGGCCTTTCCACATAACTGTTAGCTCTGTGGTTAGGGCACTCAGCTGGGATGTGGGAATCCACTAGTTCAGGTCCCCAATCTGCTCAAGGATACATGAGTGTCCTAACCACTGAGCTATGGGATATTCTGATCTGGATCTCCCTCAATCTATGCTGTTGAAGCTGTTCGACTTTGATAAATAAATAGCCATTGGAGAAGGCAGAGTGGATCCTGGGTCATCCACCTCAGTGCTGTTCCCACCAGGCTAGTGTATTTCTCACTCTCTGTCTGGACCGCCCATGCTTCTTGCAAGAAACACAGTAAGCCCCTGACTCCAGGAGGGGGTTCACAGGAGAAAATCCAAATCAGAGATAGGCACCCTCCCTCCAGCCTGTATTTAAGCAATGAACTCCCTGAAGGGGTGGGGCTTAGGACACACCGTTCTCATTGGTATCCCCCCCCCCCGCCTGTGGCTACCTTTGACAGCTCTGTTCAATATGCTGGCTTCTGTGAATCCCATTCTCAGGCACCTATCTCCCTCCCTCCTGAGCCCCTAATAAGGAACCAAAAGAACTCTAACAGTGGCATTGGTCCATTATAAGATGGAAATGGTACAGATATCAATAATAATGCTGAAAAGGCAGAAGTGTTTTGTATTTGGGAAGAAAAAAGATGATATAGTCTCATCATATAATTATACTCCTGCCATTCCACCAGCATATCAGGAGGATGTGGGAGTGGTAAATAATGAAGAGGGTCGCTCTGTATCATGACCTATCTGGAGCATTTGGTAAGTTGGTTGCAAGCAAACAATATGCATTTTCATATGGCTAAATGTATAAATCTAGGAATAAAGAATGTAGGCCATACTTAAATTCTATCCAAGGAAGCAGAGACTCTAAAAAGATTTGTGGGGTATGGTGGATAATCAGCTGAGCATGAGCTCTTAGTATGATGCTGTAAACTAGTACATATTGTAACTAGTACATATTAATTCAAGACAGGCTTATTTATTGCTAGATCTAGTAGTAGATCTTTGTTGCTAAACAATATATTTGGCAAATTTAAGTCTTTTTTTTGGTTTATGAATTCTCTGCAAATTATTCACTGTTTTTACAGATTTGTTTAGAAATTGTTTGTCTATTAGTTTTTATGAACATATTTGACCAATGAATGTTTTCAAATTCTTTGTAATGAGTACAGCTGGTTGAAAAGCTTTGAAATATTTCATTGAAATTTCAAATTTCAAAATACAAGGACAAAATCTGTGTGAAAATCTTCACAAAAATTATGTCTTGTATTTCAATCAGTTTGGTTAGCTGGTATTCAGTTCATTAGATATTAGAAATCTGCTATGCATTACTGATCATCTGTTTCATATTTTATTTTTTTCTGTTTCCTGATTAGATGACCTAATGTTTATAAACTTCTTTCCAAAATTAATTTTTTCATTATAAATCTGATTTTATTTCTTGATAGTGGTTATGGATCCAAAATTTGTTGCTTGTTAATATTTCTATAAACAAAATTTTAGTCATAATCTTTTGTAAACAGGAAACAAAGCTTAGCGAAAATTATTATTATTACTACAAATAATATCAGTCCAGTATAAATCCAGTTGCTAGTTCACTGAACTTTTCAGATACATATTTTTATTCTATTCCATTAGCCTTCTTTGTTGCACTTTCCCTAGGATGATATGAAAACATTATACTAGAGCAGCATGATAAAGCGGTTGGTTTCTAGTATTGTGAAACAGAGGGACTACATTTCTAGATATTCATGGATAATTTTAGTTCACAGTGACTGTTACTTCATTCCTTTGAGGGATGTGGGAGGTTTGTCCCTGTCATAGGCTGGCTGCTGACATTTTAAAGCAAGTTAGGCTCGGCCATAAGAACATAAGAATGGCCATACTGTGTCAGATCAAAGGTCCATCTAGCCCAGTATCCTGTCTTCCAAGAGTGGCCAATGCCAGGTGCCTCAGAGGGAATGAACAGAACAAGTAATGATCAAGTGATCCATTCCCTGTGACTCATTTTCCTCACTAGGATTTAACTTCCACTTTTTAAAGGATGCCTTTTTGCCTTTCACTGCTTCTTTTACTTTGTTATTTAGCAATGGTGGCACTTAACTGTGACCTAACATCTATCTCCCAGCTGACTAAGATGGAGACTTACTTATAATGACTGACCCAGCTGCTGGGAAACTGAGAGATGACTATTTACTCATATTAGGGAGGAGACCCTGGAAAGAAGAATAAGGGGAGCTTCCTCTCTAGGAAGGGCCTGGGGAAGTCAGGCTTGAAGGCCCACAGGGAGCAGGGTAGGTGTAGAGATCGTCTCTGCAAAGAGCAAGGAAATCCTGTAGGGAAGCTGTCAGAATCCTGGGAGGATGGGAGGGAAGGGGAGGGGAGCCAGTGGGGGGAAGCCTGCTGGGAGGAAGCCACATGAGAGAAGCTCTATGGGGGCAGGAAGTAGTGAACTTCAGGAGCCTGAGGGGGCAGAAGACTTATTAGTTTGGGTATTTATTTGGGTTTATAGTGGGACTTTTAGTTACTCTGGAAAGGAGCTGTAATTAAGAGGTGAGCTGGCCAGAAGGCCAGGCCATAGGAGACCCAGAGGCAGACAGGCCAAAATGCAGGGCTAAGGCAGTGGTCAAAAGATAGTGCAAGGAAAAAATTGCCTGTAATGCTGTGACTTGATGTAAGGGGGCACTTTGGTGGTAAGAGAAACTGATAAGTTCTACACAGCAGACCCATAAAGGTATGTCTCCCAGGTAGGATGACCAGATGTCCCGATTTTATAGGGACAGTCCTGATTTTTGAGGCTTTTTCTTATATAGGCACCTATTACCCCCCACCCCCTGTCCCGATTTTTCACACTTGCTATCTGGTCACCCTACTCCCAGAGGATCTACTAGAGGTAGTAGTAGCATTCACACTACCAAGGGGTCCACAGTGCAAAGGATGAACCTGATCAACCTGCATGAATTAGGCCTTACGCCTGCAAGTGCTGAGCACTCTAGCCCAGTTCAGCAAACTATTTAATCATGTGCTTAACGTCAGTAGGATTATTGAATTATTTACTCACATACTTTGCTTTAAGCATGTGCTGATGCCAGGGCCAGATTAACCTTTTGTGGGCCCCCATGGAGGCAATGGAGCATGGTGCGGCGAGGTCAGTCCCCGGAGCGAGGGGCCAGCCAGAGGCAATGGGGCATGGCATGGCAGGGGCGGCCCTGCTCTGCTCAATATAAAGGCACTATTTACAAACCGGCAGTTGCCAGATGCACAGTGGCCTGGCCTGCCCAGACCCGAGCTGCCAGCATGCCCCTTCTCCTTGGGGGTGGGCCTACGCTGCGCCACACAGCTCCCCTGGTCAACACCCCCCCCCGACTCCCTATGGCCAGAGGCCCCCCAGACCCACTATTCCCAGCGCCCCCCCGACCCACCCACAACTACCTCACCACCACCACCACAACACCGCCCTGCCCACAGCCCCACCACAACTACCCAGCACTCCCTCACAGAACCCCCACTCCCTAGTGTCCCAACACACATAGATCTTCCCCTCCCCTTCACAGCCCAGCACCCCCCCCCAGACTCCCCACAGACGCACTCCACCAAGCCCTGCCTCCTGGCCAAACTCACTGGCCTTGCTGGGAGGTGACTGTGTCTGTCAGGCTGATCCAGCAGTGCAGTCAGGGCTGGTCTCAGGGCCGGGATTCGCTCCGGCCCCTCAGGAATGGTGCAATCAGCGAGGCCATTACCTGCCCCAGTGGGGATCTGACCCAAAGGGCCTGCCTTTGCAAGCGCAGACTACTGGGTATAATCCCACAGAAGTCATATAAAACATGCAGCAGCGGTACATGTTTTATATGTCTACAACATCAAAGTTGCACTTTCCCACAAGTGACTAATTTATATGCAAGTGACAATTCAGAACATACTTTACAATACTGAGAGCCTGGGCCCAAATCTTATGACCTATTCTTTATAACAAGCACAAAACCTGGTATTAAATGTTTGCAAGAAAGGGCTCTAACAATAAAAAGAACACACAAGCAGTAAGTAATTGTTTGAAGTATCTAATATCTTAGTCCAGTAGATTAGCTGTGATTACATTTTGAACCAAGAGAAATTTAAATTATTAAATGTGTATTTTGTTGAGGTTTAAAAATGCCCTTAAACATATGTATCTATTAAAGATCTGCTAGCTCTCCCCAAACATTGTGAGCCCAATTTATGAGTAGTTTAAAAGATGTTATAAACAATTACATGCATGTAAGTTAGTCTGTTAGGGGGAGGTGTGTAAATGAGGCTAGCAAAATGTAAATGCTGTAAAAATTCAAAGTGGTGGCAACTATGCCAAAATGTTCTAAAATAGGAGTCTAACTAAGTCATATTTAAGTATCAAATGAGTAGCTTTAACTTCAGAAATGCAGGATACCAAACAGTTCCTGTCAGTAGGTGCTTAGGACTATTGAAAATCAGGCCACCTATTAATTTACCTAAACATGGATTTGAGAGTCTAGTTTTAGATTCCTGTTTCTTAAAATCGTATCCCTAGGTGCTAGAGATACAGGATTGGGGGTGCAGGACACAAACGGGGAGTAGTAAATGTCAGTGCCCTTGGCTACACAAAGGGTTGTGGCATTTAGTCAGATTTTAGACACTTAGAGCCATTTAAATCTTACTTGGATCATGATATGTAACCAAGTGAGCTGTTAAATGCTAAATATAATCTTAGTAATCAAATGGTGTTCAATTTGCAGTCTCTAGATCTATTTAACTAAATGTTAATCAGGAATTTTCTTAAATGTGTCAAGAAACAAAATAGGGTTAAGTCCAACCTCTGAAGCTAATAGTCTTCAAGAGTACAGCTGGTTGGTAAATTAGGAAAGAAAATGCAAACATTTTTGTGTTTGTTGAACTTCACTTTCGTCAAAATTTTCTGGCCAGCTCTGTCCAAATGACATATAGATGTTCATAGTTACTCATCTGTCTCCTTCAGGTAGCATCTACTCATTCCTAATTTCTAACAGCACTTAGTCATGATCTAAACAGAAAAACATTTAAAACATTCTTTTTCTGTCTTAAAATTACTTTTGCTCTCTTAAAGACTCTTTTTTTTAATATATTTTTCTGAAAGAGACTTGCTCTCTAGGTGAAGCTATCTTTGACTATGCTTTATGAGTGCCTCATTTCTTTAGCTAGTAATGCCTTACAATACAATACAAATACAACAGTACCTTTTGCAGCCTGAATAAAGGTAAACTTTCATAACATTTATTGGATCTATTTTTAGAACATCTATATATGTTTGACAGAGAAGCCAGCTATTCACTGAGCGTATGCAGCCCTTTTTCTTGGGGCATTTACAGAGCTTTCTTTGTTCATTTCAAGGATAATTTTTTTCAGATTTTGTGCACCATAAGTCATGTAGAGAATGACTGCCTCTCACACAGTGCAACTGTAAAAGTTAATATCAGTCTACTCTTTTGTGCTTGTAATTTAAGGTGAGCACAGGTACAGTAGAGCATTTCCACATACAGTCAGTCTCAAATTATTGTGGTTGACAAACTGGTATGGTAACAAATCCAATTCTCCTAAAATGGATTATTTTAAAATATATATAAAAGGATTCTACCACCTTGAAGCTTTCTCAGAAATTGTGAGAATAGTGGCTGTTATTTTTGGAAGGTCTGAGATGCCAGTAACTTGGTTCTCCTCTTGCAAGACAAAGGGAGAAGGCATGTAAAATCCATGACTAAGAACAATATTGCTTTAATCAATAGCTAGATGTACCTATCTAGTTATGCAACAAATCATCGTACACACACTGTAATACCTTCTGACTCGCTTTTCAGCACAGAATCTGTTTCAGCACAGTCTTCTGCTCTTTGATTGAACACTGTAAAAGAGCAAATCAAACAGAAGCTTATAATTAAGATGTAAAATAAAACAATGTACATCAGTTGATTGACAATAGTAAAAGTTAAACTGGGAAGAAAGATAATTAAATTTACAGGACTGACTTGCTTTGTAAATAAAAATTGTCCTTTTTCATTGAGTCTCTCTTCCCGCTTCCCTACTTTGCCTCAGTAACCCCAATCATGCTCTGACACTTCTCTTGTTTTCTGTCTCATTTAGGTCCCAATCTTACATTTTTCCTGACAAGCAAGTGCAATCTTTGGGTACACAGAAAATACAGGATCAATTTTTATCAGAATGTAAAGTCCGTTGGGCAGGGACTTTGAATGAGATTTTCAAAGCACCCAATTCCCAGTGAGATTTGCACCTAACTCCTTTAGATACAACTCCCAATAATAAACTTAATATATTGGTAGGTGTCAATACAAAGACATGTTGTATGCTTTTCCAAGGCAGATTAATATCTTACAAGACAATCTCAGTTCATAAGGTTCAACTCAACTGAGCTGAAAATTCAGAAGAAAACATAGCCTCTTAATAATTATAGGTAATTCCTGCAAATATTTATGTATATATAAGGACGTTCAAGTGATTAAAAAGATTAATCATGTGATTGATCACACTGTTAATAATAGAATACCATTTATTTAAATATTTTTGGATGTTTTCTACTTTTTAAAATATATTTATTTCAATTACAACACAGAGTACAAAATGTACAGTGCTCAATTTATATTTATTTTTGATTACAAATATTTGCACTGTAAAAAAACAAAAAAAATAGTATTTTCCCATTCACCTAATACAAGTACTGTCGTGCAATCTCTTTATCATGAACAATGAACTTACAAATGTACAATTATGTAAAAAAACAAACAAACCTGCATTCAAAAATATAACAATGTAAAATTTAGAGCCTGTGAGTCCACTCACTCTTATTTCTTGTTCAGCCAATCACTCAAACAAGTTTGTTTACATTTGCAAGAGATTATGCTGCCCGCTTCTTGTTTACGATGTCACCTGAAAGTGAGAACAGGCATTCGCCTGCCACTGTTGTAGCCGGCATCGCAAGATATTTACGTGCCAGATGCGCTAAAGATTCATATGTCCCTTTATGCTTCAACCACCATTCCAGAGGACATGCGTCCATGCTGATGACAAATTTCGCTTGATAACAATCCAAAGCAGTGCGGACTGACGCAAGTTCATTTTCATTATCTGAGTCAGATGCCACCAGCAGAACGTTTGATTTTCTTTTTTGGTGGTTTGGGTTCTGTAGTTTCTGCATCAGAGTGTTGCTCTTTTAAGACTTCTGAAAACATGTTCCACACCTCGTCCCTATCAGATTTTGGAAGGCACTTCCGATTCTGAAACTTTGTGTCGAGTGCTGTAGCTATCTTTAGAAATCTCACATTGGTACCTTCTTTGCATTTTGTCAAATCTGCAGTGAAAGTGTTCTTAAAACAAACAGCATGTGCTGGGTCATCATCTGAGACTGCTATAACATGAAATATATGGAAGAATGCGGGTAAAATAGAACAGGGGACATACAATTATCTCCCAAGAAGTTCACTCTCAAATTTAATTAATGCATTATTTTTTTAACAAGCGTCATCAGTACAGTCATTCTTGATCCATTCCAGTGGGAATTTAGCAGTGTTATTTGTCCCAACATGCAGCACAATCAGTAAATTTTTCCCTGCTCCCATCAGGGTCCTTTTCAGCCTCTTGTTCACATCTCATATCCTTGCTCCTGGCAGAGAGCACATTCTGTTCTCTGGATCTCAGTTCTCTGGATCTGGTCTGGTGACAGGCCTGTTGATTTTTGAGTATGGAATTCCCGATCACACAGACCTGTCTCTTCCTGGTGGTCTCTCTCACAGCCTCTGTACACCATCCTCATTTTTCTTTGGGCTCTGGTCAATCTGGTCTGATTACCTCCATCATCTCTTCCTCTCTTCTGCCAGGACTGCATCCCTTCTTTTATTTGCTGCGATCCCATCTTCTGCCTGTTTCTCTTCCTCGTGCCCCAGTGTAGCAAACTGTTAGTCAACTCATCTTCACCGCCACTAGCTCGTCTCTTCCTGGGCTTTGTCCTCATGGTCATGTTCTTCCATGGATCACTCTCCTCTTCTGGCTGTCCACCCTGCAGATCCTTTTGTTCAGCAGGTGTCTGTCTGCAAATATTGAGTTGTTTGTACCACCTCTTCTCTCCTCACCTGCATTACCTTCATATATCCATCTCAATTCCTATAACTGCATGTCTAATTCTTGGATGTTCTCTGCCATGAGCTCTCTCAGGTGAAATTTTATTCCCATTCAAGGATGATGTACATTCTGCACCTTCTGCATCTGACCACCTTCTCCCACCAAACTCCCACTGAAACTCTGCTGTTAGCTGCTACCTGTTCACTAAGTTTCAAAACAAACAAACAAATATTTCCTTTATGGCACAAACATTCCTGACATTCAAATGTTATCCGGATTAATATGTGGCCTTTGTGAAAAAGTTATGCACATGCCATGCAGAGAAACCAATGCTGCCTGACTAAGCTAAATTGGCATAGACAAGTGTGATTTGGCAAAGAAGACAGATGTTCTTCACTAATGAATGAATGTGAGCAATTCAGTATGGATAGGAACAAACTGGAAACTGCCAAGCAGCAGGAGCACTCCCAAGAATACAAAGCTGTTCCTATTACATGGCATGACTTGGTTCTTTCTAAGTATTAGTGGGCCAATTTTCTCACTTTTGACTTTTTTTAAATGTATACAAACAAAAATTATATAGTATTAGAAGTGTCAGTAAGTTAAACTCATTAGCCATGCAAAGCATCCACAGAGCAGGACTCAAGGTCCTCTTTAAAGCATTTGCTTAGACCCTAGCCACATGTCTTTTACCATTATTTCTGGGACACCAGATGTGCCAAGTATCCTGTCTTTATCTGTCTGTGGTAGCATTTACATGAATCTCATTTCTTTTTATGCAGACTTTCCTCCAAAAATCGCTAGAGCAATTTATAGATTGTAGGCCATAGTAAATTATTGGAGAATAAGGCTCAGTGTGGCTAATCTGAAGTATCTATATGCCAATGGAATCAGAGGGACTTACAACTCTGCCAAGGATGTGACAGAATTACATAGGTGGGGAGGGGAGGAGAGAGATTTGTTGCAAAGGTGCAAGCAACAACTTATTCATAACTAAAGTGAGGGGGAGGAGGGCATGCTCCACATGATCACACATTGCACAATTCAGCAACAGGATGTGACAGTTATAGGTTGAGCCACATTCTGCCCATGTGAATAAATGAATAACCACTGTCAACCTGTCTTATTCAGTGGATTAATACAGCTGTTAGTCTCTCAAAAATCAATTCTCTTTTACAAATATGGTAAAATACTCTCCTACCTGTTTTTGTCTCTCACGTTTAATGTCACTCCAATCAAAATCATGTTTCCCAATGTTTAAAATTGAGAGCCCAGATCAAGGTAAGACAGTCAGTTACAATGCACGTAACTATCAAGACCCAATATGGTGTATTTGTTGATAGAATGTCATACATCAGGTATTTTATTCAATATTGAGGAAAGGAACAGCAAACAAAAAATGAAGATAGTTAAACAGTGCACACATCATGGACTAGTTTAGTGCATTTAAAAACAGCTTTGATAATCATTTGTTGAAAGTGTAATAATTGGGTGTAATTATATATTCAAAGCTGAAGTTCCCAAGTGGTGGATGGTAGAAGGAGAGCCCAGATACTCTGATGTTGAGCCAGATTCTTAAAGGCGTTTAGGCCTGACATCAATGGAAGTTAGGTTTCTAGGCACTTTTGAAAATTCCACTAAGTGATTATCTGCCTTTCTAGGTGCCTAGAAACCTTTTCCAATATATAACTAATGACATAGAGCTGGCAAACTGAAAATATTAAAGAGGCTTCATTTTAATATCTCAAGTCCAATGCATTTCAGTTTTTTATTGTTAAAATGCGAGGTGTATGACAGTGCTGCAGCTGGGCGTTATAAGTGGGTAAAAAAGTGGTGAGCCGGGGAGGAACCATCCCTTTCCCCCTCTATTACAACCACTGATTAATGCCATGTCTTAGGAATCAGTGAGATTCTGATGTATTTTTAATGGCCTCTGAGATCAGTTGTCCAACTACCATCAGTGGCTTGAAATTGCACTTGGAGGATATGGTATTGAGTATGTTTCCTAGCATTAAAGCAGCCACGTTTTTTCCTGGGCAAAGAGTAGGTTGGTCAGAATCCTGGTTTGCAAGGTTTGTTCTGGTCTGGAGGAATAGTCCTGGTACTCCAACTGGTTTTACTTAAATCAGCCTCAGTAAATCTGAGGACTTCCCACCTGTTTTCTCCATTAGCTTTGCTGTGGGTGCCTCCTGAAGCTGCCTCCTCAGTTTCTCCCCATTCCTTTGCTGACTAATCAGCTGGTGAGCAGAAGCCACTTCTGCTTCTTCGAAGCAGACTTCAACTCCCTCAGGGAACGGATGGGTAGGATCCCCTGGGGGACTAACATGAAGGGGAAAGGAGTCCAGGAAAGCTGGCTGTATTTCAAGGAATCCCTGTTGAGGTTATAGGGACAAACCATCCCGATGTGTCGAAAGAATAGTAAATATGGCAGGCGACCAGCTTGGCTTAACGGTGAAATCCTAGCAGATCTTAAACATAAAAAAGAAGCTTACAAGAAGTGGAAGGTTGGACATATGACCAGGGAAGAGTATAAAAATATTGCTCGGGCATGTAGGAATGAAATCAGGAGGGCCAAATCGCACCTGGAGCTGCAGCTAGCAAGAGATGTCAAGAGTAACAAGAAGGGTTTCTTCAGGTATGTTGGCAACAAGAAGAAAGCCAAGGAAAGTGTGGGCCCCTTACTGAATGAGGGAGGCAACCTAGTGACAGAGGATGTGGAAAAAGCTAATGTACTCAATGCTTTTTTTGCCTCTGTCTTCACTAACAAGGTCAGCTCCCAGACTGCTGCGCTGGGCATCACAGCATGGGGAGTAGAAGGCCAGCCCTCTGTGGAGAAAGAGGTGGTTAGGGACTATTTAGAAAAGCTGGACGTGCACAAGTCCATGGGGCCGGACGAGTTGCATCCGAGAGTGCTAAAGGAATTGGCGGCTGTGATTGCAGAGCCATTGGCCATTATCTTTGAAAACTCGTGGCGAACGGGGGAAGTCCCAGATGACTGGAAAAAGGCTAATGTAGTGCCAATCTTTAAAAAAGGGAAGAAGGAGGATCCTGGGAACTACAGGCCAGTCAGCCTCACCTCAGTCCCCGGAAAAATCATGGAGCAGGTCCTCAAAGAATCAATCCTGAAGCACTTACATGAGAGGAAAGTGATCAGGAACAGTCAGCATGGATTCACCAAGGGAAGGTCATGCCTGACTAATCTAATCGCCTTCTATGATGAGATTACTGGTTCTGTGGATGAAGGGAAAGCAGTGGATGTATTGTTTCTTGACTTTAGCAAAGCTTTTGACACGGTCTCCCACAGTATTCTTGTCAGCAAGTTAAAGAAGTATGGGCTGGATGAATGCACTATAAGGTGGGTAGAAAGTTGGCTAGATTGTTGGGCTCAACGGTTAGTGATCAATGTCTCCATGTCTAGTTGGCAGCTGGTGTCAAGTGGAGTGCCCCAGGGGTCGGTCCTGGGGCCAGTTTTGTTCAATATCTTCATAAATGATCTGGAGGATGGTGTGGATTGTACTCTCAGCAAATTTGCGGATGATACTAAACTGGGAGGAGTGGTAGATACGCTGGAGGGCAGGGATAGGATACAGAGGGACCTAGACAAATTGGAGGATTGGGCCAAAAGAAATCTGATGAGGTTCAATAAGGATAAGTGCAGGGTCCTGCACTTAGGACAGAAGAACCCAATGCACCGCTACAGACTAGGGACCGAATGGCTAGGCAGCAGTTCTGCGGAAAAGGGGTGACAGTAGACGAGAAGCTGGATATGAGTCAGCAGTGTGCCCTTGTTGCCAAGAAGGCCAGTGGCATTTTGGGATGTATAAGTAGGGGCATTGCCAGCAGATCGAGGGACGTGATTGTCCCCCTCTATTGGACATTGGTGAGGCCTCATCTGGAGTACTGTGTCCAGTTTTGGGCCCCACACTACAAGAAGGATGTGGATAAATTGGAGAGAGTCCAGCGAAGGGCAACAAAAATGATTAGGGATCTGGAACACATGACTTATGAGGAGAGGCTGAGAGAACTGGGATTGTTTAGCCTGCAGAAGAGAAGAATGAGGGGGGATTTGATAGCTGCTTTCAACTACCTGAGAGGTGGTTCCAGAGAGGATGGTTCTAGACTATTCTCAGTGGTAGAAGAGGACAGGACAAGGAGTAATGGTCTCAAGTTGCAGTGGGGGAGGTTTAGGTTGGATATTAGGAAAAACTTTTTCACTAGGAGGGTGGTGAAACACTGGAATGCGTTACCTAGGGAGGTGGTAGAATCTCCTTCCTTAGAAGTTTTTAAGGTCAGGCTTGACAAAGCCCTGGCTGGGATGATTTAATTGGGGATTGGTCCTGCTTTGAGCAGGGGGTTGGACTAGATGACCTCCTGAGGTCCCTTCCAACCCTGATATTCTATGATTCTAGTGACAGCAGAGAGGTACAAAGACAGCATCTGCTGAAGGAATGCGATGCAACAGCAGAGGGCAGCTCCTGACCCACTGGCAGGGAGGGAGGAGACCTGGAGAGTGTGCCCAGTAGCCATGGAGTGGGCTAAGAGGAAACAGAAAATATGGAGGTAGGGAGATTGAGAGGAAGAGGGTTCCTGCAGGGATTCTGGGCAGGGAAGAAGGTGAGAGATCTTGAGGTGAGGATTAGATCTGGTCAAAGAAAAGAGCAAATAATTGAAACTGCAGAAGTGGGATAGAGGATATAACCAGAAGGATCAGAGCAAGAAATATGTATAAAGTTGCATCCTATGCATCCTTCATTCATCTCCCTTGTGCATATGCATTATGATAGTCTTTGCATGATCACATACTACTTTTCCAGAGGCCCCCTGCCTCATTCAGTGTGGATGAATCAGCTGCAGTTGAAGAGGCTGTTGTTGGTCTGTAGGACCCCTGCCTCATTTGTTGCAGAAGTTGGGAATGAGGCAGGAGATTGCAGGAAGAGGCAGGATGGTCTCATGGTTAAGGCAGTTGAATGCTGTCTTTGAGAATTGGATTCTACCCCTGCCTCTGCCCACAGAGTTCCTGTTTGATGCTGGACCAATCACTTAAACCAGACATTTCACAGGTGGTCACTAATTGTGTGTGCCTCATTTTTCTGGGTGCTTGACTTGAGACCCTGGAGTCTGATTTGCAGAAGTGCTGAGCACTCTCAGTTGCAACTGAAGTCAATGGGAGCTGTGCTTTGAACATATAACATGCTGTATAATGCTAAGAACTCTGAAAAATCAGGCCTTATACATCTCAGGTTGGACACCCCAAATTAGTTGATTCTTTTGATCTTACTCTCTCTAGGCCTTCATTCCCCATCTGTAAAATGGAGATAATAGACCCCTGACCTCACAGGGGTGTTATGAAAAGAAGTTCATGAATGTTTGTGAACAGCTCAGATACTATAGTGGTGGGTGCTATAGGAAAGTCCAGGAGGAAATAATTTGGTCTTCAGAGTAGGGTTTGAATAGTGTTCAGTAAATAAGGACTGGGACCACACATTGAACAATGGGAACAAAATAAAATGTTGAATAGGGACTCATTGCTGGATGGCAATGTGTTGTGATTTATAGGAAAAAAAATAGAATCCAGAGTTGTGCAGGCCCAGTGGACAGTAATTTGTCAAAGGTCTTCTTCACTGGATTGGAAACAATGTTCTAGCTGCCATATAAGACACCCATCTCTGATAGGACATGACTGACCAAATTCTGTTCCCTGAATAGGGATGTGTAGGTGTAACACAGCAGAACTTGTCTCCTGTATGGTATTTCAAGACAGAAAAATGTTAGTAGAACCAATAAACTTACCCAAAGTCTTCCTTGTCCATTCCTGGAGGATCTAAGCTGTAATAATCATGTCAGATACTCTTCTGCTAAACCACTTACGTAAAGTGACAGTCAAGAACTATAGTATATGATGCAAAGTGGATGTCACACCCATTTCATAATTTCACTATGTCATGTCTTTGTAGAGTGAGAGTGAAAAGGCGATGTTATTGTCCTAAAGTGTGCTCAGTGATGTAGTGTTATGTATATACTGGACTCATGGATATTTTATCTGCTTTAAGATGAGGATGCCTATTGAGAGTTAGGTATGTATTAGCCAAGGATGCAGAGGGTATCCTGTGACTCCTGGTGTCAATCATAAAAATATGAAGTACAAAGGATTTAATGAATTTTCCAACATCTCATTTGATACACATTTAATAAAGTGTCAGTAGCAGAGCTGAGAGAACCATCCCACTTCTAGTTTAAACAGCACTTCATTAATTTTTGGGTCTTGTTTGTAGAGCTGGTTGAAAAATTTCAACCAGGACCACTCATTTGCACACAAATGGCAAGCCATGCATTCACAAACAACACGTTTTTTGAAGGTTCCCTTTAGTTAGTCTTATATAGCATATCTCCTTATATAGATGTTATACAGGGACATAGATTTTTGGTAGTTCTAATAAAATAATAAACTGTAATCTAAAGAAAGATTGCATTTAGGAAATAAATGGGTTTCTTTTGTTCTGTTCATCCAGAATCTCAAACCCTGCAACTAATGATATGTTTGCAAATGGTGAATGACTTTTGTGAAGTTACTAACCCTTAGTTAGACAGAAACACCTTTTTAAATAGAGAATTTTGATTAGAATGTGACAGATACATGTCAAGGAAATAGTTCCTTTGTGACTGCAAGTTTAATGTCCCTTGATTTTGACAAACTGGCTGGTTATTTCCAAATCTTGAATGTTCACTTTTTAAGTAGGGGTATTGACAGGGTTGTACTGACACAACATTAGCTTTGCCCTATGTCAAACCCTAAGATTTTTCTGTTCTTTATCAACCTGGCTTTGAGCCTCAGTATGGCATGGGGCTTGAGCTAGTCTTGATGATGATGTCCCTACAGGAATAGGCAGAAGTCAAGTGTTCATGTTGATTCTCTTAGATCTATTGGGCAATGTTTGATAACCTTTGATTATCAGGTTTTTGTTAACTCTCCTGTGGACCCTGGAGGGGGTAGGCGGCATTGCATAAGAGGCTCTGCTCTTTCTTCTGAGAGAAGGTCTGAGTGGACAAATCTCTTTTGTGGAGTTCCACAGGATTCTAGTCTTTGTCTTCCATTCAAAAAGAATGTGAGACCACTGGAGGAGATGAAATGATTTAGGCTGCAATGATATCGGCATGCAATGATATCAGCATGCAAATGACAAACAGCAAAGCTCTGTCTCCTTTTCTGTTAAACTGAGATGGTTCTTTTGCTTTCCAGTGTCTGGTTGAGGCAAGATCTTGACTGAGAATGAATGGGCAGAAGTCCAGTCCACACAAGAGAGAGAGGAAGCATATAGAGGATACTTGATAGAAGATATGGTAAGGATGGTATCTTCTAAGTGGTTTCCATTTGCTTTGTCATCCTCAATTGCTTCTAGATTCCTGGATATCATTAGTGTCTCCAACTTATTTTTTCATTGTTAATGGTTTGCAGCAGTTTCTCTCTGGTGCAGACCTCACTGTGGTTCTGCAAACCTTTGTAAACTCTGGACAACTGTTCTGTGTTCTATGTGTTGCTACCCCTGAAATCACTTCGAAAAGAACTTTGCTGGAGAATATGGCTTCCCTCTTAATTGGTATTAGCCAAACAGAGCATAATATACCAACTGTTCAAAGACTACATTAGCTCACTCTGGATTTCTGAGGGCAATGCAATGTGTTGACGCTGATTGTAGAGTCTAAATTGCTTCAGTCCTGCTCTCATCCTACATGTAATTGCCAACATGGCAGTAGAGGACAGCTGAAGTGCTTTTGCTATCAGTTTCTAGATCTGAAGTCTGGAGGCAGGATATTTGTAATGGAGGGCTCTTGACTATAAAATCTGATTTCCCCTCTGATCTACCAGAGCTTGCTGATCTTCAGAACATAGTGTTAAGGCCCATTGCATCTCTCAGGCTTTGGTCTGAGAGTGGTTGAGTTTTGGAAAGTATGTGTTGCAATGGGCGGAGAAATAAGTTTTTGGTGTTTATACTTGAAAGAAAGCAAGCCACCACTTAGGATGAGAGAGAATCCAAGTGGAGAGCTAGTCATATGTTAACACAGAAGGGTGTCCTAATTTAAAAATAATTCCCTGGAATATTATATGAAATAAAGAGGGAGAAGTTAACCACAGGGGCACAGCCTGTGGAGCTGTTTTCCTCCTTCCCTTTATATTACAAGAAGTAAAGATCCAGGCATTCTTAATTCAGAGCAGTGTTTTTTAAAACTGTTCTGAGTTACCTCTGGATCCAGGAGAAGCTAGCAATTCTGGATGGGGAACACCATCTTCAGTCCAATGAGTGGACTGTGGAGTGCTGCTGCTCTGTAGCTCACACAGCATCACCTGGTAGCAAGACTGACACTTCCAATTTTTGTGGTTGGTTTGTTCTAAATCTTGTTTGACGTCTTTGTTTTGTCACAGGTGGCTGGCATAGGTAGGCTGTTCCATTCTCCTGGCCAGAGAAACTTAAGGTGGTGACTTTTTTTTCCTACTTAAAAAATAAAACAACCCAAATCCTGTCCCCCCTCCCCAAAAAAGCACATACAGAAAGGAGTGTGGTTTGGGTAGCAGGGACAGTGAAGTAATGGAGGGAAATAGCTTGCGGAGGTGGATTGGGGTTGATTGGCTGGAACCAAAAGGAGTCTGAGACAAAGGCCTATACAGCTGCTCACAGGGCTAAGCAAATTCCTTCAGGCTAGGGCATAGTTCTCAGTTCAGGATGGAGCTGTCTAACTCTGCTTTGTCTGTGGAAGAAGTAATAAACAGCTGTCTGAATGGATGTTACACTGACTTTTGTAATCAGAACTAGTCAACACTTTACAAGGTTTAAAAAACAGCCAACCAGATACTTTTGGTACATAATAGACCACGGCTATATTTCTGTCCTTCCTCCCTTCACCGGTTATTAGAGTGTATGGTGACTCATAATTCCCAAGTAGCAGCTGTAGTAAGACAATGCCATTCAACAGGTTGTTGTTTTTACATTTTGTGCAGCTCTCAGACTTTGGTGGGTGCTTTAATAAACCGAAAAACAAATAAACGAGGAAAGGTAGAGCAGCTGTCCTTTAGGCATGGTGCCTCAATACCACTTAGCTGTTTAATATGACAAATAGTGTTATCAAAAAAGAATCTCCTCTCAGTTGCTCTACTCTGGAACAGTCCTGGCAGGGATAATTTGCTAAAGACATGAGCTGTGGCATGATTCAAAGAATTTTGCCAGTCACCACAGAGAGCAACATTGGGTGCACATGTGTATCATGTCCATGGAGTATGCGTGTTTCCTGTTTCTGTAAGTAGCATTAACTATGCTGGAAGTCCTGAGGGATATACCAGTCCCATTCACTATGCACAGCACTGATGGATAATATGCTTTCCCATATAACTGGTGGATAATTTATTAGTTGCTTGTTTCTGACCACCTCCTCATGATACTGATGAAGTCCTCCAGGCTTGGGAGGCAGCAGGTTGGCTTATGGCAGATATAGTTCCCTGAGAAGACCCTTTGCTTAGACCAGTGATGACCCTGACTGGGACTGAGAGTGTTGCCATCTCCAGGTCCCCTTTCAGCTCATCAGATAGGTGTCCATTTATTCTTTTATATAGAGACTGCCATGCACATTGGCCAAACCGAACAGTCTCTACGTAAAAGAATAAATGGACACAAATCAGACGTCAAGAATTATAACATTCAAAAACCAGCCGGAGAACACTTCAATCTCTCTGGTCACTTGATTACAGACCTAAAAGTTGCAATATTACAACAAAAAAACTCAAAAACAGACTCCAACGAGAGACTGCTGAATTGAAATTAATTTGCAAACTGGACACCATTAAATTAGGCTTGAATAAAGACTGGGAGTGGATGGGTCATTACACAAAGTAAAACTATTTCCCCATGCTTATTTTTCCCCCCTACTGTTCCTCACACATTCTTGTCAACTGCTGGAAATGGCCCACCTTCATTATCACTACAGAAGGTTTTTTTCTCTCCTGCTGGTAATAGCTCACCTTACCTGATCACTCTTGTTACAGTGCGTATGGTAATACCCATTGTTTCATGTTCTCTGTGTATATAAAATCCCCCTACTGTATTTTCCACTGCATGCATCCGATGAAGTGAGCTATAGCTCACAAAAGCTTATGCTCAAATAAATTTGTTAGTCTCTAAGGTGTCACAAGTACTCCTTTTCTAGAATGGTAAGACCACTAGAATGGGAGTAGCATTTAAAAGCTGTGCTGCATAGTGTTTTTAATTCTGTCTGTAAGAGTATCCGTTTTGAGTGAACACTTCATCATAGTTTAAATGTAGATGGTTTGGAAATATTGAAATGTCATTAAACTTCTTGTGAACCTTTCAAGTTCTGGGTTAGTGCTGACATCTGCTGTTTACTATTGCTACATACATCAGACAATGCAGGGAATAGCTGCTACTTGCTTTTCTTTCACTCAGTGGTTCCTGCCTATGAAAATAGCATACTTTAGTGTCCTACAAGGCAAAATTAGTTGAGAAATATCTTTTGCTAGATAGAGTAGGTCTTAAGATGGTCAATAAAGATGTCCAAGAAGCACTACTCCTTTGCCCATCAAACATTAAGACACTAAATGAAAAGAAGAAAGCATCTCTGAGGAAATGCAGCAAAACCAGTTATTTACATTTTAAAAAGTAGTTTGTTTTAATGTTTTAAAATGAATCTAGTGCTTGTGAAAGGGGCAATGTAGCGAGAGGGTGTGGTCTCCTGCCCTGACGGACAGGGAGAAACCCACAACCACCCCTTGGTGGGCAGATCTAGGATATCCACGGCCACCCCACCAGAAGCGGAGGGGCGGGACAGGAACTGAAACTATAAAAGGCCGGCCCTCTAGCTCAGTTGGGGCAGAGCTGCCAGAGGAGCAGTACGTCTGTCACCTGCTGCTGGAGCCTGGACTTGATGGAGGCTGCTCCTGTGCCAGAGACCCAGAAGAACTGCTGCAGCTGCCAGACAGGGGGACACCAAGGAGCTGTTGGGGCTGCCGCTTGCCATTTACCCGAGCGAGACCGACAACAACCCCAGAACCCAGTACCCCCAGCCTGGGAGTTTAGAAAGGAGCTCAGGGAAGCCAAACAGGGTTCGACTGTGTGACTGATTGCAAGACGGCCAGTCTGTTGTGGTTGGATTTCCTCACTGGTGGACCACTCCACCACGGCTAGGGCCCTAGGCTGGGATGCAGTGGAGCAGGAGGGGCTGCATCTCCCTACCCCCTGCCACTCCATGGTCAGGGGTGGAAGCCTCCCCACTTTGTGGTCAGGAGGCCTGCTTTGGTTTGGCCCCCACCTGAACTAGGACACTGGCTGGTTTGCTGACTCTCCCACCAGAGAGCTAATCTCCCCTAGACTACACTGTTGCTCTAACTGGCTGCAGGCCTGAGCCCCTTACCTGAACTGATTGCTGCACTGCCCTGATTGAGGGCCTGGGCTGATAGACTCGTTGCAGCTCTCCCAGACCACTGGCCAGAGCCATTAACTGTGTCACCCCGCCCTGATTGAGGACTCCGGGCCTATAGACTTATCACTCCTTGGCCTGACTGCAGGCCTGGGAAATTAACTATGAGTTGATTTTCCCCTGAACCAAAGCACTTCGGAAGTGTCACAGCGAGGGGGCATTGCCTCCTGCCCTGACGGATGGGGAGAGAGCTGTGACCGCCTTACACATGTGGAGAATGCGGGCACGATCGCCCGAGAGACAGAGAGAGGACTGCGTTGGTGCTTAGACATCAATCTGCCCTAACACTGCTATGGAACTTGAGCAACTGAGGAAGTGGTGGGCCTAAACCCAACAGCAGAAGCAGGCCACCCTGCTACATCATCAGCAAAATCAGCAGCTACTTCAACAGCTGGGGGTCCCACAGCAGCAGCTCAGGGTGTTGGGGGCCCAGCAACAGGACCAGCAGAGGCAATGTTTTTAGCAACTGGCCGCCCTGCTACCCCACTCTCCCGGCCCGGGAGAAGTGCTGGTGACCCCTATGCTGCCATTATGGCTCACAAAAATGGGTCCAGAAGATGACCTTGTGGTGTTTTTGATTACCTTTGAAGGAGTTGCCTCAGCAGCTGGGTGGGCCCCGGAACAATGGGCCACGCTCTTGGCCCTGTATTTGATGGGGTTCGCCCAGACCGCCTATCAGGGCCTTCCTAACGAGGAGGCCCGCAACTATAGAGCAGTCAAGACCACCATCTTGGACACTCTGGACATTACCCCCTAAACCTTTCGACATAGGTTTCGGGGAAAGGCCTATCCGCCGGGGGCACGACCTTGCATCATGTACCAGTAGCTTAAGGACACCTGCTGGCGATGGCTCCAACCAGAACGGCACACAGCCACTGAACTTGCTGAGCAGGTGGTAGTTGAACAGTTTGTACACACCTCCCTTCCCAAGGGAGGGAGTGGGTCCTGCAGCACCGGCCAGCCACCCTGAAGGTAGCCGTTGGCCTCATAGAAGACTTTTTAGCTGCAGAGACCCTGGCAGTGCCAGGGCTAGTGGCCCCCATGTGGACTCCCCTCCCGACCGTGGAGAAGCCTCCCAGGCCTCCAACTGCCTCCCGTCTGGCCCCAGGCCTCAAAGACATCCAACGAGATAGGGGCCCACCTTGTTCTACCCCGAAGCCCCATGGTGCACTGGCCAGCCGCAACCAGGAACGAAGGACCCCATCTAGAGAATCTCTGGAGCACCCTCGGAACCCTGAGGTCCGAAGAGACCCCACCAAAATCAGACCCTGTTTTAATTGTGGCTGCTTTGGGCACCTCTGGTGGTAGTGCCCCACCATGGATTGCTCCTTTGGCAAAGTCTTTGCTGGGGATACTCACGCCTGCCAGCACCTGAATCCCAAGGTGACTGTCCCTGCTGGCCTGGAGGGGAGACAGATAGTGCCTTAGTGGACTCTGGCTGCGGCCAGACTATTGTGCGGAGGTGCCTCATCCCAGACAATGACCTGAGCCACGGCCCAATATGACTTCGCTGCATACATGGGGATGTGAAGTCGTATCCAAGTACTCCGCTATCCCTCGCTATTGATGGGATAACCCAGCTGATCACTGTGGGGGTCGCCCCGAACCTCCCATACCCCATTATCCTTGGGCGGGAGTGGCCGGAATTCAGCCAGGTCCTACATACTGCGACCCTTCGGACTTCTCCAGAGAAGCTGGCCTTTGAGGGGGACCCCCTTGAGGATACAAAACCTCACTGGGGACCCTCCAGTTCCACCAGAAGAAGGGCTTATCAACCCTCCAGATGATACCCTAACTGGGCCCAAAGACCAAGAAACCCCCATATGGGTGAAGGGGGACTTCAGCTGAGACCAGAGAGGGGACCCTACTTTGAGTAGGGCCTGTGAGCAATTGACCTCTGTCAACAGGATCACTACGGATCCACGGTGCACAGCTCAGTGGCTGCACTTTGAACACAAAGGGGAATGTCTCTACTGGATTTCCCAGGACCCTGGCACCCATGAGACCTGATTCCAGCTGGTTGTACCCCATTGCCACCAGCGGGCAGTGTTGAGGATGGCCCACAACATCCATGCCACTGGCCATTTGGGCCAAGAGAAGACCCTAGCCCAAATACTGACCTGGTTCTTCTGGAGGGGGGTGCATCAGGATGTTAAGAACTTTTGCGCATACTGCCCTGATTGCCAGTGGTGGTGCCCGCGGGAACCCCAAAAACCCCCCTGGTGCCCTTGCCGGTGATGGAGACCCCCTTCAAAAGGGTCACCATGGACTTTTCAGGACCCCTTGCAAAGAGTGCGGTGGGCTATTGCTCTATCCTGGTAGTCATGGACTACGTTACCCACTTCCCCGAGGCCGTCCTCTTGCAGTCCGCCACAGCACGGAGTATCGCAGCTGAACTTCTAAAAATATTTGCTTGGGTAGACCTGCCTAGTGAGTTCTTAACCAACCAGGGAACCAGTTTCACCTCCCGGCTGCTCCATGACGTTTGTAGCTTTCTGGGGATCTGCAAATCTCGATTTACCACCCTCAGACCGATGGCCTCATCGAGCGGTTCAATCGGACTCTCAAGGGGATGCTCCGCAAGTTTCCGCTATAGGAGTTGTGCCATTGGGACAAGCTACTCTCACCTTTGCTACTTGCCATTTGGGAGGTACCACAAGCCTACCCTAAGTTCTCCCCCCTTGAACTGCTCTATGGGTGCCAGCCACGGGGATTGTTAGACCTGATGTGAAAGACCTGGGAGCAGACCCCATCCCTGACCCAGGGACTCCTTCAATATGTCCTGTGACTGCATGAGAACCTGACATGAGCCAGTAACCTAGCAAAGGAAAACGTGCAGGCGGCCCAGGGAGCCCAAGCCTGAACCTACAATACGAGGCTCAAACATGGACCTTTAAACCCGGGGACCGAGTCCTTGTGTTGCTCCCCTCTGAGGAGTCCAAATTGTTAGCCCAGTGGCAAGGTCCCTATGAAGTCATCTGCCAAGTGGGCCCCGTTAATTATGAGGTCTGCCAACCTGAGCAACGGAAGAAACGCCAGGTTATCATGTAAACCTCTTGAAGGCCTGGCGTGAGCAGGAGGGTCTGCTAAAAGCCCCGTATCCTCCTGACCCGGAGTTAGGTCCCAGGTCTCCACTCTAACTGAACAAGAGGAGCTCCTCCTCGGAGAAGCCCTCGCCCCTGAGCAGCAAAAGCAAGCCAGTTGCCTGTTGGAGGCCTTCCTCTGGACTTTCGCAGCAACACTGGGATAGATCCGCCTGGCCCAGCACATCATCAGGACCCTCCCCCCCCGGAGAGGTAGTCTGTGAAACCAAACGACCCTTCCCACATCGCCTGTGGGATGCGGTGGAACAAGAGGTGCAGGAGATGCTGGAGTTAGGGGTCACAGAACAGTCGCAAAGTGAGTGGTGCAGCTCATTGTGCTTGTCCCTAAGCCAGACAGGACCCGATGATTCCATATTGATTTCCAGAGAATTAATACCATTTCTAAATTTGACGCCTACCCAATGCCCCGGGTAGATGAACTCCTCAACCGTTTGTGCGAAGCATGTTACATCGCCATCCTGGACCTAACGAAAGGGTACTGGCAGACCTTGCTGGACCCAAGCTTGAAGGATAAGACAGCCTTCGCTACCCGCAGTGGGCTCTACCAGTTTACCCACATGCCTTTTGGACTCCATGGGGGCCCCCACAGCTTTTCAGTGGCTGATGGATCACCTACTGTAGCCCCACCTGGAGTACGCCGCTACCTACTTGGATGACATCATGATCTACAGCTGTCACTGGGAGAAGCATCTGAATCAGGTGGCGGCAGTCCTATGACCCTCCAGGCCACATGCCTGATGGCCAAGTGCAAGAAGTGCTGAATCGGTTACCAGGAGACTACCTACTTGGGGTATATCCTGGGGTGGAGAAAGGTGCATCCTCTTGTCGGGAAGGTCCAGGCCATTCAAGAGCATCCCACCCCAACCACAAAAAAACAAGTGAGACAATTCCTGGGCCTGGTAGGCTATTACTGCTGCTTCATCCCCAACTTTGCCTCGACTGCCGCCCCCATGATGCAGCTCCTAACAAAGAACCAGCCACAATGTGTCAACTGGTCTCCTGAGTGTGCCAAAGTGTTCCAAATGCTAAAGGATCATCTCTGCCACGAACCAGTGCTTTATAGCCCTGATTTCTCTCGTACATTTGTGATCTGGACTGATGCCTCTGCAGTAGGACTTGGGGCCATCCTCTCTCAGACCCTCAATGGAGAGGAACATCCTGTCCTTTACATTAGTCAGAAGCTATTCCCCCGGGAACACAACTATTCAACCATCAAGAAGGAAGCCCTCGCACTTAAATGGGCTGTGGAGGCCCTTCGATATTACCTCCTGGGGGACTCCTTCATTGTGGTCATGGATCATGCCCCCCTCAAGTGGCTCCAGACCATGAAAGACACGAACGCGAGGCTAGTGAGGTGGTACCTTGCCCTTCAACTGTTTGCACTTACCATGCAACATAGGGCAGGTAGGGAGAATGCGAATGCAGATGGCTCTCACGGTTGGGGGAGGGAGACCATACCAGCCCTGGAGAGTTGGGGCTGGATTTGAGGGGGGGCTATAGCAAGGTGGCATGGTCTCCCGCCCTGATGGATGGGGAGAGGACTGTGACTGCCCCCTGGTGGGCAGAACCAGAATACCCGTGGACACCCTGCCGGAAGCAGAGGGGTGGGGCAGAAACAGGAACTATAAAAGGCCGGCCCTCTAGCTCAGTTGGGGCATAGCTGCCAGAGGTGCAGGGTGTCTCTCCCCTGCTGCTGGAGCCTGGACTTGATGGAGGCTGCTCCTGTGCCAGAGACCTGGAAGGACTGCTGGAGCTGCCAGACACCAGGGACACTGTGGAGCTGCTGGGGCTGCTGCTTGCCATTTACCTGAGCAAGACCGATGACAACCCCAAGCCCAGGTACCCCCAGTCTGGGAGTGTAGGAAGGAGCCCAGGGAAGCCGAATAGGGCTCAGCTGTGTGACTGATTGCAAGCCGGCCAGTGTGTTGCGATTGGATTTCCCTGCTGACCCAGTGGTGGACCACTCTGCCACTGTTAGGGGCCCTGGGCTGGGATGCAGTGGAGCGGGAAGGCCTGAGTCACCCTGCCACCCCATGGTCAGGGGTGGCAGCCTCCCAACTTTGTGGTCAGGAGGCTTGCTTTGGTCTGGCCCCCACCTGAACTAGGACACTGGCTGGTTTGCTGACTCTCCCACCAGAGAGCGAATCTCCCCTAGACTTCACTGTTGCTCAGCCTGGCTGCAGGCCAGACCACTTATCTGAACTGATTGCTGCCCTACCCTGATTGAGGGCCCAGGCGAATAGACTCTCTACTGCTCTACCTAACTGACAGTAGATCAGAGCCTCTACTGGATTACTGACCCTTCCTGATTGCCCCTGAACTGAAGCACTATGGCAGTGTTGTACTGAGGGGGGTGTGGGCTCCCGCCCTCACAGACAGGGAGAAAGCTGCGACCACCTTACATGCAACAATGACAGGCCTAGAAAATGGAGGTATCTGTGTACAGAGCACATCTTTTCAGGGCACAGACCATTGTTTTGTTCTGTGTTTGTACAGCACCTAGCACAATAGGGTCCTGGTCCATGAGGACTGAGGGCTCCTAGGTGCTATTGCGATAATAATAATATCTTATGAGCAGCAGATGCCCAAGTTTCCTTACACACATTTATATGAATGGTACCAAGGAACCCCAGTCAGGGACAAGGACCTCATTATACTAGGATCTGTGTATACATGCAACAAAGACAGCCCTGGCCCCAAGGCACTTACAAATTAAGTATAAGACAAGAGACAACAGATATAGACAGGCAAGGGAGTACAAGGGAACAGTGAGACAATGTTAGCCAGCATGATAGGCAGTGGTCTCTGCATGCTAGCTCTAGTGTGCCTCAACTCTGGCCTAGGAGGCACCACCTAGAGTTGAGGGGATAATTCAGTCTTCAGGGCCATTCAGATCTTGGCCTCTGCTAAGATTACAAGCAAGAGTGTCAGTCAGTATCAAATGCGGTGCTGGCGGTGGGTCTTTTTGGCGTAGACCAGGTGTGGACTGAGACCATTACCTTATTTCACATAGGTTACTCAACTGTCGTGTGGTAATGCCTGGTCATGTGGCCTGGACTCATACTAGCAACCAAGAGATGAAAGGCTCTTTGTCACTTTGGCAGTGCATTGAATCTTCCAGTTCTTGCCTGCCTCCATGCTAACCTCACCCCCAACATTTGTTTAGAAAAATATTTTGGTCTAGATATGCAAGAATTTTTCTTGAAAGAATTTAGCTGTAATTAGAGGAGTCATTAAACTGGGGCGCAGGAGAGGTGTAGAAGAATTCCCAGCATTTTTCTGTTGGGATGGAAACTTTAGGTTTCCAGTCCCAAAGCTAAATGAAAATTCTTCACATAAACTTCATGGCTAGGTATATTGGTGACATTGTGACGTACCAGGGCCTGAGCATTAATCAGATAGAGCCTCTCATTTTTGCATTCTGCTGGGACCTGCTGCCAGTATTACCAAATGCAAGTATTCAAAATTGCTTTTGTGAACACAACACTTCATGAATCAGGCTACGAAAAAATCATGTCTTTAAAATTTTGTGGTGTTTTTTTTTTTTTAAATAAATTTTGGATTCCTTCTGGTGTTGTAGCCCTGAGGTCCCATTTTCAAGCTTATCTCCACAGCCATGAGGGCTAAAAATTTACTTTTATTTAAATGAAAGCTGATATTCACACCTAACCACATGTCTTCAGGAGCCGAGGCTTTAAGAAAAGCACCAAATACCATGAGACTCAAATAAATCTTGAAAGTTGGCAACAGTGTCTCCTGTTCCCATGGAAGTCAATGAGAAAATTTCAGCACGGGGATCTGTACTGGCAGATTTTACTGCAGGAGCAGGGCATATCATTATAGCAAGGTTTAAATCACTGATGCAGGGTAAAAATTTACTAATCTTAGGAAAAAGCTGTTGATTTTTGAAATAATTTGCATGACAATAGTGGTATTTGCATTGCAATAACAAATATAGTGTGAACGTTAATGATAATATGATACAAAGCCAATAATATGTCAGATGCTTAATATATTAACTCTTTACCATTTTAATTACTTTCACAAATGAAGTCAATATCCACCCCCCAAAAATTTTTTTCTGTTCTCATGTTGTTCAATTATTAATAGTGCATTATATGAAGAATATAAAACTCACTACAGATGACTGATACTGGAAAGTAGAAATATGCAAATGAATTAACAAAGCTTAACCCTATTTTGTTTCCAAGAATAACAAGGCTGGTTTCAATGTGTATTACTAATCAATATTCAGTGATAGAGCTATGAACTGCCCCTGTGAGTGATCATGAATTGGTCAATGGAAAGAATAAAAATGTCTCTATAATTTGGTGGTTAGGGCTCACCTAGAATATGAGACCCAAGTCAAATCCTTGTCCAAAGGTTATTTAATTATACAAAGAAGAACAGCTTCAGCAGGAGAGACTGAGAGTGACTTGCATCAGAATATCCCAAATCTCTGTGGTTAGAGCATTCTCCTGCAATGTGAGTGACCCAAGTTCAAATCCCTTTTCCACATCCTAGGGGTGGGGAGTGAATCTTGGTTTTCCACATTCTAGTTGAGTACCCCTAGCCACTAGGTTAAAAGTTACAAGGAGGCTGCCATCACTTGCTGCTCTTGTTTTGTGAATGTAGGCCATTCCAAATGCCCAAAAACATGTTTTTGATCAAACATGTTTTATTTGACCTGATATAGATATTTTTGATTTGCTGGAACTTTTTGCATTTGGAACTAAATGAATGGGACAAGCACTTTCCTGAGTCAGGGCCATAATGCTTTTTAATGTCATCTTTTCCTGTTCCACACCGCTTTGTGTGTGCACCACTGCCTTACTAATTTACCTCAATTTCTGTAAGGCATTTGTTACGGTTCCACATGGGGAATTATTAGCTAAATTGGAAAAGATGGGGATCAATATAAAAATTGAAAGGTGGATAAGGAACTGGTTAAAGGGGAGACTACAATGGGTCACTTATTAACAGCCACGTGTCCTAAGGGCAAAGAGGCATGTGACAATCTGAAGGGTAGCACAAAGGGTTATATTTACTATAGTATATTAAATACATGCAATAAGTGTGTCTGTAAGCAAAATGCTCCCAGCAATTATCAGGACCGGAATAATAGCAATTGTTCAGTGAACAGAAAACAGTAAGACATGAGTGGCTAAGACATGAGTGAACTGTCAGGCTGGAAGGAGGTTACTAGTGGAGTTCCTCAGGGATCGGTTTTGGGACCAAAATTATTTAATCTTTTTATTACTGAGCTTGGCACAAAAAGCAGGAATGTGCTAATAAAGTTTGCGGATGACACAAAGCTGGGAGGTATTGCCAATATAGAGAAGGACCGGGATATCGCACAGGAAGATCTGGATGACCTTGTAAACTGGACTAATAGTAATAGGATGAAATTTAATAGTGGAAAGTGCAAGGTCATGCATTTAGGGATTAACAACAAGAATTTTTGTTATAAACTGGGGACACATCACTTGGAAGTAACAGAGGGGGAGAAGGACCTTGGAGTACTGGTTGATCTCTGGCTGCTCATAGTCATCCTATGTGATATGGCCGTGAAAAAAACTAATGCGGTCTTGGGATGCATCAGGTGAGGTATTTCCAGTAGAGATGATGAGGTGTTAGTGTGGTTATACAAGGCACTGGTGAGACCTCATCTGGAATACAGTGCGCAGTTCTGGTCTCCCATGTTTAAGAAGGATGAATTCAAACTGGAACAGGTACAGAGAAGGGCTACTAGGATTATCTGAGGAATGGAAAACCTGTCTTTATGAAAGGAGACTCAAGGAGCTTGGCTTGTTTAGCCTAACTAAAAGAAGGCTGAGAGGAGATATGATTGCTCTCTATAAATATATCAGAGAGATAAATACCACGGAGGGAGAAGAATTATTTAAGATCAGTACCAACGTGGACACAAGAACAAAGGGATATAAATTGGCCATCGGGAAGTTTAGACTTGAAATTAGACAAAGGTATCTAACCATCAGAGGAGTGAAGTTCTGGAACAGCCTTCCAAGGGAAGCAGTGGGGGCAAAAGACGTATCTGGCTTCAAGACTAAGCTTGGTAAATTTATGGAGGAGTTGGTATGATGGGATAGCCTAATTTTGGCAATTAATTGATCTTCAACTATTAGCGGTAGATATGGCCAATGGCCTGTGATGGGATGTTAGATGGGGTGGGATCTGAATTACTGCAGAGAATTCTTTCCTGGGTGTCTGGCTGGTGAGTCTTGCCCACATGCTCAGGGTTTAGCTGATCACCGTATTTGGGGTCGGGAAGGAATTTTCCTCCAGGGCAGATTGGCAGAGGCTCTTGGGATTTTTTGCCTATCTCTGCAGTGTGGGGCACAGGTGATTCTCTGCACCCTGAAGTCTTTAAACCATGATTTGAGGACTTCAGTAGCTCAGACATAGGTTAGAGGTTTGTTACAGGAGTGGATGGGTGAGATTCTGTGGCCTGTGTTGTGCAGGAGGTCAGATTAGACGATCCTAATGGTCCATTCTGACCTTAAAGTCTGAGTCTATGATTCTGTGAGCAGAGATAGTTTGGGGATTTGCCAGTGTACGCTCTACTAGTCTAGCCATGTTCATTCTTGAATCCTGAGCTTGTGCATGTGTATGTGTGCACACACACGTGAAAACATGATACAAAATAGACAGGTAGTCCTAGAGTGAAAATCAGGACTTGAATTTTGGGATTGTGCCATCCCAGCAGCCTTGGTTTGCTCTGCTCTTGAGAGAAGACAGGTTCCAGATTCAGAATCTCTGAATGAACAAGAATGGAGCAGAACATGAAAACTGTCGATACTATAATGTGAATGTGCACCTGAGAAGGCCCTGCAAAATCTTCATTAAAAGATAGTTACTGCTGGGAGGGTCTTGAAATTTTATTTCAGCTAATACCCAGTCAAATATTTTTAAATCTATTTATCCTGCACTATTTAAAAGAAAAAGATCCTCCACACCCATATTAGAAATGAAACTGAAGCTTTCAGATGCCGAGGCAATATCACACAGAAGAGGTGGCATGATAAGATGTAAAGGTGCTCTAGCATGTGAAAGGCAAGAACCCAGTAATTTGTCACATGGCTGATCTGGTTGGGGCTAGCTGGGAAGCCAGTGCAAAAGGTGGCTTGGCTCTCCTAGGTGAGTGATATATCTGTATCCTATACCATCTGGCTGAAGTTGGAAAGGTAGTTTGAGTTGATTTCTTCTGGGTTTGAGTTTGTGCTTTTAGAACTAAAGTCAGCCCTGAAGAATGGGATGTGAAGAGACCTGTAGTTGACTTTGTTTTGCCTTCTGTGGCTAGGGAACCCTGCATATTGGCTTTCACATGGTCTCTCGAGTAGGAAGGTCCGGGGTCAGTTAAGGCTTGCAGAGCCAGAATCAATGCCTTAGTGCCTGCAGAGCACAGCAAAAAGCAGCTAAGGTAGATCCTAGAGCACTTTTAATCACTTCAGTGCTTCTTAATGGCTGGTAGGGTTGTTTGGTTTCTTAACTGTAACATTCCTGGGTAAAGCCCATAGTGTTACAATCCATCTTGACTGTAGGATGGTATCTCCCAGGAGCAGCCCAGAGAACAAACTGTGAATTGGTCATAGTTCTTCTCTTCTCCTTATGCTCTGAGCAGGGGGGTGAATTACTTCACTCCTTTTGAGGGAGCAGCTTACTTCCTGGTGTGCACTGAGCCAGCCACCCTAGCTGGGGAAAAGTGGGGAGGCAGAGGTAAGGTTCATCCCATTCTCTACCTGCTTCAGACCCACTTGCGTGTAGAAGAGAGCGTTGGGTGAGCAGTCTCTGCTCTCCTCATGCACTGCTAGAGTCCCAGTTTGAGCAGGCCCCTCACTCTTTGAGCCATTGAGTAAGGGTTCTGACCATCAGGGGGTTGGCTTTTCTGGTATTTCTCTTATTTACCAGTTTTAACATCAATTTAACAAAGATTTGTGTCTGGGAATTATAATAGCTCTACATTTACCCATCTGCCTTCCCTGCAGAGGTAGGGGAGAATTCACATCCTGTTATGCTTTCTACTTAAAGAATAAAGGTTCTAGAGGCAGATTTCTGGGTCACCTCCCCCATCCATGCCCAAGCAGAGGTGGAATACATCTCTTGCTAGCAGTGGCTGAATTGAGAGCGTAGCTCAGTGATAAAGCACTGGACTAGGACTCGGGAGATTAGGGGACTAATCCAGGCTCTACCATTGACCTGCTCTATGATCTTGGTCAAGTCACTTTGCCTCTGTTTCTCTCATACCTTTGGTCTTTTGTCTATTTGGATTGTAAGCTCTTTAGGCCAAGACTCTCTTGTTGTGTGTTTGCACCCTGCCTAATACAATGTGTTCCTGACCTCATTTGGTGCGACTGTAACACATGATGGTAGAGGATAGCTTCCATATAAATGTTATAGGGGTGTTATCTCCAGCGATGCTGTGGAATCAGGGATGTAGGAATGGGCTTCCATTCTATTCCATTGTAATAAGACACCTGAGAATATGAATTGCAAGTCACTTTCTGTTTCATGTTTGCTCTGCTTTAGTGTCGGTAGTGGCTTTTAGAACCTATTCTGAATAAATCAAACAAAAGGCACAGGACCTGAGAGCTACATAGTGTTTTCTGCCTCTGGTTTATGGTTAGCATACTAACTGCATTTACAGACACACAATATACAAAAAACCTATTATGCAAGTTGCCTAGAGTCATGACATTTTAAAAAGGGACTCTAAAAATATTGTATCAATATAAGAGACAGAATATGCTTAAGATGGTACTGTGGTTTGGTAGTAATCATTTGGCAATAGTTTGTATTGGACATAATAATCGTGATGGCTGTTGTGTGCTTTCATGCTATGCTACATTTATGGAATTTTCCATTGAGCTTTAAATATGCAGGTCACATATACAGTTAGATTTCCAGCAGTGGTAGTATAGGTAAAAGCACTGCAAATGTATGCCATAATTGTGCTCATATAGGGAGAGCAGCAACTCGTGCATTTTCACAGCAGTCATCTCAGATGTGTTGTACATTCTGTTTTATATGTGCCAATCCATTAGCACAAATAAAACATAGTGGGTTGTTTTTCAAAATGCGGTGTTACTATGAGGAATAAACATAGTAATATACCTTGTTTTAATTACAATAAAAATGTTGACTAGTTAATACAATCCCTTCTTTTAATCTAAGATAAAGAACCTGTGGAAGATCAATGCTTATTTCAAAGGAGGTCTGAAGCACTAGCAATTGGAGCTATCTGTAAAATAGTTGTAAAAACATATAATGGATTGCTAAACACTGTAAGAATTTAAAAATTTCAACAGATAACATCTGTTGCAGAAGTAGTGTATCAGACAGGAACCTATTTCTTTTGTAATAAAGTGATCAAGCCCAGGATGGTTTACAAATTATTATTAGTAATGCTGATCTATCAACATTTTTGAAAGACCATTCCAAATCAAAGGGAATAAGAAAATACTAAGTTTATTTTAAAACTCCTTAAAGTAAAAGGTATATTAAAGTATTCCATTAAATAATTAAGCCATTAAGTCTTTAGGCAAAAAATGTATGCTAAGATCACAACTAGTACCTGTATAAATTCAGACAAAAGCTGAAAAATATTTGTCAGTTTACAGCTATTTTAGCTTTTTATAAAGAGTGAGCAAGAAGAAATGTTAATCTACAGTATTAGAAATTTTGAGACATACAAATTAAACTGTATGGGATCAGGTACTAATGAAAAGTAGGTTAGCACAATCAATCATATTGAGTTACAAAACTTGTGACACTTTAATAACATTTTGTATCTTTACCTACTTACAAACAAGCTCTGTCTTGCATGGCAGATATACTAATTGCTTTTAAGATTTATTATTATAATTGCAAAATCTGTCAACAAACACAGGCTTAGTGATCAATCTGCTCACTAAGGTGCCTAATTTATGAGGGGGAAAATGTACTAAATTCAGATTTCAAATTTAGGGGACAGGTGGTAAAAATACAATGGCCTTGCTCCTTCCCTGTGCTATTAGCTTTCTGGCTGCTTTGTGCCATCTTAATTTGTCCTCTCAAGATTCACATTGTATATGATTAATTTTTGAACAGTGTTACAACTGAATTTCATCCCACTTGAAAAATGCCCCTCGTGGGCCCCTTGGAGTGGGTGTAGCATGGAAACAAGGCCATAAGTGGAGCATATCCAAAATCTCTAGTTGCTGGATCAGTTTCTTGGAGCCATGGAAAGCCAAATGTAACTTAGGGCAGGCTCAGGGCTTCTTTCAGTAGTGCCAGAGCACTGGCCCAGCATGTGAACAGGCCAGGATGGGAATTTTTGCAAAGGTGCAATAGATACTTCTCTGAACCTTCTTGAAGAAGAAGGATGTTGCTTGGGTTCATTTTGCCACTTTGGCACATATGCCCAATGAAATCGGTGTTTACATGGGGTTCTTTCCCTCCACGCATGTATTTGGTTGCTATGACTTAGCTCAGAGAAAGCATGCCAGAAAATAATGAGATATATCAGAGTGGACATAGATTTCTTATTAGAAAACATCCCCAGAGACTGGTGTGTGTATCTTTCTGTTTTTGACATCCACACCATTGAAGTAACAGGAGGATTAGGAGGAGATATTTCTGTTGTGGGATACCTACTTAAGGTATTATTTTAATTTAAAGAAAAGGAGAGGCCAGAGAAACTGCACGACAAAGGAGTTAGTGCACTTAATGCCCTGGCTTGAAGATAACAAGATCCATAAGGCAAGTATAGCAACTTACTCTGATCTCAGGACAAAGAACTGATAGTAAGAGACAGGGGAAAACTACAAAAATGCATTTTAATATAACCAGTTATTGTTATGTCTGGACCTGAGTAACAAACTTTGAGAAACAGAGATGAGCCGTTACCAGGATATCTTTGTGGTTAAAGATGTTTGGTATCCTGCCCAACTTCTGAAGGGAAACAATTTTTGGGGTGGGGAAACTGCTGCACAGGACATGAAGCTTTCACACAGACACACCCAGGTTATGATGCACAATACCCTCCAGATATCTCCAAGAAGCCCACAAAGCAAATATCAACTTTTATTCCCATTTAATTGACCCAAGTTGTCAGAACAATTACAGTAAATTAACATCAGTCAAAAAAGACATATTAGAGCAGTGGTTCTTAAACTTTTGTACTGGTGACCCCCTTTCACGTAGAAGCCTCTGGGTGTGACCCCCCCCTTATAAATTAAAAATACTTTTTAACACCATTATAAATGCTGGAGGCAAAGTGGGGCTTGGGGTGGAGGCTGACAGCTCTCATCTCCCCATGTAATAACCTCGTGACCCCCTGAGGGGCCCTGACCCCCAGTTTGAGAAACCCTTTATTAGAGGGTGTCCATATAATAAAAGCATTGCCCAGGCCCAGATGGCTTTTGCACAGAGTTCTTTACAAAGCCATTTGCTCAAAGGGCCACATTTATATCTCGAGTTAAGTCTAGTGAAATCAGTGGATAAATATGGGCTATAAAATTGCTGCTTTTTTCATTCATGTTTATTGCATCTTTAAAAAAAAGCAATTTAAGGCTCACAGTTATAGAAAAATACATTTGATAAAGAGAAGATCATTTAACATAAGCAAGGCACTGTTGCAATTAAAAACTTCAATAAATAATACCAATGTGGCTCTATCATTTAAAGGAAGGCAGGTCTCTGGATTATTGCTCCAGTTACGTTATGTCAGTTTGCAACACTGACAGGAGTAGGACAGAGAAAGAAATGCAGAAAAATTCTGTTTCTGGACAAAATTGCAAATATATATAAATTCAGCAAGACCAGGATTGATTCATGAATGATAGGTATACAGCAGGCAATGTTTGAAAAAATCATTCAACCTGACCATTCACTAAAATGCATCACATTATATCATTAGAGGATGAGAAGGCAGTTGATTGAATCAAGCAAAACTTCTTAAGATCTTTCCAATATGGTCATACAGTGGGAATTTCTGTTTAATTCAGGGCACCAGCGCAGCTCCTAGAACCTCTCTCATAGCTGACAGAGGCAAAACCAGCCATTTCAAGGGAGGCCTGGGGAATAGATAGGGCATCTCCATCTGGCCTCTTTGCCATGTTACCCTTGGCACAAATCATTAAGATCAACCCTAAAAAAAGGAATTAAAGTTGATCATTCTAAATATTCTCTGTGTGCAGGCCACCTGATTACTCATCTGATAGACCCTGAAATAGCCTATTCTGAAGTAATAAACTTTGGAACGGCATGGCTCAATTTTAGGCTTCAAAGTAAATCAGGACTCTCTCCCTCAACCCCTCATCCAAAATCTTGATCTCCAAAGAAACTAGATTAAAGGATATCACCTTTCAAAATTACACAGATACTGGATTCAGATACCTAGAAATCCAGCTTACTTTACAAATTTGACCAACTTTATGAATGAACTTTCATAGTTTTTACTAAAACAAATATTGCTGGATTGGAAAGATTAGTCTAATCTTATTATCAACTGGTTTAGCAGGATTAATGTTATAAAAATGGTCACTCTGCCAAGAGTTTTACCTTAACTTTATTTTCTGCCAATTAAAATGCAAAGTACTCCTTTACAAAACTTATCCAGATAGGTAATGAATTAATTTACTGAAGCAAAAGACCAAATGAGAGGTTTACTATGCTGAACTCCAAAGAGATGGGTGGTCTTATGTACCTGAGATGTTAAGCATTACTGCTGAGTAGGATTTATTGGATCCCTGCATTAATGCTGTAATAAATCCCAGATCCACACAATGAAAATCTCAGATCCACAGGGAAAAAAAGCAACTACATGACACAGATCTATGTAAAATAGAGATTCTTCATCCCAACATGCCCTTTTGACCGGAGTTGCCTTGGCCACATATGGTGACTAATCCATGTGCTCACAAATTGAGCAGATATGTGAAAATGACTGGTATTTATCTAGTTTCTAGGAACCCCTTTTACACCTACAGGTTTGCTATCAAACACGGTAATCTGAAGAGATGTTTTCAGATCACAAAAAAGATGGTTTTATTATTGTGTGAACACAGAATCCTCAATTCTATTTATCTTAAATAATTGTTATAAATAAATACATAGCGTATGGACAAAGATTTACAGATGACTTGTACAGTCACTTGTGGCGTTATACATCAGTGTACCATAGTATACAAGGAAACACTATTGATAAAACTGGTATGTAGACTTTACACCAGCAGTTCTCAGTCAGGGGTCCGAGGCCACCTGGGGGGGCTGCGAGCTGATTTCAAGGGGTCCGCCATGCAGCGCCAGCATTAGACTCACTGGGGCCCAGGTCAGAAAACCAAAGCCCTGCCATCTGAGGCTGAAGCCAAAGCCTGAGCAATTTATCTTCACAGGGCCCCTTGTGGTGTGGAGTGTAGGGCAGTTGCCCTGCTTGGTACTTCCTAATGCTGGTCCTGGCTTTGATATGCAGAAAACCAGTTGTGGCACATGTGGGCTGTGGTGTTTTTATAGCATGTTGGGCGGGCGGGGGGGGGGGGGGAAGCTCAGAAAGAAAAAGGGTGAGAACCTCTGCTTTACACTATTAACAACAAGAAGTTAATGATGCTATTTTCAGGCGGCTGGAGATGTATCTGTGTTCATCTGGTGGACTTGGCCTTACGTTAAAAAAAAATTGAAAAAAGTCCACATTTATTAAAAGACTTATCTTTGCTTTTTAGCCATCTGTTCTCTTGCTTGCTACGACAGACTGCCAATATCCTGGACAAACTTTATGGACTTACGATAAATTTTACTGAATTAAGCAAATCTTTTTGAATTAGGTTTAGTAACTTTGGGGACCATTGTATTAAAGCAATTGTGTATGTGTTTTTGTGGAATTGTATGCCCCTTTTCCAGTAGGGAGGGGGATACTAATGTAATTCCTCTGCCATCTGCCCTTTGACATCACCTGCTGGAGAGGTGCACATGAGGATGCTTTGGTGGATAAAAGGAAGCACTGGACTGGGACTCAGGGCTTTTCTATGCACAGTTTTTGGGCTGCTGTAACTATATATCGGTATAAACTTACAGGAATCAGCTCTACCACTACCACCTCTAAGCTCTACCACTAAGCATCTCTGTAACTGTTTTTAGCCGTGTCCTGAACTATGGGTTGAAGCTCTGTGGCAATATCTTTCTAAACTGATACAGTATGAAAACTGATCAGTCCTGAGGGGACCTTGGTTCTAATCCTGACCCAGCCACAGTCCTCCTGTGTGAGTTGGGACAAATCACTGAATCTATTCTGTGGGTAGGTCTACACTACAAATTTACAACGGTGCAGCTGCACTGATGCATCTGCACTTCTGTAGCACTTCTGGTGAAGACACTCTAAGCCAAAGGGAGAGAGCTCTCCTGTTGGCTTAATAACTCCACCTCCATGAGGGCTGGTAGCTATGTCGCTGGGAGAAGCTCTCTCGCCAACATGGTGCTGTCTATGCTGGCGCTTAGGCCAGTATAACCACATTGCTCAGGGGTGTGTATTATTCACACTCCTAAGCAACATAAGTTATAGTGAAGTAATTTTATAGTATAGACCAGGGCTCAGCCTCAGTTTCCCATTTGTCAAATGAGTATAATACCTCCCTACTTCACAGATACGTTGTGAAGATAATCCATTAATGACTGTGAGACACTCAGATGCTATGGTGATAAGGGCCTCATAAATATCTAGTTTAACATGTTTGAGAATCGTGGGGTTTGTTTTAGGTCCATCTAAAAAAAATAATTTTATTTTTTACAGAATTAATAGGTTGAGATCACATCCTGGTAACAGATTGCTAAACTGGTATTTCAATTATTTTCTTTGCCCAGGGATGTTTACAAAGAGAGTACTCTAGACTTTAGTAATAACAGAAAACCAATAGCTATTATATTACATGACCAGTCTTTAGAGACTCTCCTTTCATTCTACTTAATGCATTGAAGTAGCACTTTTTAAATGCACATTTAGTGGGCGTGCTTTGCTTTTCCTGTAAAATAAATGGCAAAAATAAACATAACTTTTTTCTTTCCTGTTGATCACACAAATTGTTTTTCATTATTGATTAGAATTTTAGATAGTTCAGAGTGTAAATGCTCCATGTAACTAAGCTTGAGGAAGGAAATTATAACCCAAATGGTCTCAATATTTAATCCCAATACTTGAAATTATAATAAAAAATTGTTGCAAAAATAGAATATAGCTGGGGCTGAACAAACTGGAAGATCTGCCTCCTGTCTGGATTGTCTCTAAAACTGGGAAACTTCTATAGATTTTACTTGTATCTGTGTTGATGCTAAAAATTGACTGTTCTCTTTCAGCAGATCTTGCAGGTCCCTTGAGATGGATGCAGTGGTTGTGTACCCATGTTGATCCCAGAATATTAGGCTTTGTCTACACTGCCAAGTTGTCAACAACTTTTGTCTTTCATGGGTGCTTAAGCACCCCCCTGCTCCAAAAGACAAAAGTTTTGCTGTGGCAAGTGGCAGTGTGAATGTGGCTTTGTCGGCAGGAGCACTCTCCTGCTGACAAAGTGAATGCCGCTCATGGGGGTGGAAGTATTTTGACAGTAGAAGTGACAACAAAGTGCCAGCGAAGAGCATTTACACATGCCAGCTTTTAGCGACAGGGCTGTGTTGACACTGAGCATGTATTTAAATATGCTCGCTTAAAGAAGTTGAGGAATCCCTTTCCCCTTTGACTTTTGTGAAAGAATAGTGGATATTTAGAGAGACGCTATTCAATGGCAAAGAAAACAGATTTCTATTAATGCTAGATTTATAATGAATTTTAAATTGCTTCACCAGGGTTAAATTGCTGCTTAGATTTTTTTTCATATTATATCATCTAACTTGTATAGTATACATAGCCAAACTTTCAATCTGGTAATAACTTCATTGTCAGACATCGTTATCGAGCAACAATGGACGCAACCGCTAATTGTTTTAACTCAGGAGCTAAAACATTTGTGCCCATAGCACTGCTGTTAGCCAAATGTAGAATAGCTCTCTAAAGTCACTGATTGAATCCTTGATCCTCAGTGAGATGAAGGCAATGGCAATGGAGGAAATTATGTATCATATGGAAAAAAACATTTTATTTATATATATATATAATGATGAGGATTCAATTTACTGAATAGATCATGTCAGTCAAAACACCCACCTTGTTGCATGTTGATATGTATCCACTGTTCAGTGTGGTCATTATACTAAACTATATATCACCACTAAAACACTGGCTTTAATCATAGGATACCATACACACTTCTTAGCTACATTTAAATGAGGCTCTATTCTGAAATTTATAAATTTAGCATTATGCACTTGCATAGTTATTGACTCTCAATGAATCCTGAATCAAATATGCTCAGTTTATTTGGTTTTCACAACCGCCAGCCCTGTAAACTTATCCAAAGCTCTCAGAATCAAGCGGGGTTCATTCCATCTCATGCGTCCTCCTTATTGATGCTTCACTGATTGGAACAGAGGGCAACATTGTCAGCCTTGGTGCCTAAAAGTTAGGCACTTAAATCTATATTTAGGTATCTAAATAAAAGGGACCTTGTTTTTGCAAGGTACTGAACACCTGAAGTTATTTTTTAAAAAAAGTGACAACAAAACTGAAAGTCATTCCACTCTGAAACTACTGTACAAATGTCACGTTCATACTCATTTGCAGTACTATTGGAGCCGTGTTGGTCCCAGAATCTGAGAGATGAGGTAGGTGAAGGAATATCTTCTACTGGTCCAACTTCTACTGATGAAAGGTACAAGCTTTCGAGCTACACAGAGCTTTTCTTAAACTCTGGGGAAGGAAGCAGAATGTCTGAGTTAAATACAAATTCTGACTGAGCAGAAGGGGAAACATGTTGGAGGCAGTCTCTTAACAGATCTGCTCCTTGGGGTTCAGAATTCCATCTGCTTATTTAGGGACAAAAATCAGTTTTTAGTCTTAGCCCTGGACAGTCGTCAAAGCGAAGAGTGTTGGATTTTATTTGATCTCATGTATCATCAGCTGATATTTTTATTAGGGCCAAAATGTTCAAAGTTGGGTACCTAAAGTTAGGTACCTAAATCGAACTCTCTGAGTAAGAGTGACATTTTTACATAGTAATTTTTCATATTTGTTTTGATGTGAATCATTATGGATCTGATCCAAATCTCAGTTATGTCAATGGGCTTTGGATCAGATCCATTACATTTGCTTTTTTCCTACATTTACCTCTGTGTATACAAATGTATGTATCTTTGTATAACATGCAAGGCATGTCTGATGTGTTGGACCTATTGGGAAGTCACCTGGTGTGTTGAGATGCTACTGAGTCTACCTGTTCTGCCAGCACGGGCCCCCTTTTACCTGTCTTGCTGAGCCAGGCTCTTAAAACCTCCTTTAACACACACACAGGTAGGGCCACACCCAGCTGCAGATCAGCTCTAGGAAGACTTATCTTAAGGGACTTGCTCCAGCACTGAGATATTCACCTTCCTTGGAGTACAGACCCAAAGATATATTATATTTGCCTCTTCCCTCAATGTGGAAGAGAGTATGCACAATTTCTTGCCCCCCGCTCCCCAGTTAGAAATTACCTAAACTGGGTTGTATTTCAAACCAGAAATAAATGTATTAACTAGAACAGGTGTATTTTAAGTAGTTAAGGAGGTAGCAGACAGAATGAGGCAGATTACCAAAAAACAAAACAGAGCATGCAAACTAAGCTGATGTTGAGAGAGAGACCCAGGCTGTGATAGGTATCTGCAAAAAGATTTAGGGTGCTTTGTAGGTCACCTCTGTGTGTGCAAGAATGACACAGTCATCTGAATACTGAAGGTCAGTGATGTCAATTCTCATGATCTTAGATTTTGTTTGGAGAAGTCAAAGATTGAGGAGTTGGCCATCCATACAATACTCAATCCTGATTCCATCAGGAAGGCAGCCTTGAATGAGAATCAGAATCACAGCTAGGTAAATGGAGAATAGTGTTGGAGCAATGACACAGCCCTGCTTGATACTGGTGCGATTGGTGAATGGTTCCATCTCTGAGCCGTTGCACAAAATGGTGGCAGTCATCCCATCATGGAGTAGTCTGATGATGGAAATGAATTTCTGTGGACAGCCAAACCTACACAGCACCTTCCATAGGGCATCATGGTTGATAGAGTCAAAGGCCTTGGTTAGGTCGATGAATGCCATAAACAGTTCCTGGTGTTGCTCTCTGCACTTCTCCTGAATCTGTCGTGCCATGAAGATCATGTTGGTTGTGCCTCGGGATGGTCTGAAGCCACACTGTGACTCGGGGAGGAGTTCCTTGGCAAGGGGGAGGAGTTGGTTTAGTAGGATCTGGGCAAGAATCTTCCCTGTGATGGAGAGGAGAGCAATACGTCTATAGTTCCTGCATAAAGATTTGTTCCCTTTGTTACAATATTAATAAAAATGTTGGCATTCTTAAAGTCAGGTAGAATTTCTTCACAGGTCCAGATTTTGTCGAGGAGTTGGCAAAGTTTTTGTGCTGGAGCATTGTTCCACCAGCTTTAAAAACCTCAGATGGGATGCCGTCTGGGCTTGGTGCCTTGTGATTTTTTTTTTTGTCTGAGGGATGGCATGCCGGACTTCCTCAGATGAGGGATCAACATGGTGTTCCATTGCTGAGCATTGTGGAATAAACTTCAAAGAGCTATCCAACCGCCATATAACAACTTAAGTTGTCCAACCAGGACAGGCATAATTTCCACTGACCCACACAATGGTGTCCATGAGATCTAAAATTATCTTAGCACCAATAAAACATTTGTGACAGGATTTTGGTCCTTTTTGGAACGAAATCCCCTCTTCCCAAACACAATAAAAATATGTTGGGTTATTCAGAGGTGGTTCTATACTTTTCAGAATGTGGGCCTTATCTCACTGGAGAGAGTCTCATGAAACACTTCCCCACCCAATCAGAATTGGGCAGACCATCTCTTTGCCAGTTTATGATCAGATAGCATTCCTGCAGCACCTAGAAAAATTGCTTATATGGAAAAGTAAAGTATTTTTCTTTGTCTTCTAAAGATATTTAGTACCTGGAAACAAATTAAGTTGCCCATGGACCATCCACAAGTGCTTTGTTAGTCCATGAATTGCAGTTTGCAACATCTAGGTTATAACATATCACGTGGTAACATGCAATGGGACAACATATTTTGTCTGAAACAAAGTGGGTTTTGAATTTGATGTATTTGCCATGTACTGTGCATCTCCTAAACAGAGAGCAACAGATTGATGGTGTTTTCAGGGTCCTATCCAGACCAGCAAAAATGGGGAAGGAGTGGGGTTGGTGGAAGGATTCTCTTAGCCCTTTCCACTCTCTACTGTAACTTGAAAGCACTATTACTGTTAGTATAGTGGGACTAAATGGAAAATTTCCTCATTCTCTCTACTGCCACATGGGGGCTGACAGCCCATCCACACCAGGAAGATTCTCTGCTTGAACTGGGGTTGAGTGGGCCTCCTTACTAACTCTCTGGATACAGAAGATTGGGGTGGGGGAGTACAGGCAGCCTGCTGTCCTAAGAAGGAGCAGCAGGGAGGAGACAGCCACTATGCCAAGATGCCCAAAAGACATCATGGGTAAGACCATGGGGAGTGGCTTGCAGGGAGGATTGTTTAGCAGAAGAGAAATCATCACCTCCTTGTCTGGGAACAAGGAAGGAGCAAAAGGGATCTTCATTATTGCACCAAAGTCAGTGCTGCAGGGGTGAACCTGTTTTTTTTTGTTTTGTTTTGTTTGTTTGTTTCCCCCCCAAAAAATTGTTCTGGTCTCACCGGGTCTTTGACTTGGCTGAATTTGTTTTGCAGATTGTAAACACTTTAGAAAAATACTTTGAGAGGAGTAGAGAATCTCAGACTACATCAGGTGGACAGGTCCTGTATTTGACCCTTTGAGGCTTTCTATTTTTCTCTATATACAGGAAAGACAGAATTTTTTTTGTCTCTTGTGTAACTGCCTGCTACAGCATGATTAGTACTTTCTTCTTAAAAGCCTCCTTAATACATGTGGGTTTGGGACCCTGCAGTGCAGTGGGCAAGAAGCAGACTTTGCTTGTCTTTTAATTTCCTTTGGAGAGGCTGTCACTCCCCTGGCAGTCTGCTTTTGAAGCCCTCAGGTCCCTGAACAAACCTGAGCAGTGAGATAAAGAAAGAATAACTCCTACTACCAGCTTCACACAGTGAGAGTTTATTGGTTTACTCAGTGGGAGGTTTCTCTTTGCCTCCCTTTGTAACATATTGGCTTGCAGACCATGTTGAAGAGTCTTAGTTTAAGTGGCAGCTGTGGTGCATTGTGAGACACACATGCAGGAAGATGGGACCTGCTAATTTCTTTAGTTGACTCTAGCGTGTGGCCACCCGTGGACAGGCACAGCATGAGCTATTTATGCATAGTATGTTGACAGATCAATTTTATATCCGATCAATAATGAGTTTTGAAGACCATAAAAACTCCACTCTGAGGAGAATTAAAAAAAAGTGCATTGCTTCAGAAAAGCATTTTTGTTAGATAATCAAAATCTCCCCTTCAGCGGCCTTGGTTTCAAAGGGAGCTGCCAATTGCCAGCATGACAGCTACTCTGATCTAAACTGAAAGACCCCTGATGGTGTTTGGCAGATTTGGGTCCTAAACTCATCCAGGTTTCACTCTCATTTAAAATACTTTACTTTACAAACAAAATCAAAATGTAGCTTGGAAGGCTCATTGTTCCTATGGGCCCACACCCACGCACCCATTGGGTTCTGGTACTCCAATATGAATTGTGTTATGTGGCTGAAGAAAAGGTAGGGCAGAAGACAAGTTTTGCTCCCGGTTATGCATCCACAAATCTTATTGACTTAAATGGGAGATGCACTCATGTAACTGAGAGCTAATTTGATTCTAAAGTTTTAAAAACAGTACAATAAATTTGTGCTTTTTTCCATTTAAAAACTTACTATTGAAAACATTTTCAAATTTCTTTATCTACTGAGGCTCCAGGGTTGCTCTAGTTTATACTCGTTGCTTATGACCCAAAGGGGCCAGTCTGGCATCTGGGGATTAGCAGGAGCTATGGATGCCTGGCCACCCCACCCTTTCTTTTTGGCCTTACCCTATGCACAAGTGACTGCCATTGGGGGTGGTAAAAACATGGAAGCTTTACACTTCCCAAGGATACCCCCCTATGCAGGAGGAATCCTTAAATAGTTAGTTCAACTGGTTTTAGAGATTCTTTGCTTTGCACTACCAGAACGTGTACTCTGTTTTGGCAATCCTACCAGGGACTGGTAGTAGACAGCAGATATTGCATGTTATTTTTTTAAAAAGCCTACAGTAAACTCTTCCCCATGAAGAGCTTAGAAAATGTGAACTCTAGGAGGGAGTCCTGCAGAGCTCACCTCTCTAGTTTGTGAGATAACAGGCCAAGTTTATTCTACTGAGTCAGCAACTGACTGTTTCATGGGGGTTGGGGGAAGGCAACAATAAAATTGTTCAGACCTGTAGCACATCAGTCAAATTAATAAATACGGCCCCTGATAATACTGCAGCTCACCACAGGTCACTGAAAACCTAATGATGTTACCATTTAGGGAAAAAAATTCACTATCCTATGGCACACAAGCTGATGTTCACCAACTCAGAGGAATTTATAATTAGCCTAGTAATTTGCTCTAGGAATGTTAAGGGACAACATTTAAACAATATTTCTTTTTCATTAATTTAAGCCTGTGCTTGACTCATATTGTGTCACATTCAATTCCTCCACATTATATTTGTATATCTATTGATCATGACACAATGGTAATTTCTGTCCTATCATATATGACATGCTAGAACTCACTGGGCCTGTAGAGACTCTGTCTCTGGGCTGGCAGGCAAATGATTAACCATTTTTCTGTGGGAAGGACCACAGCTGTTCACCTTTGCTGCACAAACCCTCAGGAAGGGGCAGGTAGAGCTGTGGACAAGGGCAGACCCTTCTTCTCTTCTATATAAGAGCATGGATGCTGAAAGATGGAGTTATGTTCATGGATTCAGGGAAGCCTAAACCCAGCCTGGAGTCTTTTGTTTAATTTCTTTTGATAACTGGGCTGAATGAGCCCTTTGAATCCCCCTAACCACCAGGGACTGAAGCTGGGAAATAGGCTGGAGGTCCTGACTTGTTTGTTTTTTAATCTTGTGCTCAGGTAAGCCATGCTCTGTTGGTCCCTTAAAGGGGTAAAACTCTTTTTAGGACACATCTTTAGTGATTAACTGGCAATAAAACCAATTCTTTTTGTCCTGTGGGTTTCTGACCCAGTGTGCTTGCTGCTGTCTGCTCCTCCCATACAGGCCCCATGTGTCAATACCAAATTCACACCTGGTGTAATTATCCTCTGGAATTATACCAGTGCCCAGTATTCAAGGTATCATATAAATTGATATAACAGCTACTGCAATTGTTTCCTTTTAATCTGCTGTTTTCACACACTCACCATCACCTTGAGAGAAATGGGCATGTAGGTAGCTCTAGTGCTCATGAAAGTGAAAAAGTGAATCTACTGGCTGACTGAAGACACACAAGTGATAAGTTCTGTGCAAATTCTCCCCCTTATGCTCAAGTTACTCTTCTCAGTCCTAGCTTGAGTGAAAGTGGTCACACTGCAAAATAACAGTTGAGATGCTGTGTTCACATGGGCTCTGAACTCATTTGTGTGTGGTGTTAAGACTTCTGGGGGCACATCTCCTAGTTCTTTGGAAAGTAGTAAGCTGAGCCTCTCTAGGGATTCTTTCCCAGTAATTGTGAGAGAACTCGCCTGTCCTTTCTGGGCACACAGGGAGAATTGTGGGAAGGCATTGGAGAACTAGTGGCACTCAAGCGGCACGAGCCTCCAGTCATACTATGGGATCAGTGTGTCAGCAAGTGACAAGCTCCACTCATTTGAGTGTTAGACTATAGTGCCTCTCAGGCTGGCCAACTCAAGTTTAAAGCACCAAATGCACTTGAGTTGAGGGTTTTTGTTTGTGGATAGGACTCAAGATAGGGGTAGCACTTGAATTATATTGCTCAAGTAAACTTTGAGAGTCAGAGAGAAGGTGTCCTACATAAATGAAGCAGGGATTGGAGCGTCAAAGAGGGATGATTAAAAGACCAAAGTAAACTGCTGAGTGAGGTTTATTTAAAAATCCCCCCAACAAATTAGTGAAGGGAAATGAGAAAATGTAAGAAAAGGTCATAATAATAAGGGGAAACTAGATATGGCATTACTCACAGCTCTCTTGTGCTGTTTTTGTTAATACTGGTGTTTTATATAAAATTTCATAGGACTGGCTAGCTCTTTTAGTCAAAGACACACAAACGGTGCTACTGGAATAGACCAGTTAGTCCTGTGTCTTTTCTCACAGAGTGGCTGAAATAAAGTAGGATATTTCAGAGAAGGTAAAAACTTAATTCCACCTAACAATGTAACTAATTCTACCTAAAAATTACTGCTTTCCTAGCATGGCTAAGTCTGTGATTAGAAATCACAGTTTCTTGGACTGTCAAAGGCACGGACATTAAAATTTACTGAACTAAAACATAAGTTAGTAGAAAAGCTTTGATTCTCTCTCTCATCATTGTGTCAAACAGCAATACCCTTAGGGCCTGATCCAGCTTTATGGCTGCGATTTACCCACTGTGTGCAGGGTGAGCAGAATGTGGCAATAGTATCAGATATGCAAAAAAAAAAAAAAGGAACGTAAATGAGCAGATATGCAGAAAAATCCTTGGGCAGAAATCTTCTCTTCAGGCACCTGGACATACCATATGTGAACCCTACATAAGAGCATTGTATCCTTGGCTCACTGACTGCAAGCAAGATTAACCTGCAGCCAAGCAGCTTTAAAAAACCCTCAGCAGCTGCAGCCAATTGGGAGTTTGTGGAGGCAGCCATGCTGCAAAGGAAGCAAACCCAGACTGTGCGACCGCCTCTTGCTGATATTTAAAATCAGTGTAGATGGGAGATACAGTGATGACAACAGGGCGCCCTATGCAGGCCACACATCCGCCACTGCAGTGATGCTATGCCAGATCCAAAGGTGAACAGGAAAGTGAGGTTGATTACACAGATTGAAGTAGAAGCTGGCAGCAGGGCCATTAGGGTGCAGTTTAAACGGATGCAGTTGGTCAAGTTTGACAGTCTTGACTTGTCTTAAAAATGATCAGCTGGTAAGGACTGTTTCCAGTGGAATGGACCATCCTCTTCCCTTCAACCCAACCTGGACGAGCTCTACTAGCTGGCAGGCTGTGAGGGACAGATCTATGGTACCACCTACTCTCCATTCCTCCCCTGCTTACTTTCCACTAAGTTGCACCTACCTGGGTATCAAGCCCTGCACTCACCTCACCTCAAGGGCTGAAATTCTGGGCAGCCTCAAAATGGTAGGAAGGCTCCTTACTTCCTCTTTATCTCTCCCTCTTGGCACACATATACTTATAAAATGCAGCCAGATAGAGGCTACGCCCAGTATAAAGCTTGCTGTGGCTCTCGGCTATATACTTTATTTGACCCATCTTGACGTTCTGCTTTAAAGGTTGTCTGCACTGCAATAAATAATCCACAGCACTGAGTCTCAGAGTCCAGGTCAATTGACTTGCATTCACGGGGCTCGGGCTGTGGGGCTTAAAATTGCAGTGTAGATGTTTGGGCTTGGACTGGAGTCTGGGCTTTGAGACCCCACCCCATTGCAGGGTCTCAGAGCTAGGCAGCCCAAGCCTGAATGGCTACACTGCAGCTTTTAGCCTGGCAGCCTGAGCCCTGCAAGCCTGAGTCAGCGGACCTGGGTCAGCTGCAGCTGCACGGGGAGGCTTTGTTGCAGTGTAGATGTACCCTAAGTGACGTGTGTCTCCTCTTTGTCTTCGCAATAATTTCTTAGCGCCAAAGGCCACAAAACCACAGTACACTTTCATATCATCATCTTTAATCATTAACTGTTATCTCCTAAACTAATACTTCTGACATTTGTCAGTCTATTTATATAGCAGACTGTCCCTGAATTTTGAAGAGTCATTTAAATCAAACAATTTGGGAAGGGTTCCAAAAGACATCCAACTGCCCTGTTCTTAAATAAAGTAAAAGCACTGGCACAATACTGTTTTATCTACCAAGCTTGTTTAAAATAATAATAATAATACAATGATAGCTATTTAAAATATAGAACTTCAAGTGCAAACAAACTTGTATCCAAGTCTTATTCCTTAATTGTATGATTAACTAGGTGCATCGAAGTGATGAGTGCTCCATCTGAAAGCCGTTAAGGGATCAACTGAAATCTTAAATTGTGTTTATATTAGAATAAAGTATCAGAATGGCAGAAGACTGGCTGGAGGATTATCTGTCTGTAACTCTTACTAAGTACATTGTTATGCCTTTTTTAGTTTTTATTTGTATGTTAGATCTGATAAACCCAGTGCAGCTCTTGTCAAGATGATTACTATATTACTCCCATGTTTAAAAGCTACTACTTCTCCTTCAGCCTCAGGCCATTTACACCAATATAACTAAGGTATGATAATTTCTTGATCAGCAGTTTTTGAACTGTGGAATGTGAGTTGGTTTAAAAGTACAGCACTAGAATGAGAATGCATAACTATCCTCATTCAAATTACAAAAGGTGGGTGTGACAGAATCCCCAGGGTACAACTTGGAACTGTGGGACTGCTGTGCCCCCTTAATTCTCCAGCCTGGGCTATCTCACACAATGCTATTCCAGTGACAAGCAGCAAAACCCCTCCAGGTGCTGTGATCTCTCAGCCATCAGCATGTGGAGCCATGCACCCAGCTAAATTTCATGAATGCTCCCTGAGCCACTCAGTCTTACAGAGAGAGGCAACAGCCAATCACACCAACCCCCAGTCTTGCACCCCAGAAATATACCGTCTTACACTGCTCTAGACTTCCTTGGACAGTGCAAGCTCATTAATTAGTTTGCCACTCCAACAAAAGGCAGTGGATGTGCAACAGGCCTTGTTAACCTGAGCTGAGATTCCCCAAACATTTCAACCAAAACCACACAGTTTTAGGTAAAATATAAAACAAATTTATTAAGTACAGAAAGACAGATTTTAAGCGATTATAACTAGCAGGCAAAGAGATCAAAGTTGGTTACACAAGAAATAAGAATAAATATGCAGTTTAAATTCTACAGACTAAGCAAGATTAGAATCAAGTAGTCTCTCGCCCTAATAGATGTTACCAGCAGCTCAGAGTTCTCAATGCATAGGCTGGATCTTTCCCAGCCTGGGGCCAATCTCCGCAGTTCAAAGTCTTTGTCTTCCAGATGATTTTCCAGATGTTGAGATGGGAGAGGAGAGGCAAATGATGATGTCACTGTCCCTCTTTTATACTTTCTTCCAGCTGCTAGAAAGATCCTTGCTGTGACATGGGGGTCAGGCAGTCCCCTTGCATATGTGCCCTCTCTAAGGATCCTCTGGGAGAGTGGATTCTTCTTGATCGGCCATCAGTGCCTGTCTGGCCATTGATGGTTGCTCCTTTTGTCCCTGCTGAAAGGCCAGCTGTGGGTGTCTCCCAACCTTACAATATATTTCAGTAACACATACAGCAATTCTTCATAACTTCACATACAATGATAGTACATACAATCTAACAGGATATTAATGTTTAATAGATCAAGATTTTTAAAATGATACTTTCGTACAATGCATGTTTTGTGAGGTATCATAATCATATCACAGCGGTGAATAAGGGGGGGTCCAGGGTACTACTTTGAGGTACAGCATGTCATAGTGGGGCTCCAAGTACCTTTTGAGTTTTAGATATTTAGGAACATTAAGTCTTAGCAGCCAAGAACCGCAGCTCTGGAGAAAGGTGAAATTCCCATAATAAAAAGGGATTTCCCTCTCCTCCTTCCTGCCCACCCACCCTATTGCAGCATTTTGGGTAAAAGTTCAAGTAAACTTTGTGGGGAGTCTGTGAAGATGAAGTTGCTTTGTGGGTGGGACTGAAGTGGACATGGGGCAGGATTTACTTTGGTGTTTGGGCCAGTGTTGGCAACCCTGCTCCATGCGTACCACTTTGGGTTTGATGCCATGAACCCTGAAAAGATGGATGTGTTGTTCAGCAGCTCATATAACCCCACTCCATCCTCCCACTCCCGATTACAAGCAGTTTTTGATTTCAGGAAATGGCACAGTGTGTGGCATCCTGCCTTGTTCTAGGTTCTCCCTAAAGCAGTCCCAGGTTGGCTTCCACATACAGTGTTAGCTTTCTGATCACTGGTCCGCAGATCTGCAATGTTGTCTCTGTAAAACACCTTCCTGTGTCAACAATGGAGTGACAAGAAATAGAGTGCTTGTGTTTCTTTAAGCAAGAGGGCCAGAGGGTGTCTAACCATCTGGAGTGGGTAAATATTATCCCTATTTTACAGATGGATGGTTGAGGTCACTGTGCAATAGGAGGTAATGAATGCTGCAGTATGTGAGTATGTATGACTATATCCTACCATTTGAACATCCCCAATGCTAGATTAGACCCCGCAAATGGAGTGTTTTTTAATTATTATTTTGCTTTATGCCTACATTACAGGAACACTTAACCTAAGCATTCAGTACCTTTAATGTATCTTTATAGCCACATGAACGCCTATAGAAAACAACAAACCAACATCTTATCCTTACTACAGATATTACAAAACAGTGGCTTGCAGTGTTTATGTACTAGGCAGCATCCTGAGCAATAATGTTTGTTTAAACAGTACTTTTAATCTGCAAAGTGTCTTGCAGCATTAGAATCCTAGAATATTAGGGTTGGAAGAGACCTCAGGAGGTCATCTAGTCCAATTCCCTGCTCAAAACAGGACCAACACCAACTAAATCATTCCAGCCAGGGCTTCATCAAGCTGGGCCTTAAAAACCTCTAAGGATGGAGATTCCATCACCTTCCTAGGTAACCAATTCCAGTGCTTCACCACCCTCCTAGTGAAATAGTATTTCCTAGTATCCAACCTAGACCTCCTCCACCGCAACTTGAGACCATTGCTCCTTGTTCAGTCATCTGCCACCCTGAGAACAGCTTAGCTCCATCCTCTTTGGAATCCCTTTAGGCAGTTGAAGGCTGCTATCAAATCCCCCCTCATTCTTTTCTTCTGCAGACTAAATAAGTCCAGTTCCCTCAGCCTCTCCTCGTAAGTCATGTGCCCCTTCCCCTAATAATTTTTGTTGCCCTCTGCTGGACTCTCTCTCCAGTTTGTCCACATCCCTTCTGTAGTGGGGAGACCAAAACTGGACTCAATACTCCAGGTATGGCATTACCAGTGCCGAATAGAGGGGAATAATCACTTCCCTCGATCTGTTGACAATGCTCCTCTTAATACAGCCCAATATGCCGTTAGCCTTCTTGGCAACGAGGGCACATTGCTGACTCATGTCCAGCTTCTCATCCACTGTAATCCCCAGGTCCTTTTCTGCAGAACTGCTGCTTAGCCAGTCGGTCCCCAGTCTGTAGCGGTGCATAGGATTCTTCCTTCCTACGTGCAGGACTCTGCACTTGTCCTTGTTGAACCTCATCAGATTTCTTTTGGCCCAATCTTCCAATTTGTGTAGGTCACTCTGGACCCTATCTCTACCCTCCAGCATATCTACCTCTTCCCCCCAGCTTAGTGTCATCTGCAAACTTGCTGAGGGTGCAATCCATCCCATCATCCAGATCATTAATAAAGATGTTGAATAAAACCAGCCCCAGGACTGACATTAAGCCTTACAGTCCCCCTGTGAAAGAAATAATTTAGCCTTCTCTTGCAAATAGGGGAAATGAAAAAGAGAGCTAAGTGATTTGTCCAAGGCCATGGAGAGAATCCGCATCAGTGAGAATTAGAATACAAGGGTTCCTTGCATCTAGTCCCGAGCTGAGAGCACTTGTCTGTGTCTCTGTCTATGTATAGACAAGAGTAAAAGTCCTGATTGCCTGAGGTGATAGAAAAGGGAATAAACGAACATGTTCAGCAGTGGAGTCCTAGCTGCATGTGATTTATTTTGATTATTATTATTTGTATTATGTTAGTACCTAGAGACTTCAGCATGACTGGGGCCCATTGTGACAGGCAATGTACATACTCATAGTGTGACACTGCCTGCCTCAAAGAATTTACAATTTAAAGGGAAATTATCAATGACACGAAGAGGAGATAGGTGCCTATCACTCCAAATGGGTGGGAGAAAGGAAGAGTCATCATCTTCAGGAGACTGAGGTCCAGAGAGATTTAGGTATGTCCACGCTGCAATCAGGGGTGGGATTGCAAGGCAACCCATGTAGAGATACCTGCACTTGCTTTAATCTACCTAGCAAAACTAAAAATAGCAGTAAAGACACAGTGTATAAGCCCACCCAGAATCCTTGTTACATATTCACATTGTTAGCCCAGACTGTCTTGCCATGCCTTCACTGCTATTTTTAAACATGATGGATTAAAGCTAGCATGGGTATGCCAACCTGAGCTGTAATACACCTCCATTTGCAGAATGGACATACCCTCAGTGGCTTGTCCAAGGCCACCCACCAAGCTTATGGCACAGCCGCATACGTTATGATGGTATTACAGGACTGGGCAATGGGCAGATGCCAGGCTTGCCAAATGTGTGTTGGATGTACCTTGCATTTTTCCATCTGTACAGTAACTATCCATTTCACATATATACCATCATCCTGTAGCCCTTCCTTGCAGTTCGCTTGCTTCAATTTCTGTATAGTGACAACTAGTGTGCAGATGTATTGCTACTGCTTTGCCACAACTGCTATTTTTAGTTGTACCCATCTGTGGGACACAGGTTGTATTAGTGCATGTGTAATCCCTTTCTTTTTTTCGTATTTTCTGGTGTTCGGCCAAAAACCTTATTGCTGTAATTACTGCTGCTGTTTCTACATGCTCCGAGTTGATATGGAAGGTGGCAGCATAGAGGCTTGGTGGCAGTGTAGAGCAGTGGTGGGCAACTTGCAGCCCACGGGCTGCATGCGGCCCATCAGAGTAAGGTGATTGCTGCGAGACATTTTGCGGATGTTGACCGACCGTAGGCACGGCACCCCACAGCTCGCAGTGGAATGAGAGCTGCGGGAAGTGGCAGCCAGCATACCCCTGAGGGCTCATGGGTGGGGCCAAGATGAAGTGTTTGGAGTGCAGGAGGGGGCTCTGGGCTGGAAGTGAGGGGTTTGGAGTGTGGGAGGGGCTCCGGGCTGAGGCAGAGGGTTGGGGTGTGGGAGTGGATGAAGGCTCCAGGCTGGGGGGGTGTGGGCTTTGGGGTGCAGCCAGGGATGAGGGATTTGGGGTGTAGGAGGGGGCTCTGGGCTGGGGCCGAGCGGTTCAGGGTGTGGGAGGGGGCTCCGGGCAGGGTCAGGGGGCTGGGGTTTGAGAGGGGGTGAAGCTCCAGCTGGGGGTGCTGGCTCTGGGGTGCGGCCAGGGATGAGAGATTTAGGGTGCAGGAATAGGCGCTAGGCTGGGGCCGAGGGGTTTGGAGTACAAGAGGGGGCTCAGGACTGGGTCAGGGGTTTGGGTCTGGGAGGGGATGAGGAGTGCGGGCTCCAGGAGATACTTACCTCAGGCGGCTCCCAGGAGGCGGCTGGCATGTCCCTCCAGCTCCTAGGTGGAGGTGCACCCACGGGACCTTCGTGCCTTCGTGCCTCCGCCCTGAGCACTGCCCCCGCAGCTTCCATTGTTTTCGGCTCCCGACCAATGGGAGCGGCGGAGCCAGTGCTTGGGGCAAGGGCAGCACGTGGAGTCCCCGTGGCTGTCTCTACAGCTAGGAGCCGGAGGGACATGCTGGCTGCTTCCTGGGAGCTGCACAGAGCCGGGTAGGGAGTCTGCCAACCCCACTGTGGCCAACCAGACTTTTAACGGCCAGGTCAGCACTGCTGACTGGAGCCACCAGGGTCCCTTTTCTACTGGGTTTTCTGGTCAAAAACTGGATACTGGAAACCCTACATGGCTTCATTGTTGTTGTTTTTCAAGCTAGTTAGATCAAAGCTAGTTGAGGCATGTCTACATGTGCTGCAATCACACCTCTGCATGCAGTGTAGGCAGCCAGCTGAGAATTCCTCCAGGAGAGGGAAATCCTCAGATGGCTTAAAAAAATTTAGGCAACAAAGATTCTGTTTTTGTGCAAAGGTCATAAAGTTTAATAAACAGAGGTGGGGGAAAGAGGAGGAACGTCTCAGTCACAGGCAAATGCATACCACAGTCTGTCAAAATGGAATGTTTCCAAGTTTTCCATGAGGTGCCAGGAAGTGTTAAATGTTTCCAAAAACATCCTTTTAAAGGATCCTTATTTTCTGGGATTGAAAAATGTAGAGGGTGATTTGCGGTCAGTTATAAAATAAAGAGTCCGTTATATGGTAAAAGGTGCAAGGCCTTGAGGAGTTACGCCAGACACTAGCATTGTCACAGCGTGCTTATCTAATGACAAAATACTTGACCGAGTAAAGCAAAAAAGATGGAGAGATAAGGTACATCTGCTGTAATAGAGAAAAGAGATAAAGGCTACCAACGACAGAAGACTATGTACTTTAAATATTTTGTTGGCGGTTTCTGGAAGCCAAAAAAACCTGAAGGCCTACACAAACTAAATGATCTCTTATACAAATATAGGTATCTAGTGCCAGTATTTACTCACAGTTAATCCTCACGCAGGTACCAAATTTATGTCTTGTTTAGATTCTCATGCAGTTAGGATTTTTTTCTAGGTTCCAGGGGAGCTAATTGCTCCAATAATGAAGGGATTTTGAACATGAACAGTTAGATTTGTTCACAGACACTGTACCTAATTCTCTGCTGGTGTAAATGGTATTAGAATAAATGGGACTTTCCGAGACTTCTAAACTGGAAAAAGCAGCTATTCCGTTTCCATTTATCCAAGCCACCACCAGCCAGTAAGTTCCTAGAACAGAATAGTAGCTAATTCTTTCTGCCAAAGCAAAGCTTCATGGCTAAATAAGAGAATAAAACACCACATACATATTGCTCTCCATAAGAAATATTTCTCAGTGCTTTATGACATGTAGAGTAGGTAAATCAACAGAAGGAGACCGAGCAAATACAAACCAAAAGCAGCATGTTAATCTATTTTAAAAACATTAGTGTGAGTCAGTTTTTGTTGACAATAGTCAGTAAATTTCACAAGTGACCAGTATCTTGAGAAAATGTCTGGCCCCAGGGGACTAAACATAAAATAAATAGATTTTAAGGCCAGAAGGGACTATTATGATAATCTAATCTGACCTTCTGCATCACACAGGCCATGGAATGGAGAAATTAGTGTAACTACTTCTCTTCCAAAGCTCAAGAGGGACATGGAGGAGAAGATAGAGTTAAACAAACCAGAAAGGTCAGAAGAATTGCCCAATCCTTGGAGTGTTTCGGGAGCATAATCTTCATTACCATACTGCTATCTCCATTGGCAGAGCTGTGTGGGGAAGATTGCACAATGCCTGCCCACAGAAATTTAGGGTGAAATTTTTCAAAAGCTCCTAAGGGATTTAGGAGCTCCTAAAACCCTTAGGCATTTTTGAAAGTCTCTCCCCCCTAGAAAATAAATTACGTCTGACTTTTCTGTGCGTTTTTTTTCTTGAAGAAATATTTTGGAAATTAGTTTTATATATATTGACAATTTTTTAAAATGAGACTAATTTAAAAGTTTAACATGTAAATAACATGAAAGGCTAAGTGTTAAATGTCTCTTACGAGTCCAGGTCCAAGCGTTATGATTAATGAACATCATTAAGGTTGATTGTCATGGGGGACATGGATTCTGTGACTTCCTGTGTCTTTCAGAGATGCCTGTGACTTTTTTCTATGCCCTTTTGTAGCAGTTGAACACAGAGGTGAAAAGCATGTGAAAGTCCTGCTACACAAGACAGCTCAGAAATTTGGAAGGAAAAAAATCAGTCAGCTCACAAATCCATGTCTTTTTCCAAATCTGACAGGACATGCCTGTGATGTTCCACAGTGTTTTCCATGACCTAGCAACAGTCCTAGTCATGGCTTTCTCAGTATTTATTTTATATACTGCCCTAAAATGGGGCAAAACCAGTAGATTAGTTTACATTTACCTCCTCATAGTGGTTTTTTTTTTTCCTGTCTCGGGGGTCCATGAACTTGACAGTTTAAAGAGTGCCACCTATTGAATTGCCAGCATCATAGCCTGCAGTGCCTGCATTGTCCTTTGTATTGACATATGAACCAAAAAAGCCTCACTGCTTTCTTTGAGATCTGATGACATTCGAGCAGCGGTTTTCAACCTGTGGTCCGCAGACCTCTGAGGATCCGCAGACTATGTCTAAGATTTCCAAAGGGGTCCGCACCGCCATGCAAAATGAAAAACGGTTGAAAACCACTGCATTAGAGCCTGAGTTGACATATCTGCAGTACAATTAGTTCATTCCTGGGAAGATCATCATCAACCCTTGTTCACATTGGTGAAAAGTTACTCAGATAAGAAGTCCCACTGATCTTATACTCCTAAAAACCAGTGTTAGCAAGGGGTTGATAATCTGGCCCTCTAGGAGGATAAATTCAGGATTTCTGTCTATATCTCAGAATGTCTTTGCTTCAGTTTTGCCCTCACTGTTACTTTAACATAAAGTATGGTGCTTTATTGTAATTGTTTATGGGTGAATCTCTTGAAGTCTGAGGGTTTGTGGATATCGTGAACTATTTTTGGTGCTTGAAAAACGTCTGCATTTCTAATAATTTAAACCTATGTGCTTTTTTCACTCATTTTTCAATTCAATTCTATTGGGTAGTTCAAAAATCTATAGAAAGGTTTTCTATTAAACCCTCTAGGTCTTTAAAGTGTCTCTTCAGTATAGTGCAAATGTTTGAATCTGAGTGAGTTTCCATCCCACAATATTCAAGTGAGTTCAAAATTAGGAAAAACTAGTTAGCTCATTCTTAATTATGGCCTCAATCCTGCAGTTTGATTTGAATGGAGTGACACATGAGCTCAGTTGCAGGATTGGAGCCTTAATTATCAGCATTGCTGGCTTCAACTGGAAATTCTGTGATAGTTTCTAGACAAGGAGCATTCATAAATTATTTGTCTATATCAGTGTCATCTTTAAAATGAAACTGTCCCACATGGTTAGCTATTAGAAATGGGAGGTCTCCGTCAGGTTCTGGTTCAAATTTTAAGTTTTGCTGTCTGACAAACTTCTTGAAAATCCATATTCTGAACAAAAATACGTATAAATAAAAGTAGTAAAACTATTTTTAAAAATTATAGTAATTGGAGAGAAGTAGGAAGATGGCAGTAGAATATTAAAATAGTGCCCAATAACTTGATCATATGTAAAATGACTGAATCAATAATCATTACTTTTAAAAGATGTATAAATGAAGATTGAATATAGAAAATACTGCCATGTTGACAACATGCAACAGTTCAGAGCTGCAGCTACACACTGCCAACAGGCTATTTCCACAGGTTTTTTAAGGCAAGGTCTGTGATTTCTCTATTTGGTTTTTTTTATGTTGACTCCATATTTTTCTGGGTCTGCAGGGAGGGCGTGGCATGTCTCTGCAGCTCTGATCTGACGTAGCAAGATACGAGGCTCCCTTTCCTGTTGGAATTGTCATCAGGCCCTTGGGTATTACACAACAGCCCAGTTTATATTAATAGAATATTTGAAATATTTTCAGGTATTTTTTAAAAAGCCTCATGTTTTCCTTGTTTAACTTCTGATTACATTATTTATTTTTCTATCGTAATCAAAGGCAATAGTAAAAATAGCTAGTTTTCCTTTATAGCGGAAAATATTTTTGGCAAGCTGGTGAAAGTGGCTATTGCATTGTGTCTGGTCAGTTTGCTGTTTTCTTTGGCCCTATATTCCCACTGTAGCCTTAAGGATTTACCTATTGTGTAAGGGATTTTATCTGTATTTCTGGAGTCGTGTTTGTTGTCCATGTTTGTTCTGGACTAATGTTGCCAAGCGTGCTTTGGAAAGTTTTTTTTCTTTTCTCTTGTATGACGTCTTGTCCCAAGCATTCTGCAAAACATTTATTTGCTGTGCTCTAGTCACCAAATAAGACTTTTATTTGATTAACTGGGAGGGCCTTTTTAATACCAGGGTTTCCACAAATGCTCACCACTATCCAGTCCTTCTTTTTCATGAATAAGATGCATATTACAATTGCTCACTGCTCTGCTCTTCTACTCAGGGTTGTCACATTTTTACCATACTTAAGGTATTTTATGTAACAAGATGAACCCACAAACCTCTCTTGACCCCAGTAAATCTAGGGTCTTGTCTACATTAAAGAAACTTATTAAATACTGGCAACTTATTGAATACTGTCATTAGCAAATGTAAATGGTAGGTAGAGTTCATGAGAAGATGGAACTGTCTACCTCTCTCCTTCACTGTGATTCTTCTTTCCCCACTCACTCACCACCCCCTGCCTTCACCATTCATTTCTGACTCCTCCCTGCACCTCTACAACACAAGCAGCAGACATCAAGGCCATTTGCAGCGCTCCTGCTTTGGTTTTCCCATAATTCCCAAATCTGTACATTGTTGCTGTATGGGTAAGGGAGGGACGGGGGTGGGAAAGGGCAAGGTTAAAAAATTCCAAGGTTAGGTAAGTCATTGCTGTTAAAAGTCCAGCTGATACCATTCATTTGGATACACAAGAATTGCCCTTTGGCTTTGAATTATGTAACAGAATTCACAGAAATGAGTAATGCATGCTGCAGGATTCGAGAGCAACGCCTCTAACTTCCAAATTTTCAGGAAGTTGTGCAACTGTTATTACCACAATCAAGAACTGGTTATGCTCATACATTCTATTCCACAATGTATTCCTTAAATATCATCATCAAGTTATTTATTACTACTATTCTGCTAGTACCCACAATGGGCTAGATGTTGTTCAAACATATATAGAGGTACAGTCCCTGTTCCAAAGAGCTTACAACCTAATTAGGGGTTTACCATAATCAGCCTGCTAGGTATGCACAAACAAAGTCATTTTCTATCTTTAAAAGTTCCAAGGGCTATTTTTTTTAGTTAATGGAAAATGCCAGCATTGTATATGCTCAGGTTTCTGAATCTGAAACTGCTAATTTATGTCTCTGTGCACACTTGCATGATTTAGTGCACCATGAATGCATTGTTACAAATCGCATACTTTTTAAAGAAATCCTTTGCTGTCTTAAGCATCCATTTTGACAGTAAATGCTGCTAAGATGAAGATCTCTGTCGATAGCTGAGAACTTTCCTTGGAATTTCAACTCTGACACAGTATTCAGAGGGCAGATATGACACTGCAGATTAGCCAGATCAAACGTCTGTAACTTGGAAATGATCACCAATGGTCACTGAACATGTGATGGGATCTAGTGCATCAGGTTAGCTTGACACATTAATTTCTACTTTAGGGCCACTTCATGATATCCTTATTCACACTGAGGAGTACTTTTTATCCTCAGATAATTTCAGTGAAATAACTAGAACTACTCTAGGAGTGAGGTATTATTGAATGAGTAAGGGTGTCAGAGGTATGCTGCAGGAGAAAAGAAGTTGCTGTCAGATAAGTCTGTATTTAGGATTAAGCCAAGAGTAGGTTTCCCTGATGATAAAAGATGTGTCTGTATGTGGTATGTTTTTAAAGGGCTCAGGAGATCAGGGTCATTAAAAAAGGGTGGCTGGGAACTTCTCCTTCCCTCTTCACTGATTTTGGCAGTAAGGGTTTGCACCATCAGATTTAGGTAAATTTAAGCCCAAAATTTAGATTTTTGTATACACAAAGCTATCAAAGTTAAAAGACAAAAGTATTTGTCACCATAAATTATTGTGGGCCCCACCCTCTTAAAAAAAAGTGTTTGTTTGGATTTAAAACACTCCCTTGGAATGTTTGCAACCAAAGCAGGGAGCATAATGGAAAATTGTATTTACAAATGTAATAAAACATGACTCACAAGAGCTGGGAAGAGACAATGGAACTTTATTTGCTGCTCCCAGTCACCTGGTCCAGTCAGAGTTTGGAAGGTTAATAGCAGTCATAGGTCAAGTATCCAGTGATACTAATGGCTATTGTTACAAATGTGTTCCTCAAGTCTAAGTCTTGAATCAGTCTGGCTATGTTTTTACCCTTTTATTTTTCTTATGTTGAATTAGTATGAAAGACAATTTTGAGACGACAGGGGGGTTCTAGAAAAAGCAAGTAGTTTAAAAATCAGTAGGTAGCACAAGTGGTCTACCAAACCAGTTTCATAGTTGGCCAACAAGAGTAGGTCACTGCTGCCCATAATAAATACATTCAGTTTTTTAAACTATTTGGTTCCATTCTATTGAAGTAAATGGTCGATGATGCAATTATATACCTTATGTAGCCATATAAATTGTTAAGTCTCTTGGAACCCTGCATTTAAGATTCTAATGTCAGGTTGCACTGTAACAAAATATTGATAAGCACACATGCATTTTTTTCAGACACACCACAGATGAATACCATCAGAAAAGAATTTCTTTCATTCTCCTGCAGCAAGACATCTTCTAGAATCCACAGTCACTCAGTATTTTACCAGTTGAATGAATAAACCCAGCTCAGCAGAACACAAGACATTTATCACTGTTAGCATCTGAATAATCCCATTGAATTAAGTACATGGTTGGAATGGGCTAATGTGCCTAGCATCTTGAAGGGTAGAGCCTAAAGCCTGCAAATGATATACAATCATAGATTTTAAAGCCAGAGGGGACCACCAGATCATCTACTCTGACTGACTTCCTGTGTGTCTCAAGTCACCTACACCACCCAGGACCTGCACACTAAACCCAATAACTGAAATTAGACCAAAGTATTGCAGCCCACAGAAAACTAGACTGTTATATGCCACAGGGAGCATTTAGGGGCGACTGCAGTGACCATTGCCTAAGGTCCCAACAATGGCAGGGAAATGGACATACCCAGATAATCCTGGTGGGCAACTTGCACACACTTACTGCAGAGAAAGGTAAAAACATTCCAAGGCCACTGCCAATCTGACCTGAAGGAAAATTCCTTCCCAGCCCCACGTATGGTGATCAGTTTGACCCTGCGCATGTGAGCAAGAGCCAGCCAGCCAAGCTGAGAGACAAGCACCTGAGAGACAGAATGCTCGATGCCACCTCACACCATGGGCCCAGACTTGGCCGTCTATGATGCTTCAGAGGAAGGAGCCGAAACACACACACAGAATAGATTTGGCAGGGGAATCCCTGCCTTACCCTTGAGGTGGTTGGCTGAAGCTGCGAAGCATGAGCTTTTTAGGAATATATTTTTTAAGGCCAGATCCTCAGCTGGTGTAAATCTGCCCAACGCCATTGAAATCAATGCAGCTATATCTATTTACACCAGTTGAGTATCTGAACCTCAGAGTTTACATTGTGTTTATGTGAGAGGTTTAGTTTTTAAAACTAGTCATAACAAAATGCACTCAAACTGTATTTATTATGGACTGTATTTTAACGTGGGATCAGTTATAGTGCTATGAATGAACTACTCACATTTAGGTCTCATAGCATCTCTAGTCACCAGAAACCGTCAATATATACCATTAATAATATACCATTATTATCACTTACTCTCTCTTTTCACACATGCACATATAAATACAGTTTAGACAGAGAGACATTACTTTGCTGGGAGAATCTAGTTGATGTGGACACAATGGCAAAATGAGGACAGATACATGCATGGAATTAAGTGGCAGGCTGCAACTTTTATTAAACTTTTAACACAAGGGAGGGGCGCTACCAGCCCATCACCCATACTCTGCTAAGCCAGAGTTTTGATTGGTTCCAGTGTGAGTTACAGGGCTCCTTACCATATAACTCGTAAATGGTGCCAGAGTTACAGGGGTCCTTCCCATATAATCCATAATATGGGGTAGGGTCTCAGCCTATCACACAGGACTCAGTTCTCTCTGAGGGGGACAGAGGGTGCAGCACCTTGGCCCACGAGGCCACCTTGGCCCACAAAGTCTTACCTTGACCCACAAAGGCCACAAGGTCTGATCCTATCACATGAGCCCAAGACCTATCACCAAAATCCCAGGTCTTTTACCTCTGGGAACCATTCACTTTATTCTCTTAACCCCACTGGAAACCAGCTGCAGGGTTGCAACAAGTAAGCAACACCATCCCAGTACTGCAGTTAGATACCATGTGTGTTCCTCCTTAACCCACTGTGACTTGCAGGTGCTGTGAGGAAGGCAAAAAACCCCTTGGTCCTCTGGAATTTGGCCTATGGGGAAAAAAATTCCTTCCTCACCAACTAAATAGGTGATCGGCTAGACCCACAGCCTCTGTCATTCCCTTGCTATTGAGATTGTCCCTCTTTCACTAGTGGCCCCATCAATTTCCCCACCTGCTGATGTGGGTGGGTGACATTTCTACAAATTGAGATCCAAGTTGTGAAGCCACAGGGCTAGATTCTGATACTTTTCTTCAGGCTGAATAGCATCTTGCTATACAATTAGTTCCATTGAAGTCAGTGGGACCATTCATGGAGTAAGTTGCTGTCCATTGTGAGGAATGACATCAGAATCTGTCCCAGGACAAGCAATTAGATTGTTTGCATTGTGAGATGCGGAAGAGGGAAACCCCTGCTGTACACAGTATGTGAAAATACAGTACAAAATTCCAAGATGGATTTCAATATTGAAACCCAAAAATTTGTATAAACTTTCAAGATATCACTGAGATAACAGTAGCAATGTCCTGTCCAGATGAGTATTTACAAGGAACACCACTTGTGTACACCATACATTTATTAACCTTTAGGCAGTGATGAGCTGCCAAAATCTTAACCGGTTTCCTCCTCACTCCACGAGGGGGTCATGGCCCATCCCCGCCCCCCGAGGACTCCTGCCCCATCCAACCCCCCGTGTTCCTTGATGCCCCCCCCGGACCCCTACCTCATCCACCCCCCTCCCCTGTCCCCTGACTGCCCCCAAAACTGGTCAGGAGGGTCTTGTGGGCCACCGTAGTGGGTGCCCACCCCACCCCTAAGAACCAGAAGGACATGCCGGGGGGTGAGGTGGGGAGTCCCGGTGGTGCTTACCTGGGGTGGCTCCCAGGAAGCATCCAGCAGGTCCCTCTGGTTCCTAGAGGTGGGGGAGCGTAGCTGGGGGGGAGCAGGTGGAGCAACCGCTCCCCCCACTGATCACATCAAAAGTGGCTCCTTAGGCGCTGACTCCATGGGTGCTCCAGGGCTAGAGCACCCACAGGGAAAATTTGGTGGGTGCAGAGCACCCACCAGCAGCTTCCTGACCCGCTCCCGGCCCCAGCTTACCTCACCTCCGCTCCGCCTCCTCCCCTGAACGCCTTGCCCCGCTCTGCTTCTCTGCCCCCTCCTCCGGCTTCCCGCAATTACTTGCTGCGGTGTGGGCGGCCCTCCTCGCGCCCCAGCTCACCTCCGCTCCACCTCCGCCTCCCTGGGCCTGAGTGCAAAGCTGCCACCTGCTTCTCAGCCCCCGCAGCTTCCCATGTGAACAGCTGATTTGCGGGAAGCTGGGGTGGGGGGGCAGAGAAGCAGAGCGGGGCGGTGCATTCAGGGGAAGAGGTGGAGGCGGAGCAGAGTGCTGGGGCTGGGCGCGGGGCAGGGAGCTGCCGGTGGGTGCTCTGCACCCATCAAATTTTCCCCGTGGGTGCTCCAGCCCCGGAGCACCCACTGAGTTGGCACCTAAGGCACCACTTTTGGTTGGTTGTTAAATTTAGAAGCCCTTTTAGAACCAGTTGTTCCTTGGACAACGGGTTCTGAAATGGCTTCTAAATTTAACAACCAGTTCTAGCGAACCGGCTCCAGCTCACCACTGCCTTTAGGTGAAAACTCTCTCCCGCTAGGGTGACTTTGTGATGGTTGCATGTAATTAAGAAGTAGGAGGGAACCTGTGGTTTACTGTTTGAAGGCTGATTGACTCTTGTTCTAAAGGACAGTGAGCCTGTAATACAAAATTCTCGGTGAGCAATAGGAGTGCAAATATCTGTGTAACTGCCGCACGCATAGTGTGGTTTAATTGATGTGGTTGTGGAGTGGGTAGAAGAGAGAACTCACTCACTGCATCTGTGACTTGTTTCTATCATGGATAATAACATGACTAAGCTACACATGGCAATGTTTTGCTTGCACAGCTGACACTTCTAATTTCAGGGTATAAAGACAGGGAGAAGAAATGTAATATCGTTGGAATAAATAACATTTCTTGCAGGAATCAGTATTTTATTTTTATGTTTCAACACAAACTGATTCAGTACTTTACAAACAGAACAGGCTCCATTCTTACATGCTGAAAGACAAAGCTTGACAAGAAGAGACAAAAGGAAACTCTTTAAGTCAAGGACGGTACTCAGAAATTATCGGTGAAGAAAAAAGGTAAGCAGGGTTTTGAGGAGAAATTAGTTTTCAAGGAGAGAATTGGAAGAGGGCATTTATGTCTATTGAAGCCAGTAAGGATTCAACACCTCTAAAAATCTGGTCATTGGTGTTTTTGCTTCTGGATACTGTCCAAGCATTAGGGTCAAGTTCAGCATGTAACCAAGCATATGAGTAGGAGATGAAGGGAACAGTGAGGAAAGAGGATTCATAGGAGAGTAGAAGGAAGTCACAACAGAGATAAAGATAGGGCCTTGCGGTAGAGTGAAGAGAGGTGTAAAGTCATGGAGGAAAAATCTACTGTAAACAGACCAAGTGTTGAACACGGTATGGATGAGACTCTATCAGTGAGGAAAGAGTAGATTTCAACATTATTTTACAGGAAGAAGACACCAGACTTGGCACAAGCTTGGATTCAACAGGAGAAAGAGTGAGGAGTTGAAGATGATGTATAGGTTCCGGTCCCAACATATTAGTGAGATAATCAACTTGTTAATCAGAATATGGAAGGAAGGAAGAGGCGAGATGAGAAGCATTATTCCTGTTCCTTCTCAAGTCATCCAATAAAGATGTTAACAACACTTACCTCAGCTGTGAAAAGGCAGCACTAAGAGGCCCACAGTTAGTTAATTTCTGACCCAAATTTGGGCTGCTTCAAAATTGAAAGAATGTTGTGAAGATTTTCTTCCACATTCTCAATAGCAGTTTTTTAAATCCACCACTCTGGGGGCAAGCTAGTAATTTTGATTTTTCTTCGAGTTCTTGATCATGTTGATTCCATTCTAGGCGTGTGCATGTGCACAGTTGTCAGAGACTTTTGCCTTAGCAGTATCCATAGAGCTGGCTGTTGTGCCCCCTTGGGTGCTGCACTCATGCGTCAGTATCTCAGGGGCTGCCAGCCCTACACCCTCTCAGTTCCTTCTTATTGCCTGTGGTGGTTGGTTGGAGTGCCTCTTTCCCTTGCTTTGCACGTTGTCAGCGGTTTTTTCCCTATTCTTTGAACCTCGTGTTCCAGCTGTAAATAGTTTGTTTAATAGTAGATTAGTTAGTAAGGGTATGTCTACACTACGAAATTAAGTCGAATTTATAGAAGTCGGTTTTTTAGAAATCGGTTTTATATATTCGAGTGTGTGTGTCCCCACAGAAAATGCTCTAAAGTGCATTAAGTGCATTAACTCGGCGGAGCGCTTCCACAGTACCGAGGCAAGCGTCGACTTCCGGAGCGTTGCACTGTGGGTAGCTATCCCACAGTTCCCGCAGTCTCCGCTGCCCATTGGAATTCTGGGTTGAGATCCCAATGCCTGATGGGGCTAAAACATTGTCGCGGGTGGTTCTGGGTACATATCGTCAGCCCCCCGTTCCCTCCCTCCCCCCCCCGTGAAAGCAAGGGCAGACAATCATTTCGCGCCTTTTTTCCTGAGTTACCTGTGCAGACGCCATACCACGGCAAGCATGGAGCCTGCTCAGCTCACTTTGGCAATTAGGAGCACATTAACCACCACACGCATTATTCAGCAGTATATGCAGCACCAGAACATGGCAACGCGATACCGGGCGAGGAGGCGACGTCAGCGCGGTCCCGTGAGTGATCAGGACATGGACACAGATTTCTCTGAAAGCATGGGCCCTGACAATGCATGCATCATGGTGCTAATGGGGCAGGTTCATGCTGTGGAACGCCGATTCTGGGCTCGGGAAACAAGCACAGACTGGTGGGACCGCATAGTGTTGCAGGTCTGGGACGATTCCCAGTGGCTGCGAAACTTTCGCATGCGTAGGGGCACTTTCATGGAACTTTGTGACTTGCTTTCCCCTGCCCTGAAGCGCATGAATACCAAGATGAGAGCAGCCCTCACAGTTGAGAAGCGAGTGGCGATAGCCCTGTGGAAGCTTGCAACGCCAGACAGCTACCGGTCAGTTGGGAATCAATTTGGAGTGGGCAAATCTACTGTGGGGGCTGCTGTGATGCAAGTAGCCCACGCAATCAAAGATCTGCTGATATCAAGGGTAGTGACCCTGGGAAATGTGCAGGTCATAGTGGATGGCTTTGCTGCAATGGGATTCCCTAACTGTGGTGGGGCTATAGACGGAACCCATATCCCTATCTTGGCACCGGAGCACCAAGCCGCCGAGTACATAAACCGCAAGGGGTACTTTTCGATAGTGCTGCAAGCTCTGGTGGATCACAAGGGACGTTTCACCAACATCAACGTGGGATGGCCGGGAAAGGTGCATGATGCTCGCATCTTCAGGAACTCTGGTCTGTTTCAAAAGCTGCAGGAAGGGACTTTATTCCCAGACCAGAAAATAACTGTTGGGGATGTTGAAATGCCTATATGTATCCTTGGGGACCCAGCCTACCCCTTAATGCCATGGCTCATGAAGCCATACACAGGCAGCCTGGACAGTGGTCAGGAGCTGTTCAACTACAGGCTGAGCAAGTGCAGAATGGTGGTAGAATGTGCATTTGGACGTTTAAAGGCGCGCTGGCGCAGTTTACTGACTCGCTTAGACCTCAGCGAAACCAATATTCCCACTGTTATTACTGCTTGCTGTGTGCTCCACAATATCTGTGAGAGTAAGGGGGAGACGTTTATGGCGGGGTGGGAGGTTGAGGCAAATCGCCTAGCTGCTGGTTACGCGCAGCCAGACACCAGGGCGGTTAGAAGAGCACAGGAGGGCGCGGTACGCATCAGAGAAGCTTTGAAAACCAGTTTCATGACTGGCCAGGCTACGGTGTGAAAGTTCTGTTTGTTTCTCCTTGATGAACCCCCCCGCCCCTTGGTTCACTCTACTTCCCTGTAAGCTAACCACCCTCCCCTCCTCCCTTTAATCATTGCTTGCAGAGCCAATAAAGTCATTGCTGCTTCACAGTCATGCATTCGTTATTCATTCATCACACAAATAGGGGGATGACTACCAAGGTATCCCAGGAGGGGTGGTGGAGGAGGGAAGGAAAATGCCACACAGCACTTTAAGCACAGCACTTTAAAAGTTTACAACTTTAAAATTTATTGAATGACAGCCTTCTTTTTTTTGGGCAATCCTCTGTGGTGGAGTGGCTGGTTGGCCGGAGGCCCCCCCACCGCGTTCTTGGGCGTCTGGGTGTGGAGGCTATGGAACTTGGGGAGGAGGGCGGTTGGTTACAGAGGGGCTGCAGTGGCAGTCTGTGCTCCAGCTGCCTTTGCTGCAGCTCAACCATACACTGGAGCATACTGGTTTGGTCCTGCAGCAGCCTCAGCATTGAATCCTGCCTCCCCTCATCACGCTGCCGCCACCTTTGAGCTTCAGCCCTGTCTTCAGCCCGCCACTTACTCTCTTCAGCCCGCCACTTACTCTCTTCAGCCCTCCACCTCTCCTCCCGGTCATTTTGTGCTTTCCTGCACTCTGACATTATTTGCCTCCACGCATTCGTCTGTGCTCTGTCAGTGTGGGAGGACAGCATGAGCTCGGAGAACATTTCATCGCGAGTGCGTTTTTTTTTCTTTCTAAGCTTCACTAGCCTCTGGGAAGGAGAAGATCCTGTGATCATTGAAACACATGCAGCTGGTGGAGAAAAAAAAAGGGACAGCGGTATTTAAAAAGACACATTTTATAAAACAGTGGCTACACTCTTTCAGGGTAAACCTTGCTGTTAACATTACATACATAGCACATGTGCTTTCGTTACAAGGTCGCATTTTGCCTCCTCCCACCGCGTGAACGGATTTTGGTTGAATGCCAGCAAACATACACTGCAATGCTTTGTTCTACAGTGATTCCCGAGTACGTGTTACTGGCCTGGAGTGGTAAAGTGTCCTACCATGAAGGACGAAATAAGGCTGCCCTCCCCAGAAACCTTTTGCAAAGGCAGAACCGCAAATGCCAGGGCAAAGTAATCCTTTCACATGCTTGCTTTTAAACCATGTATAGCATTTTAAAAGGTACACTCACCAGAGGTCCTTCTCCGCCTGCTGAGTCCAGGAGGCAGCCTTGGGTGGGTTCGGGGGGTACTGGCTCCAGGTCTAGGGTGAGAAACAGTTCCTGGCTGTCGGGAAAACCGGTTTCTCCACTTGCTTGCTGTGAGCTATCTACAACCTCCTCATCATCATCTTCTTCGTCCCCAAAACCTACTTCCGTATTGCCTCCATCTCCATTGAAGGAGTCAAACAACACGGCTGGGGTAGTGGTGGCTGAACCCCCTAAAATGGCATGCAGCTCATCATAGAAGCGGCATGTTTGGGGCTCTGACCCAGAGTGGCTGTTCGCCTCTCTGGTTTTCTGGTAGGCTTGCCTCAGCTCCTTCAGTTTCACGCGGCACTGCTTCGGGTCCCTGTTATGGCCTCTGTCCTTCATGCCCTGGGAGATTTTCAGAAAGGTTTTGGCATTTCGAAAACTGGAACGGAGTTCTGATAGCACGGATTCCTCTCCCCAAACAGCGATCAGATCCCGTACCTCCCGTTCGGTCCATGCTGGAGCTCTTTTGCGATTCTGGGACTCCATCATGGTCACCTGTGCTGATGAGCTCTGCATGGTCACCTGCAGCTTGCCACGCTGGCCAAACAGGAAATGAGATTCAAAAGTTCGCGGTTCTTTTCCTGTCTACCTGGCCAGTGCATCTGAGTTGAGAGTGCTGTCCAGAGCGGTCATAATGGAGCACTCTGGGATAGCTCCCGGAGGCCAATACCATCGAATTGTGTCCACAGTACCCCAAATTCGAGCCGGCAACGTCGATTTAAGCGCTAATCCACTTGTCAGGGATGGAGTAAGGAAATCGATTTTAAGAGCCCTTTAAGTCGAAATAAAGGGCTTCATTGTGTGGACGGGTGCAGGTTTAAATCGATTTAACGCTGCTAAATTCGACCTAAAGTCCTAGTGTAGACCAGGGCTAAGTAGTGTTACCCTCAGATTTTAGATGCCAATTATGTTACCTACAATTTTGGCTACATTTTAACTAAAGGATAAACAAGGTTGCGGCCCGCTCTAAAGGAATTACCAGAATATTACTAGGGGGCTTGTCTCTGACCCGCAGAGGGCTCCCCAGAGCAAGCTAGTCTTGCTAACCCCTGGAAGGATATGGATACAGCCTTCCACACAAGGATAGACACAGAAGCAGAAATTCTTTGAAAACAGAAATAGTTTATTGAAGGAATTAGGTATTTACAGAAAAAGAAGAAATGAGTAAAGCATGATAAAATGTAACGGAATTACATATTAAAATAAAGTGGCACAGCAAATAAAAGACACAGGTTATATACCATACATAACATATAACAGTGTGATCATTCCCTTAACGCTAACATTTAACATCCAATAACCACTGGGTAGGGGAAGATCTCACTCAAACCACTGGCATCCAGCTTTATTTACAGGCGAAACCCACACATTCCTGAATAATAGATGGAGAATTGCACTTCTGTTATTCTTAAGTACCACTGAACGGTCAAAGGTCCTTCTATCTAAAAATGGAGATGTTGTCAGGGACGTTGTCTTCCCTCAGGAAGCTGTCAGAGCTGGTTCTGGCAGACGACTGAGGCCACAACGGTTACCCTCCAGCGGCAGTTAAGAGCTGCTGCTAAGGTAGACTGTTGGTTTGGTTGCTATAGCAGCCGTTGTCAGGGCAACCTCAGGAGTCTCCTGCTGCTGGACTGCTGCTTGAGGCTCCTTGCAGGCAGTGGCTCCCTCAGACCCCAAAGCAAATCCCACCCAGAGCCTTGCAAGACTTCACCCAAAACCTGGCTAAAACCCTTTTCTTTCCAGGTAGATGTTCTTCAGGTAGCTTCTTTTCTTCAGAGGAGTCTTGCAGCTTCTGTTCTTCTTGAGGATCCCAAACCCACTACAGTGTGCTGGCTGTCGGCCTTATATACTGGTTGCTCTCTCCAGGTCTGCTCATTAACGTAATTTATTGGCCTGTCTCAGCCAATCAGCTTCCAGCTTTCCAGCCCCTCTCCTATGACATCACATGGTCACATGTACATACATGTGCTTGGTCACATGTACCCACATATGCTTGCTTGCCTGCCAGCTTCACCCCCCACAAGATGTCATCTTGGATTCCAGAAGTTTCTAGAAGGTTCTAGAAAGTTCTGGAAGATCATTCTCTACTACTACATCATCCCTATATCTGCCATTTTGGTCCACCATATTGTATCTTCTAAATTTAAACTATCACTAATTTTTACTTATTTAAAGCCTTAATCTTAAAACTAACCATTGCTTTATGCAAACCAAAGTGCCCTGATACTGTCATCACCCTAATTATGCAATCTGGAAAGATAAGATTTTTATGCTATTTAAATCCTTTATGAGGTTTTACTGCAAGCCTCTATTTAAGGTGCTGTAAGGTATTTCTAAACAGCTAAAAGCAAAATCTCTCATTACAGTAGGTGTTAAGTACTGTAGTTGGTCAGTGAGGGTCCCAGTGGGGACTTTGACCCAGGCAGGGCATGCCCCAGTCCCTGGTTTTAAGCCCCGTTCTGACTGCAGCAGACCTATGCCTGTTAATGACCCATATGGTAGCTGTCTGAACTGTCCGAGAGAATCTCACGCTAAAGAGAAGTGTTGCATCTGTAAGAACTTTCATCCCAGGACACAGAAAGAACGTGACATTTGCTTTAGGGCCCTTCTAATGGAGGCCGCTCACCGCCTAGCCTCGGAGCTGGCCTGGACGGACGCAACGCCCAGCACTTCGGCCTTGGTGCATCGCGCACCCCCAGTAATGGGCTCTTCCCGGCACCGATCCCCTTCGCCGGTACCCAAGAAGAAGACTAAGAAGAGGGACCTAGCACTGAGCAAGTCGGATCAAGGGGCATTGGGCAAAGGACCCTGCTTGGGCCACCTGCCCACGCCTGAGCCACAAGGGGCCTGCCTCCATGGATACCTACTACCCCCTTAAGGGATCCACAACTGACTCCGGGGAGCAGGAGGTGACCCAGGCTGATGGCACAATCAACGGCCTCTCAGCCCCTGGTACCCAGGGAGCAATGGACTCTTCCACCGCAGCCAGCACCTCATGCAGTGATGGATTCCCCTGGAGTCGTTGGTTGTGAAGGCTCCATACGAGGGCAAGCCAGTCATGAAGGCCTTTCGGAAGGCGATTGAGTGCCGCCGGTCTCCGGAGCCGAGGCAGAGCCCTTTGTTGCTGCGTGATTGGTCTCCACATCAGCTCAGGTCACTGGTTCGCTGTTATAGATCACCAGCACCCAGAGGGAGATGCCAGTTGCCTTACAGTCAGCACTGGTCATCTTCGTGCCGATTTTCACCGTCACTGAGACCTCAGGGACTGTCTGCAGCACGGTGCTTCTCCCCCAACTCCTGGCACCGATCTGACCATTTGAGGCACCAGTCACCATGGTGATGGTTAGCCGCCAGACTCAAGAGTCGATGGCCCTGCCCTTGTCTCCAAAGGAGGATTTCTCTGGCATGGAGAGGGAGTTCAGTCCCTCACCGAGACAGCACCACCATGACTGGGCTCCAGAGGTTGCATTTGCCACAGCAAGGCTAGTGGGCAGCACAGTGGCCTTACTGGAATCCCGGGGTCAGGCCAATTATGCCAATGCCCCCATCTCACCAGTCCTTGGTCACCACATTGGACAAACCCCAGCCAGCACTGACAGCACCGGGGGCACCGGGCTCACTGCAGGAAGTGCCGGTGGGTGCTGAGGTGGAAGAACAGGTGCCCACCCTGAGACTCTCTTCCCCAGTGGGGGATGATGCCCTAGGCCCTCCCCGCAGTGGTTCAGTCATCCTCCTCTTCTTCAGACAAGGTGGTGGTGGGGCCCTCCCATACTAGCCCACTGGATGACTTTAAGGAGCACCAAGCCCTGCTCTGATGGGTGGCCACTAACTTAGACCCTGAGGTAGAAATGATGGCGGAGCAATCAGATACTTTGTTCAATGTGCTATCCGTGTCTACCCCCGCACGTGTTGTGCTCCCAGTGCATGAAGGGGTCCTGAACATTGCCAAAGCCTCTGGCAAACCCAGTCCGCCATCCCGCCCACTTCCAAGAGGGCTGAGAAAAAGTATTTTTTCCCCGCCCAGGTGTTCGAATATTTATATACCCACCCTTCCCTGGAGTCGTTGGTTGTGTTGGGCCAACAAAATGGATAAGCAAGGACATGCCAGTTCCACCCCCAAAAATAAGGAGGCCAAGAGACTGGAACTTTTTAGAAAAAAAATTTATTCCGCAGCTAGTCTCCAATTCTGGAATGCGAACCACCAGGCTCTTTTGGGTTATTATAATTTTAACTGGTGGGACTCCCTTCACAAATTTAAGGACTCCATGCCCCAGGAGGTGGCCCAAGAGTTTGGGGCCCTTGTGGAAGAGGGTGCCGCAGCAGCTCAGTGCTCTCTCCAGATGGCCTGGGATGTGCAGAGCAGCCCACATGCCATGATCTGGGCCTGTTAGTAAATGAAAATAAATCCACCCTCGTACCAGTGCAACGGATAGAGTTTATTGGGGCGGTTCTCGATTTCATGCATTCCTTCCAGAGAACTGTTTCTGAGCCATGTCGGATGTAATCTCCTGTGTGAGGGGCCACCCGCTCACCACCACCTGCACTTGTCTAAAGCTGGTACACCACATCGCTGCCTGTACTTATGTGGTCCGTCGTGCCCAGCTCTACCTCCAGCCACTGCAAGCGTGGTTGGTGTCGGTCTACATCCACAACAGGCTCGACCTAGACCTGGTAGTTCAGGTGCCAGACCACATCCGGGCATCACTGGCGTGGTGGTTGGATCCCGCATTGGTGTTGCAGGGAGTCCCCTTCGCGGCCCCGGCCCCTTCGCTAACTCTGGTGTCCAATGCCTCTGCCCTGTGCTGGGGAGCCCACCTGGGCGAATTCAGTCCACAGGGTTGCTGATCGGGGGGTCAACCACTCCTTCCCCATAAATGTCCGAGAGCTCAGGATGGTTTACCTGGCCTGCCAGGCTATTTGGTCTCAGTTACAAGGCCCAGTGGTTCAAGTCCTGATGGACAACATGGCCATGATGTTTTATATCAACAAGCAGGGCAGAGCCAGATCGTCAGCCCTCTGCCAGGAAGCCCTCAAACTATGTGACTTTTGTGTGCATCATGCCATTCATCTCGTAGCAGTGCACCTTCCCGCAACCCGAAACTTATTGGCAGGTTGCCTCAGCAGGACCTTTTTGTCTCGCCACCAGTGGTCTCCCCATCCTGATGTGGTCGACCAGATCTTCCGAAAGTGGGGGTCTCCCCAGGTAGACTTGTTCATGACTCACCAGAACAGGAAGGGCCACCTATTCTGCTCGTTTTGCGGGGTCAATAGAGGCTCCTTTTCGGACACCTTTCTACTTCCGTGGTCAGGGGCTCTGATGTGCACTTTCCTGCTGTTGTTGTTGCTTCACAAAGTCCTCATGAAGATCACTCAGGACAAGGCAGAACAAGGCCAAAATTATCTCGATAGCCCCAGCTTGGCCTCTCCAGCACTGGTTTGGCTCACTCATGGACCTGTTGGTGACGACTCCGCTTTAACTGCCCCTCTGGCCAGATCTCCTATTGCAGAATCACAGCCGGTTCCTCTTTCTACGGAGAGAGTGAGAGAACACACACATGACAGATGTGTAGTCGTGTTGCTTAATGCATTACTAAAAGGTACTATGGTGATGAACATGTAGGACTTCAGATTTTCAGTTTTATCCAATAAACACTGGAAAAACACTGGAAATGATTACTTATATCTAAGGGCTTGTCTAGATAGAGTAGTAATGTGGACTACGGGAGTGTGATTTCTAAAGCATACAAACATGTTGTGCATTAATTTGTCCACATAGGCCCTGCTGGTGCCTACCAAAGATTTCCTAGTGCAGTTTAATGTAGTGCTGTTTGAAACACTCCAAGCACCCATGGAGCAGGTCCTCAAAGAATCAATCCTGAAGCACTTGCATGAGAGGAAAGTGATCAGGAACAGCCAGCATGGATTCACCAAGGGAAGGTCATGCCTGACTAATCTAATCGCCTTCTATGATGAGATTACTGGTTCTGTGGATGAAGGGAAAGCAGTGGATGTATTGTTTCTTGACTTTAGCAAAGCTTTTGACACGGTCTCCCACAGTATTCTTGTCAGCAAGTTAAGGAAGTATGGGCTGGATGAATGCACTACAAGGTGGGTAGAAAGCTGGCTAGATTGTCGGGCTCAACGGGTAGTTATCAATGGCTCCATGTCTAGTTGGCAGCCGGTATCAAGTGGAGTGCCCCAAGGGTCGGTCCTGGGGCCGGTTTTGTTCAATATCTTCATAAATGATCTGGAGGATGGTGTGGATTGCACTCTCAGCAAATTTGCGGATGATACTAAACTGGGAGGAGTGGTAGATACGCTGGAGGGGAGGGATAGGATACAGAAGGACCTAGACAAATTGGAGGATTGGGCCAAAAGAAATCTGATGAGGTTCAATAAGGATAAGTGCAGGGTCCTGCACTTAGGATGGAAGAACCCAATGCACAGCTACAGACTAGGGACCGAATGGCTAGGCAGCAGTTCTGCGGAAAAGGACCTAGGGGTGACAGTGGACGAGAAGCTGGATATGAGTCAGCAGTGTGCCCTTGTTGCCAAGAAGGCCAATGGCATTTTGGGATGTATAAGTAGGGGCATAGCGAGCAGATCGAGGGACGTGATCGTTCCCCTCTATTGGACATTGGTGAGGCCTCATCTGGAGTACTGTGTCCAGTTTTGGGCCCCACACTTCAAGAAGGATGTGGATAAATTGGAGAGAGTCCAGCGAAGGGCAACAAAAATGATTAGGGGTCTGGAACACATGAGTTATGAGGAGAGGCTGAGGGAGCTGGGATTGTTTAGCCTGCAGAAGAGAAGAATGAGGGGGGATTTGATAGCTGCTTTCAACTACCTGAAAGGGGGTTCCAAAGAGGATGGCTCTAGACTGTTCTCAATGGTATCAGATGACAGAACGAGGAGTAATGGTCTCAAGCTGCAGTGGGGGAGGTTTAGATTGGATATTAGGAAAAACTTTTTCACTAAGAGGGTGGTGAAACACTGGAATGCGTTACCTAGGGAGGTGGTAGAATCTCCTTCCTTAGAGGTTTTTAAGGTCAGGCTTGACAAAGCCCTGGCTGGGATGATTTAACTGGGAATTGGTCCTGCTTCGAGCAGGGGGTTGGACTAGATGACCTTCTGGGGTCCCTTCCAACCCTTATATTCTATGATTCTATGATTCACCCTGGTAGGCTGTCTGTCTTTGTGTGCAGCTCAGCCTGCCAGCTAAGAAACATCTAATTCAGGGTAACAGATGTTCAGACTAATATCCTAAGTCTCTCAACACATCAGCCCTTCCTCTGGACTTTTCAAACTCCTTGCTCAGCATTGGTGCAGGTAGCCTCCCAGTTCAATGGGTGTAGTGTACTAAACTGCCGAGTGACTGACTGACGACCATCTGCAGCGGCACTCTCCACCCAGGCACTGCAACCTTAGTCCTGACCTGGTGAAGAGGGGAGGCCCCAAGGTGTGTGTGCGGAGGGGCTGGAGAGAGAGCCTGCCCTGCGCTTACCCCATAGCTGTGGCTCCTGTCAGAAGGGCTGGGCCTAGCTTCCTGCTCTGGGCATTGTGAGCTGGTACATTGGGTCACAGTGGCACTCAGGTTTGGCACAGCGATCCCTCAGTGATACTTTGACCCAGTGCACCAGGTTGCAACGCATGAAGCTGGGCCCACTCCAATAGGACAGGAGCTGCCACTCCAGGGGGGTTCATGATTTCTGTTGGTGCAATTGAACCTGTGAACCCACACTAAAGCCACTTCTGTTTGTCAACTACTCTGGAGTCTTCTCCCCAGCTCTGATATTTGAGCCTTGGCCTCTGAGACTGAGTCTCCCTGAGGTATCTGTTCTCCTGCACACTCTGGCTCAGGTTCCTTCACAGGAGTCCCTCTGCTTCCTGTGGTTCCTCTCTTCAAATTGAACTCTCTCCCTTCTATGAGGCCCAGGTGGCCATTAAGTTATTACCTGATGCCTCAATTCCAGCCCCTCTGGCTAAGAAGGAACTAATTAATTACAGCACAGGTGCAGTAGATGTAACTAATTGGTTGTTAAATCTTTCTATCCTATGATTAGGTTTTCACCCCATCACGTGGGCCCAGTGTCACAGAGCCATAACAAAGAGATGGTCCCTGCCATGAATCCGATGAAGTGAGCTGTAGCTCATGAAAGCTTATGCTCAAATAAATTTGTTAGTCTCTAAGGTGCCACAAGTACTCTTTTTCTTCCTGCCATGAAGGGTTTACAGTCTCAGTATAAATCTTTACAGTTTCAACCTCTGCTTTTCACTGTCACTATGGAATTCTTTGCCCAAGCAATATGGTAGGAGTTACAGAAGTTAATGGTATAACACACAAAGTTGTACAATATGTTCATAATACTATGTTTTTAAAATATAACTAATCCTATTTCAAATCCATTAATGGATCTTTGCAACTGTCTTGGAAAATATCTGGGCTTATATGGAATTTGCAAAAAAGGGGGAGCATTAGCAATTTCCTTTCCTCAAATTATTTCAGTGTTTAAAAGAGAAGTATCCCTACGCAAAGCAATAAAGACTGTGGAGTTCAGATCACTGACTCTTTCATTTAAATTAGAGCTCTCATCTTGCTATACTGATTAAAGAGCTTGGTCACTGCAGGTCATATCTTTCATGGTACCATGAATAACCATGTTTAAAAATGAATATTTATTCTAGTCTTATTTATCTGTTTTGATCCTTGCAGATTCTTTTTAAATCATACTAAACACATAATTAAATTTACTTGGGCTAATAGCTACACCCCAATCAGTGAAGACTGCTTCTGGCAGATAAAAAAAAAAAAGGAAGATTAGCCATGCCCTAAATTTGTATTGCTATTTTCTAGCTTAAACAAAAACTCTATTTGATTTCTATTGTTTTAACTCTCAACAAAAGTAGACTGAAATGGAGACATATGGTCCCTAATTTTACTTTAAATATATGGGGCCAGATTTTCAAAAGAGCTGAGACCTTTGGATGCTGAGTTCTTGAAAATAAGGGTAGTTGAAAAACCTCTCTAGATAGCTGCTTCCTTCATACCACAAGGACACCCATCAATATGTCCCCTTTAACTTTCTGTTCTGTTCCTCCAGAGCGTGGTTCCTAGTAGGTTACTATCTGATAATAATTCAGTGCTTCTTGTCAGGTTGAAAGCCTTCTGGTTCTCTTTGCCCTTTTGGTCACAAATTACTAGTTGGATTCTTTGGTTTCAACATTCTCTAGTTCTCATATCGATCCTTCCTCTTGTGGTGCCTGTAGCAGGGATTTCTGAATCTGGATGCCTAGAAAGTCTTGTTTTGTGGATGCTGCACAGTGTTGATATTTACACTTCCAGACCACATACCTTCTTCTCCAATATGGCTACCAACTTGCACTTCATATACCAGAAAACTCTTCAGGTCTTCTGGCAGAAAGGAAAACATAGCACATCCAAGGCAGGCTGCAGCAGTGGTTCCCTCATCATCCATATCCACTCCCTGGTGCAGAGCCATATCTAGAAGGAACACTCCATCTCCAAACTTTCTCTGAAACTGTCCTGTTTGCCCCTCTGTTTACCTGGCAACTGACTTATATGTTAAACCTTGCTGCTTAGCTCCAACCCTTTGCTGACATAGAGAGATTAATCTCTGAGTTCAAACAGGGGGTCTTATCATACAGCCAAGGGTTTGAGCCACATGCTCCTCACAGAGATGCGAACAAACAGAACATTCAACAGTGTTCTGGAAGTAAATACAAAATCATGGCTGATAAAATTTGCAGCTGATCCAAAGATTGGTGAAGTAGTAAATAAAGATGTCAGGACAGTTATACTGAGCAATCTGTATCAGTTGGTAACATGGGCCCTTTCAAACCAAATGCATTTTAATACAACCAAATGCAAATTTATACATCTAAGAACGATAAGGTGACCAGAGAGCAAATGTGAAAAATTGGGAGAGGGGGTGGGAGGTAATAGGAGCCTATATAAGGAAAAGACCCAAAAATCGGGACTGTCCCTATAAAATCGGGACATCTGGTCACCCTAAGGAATGAGGAACTTCAGGCTAAACCTACAGAATAGGGGACAGTATACTGGAAATAGGGTGACCAGATGTCCCAATTTTACAGAGACAGTCCCGATATTCAGGGCTTTTTCTTATATCGGTGCCTATTTATGCCTCCCTCCCCCCCACTGTCCTGATTTTTCACACTGGCTATGGTCACCCTACCTGGAAAGTAGTGACTTTGATAAGGATTTAGGGGTCATAGTGGACAAGCAACTCAATGTTGAGCTCCCAGTGTGATGCTGGGGCAAAAATGGCTAATGTGATCCTTGGATGCATAAATAGGGGAATAGGAGTAGGGAAGTGATTTTTCTCTGTATACAGCAGTGGTGAGACCAATGCTGGAATACTGAATACATACAAGTCTGGTGTCCATGCTTCTAAAAGGATGTTAAAAAATTGGAGAGGGCGCAGAAGGGGGCCACAAAAATGATTCAAAGGCTGGAGGAAATGCCTTACAGGAAGAGCCTATTAAAGAGCTCAGTCTATTTAGCTTATGGAAAAGAAGACTGAGGAATGAATTGATTACAATGAATAAGTACCTTCATGGGTAGGAAATACTGGGTACTAATGGGCTCTTTAATCCTGAAGAGA